>NC_142132.1:60882215-61490652 GCF_024610735.1 Ursus americanus
AGTGGGGAGTCTGCTTCTCCCTCTCCCTCTAATCCTACTCCCTGCTCGTGCTCTCTCTCTTTGTCTCAAATAAATAAATAGAATCTTAAAAAAAAAAGGTTCTTCCTTTCATTGAGCCCAGTTTGATCTCTTTTTCTCTCATTTATTGGTCCGGTTTATTCAGTAAGGAAAAAAGCAGAACAATGCTTTCCTCTACATCATGGCCCTCAAACTTCAGAGGAAAGAGACCAGAGCTCTTCAAGCCTTCTCTACAGGCAAACATTCTTGGCACTCTCACAGAGCCACAAGAGAACTCTTGATCTCTTGTTCAGTTAAACTCTTTTTCTAGGGCTTGTTTATTTATCTATTTATTTACTTATTTATGAGCATTATGAGTCAATCTTCTCTCTTTCTCTTTCAAGCTACCTTGACTCTCTATATGTGTGTAAACTACATGCAGTAACATTTTCTTCTCTGACCCTTGGACCACTACATTGGACCACTTTCATCCCCCAAGTTTAAGTTTGTTAATGCACGTTAGGGAATACAGATTTCACTTTCTTTTTATGTTAAGTGCACGCACACACACACACACTCATGTAGACATTCTAAAGTCAAAAAGAAATTAATTTTTAGTTAACCCGCTTTGGGTTTCTACGTAAGTACAGATGATTATCCATTTGTTCTTCGGGGCATCATACACATTTTTATGTAGACTTATATAAAGTCTCTAGCCACAAAGTCCTATATTACAGTCATTGCACCAAGACCAAATTGATACTTGCTTGCTAATAGTTCTTATAGTTCAGGGTGATAATGACAGCAATGGTAACAATAGCACCAATGACACTCATAAGTTACTTGCTGGCTTACTTGCTTAGCTTGCTAAATCCATGCTAAACACATCTATCTACTTAATAAGAAAAATTACAATAGATGTTATTATCCCCATTTACAGATGAGGAAAATCAAGTTCAAATTCAAGTTCTCAACTGTTGCATAACCATGCCCAGGGTCCCAGGATGAGCATACTTGGCCACTGTCGCTGTCAAGCTGGTTGTTGAAGTCCAAAGTTCGAATATCTGGCTTCTGTTTAGTTATTTAAAGTCAGGGATGCTCAGACAGGCTGAGCAGGAGGAAAGCTACAAGGATTCTGGAAAGCAGAGACTCAAGGAGGGTGTCATTACCACACCCAACCAGAACCAAGACAAAGGCACCAGGGCAGAGGCTGGGCAGCCCTCCGAGACCACCGGAGGGTCCCCAACATAGGTGTGAGGCAGGTAGCCCGGGGATGAGTCCAGAAAGGGCTCAGCGAGGAAGGGATCAAAGGAAGAGATTTTTCTGTTTGCCCAGAGCATAGAATTACAGACACCATGTCAGCTCCACTGCCAATGTCAGCATATACACCCTAGAAGTATCCATTTACAGACTTCAGAGGGGGCAAATGCGATTCCTTCTTATCTGAAGTTTGAAGTCTCATTTGCCAGTGTCCACTAGAAAGCTTCATGTGTAACTGGTGTTCTGCAGTACTGTGCCTGTGCAATTGGGCTCAAAACAACATTCTGTGAATTAAATCACACTTAAAATGAACTAGGATAGCTGGGTCCTTAATGATGTTAATTATAATATATAATATTACACAATAATAATGATAATGACAGTGAACCATTGTTAATTATTCTGTAAAGTGAAGAATTATTACAAAATCATTTTTAAATTTCCATTTCCCAAATTCCTTTTTAAAACCTAAATAACAACTTGAGCGATCAGATCACCTCTTGTTCAGATCCCACAGCTTTTAACATCTACCTCAAACATGGTAAAAAACAATATTCAAGGAATCAGGCACAGGGACTCCTGCGGTAATCATTTAAATTTTGATGTCTTTTCTGTTTTCAGTCTTTTTCACGTACATTCCCATATCTGCTTTGAATTAAGTTGTTCAAACTTAGGGGTGTCTGGGTGGCTCTGTCAGTTAAGACTCTGACTTGATTTCAGCTCAGGTCAGGATCTCAGGATCGTGAGATCGAGCCACACATAGGGCTCCACACTCAGCAGAGAGTCTGTTTGAGATTCTCTCTCTCCCTCTCCTTCTGCCCCTCACCCCAAACTCGCTCTCTCTCAAGTAAATAAATAAGTACATAAATCTTAGAAAAAGACAGTTGTTCAAGCTGGAGTGTTTTGTAGTTTATGAAATTGTTCCCTATCACCACTCCCTGTGGACGGAGAAGGAAAAATGAGGCTTGGAACAGTAGCTTAGCCAAGGTCACCCAGCTAGGAAATGCTGAAGTCAAGATCTTAGTCCAGTCATTTTAAGTGTAGCACATCGTGCAATTTCTAAAGCCAAACCATAGATGATTTTTGAGCTATTTTGAGGGGAAATGGTCACTGACGTTTAAAGATACTACGTCTCTTAGCAACTGCAGAACTTTTAGGGAGTTCATTTGATTTTCAGCAAGATTCACACTCTGAACCAGGCTAGCCAGCATTAAACGGGTGCTCTGCACAAGTTCCCAGAGGCCGTTGTGCAACACGGCGCATTTACTGTTTCTGAGTAGAGAGGGGAGATGACGAATGGGCATGTCATCAACCAGAAATGGATAGAAAAATTCTTGCCCTTTCCCTGCTACTGACTTAACCAGTGCAATCAACCACGAGAAGGGCAAGAACAAACCCTAGTCCCCAACCCCAAGGGAGGAGTAACATGAATTTTAGATGCTTTCTCCTCAAACTTCTCACCACACCCAGGTGCTGTGCTATTCTAAATAAATCTATTCATTTCTGCGCAGCTAGAAAAAAGGGTTGCTTGCTATTCCAGTAATGGAAGTTTGGACAGAGAAGCATGATCTTTGTTTTTCCTTCTCTGCCGATGCAGATATTTTATACTTCTTTGTTTGCATATTTATTCATTTGTCTTTGTACACATACAATAAACACTATAAAGGCAATTTGTCCTGAAAAGAAAAACTACAACTGTAATCTCACCATCCTAACTCATCAACCAGTTTCATTTCTAGAGTTTTCTGCAGGTGTGAGCATGTACACACATCTTCTACACAAGACGGAGGTCTGCTTTTGTGTTTCCACTCAGTATTAGGATGAAAACCATCTTCAAGCTCTGAGAAGACTTTCTAGCACCTTTTTCCCGATCCTAAAAAGAGCACGGTGATGTAGGACAATTGTAACTTGAGTTAATATAGGAGTTAATGTCACAAAGGTAAGAGCTTTGGGGAAAATGAAAGATGTAACTGGGTGAGAATATTCACTTCGCTAGGACAGATGGCCCTCCTGCTCCACATGAACAGATTACAGGACCAGCCCAGGGTCACTAGCACACAGAGGGTCCTGTATGCGACAAGAGCATACTAGGCAGTCAAGTGTGTTAGGCACAGCCACACGCGCTGGCGGTACCAACACGTGGCAGCCATGTTTTTCTGTTCTCAGGAAGTTCCGAATGTAAAGGGGGGGACAGATACTGAAACAATCATTTCAATGCGGTCAAGAACAGAATATATAGAGGGAGGGATCTGGGCCTTTAGAGAAGGGAGTAGTAACCCCAGAGACTCCAAGAAATCTCCCCAGAGAGGGAGGTCTTGGGGGAGTTGGTTCACATTACAGGCACATTGACTATTCTAGGAATATTTCTCCTAAATAACACCTCTCTTCATCTTCTCTCTCTATTATTATCTCCTTGTTTGTATCTCCTCCCTGCCTCTCTCCCCAGGCTCCCCATTCCTTCCTGGGGAAAGATGGCTTACTTTGCAGACCGGTAGAAAACAGTAGCCTACATGTTCTGGTCTGCCTCACGTGCTGTCTTCCCTGGCTTCTACTCTCTCTGGGGAACAATTAAGTTGTTGTTGTTGTTGTTGTCATTGTTGTTTTGATCCTTCCAGTTCCTGTTTGCTGTGAACTGTATATAAAGCAAAGACACAGTGTCGACACAGTGCGTAAGGAAGCCAAGTGATCGATGCTGTGCACTGTGAAATGAATGTAAAATTACCACAATTGATGGTGCACCCAAAGCTGCGAAGTGATTGCTCGTTTCCTTTCAGGCATTCTGCCTCCAGAGATGGGAGAAGAGGAACTTTTAATATGCTCTCCTCTGACATGGGCTCTGGAAGGATGTACAATTCATGGTCCAGATCTATGACCTCCGGCCAGGGCACAGCTCTCCTGAAGGCAACCAGACAAGCCCTCATTCTCCTACAGAGCAGTGGGACTATCATCAGGTATCTGGCAAGGCAGCCAAGCCCAGAGGGTTGTGCACAGAAACGCTCTACTGCGTCCCGCTCCAGTCATTGTCAGGTTCATCTCCCAGCGCCCATGGGTCCCTTAATACCTCCCAGGAACTGCTGCTCAGAGTCCCTTCATTCAAGGTCTCTCTTTCCCGCCCCATGAATAAGTTTGGTTTTCCCTATCTAGAGGGTTCCTCCCAGAGGCGGCTGGGAGCAGAGGCTAGCTCATTCCTGCTGAGACGCACCCATCTTCAAGAGAAAGTGAGTCAAAGGGTGGCCCTGCAAATACTGCTACATGCACTTTGCCCATCCTCCCACCCCACTCTTCCTCAGAGACCCCTCAGCATGCTCCTAAGTATGGAGACCTTGACTGTTAAATTCTCAATGGGGAAGGGACTGCTCTCTTGCTACCATGCCTGGTTCCAGCTGCCTCCGAACAACTTCCCGGTGCCAGCCCACCGCCTCGGGGTCTGATGGGAGCTAGCTCTGCATCACAGCCTTGGATAGAAAAAGATACAGACGAGATGCGATGGCTCCACGTGTCCCCTGCGAATGGCCCTCTGCTTATACGGGAGCCCTCCCTGCAGCTGCTCCCGTGTTCCACATGTGCAAATGGGGTGTGGGCCTCCTCTGGGTCACAGTGCTCTGCGTTCTTGTTCCTTTTTTATTGAAGCCTATGTAACATCCAATGTTCTATTAGTTTCAGGTGTACAGCATATTGATTCAACAATTCTATACATTATTCAGTGCTCACGGCAAGTGGAGTTGCCATCTGTCACCATACAACATTATTGCAATATTATCGACTATATTCCTTATGCTGTACTCTTTATCTCCATGACTTATTTATTTCCTAACTGGAAGTTTGTATCTTCTAATCCCCTTTATTTTGCCCATCCCCCCACACATCTCCCCTCTCGCAACCACAGTTCATTCTCCATATTTAAGGGTCTGGTTTTTGTTTGTTTTTAGATTGCACATATAAGTGAAATCATATGGTATTTGTCTTTTTTTGCCTGACTTAATTTCACTTAGCATAATACCCTCTAGGTCCATCCATGTTGTTGCAAATGGCAAGATCTCACTCTCTCTCTATGGCTGAGTAATGTTGGAGTGTGTGTGCGTGCGTGCGTGTGTGTGTGTGTGTGTGTGTGTGTGAATCACATCTTCTTTATCCATTCATCTATTAATGGACACTTGAGCTGCCCCCATATCTTGGCTACTGTAAACGAAGTGGCAATAAACACAGGGGTGCATACATCTTTTCAAATTAGTGTTTTTGTATTCTTTGGGTAAATACTCAGTAGTGGGATTATTGGATCATAGGGTAGTTCTATTTTTAATTTTTTAGGTAACCTCCTTACCATTTTCCACAGTGGCTGTACCAGCTTGCATTCCCATCAGTAGTGCATGAAGGTTTTTCTCCACATCCTTGCCAAAATTTGTTTCTTGTGATTCTAGCCATGCTGACAGGTGTAAGGTGGTATCTCACTGTGGTGCTGATTTGCAATTTCCCCGATGATGAGTGATGTTGAGCATCTTTTCCTGTGTCTGTTGGCCACCTTATGTCTTCTTTGGAAAAATGTCTATTCAGGTCCTCTGCCCATTTTAAACTGGATTATTTGTGGGGTTTTTTTCTTTTCTTTTTCTTTTTCTTTCTTTTTTTTTTTTTTAGTGTTGAGTTATATAAATTCTGTATACAGTTTGGATATTACCTCCCTTACCAGGTATATCATTTGCAAATATCTTCTCCCATTCTGTAGGTTGCCTTTTTGTTTTGTTGATGATTTCCTTCACTGTGCAAAAAGCCTTTTATTTTGGTGTGGTACCAGTAGTTTATTTTTGCTTTTGTTTCCCTTGCTTCAGGAGACATATCTAGAAAAATGTTGCTAAGGTCAATGTCAAAGAAATTACTGCCTATGTTTTCTTCTGGGAGTTTTATGGTTTCGGGTCTTGCATTTAGGTCAATCCACTTTGAGTTCATTTTTGTATATGGTGTAAGAAAGTGGTTTCATGTCATTCCTTTACCTGTCGCTGTCCAGTTTTCCCAGCACCATTTATTGACGAGACTGTCTTTCCCCCATGGTATATTCTTGCCTCCTTTGTCATAGATTAATTGACCATGTAAGCATGGATTTACTTCTGGGCTTTCCATTCTGTCCCATTGATCTGGCTATTTTTGTGCCAATACCTTACTGTTTCGATTCCTGCAGTTTTGTAGCCTGTTTTGAAATCTGGGATTGTGATACCTCTAGCTTTGTTCTTCTTTCTCAAGATTGCTTTGATGCTGTGTTATGAATTCTTTAAGTGCATTCTGAAGACCCACTTGAGTCCAGCCTCATGTAACCCCTAAGGGAGACTCCCTAAATACCTTTTACTCAGCAGGTAAATTTTGCATGCTTACTGAATTATTTGAAATTACTTTGTTTTTTTTGGCTAGTGAATCCTACCATTACCCAGTTGTAACTTGGGGCATAGATGAGATAGAAGCTCAACTAATGTGAGGCAGGAGAGAAAGACAGAGCAAGAGCATGAAATAACCCTGCCAGACAGGCGCTAACATCCTGGTGTGAAAGCCAAGGGAACAAGGTGACTGACACCCGGAAACGTACTTCACATGCAAAGCGCAAAGAGCCTAGGAAAGAAGATCGACCCTGGGTCCTGGGTACGTCCTGGCTTGAGCCCTTTCGAGTTAATCCAGCATTGCTCATGTTGCTTCATTGCTCTCAGCCTATTTCCTCCTCCGTAAAATCCATCCCCTATGACCGTATGGATTAAACGAGATAATACAAGCAGAAAAACTTTGCACAGTACCTCTCACATAGTTAGAGCTTAACCAACATGGTTCACTATTATTACAGAGGTTCGCACAGCGAGTGTGATGGAAGCGTGTCTGATTCCAGCCCGCTTGGGCTGTGTCTACGAGGCCACGTGTGTGGCCGTCCCTGTCCTTCCTCTCAGAGTCCAGTTCTAGGAAGTGGATGCGTCACCGCCTGCTGAATCACTCCTGACACGGATCTGGCGAGGAGCGACACGTGCTCCCGGCTCTGCTGCTCCCCGGGTCTTGCCTCCCCAGCAGCTCGGGGCGCAGCTGAGGAAGTTCACGGGCCTTGCCAACCAGGATTGCTCAAGAGGGCCCAGCAAGGACCGCAAGGGCTGCTCCGTGCCAGGCCGCACAGAGCCTCTGCGGTGGGAATGGGTGGGCTGGGGAGGTGAGGGGCTGCCTACCCCCGAGCACTTGCGGAGGCAGGAGAGGGAACCAACAGAACCACTCTCTAGCCAAACCACAATCCATGCGATCTTCGAAGGAGAAGTTAAATGATGAGACTCTCTCAACCCAGAAAAATGGTGATTTAGATGGCCCAAAAAATAAAAGGAGAAAAAAAAAAAGGCAAAAGGAATTGAGATAGAACCACAAACACAGTCTGTACCACCAAATGGCACAGTTTTAACACCAGACGGAAACCATTCAGACCTCCAGCACTTCAGGACAAGATAAGGAAATGGCCCGTTCTGAAGTGGGTACGGCAGAGACAGTGAATCTATTGCTTATTAAATGGCAGCGTTAAAATATATTCCTTGTTGTTTATACCCTGCCTGTTTCCAAAGTAAGGATTTGAAACTGCAGCTCACAGTGAAAAACAAAATGAAGGACTTGTTCCCAGACCACCCTGGAGTGTGAAAGGCATTTCAATTCCTGTAGGTCCCCCAGCATGCAGGGCCCCACATCCATAGACGCCATGAAGCAAAATAAAGTTTGGCAAATACTTCCTCCAGTCTCATTTACTAACAAGGAGACTGACGCCCAGGGAGGGGAAGGAATGTTCTAAAGAGCAGTTACTCAGTGTATCGATGAGAGCCCGACTGGGAAAAGAGACACGACACAGAGTGAAACAGAGGAAATGTCACGCAAGGACTTGGTGGCACAGGTGATGGGATTCGGGAAAGCCAACAGGGGCCAGTGAGGCCAACCCGAGAACCAGGAGCAGAGAGCCAGTGACCCCAGCTGGAAGAAGAAGGAGGAGGCAGAATTAATTGCAGGAGCCCAGGGGTCGCTCTCCTGGCAAAGGCTGGGAGCCTCCTCCTGTGGGAACTGGTACCGCCAAGGTTAGAGATGGCTGCCTGAGGCAGAGAAGGAGGAGGAATATCCTGGCTTTCTCCTCACTCCCACCCTCCATCACCTTTCCATGCCTCCCATTGGTCAGACCAAGCAAGAAGCCAGGAGATGCGGCCATGGGGCGGGGGGGTTGCGAGGTGCTAAGCAGGGCAAGAATAAGGCTCAGGCCTGTAAGCACACCATCCATCATTAAACGCTCATTTCTTGGGTGCCCCTCTGGGCAATACTGCTGTCCTGGCAGAAACCTGAATCTCTTGGTAGCAGCCATCAGAGCTGCCTCTCGTGAGTAAACTCTGGGGGCCCTGTCCCAGGGTGCCAGTGAGCGCATCCCGGTAAGTCTCCCGATCAGGGCTAGGCTCACACATAACGGAACACCATGACCAATCTTTCTGGATAGCAAATACAAAAATATGTATTTGGGTTTCCATAGATTGATTTTTTTTTTCCTTTAGGAGGGGCCTTTAGGGAAATACAGACGTCCTACAATTTTCAGTTTAGAGTGGAAGCATTGCCAGGAAGTGGCTTGTGGGGGGAAGGACTTTAGCCCATTAAAACACCCATCGGCTCCCCTAAGCTATCCCCAATAGACAAGCAATTGAAGGAAAACCAGAACCTATGCATACGCAGCTTCAAGCCAGGTGTCTAACCTCTACCTTGTGAGTAGATTATGGCTCCTAAGTCCTCTCTCGGTAGAGATTCTAGAGCTGCACTTACCAAGAGGCAGGGGCAATGTTGGCCACCTAGCTCACCAGGGGCACTAACCAGTCGCAGGCAAGGGCGGTGCCACAACATTGTCCTGAGACCTCTTGTGTGCCAGGAGTTAACTCTTTCAGTGCTGCACTCGCAAGGTGTTAGTGGGGGGGGGGGGTGTGCAGGGCACTGACAATTTGCCCACTGATTCAGAAGCATCTCAGTAGTTTCTTGTTTTTAAAGATTCCGTTTATTTGAGAGAGTGGGGAGAGAGTGCATGCACACATGGGGCAGGGGCAGAGGGAGCTGGAGAAGCAGACTCCCTGCTGAGCAGGGACCCCCCCCCCCTTGATGATGGATGATGATGACAACGCAGGGACTCGATCCCAGGACCCCGGGATCATGAGTTGAGCTGAAGACAGACACTCAACCGACTGAGCCCCCCAGGCGTCCCGCGTCTCAGTGGTTTGATAACCAGATGGCGGTTCTGGTAAGTACTGCCGAGTATGGACATTGCCATGAGGTTCCTGACACAGGGCGCTCACTGACACCTTGCAGGTAGCCCAGCAAGAGAGTCTTAGCAGCTCCAGCAGGGCTCGCCTGTACTCCTCCGTTCTCTCTCTGGGACCACTGCTGCCTCCAGAGCAGCGACATCCCCGACCCGTGCTCAGGGGCTTGGTCCCCAGCACAGTGCCGGTCACACAGGCGAGAAAAGTGACCATGGATGCTCGTGGAACACACGAAAGCCTGAGACGCTCTCCCTCCCTCAGGGACAAGTGTTTGGGGTTTTTTTCTTTTTCCAAGATCTTCCAGAAAAAGCAGAACCTTTGCCCAGACAGGGCAAGTGTGTCACAAAGTTCTGCTTTCACTGTGTGTTAAGTGGAAATGATTAGGCAAGCGAGTAGTAAGAGATTCCTCTCTGCGTTTCCTCCGTATTGGGAGGTCCTGCCTGGGCCTCTGCACACTCAGACCAACAGTAAAAACTGCCATGATTTGCACTGATAACCCCAGGATGCCTCGCTTATCTGTCATCGGGGCTTGTCCACAGAGAATGCTGCCAAAAGGGCCACTTCCTGCACACGTATGTTGGTGTGAAGATACTGGGGTATGGTGTGTGTGTGTGTGTGTGTGTGTGTGTGTGTGTTCGGGACTGACTTGAAGGAGTTGGTGTTGACAAAAGTGGTAGCGCTTATTTCAAGTGCCTTTGGCTAACCAAGGGCGGTGAAGTCTGGACTAGGGTCACAAAACTCCTGCCACTAAGACGATGGCAAGTGTCTTCACGCCACGCCCGCTCCCTGAGCACTGACTCGGTGCTAGGTTAGGCATCTTACATCCTCAGATGGAATCCGTAGTTCTGCACCACCTCATTCTCCCCACTTTACAAATGTCCTCAGCGCTCATGGGGGTATGTAGGGGTGACCCAACCGCCCCGCCTCCAGGGGCTTCCCAGCTGGCCTGGACTCACAGGTGTGGGAGATAAGGGGAGGCATTTGGGTTGGCTGACCTTTAGATTGGGATCTGGTCAGAATCCCTTGGGAATCTCTCTAAAAATACCATTGTTGGGGCCTCTCCCCAGATCAGTTAAAGCACATTTGTTAAGGATGCACCCTGGGCATTGTGTGTTTTGTGCTGGTGTTAACTCCGCAGCTGATTCTAATGAGCCTCCAGGGTTGGTAGCCACCGCCTGGGATTCTAGGTTTGACCTGATCTTTTGGGCTGGTCATTGACCTCGAGTTGCTCTCTCTGTAAAAGGGGCTTCGTGGTGGCAGCAACTCCCCTCCCAGAAAGGGGAGCGGGAGTGCAGGAGCGCGAATAAGACAAGTCCCAGTGTCGGAGTCCCAGTTATAGCTCTTTGACTACCACGGACAAGCTAGCCTTTCTGAATCTCAGGCCACGATGGAACCAGTGTGGCTCATCTGAGTTAAATCATGACAGGTACACAGATGGCTCAAAGAGATGGTTTGGACCTGGCAGAGAGGAAGCACCCAATGCATGCGAGCTGATGGCATTGTCAGATTTCCCTGAGTTCTGTGGAAGCGCCGTCTACCCAAGATCGTGGTTGTCTCGTAATGATTCAGTATTGTTACACTGAACTGTGGTTCTCGAGTCCTTAGAAATGGAAAATGTTGCCTAAATGAAGGGGAAGGAGGACAAAGGAGGACCTCGAGGACTGAGAACAGGAGGTGTTTCCCAATAGCAGAGAAGGCGTGGTCCGATTGCTTTCTTCAGGTAGAATGGTCACAAACCAGTTCAGCGGGGGGCAGTTTTCCCTCGCAGTTAAGACAGCTTAGGGGGAGTTTCACAGATGCCCGTCACACATACACTCCTTGGGGTTTGGAAGAACTTCAGCTGAAGGGCACCAGCTAGAACGGACCGTGCACCTGAGCTTTGTGTCGGCTGCAAGGCTAAGCAGCCGCAGCGGCTCGGGGATGAAGACCAACCCACTAGCCGAGTTCACCAGGAGCCGGTGCTCTGCGCTCCCCACACGTGCAGAGCCTCGCCGCCAGCAGCCCGCACAGTAGCGAGACTCGGCAAGTGGAAGTGACCCCCGTGCCCTGGCTGTGCAGAGTCCTGGCCTTGCAATCGTCTAGCCCAACAACAGAGGAGGCCAGCCTGCCTAGTTGGAAAATAAAGTCTATTTAAGTAACTTTGGGAAGGAAAAAAAAAAAAAGAATTTCATAGGTCTGAACACAGGAAGGATAAATTCAGATATCTCATTTGTTGTCTTTCTGTGAAATGATGCTCCATTCTTTCCACCACAGAACGTTCCTTAGCTGTACTTGGAAAGCAAAGTGGCTCCCCCTGGGTTTCCTTCTCCTTCCTGCAGGATTATATCATGTTGAAAAGTCTAGAACATGGGTTTGGAGAAGGCCCCACATAGCCGCTAAGCATGGTTGGCTTGAGGTCTAGACTCAGAAAATGAGCCAGGGGACCTGGTCGATCTTCAGGTGTTCTTTGATGCAGGTCCGGAAAGTCCTACTCCTTATAGGGCCTGGAATGGTTAGGATAGCTCCCCTCAACTCCTGTTACAGGAACATATACATTTCAGGGTGTGAAGCAGGAAGAGTTATGGTGTCATATGCTGGGGATCTAGGTTCCCACTGGAGTCCAGTCGGGAAGGACTCTGCCAAAAGAAGAAGGTATGACTCTCCAATCGTTGCAAGGAGCCAGGGAGGCAGGCAGCCCAAGTGACATAGGCATTCATCTTTGAGAACGAAGCCATTTCTAGGTTATGTAATAGACCAGCAGCCGATGTCTCTCAGAATGCATTTGGAGAACCAACTGAAACTACTAACCCAAATGATAACCCCTTGGCACCTGATGGCAATCACATTGGCAGAGACTGAACATCATGAATTCAAATAGTAAAAAAGGCCCTAAAACGAGGACAATGCCCCTCCCAGTCCAACAGCACTGGACAAGAACATTGTGGAGCATAGAGAAGAGCCTGGAAGAACAAGGCCAAGTGGGGCCACGGTGGAGGGCGATCTGTAAACGCTGGCTGGGGTGGTCACCCCCAGGCCCTGCAGGGAGCCCCTGCATATGCATCCAGCCCATAGCTGTCTGCAGGCACTGCCTTCCTCTCTGAGCTCCTCCTGCCCTTTGCGGGTTAGAGCCCCACCTGCATGAGCGGAAGGGCAGGGAGGGGCGTGCCTGGGGGTCCTGCAGGCAGTTGGATGGGGACACTTAAGTCACACAACATGAGGAATCTGGTTCATAAAGTCTCTTAGATGAATTTCTTCTCCTCCTGACCGCTTTACTGCAAGACCTTCAATGGGGCATCTTTTCCTGTGATTCTTCCCCAAAGCAGTTCTCAACCCAACTCCCACCTTCTCCCTCTTTCTCTCCTGGAGGTTTTCCTGTAACATCGAAATCCTGCCCCCCTTTTTGGAAGAGGTTTCCCACTGCCTCAGTGGGAACTGAGGGCATCAGCCTGGCACCCAGCCAGCGAGGCTCCCTTCGGCCCCAGGCAGGTTCATGGAAGTGCATCTCAGCCTGGGCAGCCCTCCCCACGAAGGGCGTCTGCATGGGGGGCCTAGGTTCACTCATTCACCAGGTGCTTATCGGAGGCCCACCTTGTGCTGGGCTTCTCTTCTGGAAAACAAAACACGCAAATATCTCTCACCTTGGAGCCTCCATTCTAGCAGGGGAACACAAAGTTTCATCTGACACATACACACAGGCAAACACATATCTGGTGATTGATTTCCACGTGCGTGTGCATGTGTACGTGTCTGCGTGTGTGTGTGTATAAATCAATAGGTAAACCTAAGTCATTCTCACTCTAGCATGTGGGTTCTGTCATCCTCAACAAATCCTTCTGGCATTTTCTTTGTTTACTTGCCCTTCCCCTGAGAGAGGGCGGGTGAGTGGGGGCCCGCTCAGCTGGGGAGTTTCCCATGGGGGTGGTAGGGAGCATAGCATCGGAGGGCCTCTTACTTCAGATGCAGTACTTAGAAGGAGACTATGGCCTGAAGGGGCACGGCAGAGCCAGGAGAGATGACCGTCCGTGGAGTCGGGGGGAACACAGTGCCATGGGGGCAAGGTGCAAAATGGGAGTCAAGATGTCAGAACAAGCAAAGCGAGGAGTGGTGGAACCGCAAATGGGAAGCGGTCCCCAGCAATACCAGAGGCAGAGAGGAGGTGATGTTTTCGCGGGTGGGTGAGGTATAGCCAGGTGCACTGAAGGGTCTGGGTACACATTCTATACCTGCGATGTCCTTTCTCCTCTTCCTCTCCCCCGCTCCTCAAATCCTCCCCCACAATCCCCACGAACACACCGATCTTGTCTGTCTTGCTCAGAATAATGCTTTACAAATCGTAGGCAGGTGCTGGTGCTGACTGGCAGGCTGAGTGATGGGCTTGCCCCTCTGAAGCCTTCCCTGCCTGCCGCAGCGCCCTGATTTCTTCTGAACTGAAGCCCTCGGTCCCCTGGCATGAGGCCCTTGCAGCATGGAAAGCACACAGAATCAGATCCTGGCTCTGCCTCTTACCAGATGCTTCCAAGCTACTTAAATTCTCTCCACCCTCGGTTTTCTCATCTGCAAAGGGGGATATTCCTCACAGGTCGGTAGTGAGAACGACGGGAACGATGTGTAGGCATGAAAGTCCCAGACACTTTCAACCATGACTTCAGTACTCATCCCGCATTGGTACGTTTGATGCCTCTTTTGTCATTACTTCGAATTCTTAGCTTGTCACTTAACAGTACTAGGAATGGCCCTCATTTATGAAGCAGCTCCTCCCCCACCCCCGCACACTGTTGCGTGCTTACGTTATCGATAATGGTCACATCCTCCAAGGGAGGCAGGTCCTCTTCTCACCACTTGTGGGATGAGGAAACCGAAGCTGGAGCAGGTCAAAGCGATCAGTTAGACCTGCATCTGTCGTTGGGGCTGGAGCTGGAATCCGAATCCTGATTCATCGGCTAGGTGGCTTTGCTGACCTCCTAGCCTAGAGCACACCCTTAGGCTGTATGGCCGTGCTAAGTTCAAGGCCAGTGATCACAGCTTTTTTTTTTTTTCAGGTTGTGCTATATTTTATTATGTTTCAATTTTATTTTCGTTTTCTTGGGGTATAACTGACAATTAAAAATTTATGTAGTGAAGGTGTGCGCCTTGATATTTGGACAGATGCATACTTCAGTATATGATCACGATCAAGCCTTTATCTCACATAGTTACCTTTTTTTTGTGGTGAGAACACTTAAGATATACCTTTTAACAAATTTCAAGTACACAATACAGTGCGGTTACTTATAGTCACCGTGACGAACATTAGATCTCCAGGATTTATTCATCTTGCATCACTGAAGCTTTGTACCCTTTGACCAACATCTCCCCATTTCCCCTCTCCCTCAGCCCCAGGCAACCACTGTCCTACTCTGTGTTTTTATGAGTTTGACTGTTTTAAACAGGAATGACGTCTTCATCATCTGTGTCCCCAATAACCCCTTGCTTCCTTGTAACTAACAGATATCAATCTATTTGGTTTTGAACGTTCTAGTAGGAACAGAATCGAGGTTGTCTGAAGGTGTGGAAGCTCATTTGCTGGCTCTAAAACTTGATGATGTTCTCTGCAGGCTGCAGTCTCTTGGCTCAGAGAGGTTAAGTAAACTAAAAGTATGACTAGTCTCAGGAAAGTGGTGTATCCCCACATGATGGAATTATAAGATACACGGGATGCGATGAAGGAACATCCCAGGGTCTGTGGGGCGCTGTCCGGAAGAACACACGCTTTCCCTGGCCTGTTTGACTCTGGGTTGGGCTGGGTTGGCATGTGATGCCCTGCTTGGCAAGACAGGACGAGAAATGAATCAATTACCCGGCGTGATGGTATGTGCTATTTCCAAGCTGCCTCGCTCAGGAGTACTGCACAATCCAGCAGCCCACTCTGATTTGTCACACCAAAGGCTGCCTTCTTAGTAAACAGTTGTCCACACTTCTGTTCGTTCTGAGTCACCACTTAGTGTTCAAACTGAAATGCCAGCGCAGTCCTTGGAATACACCATGTAGTGTGAAACCGAGGGAGGTGGGGTTGGGTGGGATGGCACTTCCCGTGGAAACTTCCGTGTCCTGCAAGGGAGCCAGAACCTCCAGCTGGAGTTCTGCAAGGGATGGCTGCAGGGAAGCCCCTTTTCATAGCTATCCCCTCCTTTAGATGAACCCCCTCTTTTTATGACTGAGGAAACTGGGGATGGACTGGTTCTGTGACTTGCCCAAGGTCTCACCAGTCTTTCCATGACTGGGCTCCTACCTCTCCTACATTATCCCCCATCTCATCCCACACGTATTTTCTCATGATTGTGTTCAGTTACAAGTAACAAAAAGCCTCCCAGTTAATCCATAGCTTAGACAAGCTAGGGGGTTAATTTTAAAATTTTTATTATTATTATTATTTTGGGGGGGGGGTAGCCAAGGTTGCTATGATAACTCCATGATATCTTTAGAAATCTAGGTTCCTATCTTTATTATGTGGCTTTTTCCCCTTATGCTTGTCATCTAGTGGTCACCAAATAGCTGCTCCTTTACCATATCTGTATTCCACGCTGGAAAAAACACAGGGGTGATGGATAATGAAGTAGTCACTAACCAAGTCTGCCCCTTTTACAGAGCTTTTCTGGAAGCCCTACTTAGTGACTCTGGTTTGTATCTCCTTGGTCAGATGGGATTTTATGGATGCCTATAGAGGCAAAAAGAATTGGAGACATATTTGTTTAATTGGACGTGTCAAAATTCATAATACAATCAGGGTTTGGTTAATAAGGCAAAAGGGGGAATTGGTATCGGGTGGGTATATGTCAGTGTCTACCATATGCAGGAAATGTGTCTCATGTATCATTCTCTCTCTGGGACTTAGCTTAAGGCATGGCACGTAGTAGGTACTCAATAAATAAAAGTCCAAGTAAGAGAGGAAGTTTTCTGATCCCTAGACCAATGCTACTTGCCCAAAGTGACTCAGCACATCTTTGATCTTTCAGACATGAAGCAAAGCCTTCTGGGGATGGGGGGAAACAACAGAGGGAAAGATGACTGGTGGGGGAGGGACAAGTCTCAGACATGTTTACTGCTTTGCTGGGAATACTCAGCTTAGCAATGCCTGGGAGCTAGAAAAGAGGGAAAGGAAGGCCCTCTTGAGAAGTACAGCTGTTATGTTGTCTGTGGGGCCCCTATTCTCAATTAAAAAAGAACATGTTGGTCAGTACATGACTGTAAGAGCCTCCTCAGGTCAGTGGGACATCTCCGCCCCATTTTCCTTTCTTCGTAGTTGAGAATTCCTCTGCTGCAGAGCTAGGCTGCCTTTTGTCCTCTAAGGCCGGGCACTATTTCTGTATGTCACGCTGTTTCCAGCTTTTCACAATTATAAACAACTTTGCAATAAACATCCTTGAAATAAATCTTCGGGCTCATCCTCGTGTGTCTTAATTATTGTTTTCCTTAGTTTAAATTCCAAAAAGTAAAAATGTTCATTTTTAAGGTTTCCAGTGAGTGTTGTCTAACTTCCAGAAAGTCTAGTTACTTGATGCTTCCATCAGTCACAAATGGAAAAGTCTGCCATCTTTCCCACGATGGTTGACCTCTCCTTCTGAAGGCTTCAATTGTTCGGCAGTCAGTCCAAGGGTCTAGTCCTTCCAACTCTCCAAAACAACAGCAGAACAACTCCAAACCGAACACAAAGATGGAGGACCCCTGATGTTAACATGTCTCAATTTCCCAACTTGATTGTAAATTTCAATTGGAAAGAATGTGGATCATAGACTATGTGCTTAAAGGAAGTATTCATTAAATGCTTGATGAAGGAGCTCTGAGGTGGTTCCATGGGCCCAGCAGGGATCCTGGGGGTCATTCTTAACTTCTCTTTATTGTTCTCCATCAAAGTCATCAAGTCCTATCAGTTCAACCTCCGAAATACCTTTGCACTCAGCCTCCTCTTCTGAATCACCTTTGCATCTGCCTCTGACCCTGACTCGCTCATGTCCTCCCCCCTCCCCCAGTTAACCATCTTGCCATCCGTTTCTTTGCAACCACCCCTTCCATCCACTCTCCACACAACTCCAGATAGATTTTTTCTAAATACCTACGACCTCGTCACCATCCAGCTTCACCACTGGCTTTTAAACCCGAGCTCACAACCTAGCAGCTCCTGAAGATGCAACGTCCCGTTGCGTCCAGGCGCAAAGCGAAGATTCCTTAAGTGAGGTTTATTGTGAGGAGTCTCCCTTGCTCACTATTTCCCATCCCCCTCTCTTCAGAGCGCCATCTTAGAAACCGCCTAGTCGAACTCCTACATTTTATAGATGAGGAACCTGGAGAACTCACACCTAAAACACCCTTGCTTCCCACCTCAAATAGCAAATTTATGTTCCCTGTTAATATTTAGCTCATTCTCTCTTCCAAGAAGGTTTGTGGCCCTCCCCTCCTTACAGCCCAGGCTAGGGGCCCTTTCTGTGTGTCCTCATAGTAAGCTGTGCTTACGCTTTCTTTACATTGTGACCGCTTTTTCATGTATCTTTTCATCTTCCTCAACTAGACTGCAAATTTCTTGGGGGCAGGGACTGCGCCTTGTTCATCTTTCTACAGACTCTAACAGTGCACGTAATCGGTTATGGCTCCATAAATGTTTATTGAATGAATGAATCAATGAATGAATGAATGCCTGGTTACAGACAGAGAAAACACACTGAGAGTGACTCTCTCCAAGATACAAAGACAAGATCATCAGCTTCCCTCTTTCGCATCCATGTGCCTTGCGTGCCTTCCTTCCAATGAAACGTCCTAAAGAGATTAGGGCCAAGTGGTGTTTCTATCTGGATTGGAAACAGCTCTTTCCTTCTAGACTATTGTCGTATCTTTGCGGGGGAACCGAACCAAATCATGCACCTCACTTGTGCATAATAAGACAGGGTTTGAAAACCTTTGTGTTCCAATAGATCTATTTTTTAAAGGCTAGCATTCATCAAGAGCTTACTATGTACTGTTCTTATTTAATGCATCTCGTGCATTTTTCATCTGTTCTTTACAACAATCCTAAGTGTTTAGGGCAAATTAGATTTACAAATCTACACATGAAAAACTCTAGAGGTGGAGAGGTGAGAAACCTGGCCGTAGCCTTGTGGCTAGTAATCCGTTCAAACCTGGTGTTTCAGCCTCTAGGGCTCGCACCCTATAATGTGACACACTTTCCAAGCACAATCCTTTTATCCACCCAGTGAAATTGGTGGGGCTTGTGCCCCTGCGCCCACCTTACTGATGAGGACATAGCCTGAGTGATAACAAAGCTTATCCAGCAGCACCTGGTTAGGACCATGAGGCAGGTGGGATTGGGATGACAGGTCTCCTGACTCTTAGAACTCTTGTCTGTTTAGTGGACGGTTTTTTAAAAAAGATGATGACAGCGTAACGGGTTTGTTCAGTGACACGTGAAGTTTATGAAGAGCCCGGGCTGCTGTGGTCCTGCAAACCCCCAGGCGGCTAGGCAGGCCCTTTGCTCAGCCATTCTAAGGAAACAGCTCCCTCTTTAGGCCGACTGGAAGAACAGCAGGGACTCTGGGCACTCAGCCCCACCTGCCCTCGAGGTAGAACTCTGCCCCGTACAGTTTGGATGTCTTCAGATGCTTGTCGTCGTCGTCGTTGTTGTTGTTGTTGTGTGTCCATTAAAAGATCATATATTATTCGGGACTGTGTAGTTGAAAAATGGTTTGATAGCTAGCATTAAATCACACATTAATCTCATCTCTGTGACTTTGTAGTGCCTGCCTAGGAGGGAATCTGATGGCCTCTTTTTCTCCAGCTCCATTGTGATGGAAAACAAGGGGGAGGAGAAGGAGCCAGAGATGGTAGCGTGATCAGCTCCCGGCTCAAGCAAGGGGCAGATCCTGAGCTACATCCCATGGGGGCCTTGGCCTGTCGTGGTCGGATGGAGGGAGACAAGAAGTGCCTGGGATCCAGGCCTTCCGTGTTGCAGACCTTCTGCAGCATCTGAGCAGCAGAAGTGGAAGAGAAGGGGTGAAGGATGGAGGGAAAAACAGGTGTGACTTGAGCAAACATGAAGACCCAAGACAAAAAGCCCAGGGTGAGATATTTTCTCCACGCTTAGAACGAATTGATATTATTGACTGGATACTCATAAAATCTTTGATCTGGAAGGATTCTAGTGCCACCAAATCCATATTCACCTCCTAAATTCGTGTCCACTCATTGGACACAAGTGGTCCCCCCAAAATCCATAGTCCCTTTCTTTTAGCAACAAGTTTAGGATGTGTAAACTGGGACCGATTTCCTTTCTGTGTGGAGAGCTGGGAGGTCACACAGTTACAGCTTGCAAGCAGAGCCTCGCTGTCAGAGAGCCCTCAGCGACACAGCTCGAAGCCTTTTATTGCACCATAGAATGAGTCGCACTTCCGAATATTGGATAAGCCACCGATACCAGCTCCTCTGTAAGGCCACCTGCATGGCCCCAGGGTGCCCACATGCCCTCCCAGTGATGCAAACCCTCAGTGGAATGTGTCCTTTTCCCCACTGGCACAGGGATTCCAAAGGTTGAGAGTGAACGTTTAGCCTCCGCTGTGAAGCACTGGGCAAGTCCTGATCTTCTTGGGCCCTTCTTGTTCCCTTCTCTGAAATGAGAAGTTGGACAAGGATCGCTCCAGGCTCTGCTGTCCAGAATCTAGAGGATCCTGAGTGCAGGGCCCTCAGTCTGTCTCAAGGCCCCCCTTGCATGTGCATGTCAGGTTGGGTATCCACGAAATAGTTTGTTTGAACAGAGGCCACAGCTAAAAACATGTTCAAGAACTACTGGACTGCATGATCCCTGCTGTGGTTCACTCGTTTATTCATTCATACAACAAACATTTATTGAGCACTTGTGGTGTGCCAGGTATGGTTGTCAAGGAAACGGTGTGAGTGAAAAACAGATTCCTTTGTGCAATAGAGGCCATAACTTAAAATCAGGGCTATTTGGCTTTCTACTATAGACGTGACCTTGGACACAGAGACCACATCCTCATCCTCAGATGGGCAACCAAAACATATACTTTTGCACACATTTAACTTCCTGTTTTCTGGTTGTCTCACTTCCTCGTGAGAACTTGAAGATTGACTGTTGAATCCATGGTATTCCCCAAGTCCCAAAGTGTTAAAGGAACGTGATTTTCCTAACCAGGAATTAGGACAATTTAGCTGACAAAAGAGGCTTTCAAAAACTGATTTGTTTATTTATAAGAAAATTTGTCTGAAAGATATAAAAATATCATGCTTTGTGAATTCTATTTGACAGATTTTTTTTATTGAAAAGAATAAGATTTCATGGGAAGAAATACCAAATGTATCATCATAACGCAGTTAACGTATTATTTGTGTGGTCGTCTTCATCATTTGTCCACAGGTGGACTGATTGAGGGCTGATCCATGACAGGTATTTTTCTGGGCACGTTCCAGGGCATCTCTTGCCTCACCTAGACAGTTAAACTCCACAGCAATCCTGTAAGAGCTATTGACCAATTTTTAGACATAATGAAACTAAAGGTCAATATCTTTCCAAAGTTCACAAAGCCAGTTAGAAACCCGTGTTTGAAATCCATGGCTGTCTCTTCCTAAAGCCTGTCTCTATTTCTCCTCTCACATGGTGCAACCTCCCCACTTGCTCAATATTATTTGTTCCCGGTGCTTTGCAATCACCTTTGGGCACATCTCTGAGTAATCGTTAGGAAAACCAAGTGATACTGTATTTCAAAAGTCACAAGTGGCTCCTCTAACTCTCTGTTCAGCCGTGAAGGGACGAATGTGTACATTTCCTGACTTAGCACTCAGGAACTTAGGAATCTAGGCACCAATATTTTCTGCTTGGAAGATAATTTCACCTTGTTCCAATTAACTACCAAGTTCACTTTACATTAAGGATACAAAATCCTTTAAAAATGGGATTTTATAACAAAGCAGTGAAAGATTTGCAAAAAGAATAAAGTAATTTTTTCCCTAGATTATCCCATTCAGGGCTTTTTGTGTCCCAGTAAATCAGGAATAATGAGGAAGACTAGTAAGTTTTATGTCCTCAAGGTGTTGATGATGAAAACTATTTATATATATAATTTTCTGGAATACAGCTACAGAATTGTACATCATGGTGACTATTATCAGTAACAATTCTCTTAGAGAATATTTCTTTGTAAAGCAACTTTTCTTTGTAAAGAATTTTCTTTGTAAAGCCCCACCCTGCCCCTTTCCCTCTCCAGCTTTGGAAATCAGATTGTAAAAATCAGTGATAAAGATGAAGAACAGTCAAAACAATATTGAAAAGAGACAAAGTTGGAGGATTCACATTCCCCAATTTTAAAACCTACTACAAAACTATAGTAATTAAAACAGAGTGGTACTGGCATAGCTATAGATAGAGATCAATGAGATGGAATTGGGAGTCCAGAAACAAACTCTTACATTTACGGTCAATTGATTTTTGACAAGGACACCAAGACAGTTCCATGGAGAAAGAATAGTCTTTTAACAAATGGTGCTTGGATAACTGTATATACATATGCAAAAGAATGAAGTTGGACCCCTACCTCAACTTACATAAAAGTTAACTCAAAATGCATCATAGACCTAGATATAAGAGCTAAAACTATAAAACTCCTAGAAGAAAACCTAGGAGTAAATCTCTGTGAACTCGGATTTAGGCAATGGTTTCTAAAACACAATGGACAAAAATAAATAAATGCAATTCATCACAACGAAAACTTTTGTCCTTCAAAGAACACTACCAAGAAAGCGAAAAGAAAAACACATAACGGAATAACATCTTTACAGACCAAGGGAATTGACAAGGAACTTCCATCCGGAACATGTATAGAAGTCTTACAACCCTGTGGTAAAAAGAAAAATAAGCTGACTCAAAAGTAGGCACAGGATTTGAATAGACATTTTTTTCCAAAGAAGATGAACAAATGACCAATAAACACATGAGAGTATGTTCAACAATATCAGCCTCAGCTAAATGCAAATCAAAACTACAATGAGATACTACTTCACAACCACTAGGATGGCTGAAGTAAAGAAGACAGACAATTAAGTGTTGGGGAGGATACAGGACTTCCAGAATCCTCACACATTGCTGGTTGGATTGTAAAATGGTGCAACTACTTTGGAAAACAGCTTGACAGTCCGTCAAAATGTAAAAATAGAGTTACCGTATGACCCAGCAACTCCACTCCCATGTCTACACCCAAGGGAATGCAAAACATATGTCCGCACAAAAGCTTGTATAAGAATGTGCATAGCAGCATAATTTATAATCGTCAAAAAGTGGAAACAATCCAAATGTCTGTCAGTTGAGGAACGGATAAACAAAATGTGTTATATCCATATGATAGAATATTATTCCACAATACAGAGAATAAAATATTGATACATTACAACTGCAACATATTACAGCTACAATAGGGATGAACCTCAAAAACACTGTACTAAGAAGCCATTTATAAAAGGCCATATATTGCATAATTCCATTGATATGAACTGTCTGGAACAGAAAGTATTTAGTGGTTGCCAGGGGCCAGGGCAGTGGGCAGGGAGAACGATTACTAATGGGTATGGGGCTTCTTTTGGGGGCTCTGAAATTAGATAGTAGTGATGATAGTACAACTTTGTGAATATACTAAAAACCACTGAATTGCAGTCTCGGAAATGATGAATTTGATGGTATGTTAATCAAATCTCAAAAAAGCTACTTCTTAAAAATCAATAATAGTGTCATATGACAAGAATCTGCCTAGCCATATCTGCTTTCTCTTCCTCCTCCTAGGTATACAACTCAATTATTTTTAAAAATCAATAATAGTGTCATATGACAAGAATCTGCCTAGCCATATCTGCTTTCTCTTCCTCCTCCTAGGCATACAACTCAATTATTTTTTCCAGAGTCCCTTGCAGCTAGATGTGGCCAAGGGACTGGGTTCCACCCAGTGCAATGTGAACCAAAGTGATACACACCACTTTCAGGCCTGGCCACTAAAAATTGACATCTTTCCAATAAAAACCTTATAATGAAGAAAACTCCAAAGAAATAGAAGTTGGTAAAACCTTAACGTGGCTGAAGCTTGGATCCCTGAATGACTAGACAGGAGTCATAGTTTAGTGACCTCCACTGAACTATGACATGAGTAAGAAATACACCTTTATTGTCTTTAGCCACTGAGATCTGGAGGTCGATTTGTTACAACACTTAGCTTGCCCTAACCAATAAAACAAATACAAAATTATGACTCAAGATCTATAACATTTCTTCAGAACCATTTATTTTTAGCTGATAAAGTTGACCTTATATAAGTCAAAATATTGGTTTCCCTCAAGGACAGGCATGAATCTTAGAAATCATATATTCAAACATACTCAAATTTGTCTGCAAAGTAGTTGGATTGAAAATCACAAAATCATTTCAGTGTCTCTAGTAGAGTTTATAAATATGAAAATATTTCAGTATCTTATAATATCAATTGCCACATGAACTGGAAGAACTTCGTATGTGTTATTCATATAACTCTCTCAAGCTTATGCTCCTGGCATCCATCCTCACTGATGTGATACTATAGTTATTTTATAATTTAAAAAAATATTCTTAGAACCTATAGATTTTACACCTCCAAATTTAGTATTAACAATGTTATATGACCATATCAATAATCTTATCAACAAGTGTCATACAGCTTATAAGAGAAAACAACAACCACAACCACATATCCTTTAGTTGGCAGGATGTCAAGGTCAAAAATCTTCATAGTAATTCCAGGGTTAATTAAAAAAAAAAAACAGCTTTATTGAGCTATAATTGCATAATTCCATTTATATGAAATACCCCTGAAATTAATCTGTTTTACCTGTACAATTACATGATTTCTTAGCAAATTTGAAGAGTTGTTCAACCAACGCCACCATCCAGTTTTCGAACATGTCCGTCACCCAAAATATATCCTTCATTTCTGTTTGTTGTGAATCTCCATTCTTTCCCCCAACCTCAGGCAATCAATTTAATTTCTGTACCTGTGAAATCGTGTTTTCTGAATGTTTCATACTAATGGAATCGTACAACAAGAACTTCTTGCACCTGGTTTCTTTTAGTCGGCATAATGTTTGGGGGTTTATCCAGGTTGTAGCAGTTAGTTGTTTTTGCTGCTGACTAGTTGTCCGTTGCATGATGCATCAGAGTGTGATTTGCTGCTCACCAGTTCAACAGCACTTGAGCTTTGCCTGGTTTGGCTTATTGTGAACGATGTCACTATAAACATCTGTGTACAGGTTTCGTGTGGACATAAATTTTCATTTCCTTTGGGTAAATGTATAGGAGTAAGATTATTAGGTTGAATGATAAGCACCTTTTCAACTTTATAATAAAACTGCCCAACTGTTTTCCAAATCGGAGTTATCAGAAATGGGTGAAAGTTCCATTGTTCTGCTTCTTTATCAGGGATTTTTTTAAACCTATTTTAATGGGCGTGTAGTTGTATTTCATTGCAGTTTTAACTTTCATCTCCTTAGTGACTAAATATGGTGAGCCCCTTTTCATTTACTTGTTTGCTGTACATACATTTTCTTTGGTGAAATGGCTACTCAAATCTTCCGTCCATTCTCTATTTGGGTTGGTTGCTGTCTTCTTGAATTGTAAGGGCTCTTTACATATTCTGGATACAAGTCCCTTATCAGTTATGTGGTTTGCAAATGCTTTCTTCCATCTGTGGATTGTCTTTTCTATTTTTCTTAATAGTGTCTTTTGAGGCACAAATATTTTCATTTTGATGAAGCTCCGTTTACCAATTTTTTCTTTTATGAATCATGCTTTTGGTGTCATATCTAAAAACTCTTTGCCTAACAAGATCGCAAAGATTTCTCTCCTGTGTTTTCCTCTGAAACTTTTATCATTTTGCTCTCACATTTAGGTATATAATCCATTTCGAGTAAATTTTTTATATGGTGTGAAATTAGGGCTCAAATTCACTTTTTTTTTTATGTGAAGTTCGATGATTCATTAGTTGTGTATAACACCCAGCGCACCATGCAATACGTGCTCTCCTTACTCACTTTTGTGCATGTGGATATCCAGTTGTCCCAGCACCATTTGTTGAAAAGATAATTCTTTCTCCCATTTAATTGCCTTGACCTTTTTATTGAAAATCAATTGACTTAATATAAGGATTGGTTTCTGGATTATCAATTTTGATCCATTGATTTACAGGTCCATCCACATGCCAATACTCTAGTGTTAACTTTTAAGACATAACACTATGATAGAGGCAACTTTTTTTTTTTTTTTAAGATTTTATTTATTTATTCAACAGAGATAGAGACAGCCAGTGAGAGAGGGAACACAAGCAGGGGGAGTGGGAGAGGAAGAAGCAGGCTCATAGCGGAAGAGCCTGATGTGGGGCTCGATCCCAGATCGCCGGGATCACGCCCTGAGCCGAAGGCAGACGCTTAACCGCTGTGATAGAGGCAACTTTTTATACTCACTCACAGTAAGCTAAATCTATCATAATGGCGAAGCACAATGTTTTGTCCTATACCTGGAGCTTCTGGAACAAAAGGTTTTTTTTTTTTTTTTAATTATTCATATTGCTATAACACTAGGTTTGAGCAAGGTAGAAATCAGAGGTTCAGTCTAAATATCTGGAGCTTATAACTGTGACTTACATAATAATACGTGAGTTGCTACAAACTGCATTTTTAAAGACATATTTATAATAAATTTCTTCAATATAATACTGAAAGCTATAGGGCTGATAGTTTGTGCTTCTCTAATGTAATCTAAGAAGTATTATCAAATTTTCCACTTTGAGTAACATTTACATCACTATTACTGTATATTATTGAAGCGAAATTGCCATTAATTATAAAATGCACCAATTTTAAATGGACACTAGGAAAGAAAAGAAATGCTTTTGATTAAAATACACATTGCCATCAACAGAAAAAGAGGCACTCTCGTTTCAGAGATGTAAAATTCTAAGTAAATGTGCATCTTTAAATTGATGAGATAGAGTGTGTCAGGGACAAAATGTTACTTTCGAATTGTCACATTTCTTCCAAGAGGAATATTGCTATTGTGGGATCCCTTTAAAATTATATTTTTTTCCTCCTTTACTTTGTATACATTTTGACAGTAAAATAAAATTCTATAATGATTTCGAAGATTTTGCGCATATTTCAAATGATTTTGAAGTAGGAGATGGCATCTAGGCAGCTTTAGACACATAGTGTATCTGCGGCTCCATGAACCATTAGTATTTCTTCAGCCAGTGAGAATCGTATCATTTGAATCCAAGTGCATCCTTATCTTAATGCCCACCAGTTTAAATTATTTTGAAATGATTCACTAACCATTGGAACGTATGGGCTAGATCAATGATTTACAGCAACCCTGGGGCAGCGTATTTGAAATCTGGATAATTCCAGAAAATTTGGGATGTAGACTCTATACCATGGGCATTAGTCACTGGCGGGGCTGCTGGGAAGCCACGAGCTCAGCCCTCTATGGAATGTACATTCCAGTGCGGAAGGATTGCCAGATGTGAATAGATCCCTGTCATTTTCTCCAGGACCGAATTCCTACCATGAAGCTGGAGATGCAAATAGACAGTCTGAACAGCTGCTTACACAGGGTCATCCAAGGGGCACTGCCACTATGCTCACTTCCTCCAAAGCTCTCTCTTGCTGGCCCAGCCCAGTGCCTTGGGATCACCCCTTCAAGGTGAAGCTCTACTTCTTGGAGAGATGACACCTGATAGATATCATTGTTTTCTGCTGGACAGGAGGAAAAGAAGATCTTGGGGATGGAGAGGTACAGGTTTGGGGGACCAGGTCCCCTAGGTTTTTCTGCTCGTAAGAAAGCCGAGACATGCGTAGGCCCACTTAAAAAAGAAGAGGACCTACTAGGTAGCAGATATTATAAGGAAACCTGGACTGAACCGAGAACTTCAAAGCTGTGCAAAGTCTGACCTTGCTCGGGAACATCTCGGGATCCCTGGTTCTTGGGCTGCCTGGTCTCCTCGTGTTGAGTCTGCTTCTCTCTGCACATCTGCCCTCCTCCACTGTCACCATGGACTTTTATCTATTTTCACGTCCAAATTTTGAATAAGCCCAAGCTAGTACAGCCATCTAGTTGGGTAGACTCTTTCTCACCTGGCCACCTCATGGGCCACCTTATGGGCCATAATCAGCCAACACATGGGTAGCTTGTAACCAGTCCATGGCCAATTCCGCCCCATTGAGCAGCGTGGGCCCTGTTGATGTCAGAGCTGGAAGTGTCAGAGAGATGGGGCCATAGAGGACGCCGACACCCAGGGAGAGTAAGCAGGGGAAGGACACTGCAGATAAGCTTTGTCTTTGAGACCCTGTATATAAAGGTGCCTTGCTTCTAAGTGCCCTGAAGACCACTGTCCAAGAGTAAGATGTGTTTCCTTGCAGGCAACTTTACCTCTGGATGACCCACAGCAGTTCGTGTCCAACGACAGGTTTTCTCATGAGAACTGAGCAAGCACAGTGTCTTAGCCTGGGTTTTCCCCCAAGCCTCAGACAAAGGCCTTTATGCAGGTGACTTACTCATCATGTGGTCCCAGGGAGCAGTGAGGGAGGACAGGAGAGGGAAAAAGGAAAGAGGGGAGTCAATGCCAAGGTTCTTTTGGAAACCAGCCTCTGCTGTGGGCAACTGGTTTTGATCCTTCCAGGGCCTTTTGAGGAACTTTGTAGAATGTGGTCCCAGAAGCATCTGCATTGGGGGGGCACTTGCGTGGCTCAGTCGTCAGGCGTCTGCCTTCGACTCAGGTCATGATCCCAGGG
This sequence comes from Ursus americanus, assembly GCF_024610735.1. NCBI lineage: Eukaryota > Metazoa > Chordata > Mammalia > Carnivora > Ursidae > Ursus > Ursus americanus. The sequence goes on from NC_142132.1 coordinate 60,910,556, forward strand.
TCCCGGGGATCAAGCCCTGCATCGCATCAGTCTCCCTGCTCAGCAGGAAGCCTGCTTCTCCCTCTGCCTCTCCTCCACTCCCTCGGCTTGTGTTCCCTCTCTCACTGTCTCTCTCTCTCTCTCCCTGTGTCACATCAATAAATAAATAAAATCTATTTTTAAAAAACCTGAAAAAAAAAGTTACTGTCTGGTAGCCATTGAAGTCTGACTGTGTAGCTAAGAATGTGGCTTTCTTTGGAAAAAAAAAAAAAAAGAAGCATCTGCATTGGGAAGAAAGGGAGAACCGCTTCTTCACTGAATCCCTTCCTCTGTTGGTAAGGGAGTCCCCCGTTTCCATTTTACCCACGTGTAAGTGGAGAGCGTCCTCTTCCTTCCATCAGAGGAGCAGTGAGAGGGACGACCGCAGACCTGTTTGATTGAGCCGACAGGAAGCTGGCCCAAACCTTCAAGGAACTGGTGTTTGCTGCAGTGCCTGGAATAAGAGGTGGGCCACAGAGATTTTGAAACACACGAGAGGCTTCAACATGATCAACGACATGAGCAAACCTCTCTCTTGGGAAGGAGATACATTTCCATCTGGTCCAGAGTGCTTGATTTCATTTGGCATGCAAAAAATTCCACCCATGGCAACTTCCTTCATTTCCCAAGGAGGAAAACTCAAAACTACAAACTTACACTTCAGTTACCTATCTCTGAGGGGACTTGGCCTCTCTTAGGAACTGTTACGCACGCGCGCACGCGCGCGCGAGCACACACACACACACACACACACACACACTGTGTTACACAGCTCCGAAAGATGTCATTCACAACCCAATCCATGGAATTCTGCAAAGCCGCGAGGCTATACACAGTGGCCCTACTCGGTATTTCTCCTGGATTTTCCCACCGACCGTGATCGAAGTGGAATCCACTTTCAAACAAAAAAATCATCCCCAGGAGGGATAATATCCCACCATTAGTGCTGTGTCCCTTTATTCAAATGCTCTCAACCTTACTAAACTGTGACTATGCCACAATGGGAAGTGACTTAATCTGTTATATGTTATTTCTACTTTAGCTAAGTGAAGAATCAAGTTCTTGATGGAAGTGAGAGCAGGGAGCATGAATGAGGGGAATGAATACGGGAAGAGGAGGGGTGGAGAGTGTGTGTGTAGAAGTTTCTAAAGAAAAACTTTAGTTCCTTCACAGTTTGAGCTAAGACTGACCTTTCTCAGGCTGGTTGAATTTGGCCCACTGTAGCCAGGGCAGTATCATTCCCCTACAATTTGTGCTCTGCAACTTGGCACCAATCACATTGCGCCATCTGTGCCTTTGTGGAATCTTCAGAAGCGATGTGTCATGAGCATTTCAAAGCTAAGGAAGACGGGAACCCCGATGGTACATGGAAGCCATCTATGTGGACTCTTGGATTCCAAGGTATTTGCAGTCTAAGGTCATGGGGTCATCACGGACTCAGAAGAGACCATGGATAGTCATTTGCTGCAAGAGTGGTATTGGGTCAAAGAGGATGTAAGAGCAAATTTGAAGTAACCAGAACGATTACCTCAGAACACAAAGCACTGAAGGTCTGGCAGACGCTGGGCCAAATCTGACCTGATGCCTGTTTTCACAAATAAAGTTTTATTGGCACACAGCCACACCCATTCATTTACCAACGTTAGTGCTGCTTTCATGCTGCTGTGGCAGAGACGAGTATGGCTCGCAAAGAGTAAAACAGTTACCACCCAGCTCTTTACAGAATAAGTTTGTCAGCTCCTGGGTAATCTAACCTTGGGTGTGTTGGTATTTCTGCTTTTCTTTATAAGGCAAGTGTTTACCACTGTTTGAGAGCCACAGTGAGGCTCCCTCTTTGACTTTTCAACTGAGTTGCCCCAGAACAATAGGATGGAGCATTCAGACGCACACTGCCTCGACCTCCCCATTTAAGGATCTTTTCTTGGAGGGCCTGCAGTGTTCATTCACCAGCTGACTGACCCAGAGCATCCGCGGAGTGCTAGACATGAAGCTAGGTCCTGGGAATGTAAAGATGGATAAAACTTGCTCGCCTCATTGTTCTGTCAGGGGTCCTACAGAGGCCCCACGAGGCAGTGGTTGCCTGTGACCTCGTCTTTCCTCTCTACCTCTCTTTTCTCTCTCTTTCATCTCTCTCCCTCTCGTCTCCCCCGCCGCCTTGACTCTCTCCTGCCTCTTTCATTCTTTCAGCCTCCCTCTCGCCTGCAACTCAGGCCTGCCAGTGCCACCTAGTGGCTCTGACAGGCATTACTCCGATTTGCGGACTGCCCTCAGGGTGGGGAATGACCACGTGGAAGTCAGCCAGAGCCTGTAATTAGAGATCAGAGACAACTAGAAGGCTCTAGTGAACTTCGTGATTCTCTCCTGATTATTCAAAGCATTAACTTTTAAAGTCATTTATACCTTGATATAAATGAAGGGGTGGAAGGTAGTTTTGTTAAAGAGAAAGAGACCAAGAGTTCCCTAAATGATGGAGTTAAAGCGGTAATGGCATACTGCTCAGAGCAGAAACTGCATTCGAGGGTTTCGGGGGTGTTATTTAGGTGGGATATGACACGGGTGGAATACTCTGTGCAGTGATGGCTTTCGGACTGTGAGCAGCTTACTGAGCTCCCCCCGGGGGGTCAAGGGAATTGCCTCTCACATAGCCGATTTCCCTGCTAGGCTGCTGTGGTGAGCCCTTTGGATTCTTGCAGGGCTGACCCGTGACCCTTGATTCCCCCCCTCCCCCCACCCCCACCCCCCGTTAGGCCTCTGCCTATGAGGAACGGACGGCAGGGTGGGGTGGCGGAATGACTGTGGTTGCCTATAAGAAGGTTGGTTCTACAGGCATTTAGTAAGTTGGTCCAGGCAGGGGTGGCCACTGTCTCTAGAAGGAGGGTACGGGGTGTTTGCTGTTTGGGAAAATTCTGGGGCAACAGAAAAAGTCCCCCTTTACATTTTGTTACACGATGCTGGCAGCCCATCCAATCCTGGCCTCAGTGCAAACATCCTCGCTCCACGCCCACGTGAATTTATGCTGGTGTGAGGGAGGCTGTAGCAGCGGGGCCAAGGCTGGGCCACCTTGCCTTTCCTCGTCTCCCAGGATCCACTCATGGAGACTGGCTATCGTGAACCAATGTTTACACTGTGACTAATTTTCTCACCTGCCCAAATTATTTTTTTCTTTTGGAGGAATCCGGGTGCCAGAATTCTCTCGGTAGACACCAGACTTGTTCAGGGTCAAATGGAGGTTCTAACACCAGCCTGCTAAGTGTCAGAAGGAAGGAGAAGAGGCCACTCTCTCTCTATTATCATCACTGTTAGGGATAACTTAGGGATAATGAGCAGCAAAGTAGTTACTTGAAATACAGTGATATTTGAAAGACTCCCCGGTCCTAAACCATCTCTTCCACTTACCTGCCTGAGGGCTGAAAACTCTTCCATGAGAAATTCTTTTTTTTGGGTAAAGCATTGACCTGTCCTCCATGACTTCTCTTAAAATAAAAACACCCCAAGGGGTGTTCCTCATGAAGTCACTAACTATCTATGGGTATGGTTTGTGAGTTGAATAGAGAAGTGACAATCAGCTTGGTCCTTTGGAGTCTTTTCCAAAACTATAAATTGTTTGCCAACAGTTAAACTTACCAAACATGAACACAACATTTTTAATGCTTAAAATTTAGTATTTTTTTAAAATTTATTTTTGTTTATTTTTGGGGGGGAGGTGCAGAGGGAGAGGGAGAGGGAGTCTTAAGCAGACTCTGCACTCAGCACTGAGCCTGACGCAGGGCTCGACCTCCCAACCCTGAGATCACCACCTGAGCTAAAACCAAGAGTCAGATGCTTAACTGACTGTGCCACCCAGATGCCCCAAAATCTAGTAGTTAAACAAAAATGATAGGAACATGAAAGTTGGTTGTGGTTTGCACTTTTCAACTTGGGACCACTGCCAGAAATATTGAGGGGCTCCCAACTTGGTGAGTTGAGACTTTGGTACCCATCACCCAGACTCAGCTCCGAGGCAGAGTGAGAAGATGAGAGAACAGGAAGAGGGCAAAGAACAAAGGAAGCTTTATTTCTTGCTGCATTTGTGGATTTTTCTGCTAACAAACGATAAACGTACCCATCCTTCACACTTGACTGCCCCACAGTGGATTATACCTGACTGTCTACATGACAAATAATAGACACTGTTATTCATGATCCTCATAAACTATCCTGGGACCATGCTTTTGTTGATCCTGGAGCTCCGACATGGACCGTCTTTTGTCTGGTCTCTTCCTTTCTAAATGCTATTGTTTCTTCAACAGAGGAACTCTGGACTTCTCTAGCCGCAGAGCTATTTTCCTCCCAGATTCAAAATACCATCTGAGCAAGTCTCTTGGCATTTGTAGCTTCATTACAACGTGACTTCAGAAATGCATTGCTTTATTACTTAAGTCATGTAACTTAGCCCATGTCGATGTATATTTGGTCTGGCCACCTACATGGAAATTCAACAGCATTGCAATCCCCAGTGGTAGGTCCAGTGCTGGGTAGATGACAGCTGCTCAATTCTCTGTTAGATGAGTCAATCAAAGGCAAAAGATAAATAAATAAGTAAATAAGCAAATAAATAAATAAATAAAGGCGATAGATAGACCCATATGCTTAGAGGAAAGGTTACATATACATTTTGAGGTCTCTATTCTTTGACTGCCCCCAAAGGAGAGGTCTTACTGAACACACACAACACATTTGGCAGCTAAAACATGAAACCCTGGTCTCTCTAGAATCAAGGAAGTAGCACAAACAAACATCTCCAACAAGCTCAGCTCACATGAAGTGCTGATTTCATCCACACCCACCACGATTGTATTTTGGTGTCAGTATTTGAAGTGGATGACGAAGGTGGTTGAAGATGGCAATGATGAAGGTTAAGGTGGTTGAGGGGAGCAGGGGCCCTCAGCTGGCCTCTGAGTTGATCACGAGTCAGGGTCTGTGACTGGGCCCATCAGGAAGGCTTCAATTAGGAAAATGAGTATCAACTAGAAATATACTGTACTAGAAAACTGATCATTAGGGTTGAACTCTGCTTCAGAATTAGGTTGAACCATACAAAACTGTTGATCTTTGGCTAATTTTAAACTACAAAGCAATTTCCATATGAGTCATCCTAATAGTGGCCCCCATAAAGTTGAATGCACAGTCCTCACTCCCTTCCTGGGTGTGTTAACATCATGGCTCGAGTTCCATTTGGTCGGAACATCCACTTACACATGGCAAGTCATAACAATTTTTAGTAACAATAGAATGTCATAATTTAAATTTACCTTAGAAGTTACCTATTTAAAAAGTCTTTACTCTTATAAATGTGTATTTATTTAGAAATCCTTTGTCCATATACCCTGCTCCTCCAAACATTTTTGAAACCATACTACAACCTTGATGAAATTTAAGGTTATCATAAATAGGAAAAGCCATTTTAAATAAGCTGTCTTCCCAAGTCTTCTTTTCTCTCAAGGTTTATTATTTTTTTAATGGAGGTGTTTGCTCTATTCTGTTTTCTCTAGTGGATTTTTGTGACATATTATGCTTCTCAAGAGGATGGAGTGTCTTCATCCTACCCACTCCCTCTCCCCTACCACACACAACATTATTACTCTATTTACCTTCTGTCTCCTTTCCCTAACTGAAAACGAAGGTAATATTTACTCACTTCTTCCTTGCTGAGTGAGATAGCAACAACCCAACAGCACCAAAGGGTTGTACCATTGGAGCTTGTTTTCTCAGCAAGTGCATCACGGAAGGATTAGTCAGCCCCAGAGCAGAGGTCCATGGCTCTGATAATTCGTCATCAGGCTCAGAATGTAGAGTTTGGAGTTCTTATCTAAGTTCTGGAAGTTACTTCTGGAATACTTTTAGTAAAATCTATCGAACTTTTGGTTTGGCCATTTATTCCCATAACACTTACATTGAAACTCCTATTTACCTCCTTTTGTTTCTACCAGGCTTAGCTGAATTATCAGATTCCTTAGAATTTGTGTTGTATTTCTTTCCAGTGCCTCAGGTTCCTCAGGTTCTTCATAAACCTGTATTCGTTTGTTTTTTGCTGTGGGGATTTGAGAGCAAGTAGCTATTGAGGGCTTAGGATTGTCTGAGAGATGCTAAGTCCTCTATGCTGTCAGTCAGATAGTGGCCCCGGACCCAGAGAGAAGACAGCCTCCTCATCTAGAACCCAACGCCGCTGAAAAAGGACTGATTTGATCTCTGGGTTAGCAGAATGAGAAGGGTCCAGAAGGTGCCCTTCAGTCTGCAAATGAAATCTGCTGCATTATTGGGTACAACTGGATATCTCCCGCTGGACTCACAGTGCTGGACACGGTAGTCATTAGAGAGCATGGTCCTTATCTCAAGAAATATACTTGAATTATTGAAGCAAAACAACATATATGAAAACTTTATAGAAAAACTAACTGCTAAATGATACAGCTTTGTCTCTATGTCCAAAGGCAGCGTTGTAATTATCTTTTTTATTCCTTACTCTATGCAACTTACTTTGTAGGATCGGGATGCGGTGAAACTGAATAATGAATGAGGCTCAGTAAGTTTTAGGATCATTTCATCAGGAACCAGCTATAAGCCCTTAGGAGAAAATCTTTGTGACTTACAAATTATTAGACAATAATTTCTTATATACAGCATCAAAAACACAATACAGAAAAGAAAAATGATAAATTGAACTTAATCAAAATCTGCTCTACAAAGATACTGTTAACAATATGAAAATACAAGCTACAGACTGGGAGACACATTTGTAAAGCACATATCTGATAAAGGATTTATATCCAGAATATATAAAGAACTCTTACAACTCAATAAGAAAATAATCCACTTTTTAAAAATAGGCAAAACATTGAACAGATCTTTTTCCACCACCTCTTTGTTCTTTACCTAACAAGACATGCATATGGCAAATATGCACCTGAAAAGATGTTCAATATCTTTCGTCATTAGGGAAGTAGAAATTAAAACCACAATGCGATGCTACTACACACCTATTAGAATGGCTGAAGTCTAAAAATGTGGTCAATGTCAGTGCTGACAAGGATGCAGAGCCGCTAGAACTCTCATACGTCGCTGATGGGAATGCCAAATACGGCTGACCTGGAAAACAGTTGGAAGTCTTTTATAAAGATAAACATGCTTACCATTTGACCCAACAATCCCAAGAGAATGAAAAGTTACATTCACATCAAAAGCTGTATACAAATCATCGGGTGGCTGTGTTCATAATCACCAAAAATTGGAAACACTCAAATGTCCTTCAATGGGTGAATGGATAAGCAAACTCTGGTGGGATCCACCCAGTGGAATACTACTCAGTAACAAAAGGGACCGGACTACTGTAGCAGGCTACACCCAGATGAATGTCCAATGCACTATAGTGAGTGAAAGAAGACAGATGCAAAAGGCTGCATACGATATGATTCCATGTATAGGAAGCTAAAATGAAAAAAAGAAAAAAAGAATGTCAGGAGGAAAGGCAGAAGTATAGGACTGAAAAGACATCAGTGGTTATCAGGGGCTGGGAGTGGGAAGAGAGGTTGACTGCAAAGGAGCACCAGAGAATCTTTTTGTGGTTCTAGATCTCGATTGTGGTGGGTCTTACATGACTATATGTTTGTCAAAACTCATTGAGCTATAATACCAAAAAGTATGAATATCAATCAACATATATAAATTATACATCAGTTTTTTTTGTTTTGTTTTATTTCTTAAGATATTTATTTATTTATTTATTTATTTATTTATTTATTTATTTGAGAGAGAGAGAGCATGAAGAGGGGAGAGGGGAAGAGGGAGAAGGAGAAGCAGGCTTCCCATTGAACAGGGAGCCCAATGATGCAGGGCTCCATCCCGGGACCCTGGGATCGTGACCGGAGCTGAAGGCAGACGCTTCACCAACTGAGCCCCCCACGTGCCCCACACCTCAGGTTTTTAAAAGGAAAAAATACAGCGTCTGCCTCAGTTGCACATTCATCAAATAAGAACGAAGCCGCTGTCACTGACGATGATGATGATGTAATCAAACTCACGGGATTTGGGGGCATTGCTACGAATGAAAACAAGTCCGAGTGCTTTGAAATGCGTGAAATGCTATGCAATTGCCAGATAGTATTAGATTTTTCTGTTTTACCTTTGTATTCAGCTACCTTGCATAAACTCTTATTATTTATAAAAGTTTTCCCATTGATTCTTTCAACTTTTTGAAACAAATTATCAAATAGATTACAAATGACAGTTCATCTCTTCCAGTCTTAGATCTTTTTTTATAACTTTTTTTCTTATTTTCTTGTGTTGGTTAAGACTGCCAAGTCAATGTTGAATAATAGATGTGACTATAGACATTATTGACTTATTCCTAAACTAAATAAGGATGTTTACAAAATTTGAAAATTAAGTATGATTTTTGATGGGGTTTGGTAGATACCCTTTATCAATTGAAGGAAGCTTCTTTTTACTACTGTTTCTCAAGTTATTTTTTTACTGAATGTTTTTCCTGCATCTACTGAAATCATTATATCATTCAACCTTATTTTTTGAAAGATTTATTTATTTATTTGAGAGAGAGAAAGAGCAAGTGGGCGTGGAGCAGAGGGAGAGGGAGAGAATCCCAAGCAGACTCCCCACTGAGCAGGGAACCTGACACAGGGTTCGATCCCAGGACCCTGAGATCATGACCTGAGCTGAAATCAAGAGTCAGCTGCTTAACTGACTGAGCCACTCTGGTGCCCCCAATCTTTTTAATAAAAATATTGGTTATCAGTCAAACTTCAGAACCTTTTATATTCTTGTGTTCCCTTCTCTAGGCAACCTGTAATCTCCTAAAGGACACGGACTTTGCCTTTTTGTCACTGTGTCTCCATCACCTCACCCAGGTCTGATTGAAACAGAACGTTTACCCCTAGAACTTCACCCATCTATAGAGAGAGGAGAGCACTCCCACTCCCCTGTCGAGAACTGGAGGGCCCAGCAGCCTCTTCTCCCATTCAAAGTTTAAACCCGTAGTTTCAAGATGAGCCTCAGCCCATTGAGTCATGTGTATCTCACATTCTTTTTGCCCCCAAATGGAGTAAATTTTTTAGATAGTTAATAGGAGTACAAATACTTTTCCGGGCTTCCCAAGGCCCTGTTTCAAGTTTATATTTATTTTCATATCTCTCTTTCCTTATCAAGAGCGGGTCGTAGGTTGCACCTAGAAGCTGGAAGAAGTGTTCTTTAAAGATCAGGCTGTGAGCAAGAGAGAGAAGGATTGCTAGGAGCCCCCGAGGATGCATAGCAGGAAGTTTCCATCTGTAACATGAGAGTGTCAGCCGGGAGGTGGCCGGTTGTGGGACAGGTGGCCAAGCTCAAGCTGGTGTTTGTGGGGTCTCGCTAGACCTCTGCTCAGAGAGGAGACTCAAGAGATGGTGTCGCATCACAGAAAGGAACAAGAATGTGGAGTCTAGATGCGAGGGGCCCTGAGCTCAGGTCTTGGCTGTGACAAGTGGTGACCAGGTAACCATAGATAAGCCACTTAACCTCTCTATTTTTGGCTTCCTCTTCTCTAAAACAGGTATAGAAGTAGGTGGTTTTGAGTGCCTGCCATGACAGAAACTCTTAAAAAATGCTGGCTATTATTTCAACAGTCATCGCCGAGGCCTGATGTGATGTGAGAAAATAGGTTCCTCCATAAGAGGGCACTTAGAGGTTTTTTAAAATTTAGTTTTGTTTTTGAATTCTATCATGAAGCAAAAATATATAATTTTAAAAATGCAGTTATTTAGATGCAGAACAAAGAGAATCATGACTCATGTTTCACAATTTACAGAGCTTATTTATCGGTTCATGTTCTGTAATACTTCGGACAGTTATATAACCCCCCCCGCCCCCTTTCAAGATGCCAGGATATGACATCAGGAAACCAGGGAGGAAGGGTTTTGGGGTGGGGGGCGATGTGTTGTAGGGACAAGGCATATACTTTTTTGATATTAATATCCTGCCACTTACCTTGGGTAAAGCAATCCCAGATGCTGACTGATACCAGGAAACAGCCACCCCCCCCCATTATGGTTGATCTAGCTCTAAAATTCTATGAGATCTTTAGATAAAGTTAGGAGCCATTCTCAGCCTGGCCTATTGTCAGGGACTGGATTTAAGCCCTTGGTTAATTCCCAGTTGTATTGGCTTCTAAATCTTCCAGTTCTTGAAGTCATAGCCTGGATTTCCCCACTTCTCTGGGAATAAATTTTCTTAGACACTGGTTCTCCCATATCATTCTTCTTTCCAAAGATCACATTTTCCCTGCTCTTATCTACCCAGTAAGATAGGAATCATTCACCAGGCTCTCCTGTCTTCATCCCTTTGCCTCCAACCCCCCTCGCTGAATTCCCGGCAACTCCTCTCCCTGGGGCCTGCCCTTCCTGCCAGCCAGAACCATTCGTGTGTCATTTTCATCTGTGTCATTTTCACTTCCTCCTTGCCTCCATGAGGGTGACTTCTCCATTTTGCTGGTCTCCATTCTTCCCTTTCTGGATTCCTGAGATGGAGAGGATTGTCATCTCTTGGCATCTTGGAAAGATATGTTACTAGGTTTACTTGTGTTTGCGTCTGTTTGGAGGAAGTACTTTGATACACCGTGGAGCTGGAGTAAGAGTCTAAGAGAAAGCTCCAGTAATTGGAGAAAGATGGTTGCTAAATTGCATTTTAAGAGGCAAAGTCTTGCTAATGGAGTTTCTGTCCAGCTCCCTGACAGCTGGGTATGTGTGTTGTTGCTGCTGAGAGACTCTTTAGCTGACGATGTTTAGGAAAGTTCAGACCTGACGGTTCTGGGTTTCATTCACAGCTCCTCATAGAGACAGCACAGGCCACTAGACACCGCAGGAGTTTCCCTTTCCCTGAGATAGTCTTAGGGACCTGGGGCAAAAAGTAAACACAAACACAAAAAACAAACAAGCAAGCAAATACCAGCCCAGATTAAATTGGAACTCCGGTGCCATTTCCCGGAGAGCTCCCTGGTTCCCCTTTCTGTGCTACTTCCTGCTTCCTCTCTTGTCTTCTGCAATTCCCTGATTTCAGAGGAAGGACTTCCATCAGCCATTTACACCTTTGTGGGGATCAACATTCTTTTTCTTAACATCCCCAATGCATTTTGGTATTTTAAGACCTATCTCCAACCATGAAAGAATACTCGTTCATCTTTGACCCTCTGAAGAAACTTTTAAACATCAGGAAGAATTTGGGGGGAAATCCAGAAAGAAAAGAAAGTAGAAAGGGATATTTCCTGATAGTCCTGAGGTTATACTGCACCAGAAAACTAGTTACTTTGTCTGCAATCCCCACCTTCTCTTTTTGGTTTAAGATCCCCATGTTCAAGCTTGGAGGAGCCATGTATTGTGTGACTCCTTTTCTCCAATGCACACCCACCATCCTCGCTGGTACCACAGTAGACTGGACCACGGATGGATGTTGGATCCAAATGGAATTAATTCGAAGGGTAGGTTAGGCCAAATGGCTTTTTTCTCGGAGGATTTGGGATGCCTACCTGAAGGGACTGAGACATTTATCCACGGGGAGCAGAGCAGAAAGACCGCGTCAGCCTCGGCTGAAGCTGGAGCTGGTGGGGTTCGGGGGAGTGAAAGCCACAGAGACAACCGAAGCTGTAGGGAAGCAGAAACCCTGCGCCAAGAGAAGAAGCTACGGTAGATCCTTACTATCCGCGTGCTCCATTTTTGTGAATTGGCTAAGTCGCTAAAATTTATCACCCCACATCCGTACTCAAGTGCTTCTGCAGTTATTTGCAGACGTGAGCAAAGTGGTGAACACTTGGAGTCACTCAGCACCGTGTTTCCGGCTGAGTCTGACTCCGGTGACACTCGGCCTTCTTGTTTTAGCTCTTATGCTATAAACAAGTGTCCTTCCCACAGTCGGTTAAACACCATGTTTTCCACCTTTTTGTGATTTTGTGGGTGATTTCATTGTTTACAATGACCCCAAGCACAGTCCTGAAGTACCATCTAGTGTTACTGAGCTCAGGAAGGCTGTGATGTTCCTTACAGAGAAAATACATGTGTTACAGAAGCTTCCTTCAGGCCTGGGTTGGAGTGCTATATTGGTTGTGAGTTCAATGTTAATGAATAAACAATATATATTCAATATGGTGCCTTAAAACAGAAATACACATAAAAGAAGGGCATGCACTGTTCAGTCTGCAAAAATCTTGGAACCAGAGGCTTTTGGGAACCTAATTCCTTATTTCTCCTACAAGTAATTAGCTCAACATTTCCTAATTCAGTGATTGTGTGATTTTAGAGACCATAACTGCTGTGAATAATGTGAATCAAGTATGTCTGCAGACAAGAGAATGAAGCGAATTCAGAGGGAAGCAGATGACAGACTGAGCTGCTCCAGGGAGACAGAGAGAGGAGACGTCTTCTCCCTGGTGGCTCCCAGTTTCAAGCTCAGTTCCCTTGAGAACTGGCTGAAATTCATCTCAATGGCATCTCAATATTTTTACAAACTTTATTTAAGCTTGCTTGAGTTTCCTTTCCTTGCAAACAACAAAGTTTCGACTGAAGGTGTACTCCTTATATTACTACCCTTAAGGGGCTCCCTTGGAAAGAGGCATTGGTCTCTCCATTTCTCCCAAGGTCACAATGAAGTCCATGCCTAATGGCCTCTATGGCTGGAATGGCCCCTTCCTGAGTCAGGTGCTGCATCAGAAAACCAACCCTCCCCTCATCTCCGGGAGGTCCATGTTCAGACTAAATGCTCAATGATACTTGAAAAGAGAGTTTGGGGACTTAAGCTTTAAAAAAACAAACCCAAGCTCTGGTTTCAGTGTGAGTTATCGATGACAAGTACATTACAGCAACTTGCTTTGGCTTCTAATTTGAAGGATCCCAGTTTTAGGAATAGTTTGTTTTCCTTGTTGGGAGACAAACACATTTTTGAAAACAATTTCCAGTCTGAACACCCCTTAGGAAGGGACTGTTTATTTGGCAAAGCAGTGTGTCCCCACATGGGAAATTATATATAAAGAGAAGCACCAGACTGTGTAGAAAAGAAAAAAGTTTTAATTTTCTCTAAGGTTGTGACCTGCTTGAGGGAACAGGTTCTTCCCCACATACTTGGTTTGATGGCCACAGAAAATACATATTGTGAGACAGGAAACCATCAAAATCCTAGAGGAGAACAGAGGCAGAAACCTCTCTGACCTCGGCCGCAGCAACTTCTTATTAGACACGTCGCCAGAGGCAAGGGACACAAAAGCCAAAATGAACTATTGGGACTTCATCAAGATAAAAAGCTTCTGCACGAGAAGGAAACAATCAACAATATTAAAAGGCAGCCTCTGGACTGGGAGAAGATATTTGCAAACCGCATATCTGATAAAGGCTTAGTATCCAAAATCTATAAACAACTTATCAAACTCAACACCCAAAGAACAAATAATTCAGATAAATGGGCAGAAGACATGAATAGACACTTTTCCAAAGAAGACTAACAGACACATGAAAAGATGCTCATTATCACCACTCGTCATCAGGGAAATGCAAACCAAAACTACAATGAGATATCACCTCACACCTGTCAGCGTGGCTAAAATTAACACCAGAAAAACAGGTGTTGGCGAGGATGTGGAGAAAGGGGAACCCTCTTGCACTGCTGGTGGGAATGCAAGCTGGTGCAGCCACTCTGGAGAACAGTAGGGAGGTTCCTCAGAAAGTTAAAAATAGAGCTACTCTACAACCAGCAATCACACTACTAGGTATTTACCCAAAGGATACAAAAATACAGATTTGAAGGGGTACATGCACCCCAATGTTTAGAGCAGCATTATCAACAATAGCCAAACTATGGAGAGAACCCAATGTCCATCAACTGATGAATGGATAAAGAAGAGGTGGTATATATACATGGAATATCACTCAGTCATTGAAAAGAATGAAATCTTGACATTTGCAGCATGGTGGCTGGAGCTGGAGTGTATTATGCTAAGTGAAATAAGTCAGTCAGAGAAAGACAAATACCATAGGATCTCACTCATATGTGGAATTTTCTTTTAAAGATTTTATTTATTTATCTGAGAGAGAGAGGGAGAGAGAATCTGAAGCAGACTCCACACTGAGCACAGAGCCCAACTCAGGGCTTGATCCCATGACCTCCAGATCATGACCTGAGCGGAAAACAAGAGTTGGACGCCCAACTGACTGAGCCAACAAGGTGTCCTCACTCATAGGTGGGATTTAAGACAGAAAACCGATGAATATATGGCAAGGGGGGGAAAGAAAAAAAAGGAGAGAGGGAAACAAGCCATAAGGAACAGTAAAAAGCAAACCAAGGGTTGATGGAGGGAGGTGGGTGGGGGATGGGCTAGATGGGTGAGGAGTATTAAGGAGGGCACTTGGGATGAGCACTGGGTATTGTATGTAAGTCATGAATCCCTGAATTCTACTCCAGAAACCAATACTGTACTGTATGTTAACTAACAAAATTAGAATTAAAAAAAAAAAGTACGTATTCAATGTGTCCAGGGACCAAGCCCAGGTCCCGTGGTGCTTTCTTAGCAGTCTGTGGTCTCTGGTTTGTGATGACTCCACCCCACTCATCCCTATCTCTCATTGTCCAAATGTGCAATCTCCATTCCAATCAACCGTGGATCCCACTAACACACCAGACTGTTTCTCGGCCCATGCAATCTCTCACGTCTGTCTTGTCTGCTTCTGGGCTGCCGGACTCTGCCCTTAGGAGCCAATCCAGTTGCTCCCCCAGGGAACTCTCATTGGCTTTATGAGCTTCTTCGTGCAGCAACTCCATCCCCTCTCTCTGAGCCCATCTGGTTCTTGAAGACAACCTTCTCCCATAACCTACAGCATTTCCTAACGAGGCTGACTCTAAGAATAATGAATGTTATAATTCTCAACTCAAGAATCGTAGTAGCACAGAGGGGTAATAATAATTTCAAGGCCACTTGCGATCCCTAATTTTCCAAAGCATGGTTGATTTGAGGTCAGCCTCATTTCTTGGGGACCCTGGGGCACATTAGCCCTTATTAATTTCCATGGTCATCCCAGCACATGGAATAAGTTAGTTTAGCTCATATGGGTAAATTTTTCATTCCCATAGAATAATTTTGTTAGTGCCAACTTGAAAAGAATACTACGTTGTCTTTGGGGAAGACTTTCCCCAAGTAATGCAAGTCCCTTTTTTGCCAGCTCATTTAGTCTCATAAAAGCTTTCTGAGGTAGGGAATCACCCCTTCTTTAAAGGCAAAGAAACCGAGGCCTGACATGGATAGTTTACACAGAGAGAGAGTTGGGGTTAAGAGAGAGAAGTCATTTTATGTCTAGGCCCAGGTGTAGCAAGAGAAACCAGGGAACTTCAGCCCCACAGGAGGGCCACCATATACAGTTGGGCAGGCTGTGCACTGCATAGAGCAGTGCTTCCTGAAGTTGACCTGTTTGGCCAGATATGGTGACCCTGCCTAAAGGACCTAGTCTGAGAAGAAGCAAAAACCAGAGACTGGGATGCTTCCTCTTAGACCTCTCCTTGGACATGCAGTCTGAATAGATTCCACTCTCTTTTCGTCTTGACTTAGATCATAGGAAGGGAAGAGTTTGTCAGGCCTGTCTTCCCAGTGTCCCCTTCATTTCTACAAAAGAACCAAGCCAAGAATTCTTAAAGGGTCGGACTTCTTAGACACATTTGGTTACTGTGCAGCCTGTGGCAGAAACAGAGAGGCCACATCCCTAAGAGATCCGGAGCCAAGATCTATGCATTATGGACTTAACTCCTGACACATTTGGCACAAGTTGAAAAATGAAAGAAAAAAATCCCGCCTACTGTCTCAAGAGGCTTTGGGCAGGAACATACAAGGCAAAATGTTTTAGTTGCAGACAAGAAAATGCTGGAGAGTTAGCAAGGGATGAGCTGGTCAGGAAATATCTACTTCCTGTGGATACTCCCAAAGTTCTCCCACTCGGGCCAACCCCAGTTGCAGATGATAGAGCCAACAAAACACGGTACCCATGTGAGCATCCTTGGCTCGCTCTGCTCCAGTCAGCTGTGCCATTGACCCCACTTGCCCATGCAGAACATTCTGGGTTTCTTCCTGAGGCCGAGGATGTTCCTGTAAGCCAACAAGAAAGACTGGGATTGGAAACGTGGCATTCTGAAAGCAAGGACAGGCAGATGTAGAAACTGTGGCTACAGATAAATTTCCCGACTCTTTCAGGCACAAACAAGAATTGAGGCTGACTTTACTGTGAAAAAATGGCTTAAAGGAAATGGTTTTTATTTAATGATGAATGTTTTTCAATACAGTGGTATAAAAATCCTGTGATTCACCTCCACTCAGATGAAAACCTCCTCCTTGAAGTTGCTGCATTAATGGGAATTCGTATGCTAAGTCCATTAACCACAATCACTGTTTTCAGGGTAAGTCAGATTTGTCTCTTAAATTAAGAAAAAAGGGAAAAAAGCAATCACAGCAAGGAGTAATGCGGAGATGCCTTGCCTGTAGTGAAAAAGGAAGTATGTTTTCTCTGAGCAGCCCACACAAAATCAGATATTTAATATGATTACAGAGAAGACAGAAAAGGTTTTCAGGAACGATCCCTGGGGCTCAGCTCCTAGTAGCCCTGCAAGGAGCAAGTAGGAAGTAGGGAACGCGCCAGTCCCTTAAAAGGAGGCTGAGAGCCAGGCTCCCTGATCCCGCGGGTCAGGCCCGCGAAACCAAGGGTACAGTGGACTGGACAGGCTGGCAAGAGATGGCATTCCAACCCACAGAGCACCCAACTTATTTTTAAGCACATCCTGCATGAGGGTACTCAAACGCACGGTAACCCCTTCCTCCGGAAGCGGTTTTATTTTGGATGGTTGGCTAACCAGGAAGGAGGAAATGTTGGATTGGTTACATAGGTGAGAGAGGAGCCAGACAGCAGGACAGGAGGATGGAAGGCACGAAGGCCACATTTCCAGAGGTCCATGGCCTGGGCTTAGGAGGCGGAGGTGAAACTATGGTGGGTGTGAGGGCCCACGCCACGGAGGACAGCGGGTACTGCAGAGACTGAAGGAAGAAACCCGCTAGCTGGCCGTCGTCCCCGCTCATCTCTCAGGGGCCCCTGCCCCTGCTGCGCCAGCGCTCATGCAGAAGCCACCCAAAGGGAGTCCGGGCAGGCCGCCCCTGGGGAGCGCCCCCTAGCGGCAGGGCAGGGCAGGGCAAGGGAAAGGCAAGGAAGGGCCGGGGCGCAAACAGGCCCCAGCTGGGGACAGTGACCACGCTTGGATCTTTTTTTTTTTTTTTTTTTTTTACCTTCAACCACAATGACTTCACCTCGCCCTGGGCCAGACCATGACAAATCAATCATAAGCCACAAATGCTGGCTGGAATGGCCTCTGGGGTCAACTTCTGCCTCATCCTCTCACCAGCCGCTTAAGACCCTTTTCAGGAGGTAACTAATTCTCGCAGGGGTTAAGGAACTATGGGACACATAGCCCGACATACATGCTTGTCCTCTTCACAGAAGCCTTGGGACTGACTGTCCTCACTCCTGTTCCCCGTGGACAATCCCAGGATCTGACCAGCCCCATGGCCAAGTGAGCACAGTTTTGTCTGGCTTACATTTCATCCATGCTCAGCTCTGACGAGACCGGCTCAAAAAAGATCGAGGCTCCAGCGTGCCTAAAATTCACGCTCTCACTGCCTCCGTGATGGCTAATGCAGCCCTCCCATGTGAATATTTCTCTGAGGTGATGTCACAGGCCTTTCTTGCTAAAGTCAATTTACCAATAATATCAATTCAGAGGTGTCGGTGTTCCTCACCAGCCGCAGGACCCCGGACAAGTTACTTAACTTCTTTAAATCTGTTTCCTCAACTACACAATGAGAACAAACATAGGATTACTGAGTTGATTAAAGGAGAGGACATCTGGTAAAGTGCCTGACCAGGGGCCTGGTGCGTGAACGGTGTTCGACTCATGACATGGCAACACTGTATCAGTCAAGATTCATGCAGCTGTAAGTGGGACATGCCCAGCTAACCATCACTTAAGCATAAAAGGTCTGGGTCCAGAAGAATCTGGACCTATGGCTCAGCTAAGGTCCTCACTGTGGGTTTTCTCTAAATCCGTTGGCTCTATATTCCTGTGACTGCTTTCATTCTCAGACAGACTACCCCCACGAGACGACAAAATGGGTGCTGAGACATCCTCCCAGCTGAGCAGCCACAGGAGAAAGAGATACCAAGGGAACCCCCTGGAATAAGATTTCATTGGCCTGGTTGGATCTCATGTGCAGCTGTTAGTCAGTCCCTGGGGCCGGAGGATGGAATGTTCTGGTTGGCCAGACCTGGGTCCTGTGTCCACGTAAACTGAGAGTAAGGCAGGTCAAGTCTCCAAATGGAAATGGAAGAGCTATTTTTCACTGCAGCAGCTAGTGTTCCATTATTATTACTATAATTTTCTATTTATTATGATAGTAAATAATAGTAAATAAATATAGCAAATAAATTAATAAATAATAGTAATTATTATTTTGCTACTATCCCCACTACTACACTCTACAACTAGTACAAAAATCTGGAGGCTCGCTCAGTAAACAATAGGCCTGATGGGTAGGTAAAAGGGAAAATCATAGAAAATCATAGAAAACCTATAGCAAGAGAAAAAAGGATCCTGAATAGAAGGAAATAAGATGGAAGAGCTCTTAGCAGTAGATGAGAAGTTAAAGCAAAGCCTAACGGGGTCAGTTCTAGAAGATGATGTAAGTATCTTTTAAAAAAAAGCTATCTAAACAGCAATGCTATTTTGCAGTTACTAAACTAAAACCACCTTCCCGTGATTGTTAACATAAAGCTTCAGTGACCATCACAGCAGGTGTGCTGTACGCCTTCCACAAGCACGGTGTCTCTCAGCACTAACACAGGAATCTCTGGGACGAGCCAGCAACTTCCCCGCACAGGAAACCCGTGTCCACAAACACCTTGCTGCCGACACAGTCAGAAAGACATTCTTCACATAGAAGTCTCAGGAGGCTGGAACATTCTCATTTTTCCTTTCCACTACCTTAAGTGAAATAGGTATGGGATGTGTGTATTGAATTTCTGGCAGAAAGTTCGGGAGCTATAACCTATAGTGAAACATTGTTTGGCTCTTTGGCAAGACTACACTATCCTTGAATAACTGGTTCACTCCAGGATTAATGTTGTATACAGGTGTCTAAGTATAGAGAGAAGAAGTCAGCTGACTGGGCCAAGCAGATCCTTCAGTTCCATGGAAGCAGAATATATGTTCTCTGCTTGTTTTGGTTTTTTAAACAGATTCTGCAATGGTTATATCACATAGGCTCAAATGAGAAAGAACACCGGCAAGGTGAACACGTTAGATAGCCTCATTAAGGGCATGAGGGGAGTCTTTCCTTGACTTACGGTAGTGTGTCTGGGAAACTAGTCAAGTAGGATGATGGGGTCTGATAGGCTCACCAAACAGAAAAGAATAATATGACTTTATAGTTCTAGAATTTTTACACTTTTCAAACCACTTGAGATGTAACAGTTCTCTCAGCCACCCCACGGGCAGGTAGGGCTGACATCTAATTTCGTGCCTCCCCCACCCCGCCCCGGCCACACACACCTTCTTCTGTAATAACACAAACAGAACGAAAACATTCCTCACCCATGTTGAGAAAAGACAGTCATTTGGTTTTCTAACGCTTTTTTTTTTCTTTCATATTTTGAAGGGTGGTGTAGACCGGTTTAAAAAACATGGCTCAGGGAAGCAAGAAATCATTCCCCCAAGTGTTTATTAAGTGAATCACAAATTCATTCAGCATGACTGCTCACCCGGAGAAACAAAGGCAAAATGGTAACAAGCTGCGAGCCTCCAAGTACCTTCAACTCTAGGTTCTCCCTGGGAAAGGGTCACAAGTGTAATCATTTCCAGCTGTCCCTCCTCGCTTCCGCTGTCAGTGGAAATATCCAGGCGGGATGAATACGCTTTCTGACTAGACTCCGGACTGACCTAGACAGCTTTTTGGAAATTCAGGATATACTTTTCCTGAAGCTTCTTAATTTCTCCCATCCCTCCCTGATTGAAAACATCATTTATCCCATTACAGCATGTGGAAAGAGAGGGGAGGGAGAAGCAGACGGGATCTGAATTCAGGATAAAAATTACTCTGTGAGTTTATTATTCTCATCCATAACAGATGACAATTTTCATGTCATTTAGCTGTTTCCAGAGCGGAATCACCCAGAGAGATATTAAGCACTATTTTTCATACTATTTATCTTGAGGGCCCCAGTGAGACACGTACACTTACATTTAATAACGTGAGCCATAGTTCGCCTGTTTCCTGGAAATGTTTGCTGAGGCATTATTATTTCCCTGGCCACACGTGAAAGAATCCCCCTCCTTCACATACACTGTGGTGAGTTCCAAAGACTTGGGCTGGCTGCAGTGTCTGAGAACTGTCTGGAGCCCTCAGTTCTAAAGAAATTTGTGGACCTGTAGTTTCCCAAGTAACTCTATTCCTCATTTGTCGGATGAGAGCTCCGTTCTTGCCGTGACTCTCCCATCGGCTCTTACATAGGCTCAGCCCTCCCTGATTTGGAAATCTCTTTGAAACTCTAAGATGATGTGTCATTTCAAGGGCAAAAAGGCAAAAATGTTATAAATACGGGCAGATGCTACAGTCCCAAGGACTTTGAACGGGCTATAGGCCCCTAGCTGCTGACATCAGCAATGTGGTTCTTATTACACAGTTGGGTTTCAGACTATGGTACTTTCCAAGTATCATTTCTACTTTATGTAAAGAACATGGATTCAGCACAGCTTCTGTTGAGTTAATGGATGATATTTGAAATGGATCTTTCTCTCAGCCATTCCCACAAATTAGCAAGAGGACTGGACCACTAACCCATTCCCGGGGACTAAGATAAAGGGCAAGAATCTGACTCTGTCATTCATCAGAACTGAAATTGTCTTTCAGTGGTTAGAACACCCAGCTGGCTCCAACTCTACTGGATAACTTAGAACTTCCTAAGGCAGTAGTAGCAAAGGGAAATCACAAGCGTCACTAAAACAAACAAACAAATCAGAGGAATCAGGTAGAAACTTCCCATTCTGCCCAGAAACAACGGGCTTTCAGTATGAACTTTTAAGTGAATGGATTGTTAACTTGAATGGGGTAAAGATACAGGCTAAACAGTTCACCTACGAGTAAAGTCCTCTTAAAAATCTCCTCTTCATAAGGATGTACTGTATGGTGACTAACATAACATAATAAAAAATTATTATTTAAAAAAAAAATCTCTTCAGCAAATACCAATCCTGCAGGGCCAAGCTCCTGGCTTAGTTCTTTATAGGTACCATCTCCCATAACCTTCACAACTGTCCTGTGAGGTGGGTACTTACTGGCCCATTTTACAGATGATGAGATCAAGGCACAGCCTGGGTCAGTAACTTGTTCAAGGTCACACAGAAAGTAAGTGGCAGAGCTACGAACATGAAAACAGTCCCAGTTGACTTTAAATCCTCTTAACCATTCTGTTATACTGCCCGATGATGGGACAAACCGGCCGGCCTCAGTGGGTTAACACTGAAAAAAAAGCAGCAATCGTCACTGAATATTTCACTCCTTGTGTCAGCTGTGGCTACCCTTCCCCTCTCCCTGGGTTCCTACTTGCTAGGCTTCTAATGGTACTTATATTTTTCATTTGGCAAATCTCCTTTTGAATGCTACCCCCCCTTTTTTTGCACTCGAGTGACGCATATTTCATATCAGCAACAAAGTATCCAGGAGAGATCTGTGCCCAGAAAGGTGGAGGAGTCTTCCTAATTTCGTTGACTCGTAAACTGGACACATGCTGCAAGTCCTAATGGAGCCTCCTGCCCCGTAGAAGTCTCTGGTTTTCCACTCCCAAGATTTCTAGGCCCTCCACAAGCACGTTTCTTATCTCCACAAGGGCAAGTTAAGGCTTCAAAGCAGAATCCAATTTTGTGATTTTTATGCCATCTAGGAAAATGATAAATAATTTTTGCTCTTTGAAAAATGTGTAATATAAGCTACAGTTTCTTTTTAAAAAAGATTTATTTGTTTGAGAGAGAGTGTGCATAAGCATGAGCGGGGGCAGGGCAGGGGGAAGGCCAGAGGGAGGGAGAGAGAGAATCCCAAGGAGACTCCCCACGGAGTGCAGAGCCCAACCCCGGGCAGATCTCACGACCCCAGGACTACGACCTGAGCCAAAGCCAAGAGTTGGACACTTAACAGACTGAGCCATCCAGGCGCCCCAATAAGCTAACATTTCTTATTTAAAAAAGAATATATATATACACACACACTCACTATAGATATAGATCTATGCGTTGATATGCCTAAACATTGTCTGGAAGGTTAAACAAGAAATTAAAAGCAGCGGTTACTTCTGGAACTGCTGGTGATGGGAAGTGGCGTCTGAGCAGAGGAGGAACGGGATATTGAGTGGGAGGGAGGCTTCTCATTTAACACCTTTTCTTATCTTTTGATGTTTGAAACATGAGAAGTCACTGATTACTCAAGAAAAATTGAGTTGAAGGAAAAAAAATGCTCTTTTACACCGAAGGCAACTCGAGATTACAATGTCACCACAAGATTAGTTAGAAGTTAGGTTAGTCTAGAGACAAATTTCCATAGGCAATGAGTGGCAGTTAAAAGCCTAAAAAGATGTGATTCCCTTACTGCACATATAAACCATGTAACCAGTAAGGCTTTAGGAAGCTGAGATAATAACAGAACAAAATTTAACAAATCATGTCAAATATGAACAGGTTCTCAAACAACAAAACAAGTGGGGACCAGTGCAGGACTTCTCAGAGCCCTTAACATGCCATTGTGCATTGAGACCTCAAGAGGTCTTGAGCGAATAGGCAGTATTGTCTAAAATTATTTAACAATGGAATTCTACCCCCTCTTTAAGGAGTATCTCACATAATTAATGTTCTATGGAATACATTTTGGAAAATGCTAGATTGTCAAAGACCCTTCCAGATAAGAGTTTCTGTCTAAACTATATGCGGAACCTTGAGTTCTACAGAGAAGTGTTGTTAAAACCACCACATTTACCAATGCAGTGTATCTTTGACCAAGATCTTCCTTTGGATAAAAAGTATACATTCAGTTCACTGCTGAGCAAGTCAGCTGAATGCTGAGAGACCATCTGCCTAAGGTGCTCCAGGGCGCTGGGCCTACGGAAAGGAGTAACTAAGGTGCCTGACAAGTGGGATAAAATTGCTTCCCGCAGCAGGGAGAGGAGTGAAGCCATCACGAGGGGCAGGTTCTAGTTCTGGAGATGATATGACGTCCTTTACTCGAATTTCAGAAGCGCTTGTTCTGGGCTGGAGGGCGCCATACCCTCTTCTGAATGGAACGGGACAGGAGCCCGGGCCTTTGACAGCGGCGGAGCTCATCACCGTTCCAAGCAGGGCCGTGTCACTGGACAGAGCCATGACAGCGGCATGGGGTGCGGTGAGCATTTTCATCTCTGTAAGTGGGTAACGTGACTCTCGTTTTATGGCTGAGAACCAGAGCGGCCAAGCCATTTCTTCCGAGGTGCGCGGTGCCGAGGCAGGTGATAGGTCCCTGTGTGCGCGGTGGATGTCACCGGTGTCTACGGTACAGTGGCACTCGAGGTCCACCTAGCCAGCAGGGGGGAGCTGGGAGAAGCCACAGAGATTTTAAACTGACACGTGCGATGAAAATAAGAAACAAGCAAAGGCCACTTTGAGATTTTATAAAACATGTGAACATGGGTCCTTGCCGCTCGCAACGTCGTCATCACATCCTTGAGAGCGAAGGAGGTTCTCACATTTCCATTTTACAGAAAACTAAACAAAAACGTCGAGAGCCTTCTAGCGTGCCCTGGGCTCCACAGCCGGCACAGAATAACGCGGGGGACCCAGTCCACCTATTCTGGGGCCAAATCCCACATCCGTGTCAGTGTGCGTCAATTCCGCGGGCAGGGCTGCGCCCCGAGGGTCTGCTCTCAGCTCGCACCCCTCGCTCCCGGAAGGTATTAGAAACTCACAAGGCCTCTTCCGGCTCCGCCCCCCCGCACCGCGGCTGCCCTCCTGCGAGGACCGGTTACCTTCACATGAGCAGCGCCTTGTCTGAAGACCTCACAGATGGCAGCTGGAGGATGTGTACACGAGGGCCGGAGAGGTGTCAGCGTCTCTGAGTAGATTCCCGCGCCGAGTGAGATGAGGACCCGGGTTACTTCCACACGGTGATTGTCAAACACGGGCGTGTGGCAGAACCACCTGAGACGACGTCAGCGACGCAGGCTGCCTGGCTCTGTCACCAGACATTCTGCCTTACGAGGGTTTCTGGTGAGCCTGAGTGTCTGCATGGCTCCTTTTGAAGAGTTTATCTATTTATTTGTTTATTTGTTTACTTATTTATTTAAGAGCGTGCACGGGTGGGGGGGCGTGGAAAAGCAGAGGGGAAGGGAGAGATAGAGAGAGAGAGAATCCTAAGCAGACTCCCCCCTGAGCCGGGAGCCCATCTTGGGCTTCGATCTCACGACGCTGAGATCATGCATGACCTGAGCCGAAACCAAGAGTCAGATGCTGAAGGGACTGAGCCAGCCAGGCGCCCCCGGAGTGCCTACATTTTTAATGAGTCTCCTAGATTCAGTTCCACAGTGTGAACCCACCCTTCCTCAGTTCTAGGAATCTGCGGTGTTAGCAGAATAAGTCTAGTGTTTTAAATGATTATTCATCATACTCATCAATAGCTCTCTGAGTGTGTTCAATTGCACAAGCATAGAAAATCAGTCAGTGATCAATGTTCAATTCAGTTCAGTAAAGTCTCGCATTTACTTCACCCAAGGCTCTGCATGAGGCTCTCGGCATATACCACATGATCGCTGAACCCCACAAACTTACCTTATTAGATGAGGTGGATATGCGCACAAATCATGTAATCCAGTGATTTTAAGAAGCAGAATTATTGGCGCACTCCTGAAGCATAGAAAAGAAGGGACTCACCCTGCCTAGAAGCCTTGGAAAGCTCCAGAGGTGGCATCATTTAAGCTGCACCTGGTCTCCTGACAGAGAAAAGGCATTCTAGCAGGGGGGGAACACCGTGAGCAAAGATAAGGAAATAGGGAAATATAGATAAGTTCCACAAACCCTGAGAAGATCATGTATGATAGAATTGTAGTGGTAGTTAATAAAAATTGTTCTTAGTTTCTTGGCTTTTTACACGATTTCATTTAATCCATTCAACTACTTGTTACGTTGGAGAGTCATTCCTATTTTAAAAGTGAAATTACTGACTTGTTAAAGAAAAAAGCCCACAGGACCTATAACAAAATGCTAATTTTGGGTGATGGGGGATAATGGGATCATAGAATGTTGTCGCTGCTATTGTCAATGTAGAAGGAGTATTGGTGGTTGATAAAGTCATGTAGAGTCGGAAGAGAAGCATATGGAAACATGCTCCACCAAAGTGCAAAATTCTATGTCAACTCTACCCTCTTTAAAAATGCACATGTATTTTCCCATTCTGCTAGTTGGTAGTCTCACCACCCATTCTTTTTTTTTTTTTAACTTTTTTTAAATAATATTTTTTATTATGTTAGTCACCATACAGTACATCCCTAGTTTTTGATGTAAAGTTCCATGATTCATTACTTGTGTATAACACCCAGTACACCATGCAATACATGCCCTCCTTAATACCCATCACCAGCCTATCCCATTCTCCCACCCCCTCCCCTTTGAAGCCCTCAGTTTGTTTCCCAGAGTTCATAGTCTCTCATGGTTCATTCCCCCTTCTGTTTACCCCCCTCTTTCTTCTTCCCTTTCTTCTCCTACTGATCTTCCTACTTCTTATGTTCCATAAATGAGTGAAACCACATAATTGTCTTTCTCTGCTTGACTTATTTCGCTTAGCATTATCTCCTCCAGTCCCGTCCATGTTGCAGCAAATGTTGAGAAATCATTCTTTTTGATGGCTGAGTAATGTTCCATTGTATATATGGACCACATCTTCTTAATCCAGTCATCTGTTGAAGGGCATCTTGACTCCTTCCACAATTTAGCTATTGTGGACAATGCTGCTATGAACATTGGGGTGCATATGGCCCTTCTCTTCACTACATCTGTATCTTTGGGGTGAATACCTAGTAGTGCAATTGCTGGATCATAGCGTAGCTCAATTTTTAACTTTTTAAGGGACCTCCACACTGTTTTCCAAAGTGGCTGTACCAACTTGCATTCCAACCAACAATGTAGGAGGGATCCCCTTTCTCCACATCCTTTCCAACATTTGTTGTTTCCTGCCTTGTCAATTTTTGCCATTCTAACTGGCGTAAGGTGGTATCTCAATGTGGTTTGGATTTGAATTTCCCTGATGTCTAATGATTTTGAACATTTTTTCATGTGTCTGTTAGCCATTTGTATGTCATCATTGGAAAAATGTCTGTTCATATCTTCTGCCCATTTTTTGTTTTGTTTATTTGTTTCTTCTGTATTGAGTTTGAGAAGTTCTTTGTAGATCTTGGATACCAGTCTTTTATCTGTAGTGTCATTTGCAAATATCTTCTCCCATTCCATGGGCTGCCTCTTAGTTTTTTTGACTGTTTCCTTGGCTGTGCAGAAGCTTTTTATCTTGATGTAGTCCCACAAGTTCATTTTATCTTTTGTTTCTCTTGCCTTTGGAGATGTGTCATGAAAAAGGTTGCTGTGGCCGATGTCAAAGAGGTTGCTGCCTATGTTCTCCTCTAGGATTTTGATGGATTCCTGTCTCATATCGAGGTCTTTCATCCATTTGGAGTTTATCTTTGTGTATGGTGTGAGAGAGTGGTCAAGTTTCATTCTTTTGCATGTAGCTGTCCAATTTTCTCAGCACCATTTATTGAAGAGACTGTCTTTTTTCCACTGGATGTTTTTTCCTGCTTTGTCAAAGATTAGTTGCCCAAAGAGCCGAGGGTCCATTTCTGGAGTCTCTATTCTGTTCCACTGGTCTATGTGTCTGTTTTTGTGCCAGTACCATGTTGTCTTTGTGATCACAGCTTTGTAGTACAGCTTGAAATCTGGCAACGTGATGCCCCCAGCTTTGTTTTTCCTTCTCAACAATTCCTTGGCGATTCGGGGCCTTTTCTGGTTCCACACAAATTTAAGGGCTGTTTGTTCCAGTTCTTTGAAAAATGTCATTGGTATTTTGATCGGGATGGCATTGAAAGTGTAGATTGCTCTGGGTAGCATAGACATTTTAACTATATTAATTCTTCTGATCCATGAGCATGGAATATTTTTCCATTTTTTGTGTCTTCTTCAATGTCTCAAGAGTGATTTGTAGTTTCTAGAATATAGATCCTTTACGTCTCCGGTTAAGTTAAGTCTGAGACAATGTATGATTTTTGGTGCTATTGTAAATGGAATGGATTCCCTAATTTCTCTTTCTTCACACTCATTGTTCGTGTATAGAAATGCAACTGATTGAGCATTGATTTTGTATCCCGCCACATTACTGAATTGCTTTATAACTTCTAGTAGTTTGGGGGTGGATTCTTTTGGGTTTTCCACATAGAGTATCATGTCATCTGTGAAGAGAGACAGTTTGACTTCTTCTTTGCTGATTTGGATACCTTTTATCCCTTTTTGTTGTCTGATTGCTGTTGCAAGGACTTCTAGTACTATGTTGAATAATAATTCACCACCCATTCTCATTGTGCATTGATAATGCTCAGATTGGGGTCTGTCTTACTTTCCTCCATTGAAGGACCCCAAGATCCTTTGGAAGGTGGCTGCTTTCATGTCTTGGGGCTCAGGGAAATTCCAGGGTGGGTCTGGGACAGTTGGTGCAGCCAGACAGCATGCAAACTTATAAAATGCAGAGGCAACAATCAAAGGACAAAAGAGCCAACTGAATGGGGCTTCCCTTAGCCAGGCTGAAGAAAGGATGAATTAGCCTCTTGTCCTGGAAAAGAGCATTGACCGCGCAGACTCAATCCGTTCTCTCTTTGGAGATGAATTGTGCCAACCAGTGCTTCCTAAACGTCTCATTTCATGGCACATTTGGAGAGGGATAATATTTATCTAATGACATATTAATTCGTGGCACACGAAAGGCCGCCCTCCCCTAGGGCTCCCGAGCACTGAGGCTCCGAGCAGCTCAGGGTACAGGGGTCTCTGTCTTGGCCCCCTGTAATTCATGGGTAGCAATAGGAAATGGCAGAATAGGCTGGTTGCAAAGTTCTGCTTTAGATGGCCCTTATAAGTATGATAAAATACCAATAGGGTTTATATTCAAGTAAGATTTATATTCATTTTCAGTAATGCTAAGGGGCCGAATCAATATCTCAGAATGGCGGGCAGTGAGATACTGCCAGGTGTGCCTAATGAAAGAAGAAATCATTTTCAGAAAGGCACTAGGTTTCAAAAATGTAAATCTACGTGGAAGACAGAAAATTAGAGTTCCTATGTTGTAATAAGTGAAACATAGTTATAAAAAGGAACTTAGTTGGAAAACCAGAGAATGAGAACTGCCTTAGATGCTGCCGCAGGTCAAACGTCAATTCTTTGATTACTCAGACACCGGAACTGGGTCCTTCTTCTCTGGTCAGATGAGGTATAAAATATAAAACCACTAAAATTACTGTAACTTTCAGAAGGCAAACCTAGAAAGAAATGCAAATCAAATAATGGTATTTAAATCTAAGGTGTAACATTACAGTAACTAGTTTTCATTTCAGGGTACACATCAGCTTTTTATCATTTTAATAGCCCTCATGTCTTCTTTTTAAGTGCTTAAATGCTAAAGAGTGTTTATTATGGTAGAATTGTGGTTTTAACCAAATGTTTAGAATTACTTGCCTTAGCAATCAGTATTTAAATACTTGGGAAATTTTAATTTGATAACTACATATGTTTTCAATTTTTTTCAGTTTTGAACTATGTACAAATATTTAAAGGAATATTGATTGTTTAAAGATTAAAGAAATCCTAATTATCTGATAATTCATAAGAATATTAAGCTGGATGTTAAAGCGCAAAAAGTAATGGGTCCCAAAGAATGCTCGAATATTAAAGAATAATTTATTGATGGTTCCAGTGGTAGAGCTCATTTAATTTAATGAGCATACATTAATTTATTTATTTATTATTGAGATATAGTCAACATATACCGTTGTATTCACTTTAGGTGTACAACGTAATGATTTGATACGTGTGTATATTGTAAAATGATCACAATACCTTTCATTAACATCCATAACCCCACATAACAAATGCTTTTTGTGTGTGATGAGAACTTTTAATATCTACTCTTAGCAAATTTCAAATATGCAATGTAGTATTGATAACTATAGTCACTATGCTGTAGATTACATCCCAAGAACTTATTTATTTTGTTTGTACCTTTTGACCCCCTTCACTAATTTCACCCATTCCCTCACTAATCTGTTCCCTGTGTCTATAAGTTTGGGAGATTTTTTTGTTTTGTTTTGTTTTTTTGTCTTTGTTTTGTTTGTTTTAAACTCTATATTTAAGTGAGGTGATTTAGTGTTTATCTTTCTCCATTGGGCTTATTTCACTTAGTGTAATGCCCTCAACGTCCATCCATAGTGTTGCAAATGACAGGATTTCTTTCCCTTTTTCATTGCTGAATAATATTCCCATACATTATTTTTTTTTTAAGTGAAAAAAAAAACCCTTAAAAATGCAAATTAAAAACCCCATTCCCATTTGCCCCACCCCACTCTCTAACATACCACATACCTCCACAAGTACAAGACAGGTGAGTGAATCAAATGCTGAGGCATTTTTGTCCTCTGACCCCTTGCTCAGTATTTTCTTCTAGGCCTCATGCAACAGTACGACAGAGGTACAGGTAATTGGACAGGTAAAAGGGACTTAGTCCTGGGAGGCCTTGACAATCCTGGTCATCTGACACAAGCAGTGAAATATGGCAGAACATATACTGGGAAAGAGATATGGTTTATTATCTTAGGTCTGCCAGTTACTAGTGGGTGACTGGGGCAATCTCTTATTTTCCTTATGCCTCATTTTCCTCACTGGTTCAATGCAGAATTTAGAACTGCATTTTCTACCGTTTCTTCCAAATTCTCTAAGTCTATGAAATATTGTGAAGGAGGCTGATTAACTTCTGGAATAGAGAGAGCCTTGCTAAACTTTCAGGCCCAGCTCCTCAGGATTTACCAACAAGAGTACAAGTACACTCAAGATAGTCCAAGAAGGTCCCACAGTCTTCTGTCCTCTTCAGTTTTTCAGACATTAAGTTAAATCTTTGGTACCATCTTGGTGTTCTTCCCATTCTCTTTGTTCTTATGAGCCTACTCTTTCACAGTAATTTTATTGAGCTTTTGGAAGGCAGGGAAAATATTTGGGTCAGGCAGCCATCTTAACTGACACCTCATCATTTGATTTTTGAGTAACATTGCCTTACCCGGGCCTGATGTCCTACTTCCTCTTCCTGTCAGAGACACTTCCACGTAGTAGTTAAAGTAACAGTCTGAAGAAAAGGATAAATCTAAGTTCGGTTTATTTGAATTCAGACAATTGTGTTCCTTAAAATACAAAGATTTCACTATCAGCCCTCAGTGTTTCAGATGGTACTTGCCAGTATTTTTTGGCTTTGGTTCTGGTTTAATATTCCCATCTTCCTCCATTTTAAAGCAAGCTGGGAAGAGAAGAAGGAGTATCTCAAATTTTAGAGGCAGTAGTAAAGTTGCCATCATAAAGCTTTGGCCCATATCAGTGGTTCTCAGATTTTAGCTTACATCAGAATCACCTGGAGGGTTTGTTAAAACACAGACTGCTAGACCCCAACCCTAGAGTGTCTGGCTCAATATGTCTGGAGTGAGGCCCGAGAACTTTCATTTCTAGCAAGTTCCCAGGTGGCGTCAGTGATGCGAGTCCAGGGACCATACTTTGAGAGCCATAGGCCTACATGAAATACAGCATTTAGGTATTAAAAATAGATAAATGATTTATTTATTCATTTGATAAATATGGTTGAATACTTACTCTGTATTGAGCATTGTTATAGGTACAGGGTGATGAGCAAAAAAAAAAAAATGCGGCTTCTGCTCTCAACAAAACTTTCTGATGGAATTTTCCAGTTTTTTTTTAAAGAGTTTATAAATTTATTTGAGAGAGAGAGAGAGATACTGAGAGAGAGCAAGACCAGGGAGGAGAGAGAGAAGCAGGTTCCCTGCAAGCAGGGGCTTGATCCCAGGACCCTGAGATGCAGAGCTGAGCCAAAGCAGACACTTAACTAACTGAGCCACCCAGGTGCCCCAGGAAGTTGCCAGTTTTTAAGAAGAGGTGTTGATTAGAAGTCTGCTCAGCACAGAAAGTCTCCTCATGGTGCAACAGCATATCATGTTCATTCCTTTCCTTGTGCCTCGTTGTGCATGTCTTATTTGTTTTTCCTTTTAGTTTTTGTGAGATAGAATTGATATTCAACACTATCAGTGTCAGGGGTAGACCGTAACGACTTGGCATACGTATATATTGTCAGATGACTACCAAACAAGTTTAGTGAACATCTGTCACCGTCCCCAGGGCTCTCTTACTCCTCTTAAGTGGAAAGTCCCTTCTCTCCAATAGATCTGAGTCTCTACTCCATCTCTCTCTTCTCGAGCCCAGCTGTGGACCAGCATTGCCCACCTTCACCTCCACCATGGCAGTGAAGAGTTCCCAACATACCCTTTATTCTACACTGTTCTATATCTCTAGCTGCTTCATTTGCGCCCTCACCATTTGGAGCCCCTACAAGGCCATGGGCCATACATTACATTGCTTTGCAACTCCAACCCTCCTCTCCTCAAGGAGTTAGAAACATTCTAGGAGCTAAATGTGAGCTTATTGATGGATTTGCTTGGAATCCCAACCTTCTTTTTAGAGGAGCTGGGGTAGAATTGAAATCACCACCACCAAAACAAGCAGTCAGACCACATGGTCAGACAGTGTTTGTGGTGGCCGGGGTGGAGCCGAGGGATCGGAGACCAGGAAATGAACGGTGTTTGGGTTAGGATTGTACTAACTGGAGAGGAGCCAAGAGGAGTCAATTCTCTTTCAGTACAAATTCACCTTCTAAACAGGGTTTGCGTCTTAAAAAAAGCAATGTGGCCAGAATGAACTGGAGAATAAGTTACAGAATTAAGTGGCCATCTGTGTTTTCTTGACTAGTGTATCTTAATTTTACTGAAAATTAGTTCTGAGCCAGTTATAATTGAATAAATAGGTCTGAGATCACATTTTTATTACAATTGGGTGAACTGGAAATTAACTGCCACAATCTGGTCCAAATACATTCAGATAACAAAAAAATCATGTTCATCCTGAAATAGAATGTTACATAGACATAGAAGAAAAGTACTTTAAAGCTGGAAAAAAAATCTCTGAGATCCTTCCAGAATAATAGTACCAAAGAGTGGTTATGTGTGAGGCTCTGACCTGGAGACTGGTCTAATCCAGAGTGAATCTTTATTCTGCCTCCTGCTATCTTTGTGATCTTAAGAAAGTTTCTATCTCTCTGAGCCTCAGTTTCCTTATGTGTACAGAATTAGAGATAAAAAAGTATCACTATTATTAAAGAATTAGTAGGAGAAATACATGACAGTGTAATAATGTACATGCAGCCCCTAGTACAATGTTGAGCACATAGAAATAGCTCAATAAATGGCAGTTACTACGTCGTCCAACCCTATCATTTTACAGATGAAGAAACTGAGGCTCAGAGTAACTGAAGTAATTTAAGGACAGGGCTAAGACAAGAACTTGGAATTTCTGAGTTCCAACCCAACACTCCCTTCAGGGTAATTTGCCATTTATCACTCACTCCATAATTTGGATCTTTTGAGTATGTAATTTGTGAAAACTTGAACTGGGCTGAAATACATGTTTTCCTACTTTCTGTGAAAATTGGGTTTCAAGTTGGATATATATAACCTATCTACGAAAAGGGCTATTTTCAAGATCTTCAATAGTATCGTTTAATAAATCCACCATAAACATCATTTGCAAACAAGTTACAGGTCCTTCTTAACTGCTTTATTGAAAGATCTTATTCTTGGCAGCACTAATTTGAGTGTTGAGCAAATTGTTCTGAGTGGTGGTTCACACTTACATGTGCCCAGTAAAGACTGTTGTCCTCCAGGCACACCACCTAGCAATACAGGAAGTCACCAACCCAAGATGTCCCAAATGGGAACAGTTGTCTCTTGTGAGTAATTTCAGTGAGAGCGAAGTCATTACACCCAACACATCTAGTTCTGTGTTTCAACTCTTGTGATGGTCACAATGTCCTTCAAGCTCTCAGATAATCTTAAATCCAACATCTATGTGGCACTTAATATATTCCAGAAGTTACAGCCATCATTGGTCAACCTGAGAGTTTCTCCTCCCTTTCAGCAACAGAGCCTGGGCAAATTGTGGCTTGTTTATTTTGCAGTGTAAGCAGAGGCAGATTCCAGGTAGTTCACCTAGTCCAGATGGGAGCCAGTTGTCATGGACATAGGCATTCAATATATGGTAGTTGAATCAGAAGTGTCAGAGATGTGTAGAAATCCACTCATAGGAGGTGTGTTGATAAAAGTGACTAAAATTTCATTTTAGAGAATGACTCTACAGAGAGTATGTCCACGAGGAAGCCTTAACCTAATGAAAGAGAAAACAGAGCTGAACAAATCTTTTCAATGACAATATGATTCCAGATAAAAGATGTATTGGCCAGAATAATTTGGGGTGCAAAAGACAGAAGCCTACTTGAGGAGAAAGGGGAAATGTATTGGCTCATGAACCTATAGAAAGATGGAATGGGGCTGGCTGACCTTCTGACAGGACTACTAACCTTCTGTCTCCACTCATTCTCAAACCAGCTTTTCCACAAGGCAGGAGACGCACCTGCCATCAGTCATGGGTCCTTATCCTCGACAGCCTTGGGAAGAGAGAAAATAGGTCCTCTTCACCCTCTTTCAGTTGAAATAACTCAGGGAAGGACTCTGAAAGGCCTGACTTGAGCCACATGCCCACCATGGAAAATCGTCATGACCAGGGATGTGAGGTTCCCATGAAAGGGGATACCTTCTGAGTACCCAAAATTTGTCAACGACTGCCACCGCTTATTGAATACTTTTTTTGTACCAGGGATATAAACTCTCTCATTTACTTCTAAGGTAAGGATCATGAATATAGGAGGCGTCTGTAGGGACACATCAAATTGTTCTGAGGGATACAAGGGAGCCTGGCCTGGAAGAAGAGAGAGGAGCCCTGAATCCCTGGTGAACATGAAAAGCTGGACCCCCACAGCTGGGTGCCCCCTCTATTCATGAATCCACAGGAACGAGAGTGAACTGCTAAGGCAATCCCCTTCATCCTCAGCCCCAGCTCTAAACACCTTTCTGAACTGGGGTGGATTCAGGTTTTAAGAGGTCTGGAGTTTACACAAGTTGGGACCCCTCTCTAAGAACGAGAATACCAAAGCAATTTACTTTTGCAAATTTTACAACAACATACAACTATGCAAACACAGTATGAGTGCCCCTTATCCGTGTCCCGTAACACAAGCTTCACTGGCTTCACGACAAATCCACCTCTGGTAACACTTATCCCAGCAAACTGCAGTTGGAGCCAGGGCTTAAATGACATCTAGGACCTCAAACACCCACCCTGTTTTTAGAACGCCACCCAGTGGGACCCCTCCCCATAGGCCCTTGTCTTTCGAGAACCTCTACAATTCAGGCTCTTTACTAATTTAGAATGTCCTTCTACCTCAATTAACTCGAATCCTGGAAATCCATCATTTTTGGAGTTATCTGACACTGACTTCCCACCCATCCCGGTCAGGCATGATTCTTTCTTTCTTTAGCAAAATATGGTCACTGACTAAGGAGAAAGAGGCTTGAGAACACCACTTATTTCAAGGCAAACACTTTGGCCTCCGTGTCACAGGCTTGAACCTGACATTCCAGCCACAGCACTGCTGAAACTGATAGTCTAGTCATGTAGGGGATTTTCCTGACTCCGTGTCTGTCTCCCCATGGCTGTTTATTTGTATTGCTGTCTGCTTTGGTTTGGGACACTGACCTTATAAGCTGCTTCCTCAGCCCAAGCCTGCAGCCAGAAAACTAGGAGTTTCCCCCTGTGCTCCTCGCAGCCAACTGGAAGGAACTGGCTATTAATTCACACTGTGTAATTGGAGAGAGAGACGGAGAGACAGAGAAAGAGAGAGAGAAAGAAAAAGATTGAGAGAGGGGAGTTTTTAAAAACCCACACCAAGCCAGCTGTGGCTCTCTGGACAGCTGAGTCATAGCCGACCAGGCAGTTCAGTTGGAAGGCACACTGTACGTGCTAGCTCTTGGGTTCCGGCTAGGGCGGGGGGTGGGTCAATAAAAAGGGAGGGGGGGATAAAAACAGAAAGCCACAGTTTAATCTCAGATAGCACTTCATTCTGAGACTTGCTGTGATCAGGGGTGAAGGACAAGAAGCTGGTTCCCCTCCAAATGAGATTCCAACCTCATGTGGTCAGTCAAGAATCAATTAGAGAAATCTGCGTATTGCTATTTTGTTTTTTAATACATAAATTACAATAATTGCTAGAAGATGCTGGCTGCTGACTTTTTATTGAAACTGGCTAAAGGTTGTCTTGAAATGTCGGCCACTGAGTCACAAGTTCATAATCAGCTGTGTCATGGCCGGATTTGGCAATCTCACAACGTATAAGAAGGTCATTATTACAGAAATAATTAGAGTGATGGTTATAGGTCTAAAATTTGTCTGAAATGAAAAAATAATTGCTGAAGGATGGCAAAAGGAGGGTTGAAAAGAATCTAAGGAACATAGATATGAGCATAGTGGACTGGCACTGTCCTGGGCAAGGATTCATTCCAGGTAGCATTTCCTGGGTAGTGGAGTTAACATGTGCCCATTTGCAGTGGGATCTACTACTCATTGGAGTCATCACTGGTTCCTTGTATTTGTGATACAAAGACGGTCCTCATGGAACCTATCAACCACCTGCTGTCACCCCTGAGTTCTGTGGCTAGAGAGTCCTCTATGTCAATCTTGTCTACCCAAAGTTTTAAGTAACTCCCAGGCCTGTTCTTTCCACTTCTATGCTCAGAGTATGGTGTGTTTCAGAAGAAAACCACGGGGCCATGATGATAGGATTTCCCATAAGTCCCCACCATCAAGACCCAGCTGGGGCCAAGGCTAGCTAATGATCCCTCTGTTCATCTCTTCTCACTGCTGTCTTGTTCCGACAAGGTGTTTCTCCTCTTCTAGACTGACTAGACAGATAAAAGGGGTGCGTGTGTGTGTGTGTGTGTGTGTGTAGTATGTGACATGAGGAGATGGGCACCATGGTCTCCTCTTTGTGGATGAGCTGAGCACACTCTTGCCTGAGGCCTCTGCTGCCAATGTCCTCTCCTTCTGCCCAACTCCAGATCTTGTTTTGCTCTTGTTTTGCTCTGGGTTAGTGGTTCTTCACTCGATATAAACTAAATCATCTGGGGCACTTTAAAAAGTACAGTTATCAGGGGGTCCCTGGGTGGCTCAGTCGGTTGGGTGGCCAAACTCTTGATGTCCGCTGGGGTCATGATGTCAGGGTCCTGGGATCAAGCCCCACGTGAGCTCCACACTCAGAGGGGAGTCTGTGCAAGGATTCTCTCTCCCTCCGCACCGCTCACGCACACACTCACATGCACACTCTCTCTCTGTCAAATAAATAAATCTTTAAAAAAATTAAAAGAAAAAAGTACAGATATCAGGGTACCATCCTACCTCCAAATTCTAGATTTAGATCATCTAGTGTGGCCCCACAAAGGTCATCAGTATTATTTTTAAAGTTCCTCACATAATCCTAATGTGTAATCACCAGTCACCTCTCAATTGCTTTCTTACTGAGGCTACAGCAGCATTTCAGGGTCTGTCATGTGAAAGTCCTACAACATTTAGCAGAAGCTCTTACACAGTACATGGAAAATCTTGGTTAACAGTCTCTCTGGCTGGCATATTTAAATTCATTTTGGTTTTGTCCGCTTCTAAGGAGAAGGCAGAAAGCCTGAGTTGCGGTCCAGACTCTGCTTGTAAAGCTTTGGGCAAGTAACTTATCCTCTTTGGAGCTGTATTTCCTCTTCTAGCAAAATGAATTGCTTAATTTAGATACTCTTTAAGATTACTTTCAGTTCCAGGCTACCAGGAGTATACAATCCAGTGGGCTTTCATTCAGTATGTCACTAAATCAGGCTATCGTCTATCAGCTGGGTGACCTTGGGTGGCTCACCCAGCTTCTCCAAGCTCCTCAGGTCCACATGTGTGGAATCGATGGGAAGGCCAGGTTTCCAAATCTGTTGTGCAGACATCCCTAGCTCAAGAAAGGCAAAAAGGATACCCAGTGTACAGCAAAGAATCTGACAAATCTTGAAGTAACACACCTAGGTCGACTCTCTGGAACTCAGAAATTTCCAGTTTTTGACCATGAAGCTACTGTTTTCTTGTAAATCCGACTGACATCCCATAGAACTAACTCTGATACGTGATGATCAGATCTCTTCCACTTCTTAAGTTCTACTGCTTTGTGGTCAAGGCCACACGTCTCTTAGACAGAAGAATGAGTAATTTACTTGGTCCTTTGATGTAAAATAGAAGGTTATTTGTTCACTGCTCCACCCCAGCCTTTGGCTGCTCTGCAGGCAAGGACACCATCTGCGTGTTTTGGGGCTTGCCTACGTTTGAGAAGACAACTTTTAAAATGAGGTGTCAGAAGTCATTCTGGTTCAAGTCTAAAATGGATTCTAACTCTCTTCACTGTAAGCTGTATGAAATAGGCCATGCACAAAAGAAGTAAACGAGAGTTGCTCACTAATGCCTTTTCTTTAATTTGATCAAATAAGACCAATTTCACATAATCAAGATGTTCAGAATCAGAGAAATCATCTATGGAGGCAACATAGAGTACCAAAAATGGGTCTAAAGTTAGACTTCTTGGCTGGCCAGGTAACTTGGGCTCCTCACTTCATTCTTTTGTGCCTTGGCTTTCTCATCGGTAAGACAGAGGTAATAATTGTCCCTAATAAGTGTGCTTTTATTATAGAATAAAGTCACTTAATATGTGTAAAGCTCCTAGAACAATGTTAGCACACAGTAAACACTTAATAAATCTTTATTATTGTCTGGACCATGAATACCCCTTTGTGATCAATGTTAAATATATCTTGTAGGCCTATTTTATTCTGGTCCACAGAATGAGTATAATTTTCACATTTGAATGCTGTTAGTGGGGTTTATATTCCCAAGTTTGTCTTAGGCCCCATCTTCCCCTGTTGTCATGTCTGAGCAGTGCAGGCATGTGTTACCTGCAGGGCCCTGAGTCTAGAATGCAGATTTACTAAGGCAAAAACTCAGTGTCTTGTTTCCATGCTGGTTCATCAGTGTCGAACAGGTAGATCGAGCTTTCTTAGTATTTGTTGAATGAACAAATAAGTACACACACACACAAGCACACACACACACACCCCAAATCCTTTCTATGATATCCTGTGCAAGGAGTTGTTTTAGCTTCCATATCAACATCTCCATGAGAGGGCATTCAGTGTCTCCCATTCTGTATTTGGACATTTCTGCTTGTTGGGAATTTATTTGTACATTGAGCTTTTTAACTCACTCGATTCTCTGATATTTTGAAGCTAGAAGATGCATTGGAGAGAATCTGGTCCAATTCTCTTACTTAACAGTTGTTGGGAGGTCCAGTGACTCCCAGGAAGTCTTGGCCCATTGTTGTGACCCCAGCCTGGGAGCACACACTCCCCTTACGAATCAGCACGCACCTCTGTAGTGTGATTGAGAGTCTCTAGTGCCTTAAAATACCAGTCCCTCTGGCAGTCATTCAACCATCCTTTGAATCCTGAAGAACTTTCCAAATCCACTCGATAATCTTCTCTTGAAATGTAATCATGAGTTCCTTCCTTTGTCAACCAACACCACAGTGAATTAATCCTTTGGTGAGGATGAAGATGAACAAGAAGAATGGCACTCAGGATAGGCCCTGAGGGGAGAGACACACGTTTGGAGGATGAGGGTCTAGGAAGGAGAACAGAGGAGGGGGCCCTGGAACCAAGCCTCATCTTCTTCACAAGAAGGCCAGACACAGCCCAGATCCACATGCAGCCTGGTCAGGATATTGCTCAACATTCCCTGGGGAAAGGCTGGGAGTGGGGGATAGGCAGTGGCTAACTTAATATAATCAAGACGCAATAGGCTTCTTCACCATTAAAGGGAAAAGAAAAAAGAAGGAAACAAGATCTATTAGTATACTTTCTAGAGAACCTCAGTCCTAGCTGGAAATGGTTTCAGGGAAAGTGAGATGATGCAAGTCCCGCTCAGCTGGAATCGCCCTCATTCCTTGGCTCCCCATCAAACAATAGAAATCTGTCATCAGGGATTGCATCTCTCTCTTTCTTTCTCTCTCCCCCTTTCTTTCTGGAGTAGCGACTCTTCAACCCTTTTGATCATGGTCCTCTTGAGGCTCTGGTAAAAGTTATAAATGTTCTTCCAGAAAAAAATGCGCAAACCTGAAGAATTTTGCACACAACCTCAGGCACTGTCCTCACCCCCTAAAACCAGTGCTCATGGACTCAAGTTAGGAATCTCTGCTCTTTCATGTCTGAGGGATGTGCTGGGGTCTTTCCCCTCTGGGCCCCTGTATTACCTGGGGCACTCCGGGAGAAGGCAAGTGTGTGCTGAGAACCTTGCAGTAATGGTAGGTAATACACCCAACCAAATCTCTGACCCTTCCAGTAGGAAGGTCCTTATCTTTATGCTCATGCCACCCTATGTCTAATTCTATGCTAGTGGTGACCACTCTGTATTATAACTATCCATTTGCCTGTCTATGCCATTCTTTGTGAGCTCTGTGAGCAAGGTCAGACTTTGATGTCTTCGTGCTTGTGTCCTCAGTGATTGGTTCATGGGATCTCAGTCCATTTGTGGAAGGGAATGAAGGGGGTAGGAAGAGAGGGAGGGAGGGAAAAGAAAAGGGAGGGAGATATCCATGGGGTTCTCTAGAACTTTTCAAAACTTCTAATTCAATAGTGGGGAACTAGGTGAGAAGGATGATCTGGACTCACATCACAGAAGTTGTCTGGCGTGTTAGTACGGTTGACCATCAGAGTAATAGAAGCTAGACATTGAGCTGTATTTGTTTGTTTTCAACAACACTCATGTCCTTGGAGAAATAGTCATGATGTCAGGACTATTTTAAAGCCTATAAAAAGGAAGAAAAATTAGCTGTAGTAGTTGAGAACCTGCCAAATTGGAGAATTCAGTGTGTTTGGCTAATGGAGATTTGAGGAGTTGCCTTGCCTTCTTCCTCTCCCATCCCTGATTTCTGCCTGGGCAGGGGCGACGTGAGAAGAGAGCCTATGGGCGGAGGTAGGCACCCAATGGGAAGGCATGGCTGGTGTGTGGTAGAATCACTCTGAGTCAAAATAGGAGTTGGTCGATTGGTGTCCAGGCTTTACTGGCTCATCTCCATTTGCTTCTTTAGCATAAATGTTGGTTTTATTCTCTCAGTATCCATTCATACCTACACTGGTGACAATACAGTCGCTTTTCCTTTGGGGAGTGACTACAAACTCTAAATCCTAAATCTAGGTGGTTATGGTCATCTGTCCCTTTATCTCTAGAGAGAACATGTAGACCAGATCTGCTTCATCAGTGTATTGCAGCTTTTCAATCAGAATAATCCACTTTCAGGAGCCATAAGACCTATGAGTCATTTCTAGGATGCTTGTAGGAATTATTAGAAAGAGAAGTCTCTCTCCATTTGACTGGAAGCCAGGAGGATATGAGCCTGGTTCTGCTGGGAGCCATGAATGAAGAAGGAAGGTCTGCACATGGAGCCAAGACAGAGCAAAGTAGGGCAGAGATGGAGAGCAATTGGATCTTGGAGGCTATTTGAACTCTAGTATCCACCTCTTCTGAAGTTTTCCAGATGGTCCTTTCTTTGATGAATGTTGGAGCCTAAGCCAGTTTGAGCTGGGTTTCCAACCTTATGAATAAAGGAGTCTTGTCTGCTATTTCTCTTTTCTGGCCTTTGATTTTTTGATAGGAACCTACCACTGTGGCTCTGACTTTTGCAGATTTCCTCCTCCCTCTCCCTATCTTATTATATTAATGTTATTTCCTTGGTGTCTTTCATAGAGCTATTTCCATTGTGGAATTTGAATGGGAAGGAAGTGTTCAGAGATTGACCATAACCAAAGTGAGGTCTTGGGTTAGACCATCGGCTAGGAAACTGTCCCTGGGGTTTGAAGGGTTCGGGAGTCCAGAGAACCCCATGGAAGGCAGTCAGGATGCGGGGTTTTCTGTTCAAAGATATTAGTATGCAGAACTTCAGTTGAGGAGTTTCGTGCCCGTGTTAACCCATACTGAGCAGCCTGCCAATCTGGTATAGAGCATAAGATATGTCATCAATTGTAAACTTGAAAAATACAGAAGAGTGGAGTGTGTCAGGAAGAAAGGAAGAATGGTAGAAGCATTTAGCAATTTTTCCGGGCAGAAATACTAGATTACCAAAGCAGCTCTTAGAACATAAACAAACAAATATATAAATAAATACAATGATTATAAGTTATTAAATAAATTAAATTTAGTATATTATGCTTTAAAAAGCACAGCATGTACAATACACTTCAGGACTATTTTTATCTACTCCAACACTGCAAAATTTTCTAAAGATTTGGCATGGAAAATCATAAGGTTTGATTATCTGGAAAATTTGCTTGTATGTAATACCTTTTTCTCTGATGATGCCTGATGAATTGAATACTACTACATTAGACATTGTCCTGCCAAAAGATGAATTCTCTAAAAGGTCCTTTGTAAGTCGATCCTCAAGGATCCTAGGGAAGTA
The DNA here is from genome assembly GCF_024610735.1 of Ursus americanus. Lineage (NCBI taxonomy): Eukaryota > Metazoa > Chordata > Mammalia > Carnivora > Ursidae > Ursus > Ursus americanus. The sequence continues at coordinate 60,952,497 of NC_142132.1, forward strand.
TTTCTTACGTTTTGTAAGTAAAAGTCATATCTAAAATGCACATATTGCATGGAGCACTGGGTGTTATACACAAACAATGAATCATGGAACAAAACATCAAAAACTAAGGATGTACTGTATGGTGACTAACATAACATAATAAAAAATTATTATTAAAAAAATAAAAATAAGATAAAATGCTCTTAGGTACAAAAAAGGAGAGACCCAGGGTCACCGGCAGTGCTGGGACCAAATGCTAATGATCAGTGGGCAAGGTGATAGTGAGGTGTCCAGTACTGGTCACCCAAACCTATGTCTTTTCACTGTTAGCCAAACAACCCCTTTCCCATCTAGGTCTAATGAAACAGTGCCCCCAAACCCCAAACCCCAGGAAAGTGGGCCTCTGAGATGTGTTGAGATAGAGCAGGACATCTTAACTACATCCTTTCACACAGGATCATTAGCCTATTTAAGAATAAGGGAATTAAGAAGCCCACACATCTAGTCAGAGGACAAGGAGACTCAGAAATTCCTGGCTTGGACGAATAAACTCTGACTCTCATCAATTCCTACCGCCAACCAAATGGTGACAGATTGAGGCCTTGAAAACACTCCAAGGCAGACGACATGTCAACCAGCACCACCTAGTGGAACAGAAGCTTTAATCAACTCACAACATTATCTTTACTCTTGCAGGGTTGTTTATTCATTCAACTATAGACTTGTGAGAGCTGATTCCGCCTCATGCACCTTGCAGGAAAAGTTGGAAAATTCAAGGAATAGAAATGGGTATACCAAGAGCTGAAAATAGTCTGACCTTCGGAATGCACTAGAAATGTGGGGAGAGAGAACTGAAATGGTTTATCATCATCGACCATCATTGGGATTTAAACTTATAAAAAAAAACCCAGGAAGCATGCATTCTAAAGGGTCCAAGGAGAATATTAATTTTGAAAGTAAAAGCCATATTTAACATGCAATCGCATGGGCAAAAAAAGAGAAAAGGTATAGATATTTAGAGGAACGTTTTGGGTTTGGCTCTGCCCATTCCTCTCTACCCAGTGGTCATTTGTATTCAGTCAGTAGAAGGCAGACCATGAGACCAGAAAAGGGAGACCAGAAAAACTGTGATTCTTACCTATTGCTCTCTTAATTGTGGTTGGCAGTTTAGGAAAATAATGTAATTGGATTCATTGCAAACCTCACCTTGTCCCAGATACCATTAGAATGGCTTGATTGATGTCTGGTTACAAGCTCTCAAGTATATATGTATAATTAGGACTCTTGAGTGCAAATATGCAAAATCCCAACTGGAACTGACTTAGTCCAGGGAAAACGAGTTTATCGGAAGGTTTCTGGAGATATTTTATATAATCAAAGAAATAGCTGAACATCAAACTGTGCCAATGGGAGCAGTGCCTCCGGATGTCAGGAACAGTGGGAACTAAGGGCTGGAGGAGTACCTGGGCTTTCTTAGAGCCTCATTCTTACCTTTGGTCTCTCTCTAGGTCAATTTCACTTTTTCTCATAACAAACCAATTTTTCCTTTATAATGAGAAACAAGACCACCGAACATTCAAATCTCTCTTCTTATAGCCTCTGCCAACTGAGAGAGGCTGGCCCCCTTTCTCAACTCTGATTTTTAAAATTCCATAGAGGGACTGATTGGCTGAGGTCAGATGCCTGCAGATGCCGTGCTGATAGCCCTGCAGACACCCTGACAAATTATGAAATAATGGCATTTTGGAATCACCCCTACAACCTCCCGTGAGGCCTCACACCAGCCAATTCCTCACATTAGGAATTCTTCTTCATTTTGGGACTCTCTCTCTCTCTCTCTCTGACACCCCCCATATATTCCTGACTGTCCAGAATCCAACAGGGATGGGTCACTTGCCAGGGGAAACAAAAATTGCCTACATGCAACACAGATCAGTTGCTGAAGTCCAATCCACACCCATATTCACATGGGAGAGCAAGATAGTTCCAAATATAAGAATGTTGATTCAGAACTGAACAGAATCATACATGTTCATTGGGCTTAGAAGCTGGAAAGTGCTTCAACCTGGGCTTTTTTCCATGAGTAGAAAACCAGAAGAAGTGGATTTTTACCTATGTCTTGGCTCCTTGAGTGGGGAGACGGGGATATCTCTGGAGGGAGGTTACAAGGGTTGGATTTGAGAACAGAAAATTTAGGCTTTCCTGTGGTTGTATGCCCGTTCATTAGTCATGTCACTACACAGCCCTATTGTGAGCGTTTGTTCCCATTGCCTAGAAAGTTGAAGTCCCTTTCTTCCTACCCTGTAAGTCTAGATACTTTTGCAACCAAATTAAGTCAACTTGGGTTAAATAGTTCTCGAAAATGACAAATGAAAGCAATGGATTCAATATTCAAATGATTGAATTAGTGTGTTCTTGTCCTAGTTTTCAGCTGGTATGGGTAGCTGGTCCTGAAAATTGATCTAATATAAGATAGCATTCTAAATTGTGACTAGGATGTCAGGGTATAAAGGACTCTGGAGTAGTATCAATTTTCTTCTCTTTATCCCATTCAGCTCAGGATTTCTCAGTCAGTAATTGCAGCGAACCCAGAAGAGGAGGTGATGATGACAGGAGAGGAAATCAATTAAGGAATGATATATAAAAGCCCAAAATATGGGTAACTAATTTCACAATCATTGTGAATAGTTATTTTATCCAAAAAGCAATAAACCATGATATGTAAATGGCAGCTCCTGCACAAATTGAGAAGGTATTAATACAAGGATAAAGAGATTTCATCTTTGGTAGAAACGAAAATACCAGTAACCCAATAGAATGATGAAATTAACTACAGGAAAGTGGAGAGGGTTATCAGCAGAAGGGATCTTTGATGGGAAATGGTGCAGGTTGCATCATAGGACACTTGATGAAACCAGTAACCCATCAAAATGAAGTTCTGTCTTGAGAGGGATTGTGGTAAAGGTAGATGAGATGAAGAGGTAGAATCATGGATTCAAGTATGGGTTGAACTACCTAATAGGACAATATCTGTCATGGTTACAATTAAATGTTTCACTGCAAGCCCTAATTTTCTTCTACAAAATAATTGCTTTCTGATACCGAAGACCAGAATTTTCAATTCATTGGTTGGTGCTAAACTATATTTCTGGTTCCAGCGTAAAAAAAATAAGCTACCACAAAATAATTTTAAGTCCACTCTTTGAAGATATAAATTTGTAAAGCCCACCACACTATTAAAGATGTAACTGGCCCTTTTGGGGCAATAGACCTTGACATAGAGTACCCAGAAGCTCCACTGTATTTTCTCTTCATCAGAATTGGGTGCATACCTGGTGTGAAAAAGATTTTATTTTTAAATGAGTGAATGCCCAGGAAAATATTCAGTGAGAGGAGCTAGATGATGGGAAGGCCTCTGAAGGGAATAGAAAACAAATATAGTCTTGGGAGGGTAAACTAGGGATCATTACATCTACGTTATTGGAACCAAGTTCTGTTGAAAAATTTGTATTCATTATTTGCTTATCATATAAGTACTAGAAATCATTGCAGGGGACTCTGGAGATACAAATGTGAAAAGGCACACCAGCACTTCCTCTGCCCTCTAGGACCCAAAATGCAGGGGCACCTGATTTCAGGCCTATATTAGGGATCAGGGTTGCAAGAAACAGAAATGCACTCAAGTCTCTTAGGCAAAGAGAATTAGTAGGATTAGAGTCCTGAAAATAGCAACATCCAAATCTCTCTCTCTCTCTCTCCCTCTCTCCCTCCTCCTGACCCAATTCTCTTGTTCACAGAGTGACTTATAATGCTTTCCTGAGATTAGAGCCTTAGCTTTTGAAACAAGACTTTATTGTTGTAGCATGTGCTGCTGACTTAGTCTCTTTGCACCCAATTCCAAATCAAGGAGAAAGAGACGCTGATGGAAACAATTTAGGTCAGATACTGATTCCTGAAGTCAACAAGTATTATTGAATATATACTATGTGCTAGGCACTCACCATTCTAGACCTCGTAGCCCCACCGTGGACAACATAGATAACCTCGTGTGCTTACATTTAGGGTCAGGATGGGGTAGGGTGCAGCACAGATAACAGAGAGTGGATTTTCTAATAGCTGCTCGAGGATGATAAGTGTTAGAAAGATATGGACAAAGCATCTCTGAGGAGGTTGGAGTTGAGCAGGAGCCCTAAGAGAGCAAGAGAGCAGGCCATGAGAACACGTGGGAGAAGAACCTTTTGGTGAAGGGCCAGCAAGTGTGGAAGCGCTGAGATGGGCCCACTTGGAAGACCCCTGAGGCTGAAGCAGAACAAGCAAGAGCAGAGCAGGCTGCAAAGAGGTCCGAGGTGGAACCAGACACAGTCACGTAGACTGTGCTGAAGTCATGGGGAGCCACTACAGGGATGTGAGCAGGAGAGTGTCAAGACTGAAATTTAATCCTACAGTGAAGTTTGCCCAAGGTCACCCAGCCAGGAAGTGGCAGACCCAGGATTTAAGCCTGAGCAGTCTGGGTGCCAGAGCCCAAGCTCTCAACCACCATTCCCTGGCAGGAATCTCTAGAGCAGACTCACAAAATAGGAACCTGCTTTCTTTAGATGGGAGTCATTTTCAAAGTGTTTGTCCTTTGTTCAAGAGGGAAAGTGGTCACATCATGCACGCTCAGCATAAAAGAGTGCGCAGCGTAGAAAGCAGAGCGCACAAGAAACCACTTCTTTCCTTCAGCTTGTAAGACTCCTTGATGGACCGATTCCAACTGAGCAGTAGCCTTGATTTGCTAAAATTGCGGCCCTGTGTCCGTGTGTATGAGGCAGAATCGGATAGTGTGGCAACAGCTTTATTATAAAGAACCCAGCCCTAAGTGCCCGGTGATGGGCCTCAGGGGGTCACGCACACACAGATTCATCCCGATCTACTCTAACAACAGGACTAAATGGTTAAAGTTCATATTTAACTGGATTCATTCGTTCATCCCATAATATCTGTTTGAGTACTTACTACATTTTAGGCACTGTCCTAGGCTCTGGAAAAACAACTCTAGATGTCATGAAGGCCCTTCTCTCATGAAGCTTACATTGAAGGGAGATAGACAAAAAATAAACAAGTCAGTATGTAATGTATCAATTAGTGATACGTGCTTTGAGGGGAAAAAGCAAAGTGGTGCCAGGGTGAAAGGCTGTGGAGAGAGTGGGAGTGACTTTTTTTTTTTATCAAGTGTGGTCATAGGAGGGCTCTCTGAGGAGGTGAAAGTTGAGCAGTGATCTGGTCAAGACTACAGCATGATCAGAGAAAAAGTTGCATTTAGTTGCCATATTTTGCTAAGCCAAGGAAGAAGATGGGTGTATTTCAAGAACTGCCTCAGCAAGATTTTTAAAGAAAACATTAACCCTCAGCTAATTAGAAAAGCCAATGGGGGCGCCTGGGTGGCACAGCGGTTAAGCGTCTGCCTTCAGCTCAGGGCGTGATCCCAGCGTACTGGGATCGAGCCCCACATCAGGCTCCTCTGCTATGAGCCTGCTTCTTCCTCTCCCACTCCCCCTGCTTGTGTTCCCTCTCTCGCTGGCTGTCTTTATCTCTGTCGAATACATAAATAAAAATAAAAATAAAATAAATCTTAAAAAAAAAAAAAGAAAAGAAAAGCCAATGAGCCAGAATTCCTCTTAACCCTATTTCGTAGGCATTCCAGGTATAGGAAAGGGCAATATATACATTTAAGCGTCCTTAGTAATTTATCCAGAGACCACATGGTATGGTGGGAAAGGAATGGTTTTCAAAATAATTGAAGAGAAGGGGCTATGTAATTGGTGGGCTCTGCTTCGAGTTCCAAGTCCACCTCTTAGTGGTTTTGAGTCAATTGGTTAAGTGGAACCCAAGTTCCACTTAATTTATGGAAAAATGATCACAACACCTACTTTTAGGACTGCCCATAAGGATGAAATCAGATGCTATATATAAGATCTGGGCACCTAGGATGTACCTAAGAACATCTTAAAACATATTAATCATAGTCCCCTAAGATCCCTGGAGAATAACTAATCCGTGAGGAGTGTTGCAGAGCAATGTAATAAACATAAAATTTTATTTCATTTCCCAGAAACAATTGTAAATTTTAGGATATCCAGGAAACCAGTGCTTAACTGTACTTAAGATTTATTGAAATGATTATACTACTACATTGCTGGTGTCAGTCTCCCATCTGGACTATTTGTTTAAAATCTTTTATTCCAGCTAAATAATCAGGTCCACAGACAATAAAGAGAATGAGTACCACGTCTGGAATTTGATGCTAAGCCCTAACATTATAATAGCTAGTCAAGCATACTGGGCAATATACTTGGATACAACCTCTCGCGGTCTGCAAGATTTTCCCTTAGTCTAGTGAGGTGGGTCTGAGACAGGCACCCATGAATTTCCACTAACACTCGTTACAACAATTTTGGAAACCCAGTACATACTTCATTGGATTTCCTTAAAATAGAATGGATGGGACCTGCTCAGTTCTATTTTCAACTTACTTGTGTATTATTCTTTGCTTTATTGCATATTTATGGCATTAGGATTTGAAAAAAATTCCTGCATCCTGTCTAGTACTTGGTGTTGCATGTGGTGGTTTCTTTATAATATATGAATGAGCTATTTTCTCATTTCTGTTAGTTAATTGAGGAGGCTAGTGACATCAGAGCTCCAGAGTGCTCATTATTCTGCTCTTTCCAAAATTATTTACAAGTTTTCCATGGACAAATCTAGCAAAGAGAGATTGAACCGCTGTTGAACATCTCCAAGAACATCTCCAAGCTATCCTTATCCCAAAAGACTTTCTTCTGAGGTTCATAGCATTTTTACAGATGTGACTCCAGACTTTCTCAAAATGGAAAGGTAATTTCTTGCTTCATTATAAACCCACTTTTACCATGGGTGTGAACTCTCCTTGAGCTGGCATTATGTGCGTACCTGGAAGAACCCCACTGACTTGACATCTGAGGATTTTCTTTCAGCCTTCTAGGGGAGTCAGCCCACTCACGGAAGAACAAAAGCACCTAATACTTATCCACTGTTTCAGAGTTCCTTGTCTGCCTACTAGCCCTGGCATAAGTGGACTTGTCAGCTTCGCTTCCCAGTACCAAGTGTGAAGTCAACGGGGAGCACTGAACCTAGTTAGATGGGCATTCTGGTAAAGTGATAATAATCAAATCTATATGAAGAAGTCTATTGCTGAAATGAGTGTCACTTTTGAATAAAACTTTGTACCTCATTATTAAAGTTTGCACAACACTTTCAAGGATATTAGCTTATATGATCATTGCAAGTCAATGTGGAAAAAATTACCGTGTTCATTTTACAGATGAGAAAATTCAAGGCTTAAGAAGTTAAGCAATTTGCCCAAGATTACACAATTAGTAAATGTCAAGTGAAACCGGACCCAGGGCCTCAGGGTTCAAATCTCCTGATCACCTCTTTCCTCCAAGTTCATCCAATTCCTATACACTTTAGATACACTTATTCATTAGTTTATTACATCAGCTACCAACTTCTTTGTTAAAGATTTATTTATTTATTTGAGAGAGAGAGATAGAGATAGCACAGTGGGGGAGGGGTTAGGGGAGAGGGAGGGAGAGAATTTCAAGCAGGCTCCCCGCTGAGCATGGAGCCCAACTCGGGCTCTATCTCATGACCCTGAGATCATGACCTGTGCTGAAACCAAGAGTTGGAAGCTTAACTGACTGATCTCCCCAGGCACCACTCCTCAACGTTTTTTAGTTCTATTTTGCCTTATCACTAGACTTCTGATTTTCAGGTAGCTGATAGGTCATCAATCCTCAAAAAAATCTCTAAAGTCTAAAATGGACTCTCTATTGAAGAAGATGGGGAGCAGATCTGCAGATAATAAAATCACAGCAGAATACATGTAGTTCTGGGGCTTAATGACAAAAGAAGACATTTAATTCTCTATTTCATTCCTTGTAAGATTTACCTCAAACTCTTTCTACTCTTCAAAACCCATCCTATTCATCCCAAATCACAGTGGGATCCTTCAGCATTTACTATCTAGACCTTCAGTTTACTGCTATCTAGCTACTATCTGGATCCTTCAACATTTACTATTTAGATCACTCAATGGGGGTTTCGTGATGAATGCCTTGTGTACCCACGTTATTGACTTGTATTATTACTATTATTTTTATTGTTATTATTGTCCTGAATTGCCTCTCAACTAGAGGCTAAGCTGATAGAAAGCAGGAGCCATATCTTAAACTCTTCCCAATTCCTTAGATTGAAGGTTGCCTATCAAAATATTTATAAAAATGGAACCAGACAAAATATGTTGTTATAGCTATGATAATTGGGTCATATAGCTGATTTTGTTGGGTAGTCATGTGGTCCAGAAAGGCCAGGGAGATATAAGTAGGTTCATTCTGGAAAAGCTTTTGTTTCCTTTTAAAATGGTCAGGGAGAAGAGAACTTGCTGGCTCACCCCTTCTCTTTTCTCTTGAACTGAATGTGGACATACAGTTTGGGTCCTGGAACAGCCATCATGTGACTATGAGGCACTAAGCATTAGATTGAAAAGACACCAGCCCAAAATGGCAGGGATGAAAAATCGAGAGAAAAATTCTGTGTCTTTGATGACGTCAACGAGCAGCCACACCAATACCAGCAATCACCTCCCTCTAGTCTTCTTATTAATGAGACACCACATGTTTGCATTGGTTAAGCCATTTCTAACTCCGACTACATATATTCAAAGTTTCCTACTGAAGTTGAACCACACATCTGTCTTTGAGCTTCCTAATAGACAACAACAACAAAAAAGAGATACTTGATCAATTATTATTTGTCATTGTCCTTAAGGAGAAAAATATCAGTTACTCAAGGTAACTTTTCATGGAACTTAGTTCTTCGAGAAATGTCTCAGGAACGGCACCAAAGAAAAGACGCTGAATTATGTAGAGGATGTATTCAGATTGTATCCCCACATTAAATGCAAAGTTATATTTCATGTGGTTATTTCTTGGGGCACTTTTTAATGTATATCAAGGACATAATACCAAACCCTCATTCAGTGAAAACAATTATATAAGAGATACAGGATTTTGCCATTCGTGACACTGTGGATGGATGTAGAGGGTATTATGGTAGACAGAGAGGCTGGGGGGGGGTGAGAGGATGGGCAAAATGGGTGAAGGGGAGTGGGAGAGACAGGCTTCTAGTTATGGAATCAATAAATCATGGGAATAAAAAGCACAGCATAGGGAATATAGTCAGTGGTATTATAATAGTGATGTATGGTGACCACCCTTATAATGAGCAGAGTATAATGTAAAAACTTGTTGAATCATTATGTTTTACCCCCGAAACTAATGTAACATTATATGTAAACTATACTGAAAAAACAAACAAAAACAAACCTAAATAACAAGGAAAAAAAGAGACAGAGACATATAAGGCCAGATGGCCTTTCATAGTGTTTTGTTGGGCTTTGAAGTCATATAAATAATAAATAATATTTTTTATTTCTTCATCTAAGGAATTTTGATCCATGTAGGTTGCCATACGATTGACAGAAGACAAAACATTGTTCCCTATTATATAATTCAAAGTTTCATAAGACAAATTACTCTACCATGGAAACTTCCCAAAATATTGCTATGGAGGAAAGACGTTTTAGGATCTGATCGGCTTCCTTAGTCTTCTGTGACTTCATTAATTAAATCATTGCTTAACTGTCTTTTTCCTGGTTAGATGAAGTCTGAAGAAGGTCATTTAATTGGGTCTTAATCTATCAGACAAACCCAGCTGGCCCATTGTTGAATTAGGGAGAGAGGAAATACTGACTCAACCCATTTGAGCAGAGAGCAGCGTGGGCAGGGAGGGTCAACCTTACACATCTTTTATTGCAAAAGAGTTCCAAATCTCTTGAGACTGGATGAGTGGGAGAGAATGGATTATGCTTCTGAAGTAGAAACTATCTAGGAGGACAGGATAACAACCTTTGGGTACAAAAAAAGAATGAGAACCTGCCTTCAACATAGGCCACCATTTGACCATTTTGGTATCTGTGCAACAATTGGAAGTTTCTAAGCCTTAAGAATCTGCAATCATTAATACAAAACTGGAACTAATCTTAGCCTTGGTATTTCGTCTTAAGAACAGAATTGGCCCCGTGATCCATAAGTGACTCACGGAGGAAATACTTGGGCATGCCGCACAATATGAGGGCAATATTTTAACAACAGACAAACATGTATTACATGGGGAAAAGTCATAAATGAAAGGAAAATAAATTAAGGAGTCAAGAACCAGAGGGAAGCTCACAGCAAGAGGCAGATACCATTACCCTGGAAGTGAAACGCCAGCACTTTGGAAACAAAACATATGTGCTGGAATCATCAATGAACTTGAAATGAGACTTAAGAAATAGCCACACCAGTTTGCCTTCCCTTCCTTTAGTGCTTGCTGCATGCCAAATAGTTGAATATAAAGTGTCCTAATGGATGTAAAAGCATTTTACAAATTAAGTGCTCTGAAAATATAAGCCATTATCATCATTATTGAGAAAGAGGAGACCACCATGTTACTCAGATGATGATGTCTAATAGCCAAATAGTTTCCCCAGAAGGAAGCTATGAAATTCTAAACAAAATTAAAACACACACACACACACACACACACACACACAATTTTTCAGTGTTTGGTCTTGACCTGGGTCATAACTTCCTACCAATAAGAATCCCTTTTCAACATCCAGGGTGTTCAAATTGTGGTAACCAGGAGGGAGAATGTACTTTTCTGCACTGTCAGAAGAGCAGAAAGGAGCTGAGCCCTGGCCTGGAGTTCCTAGGCCAGCGCTGGCGAATAAGCAGAGTACTGCCCTTGTCCTCCCACTCTGGTGGCACAGTGATACTCCATCAGGCACTCTGTTCATCTCATCAGCAGCCTTAGAATTCTTGTCCACGCAGTCTTCCAGGAAGCTCCTCTCAACTAGTCAGTACACTGAGCTGAACACCGAATTGTCGTCTTGGCGCTAGGTGCACTGGAGTGCGATAGTAGCTCTCCACCCAGCCTGACTGGCGCGGTGGCCCCCACTCCGGATAGAGATACCCACTTAAGGAATAATAATTATGAGAGCAACAATAATGATAATAACAATACCTGCTATTTAGTTAGCCCTTACCATGTTCCAGGGACAGGATGAAGGGCTTTCCATACTTTAATGACCTCCATTTTACAGATGAGAAAACTGAGCCTAAGTTAATTACTTGTCCAGACTCACAGATTTAAACCCAGTTCTCTGACTCCAGAGCCCACACTATTAACCACACAATGAATAGAACTTGAGGTAAAACCAGAGGCTTTATAACATAGTTAATTATCTGCATCCATATCAGAGCCTCTACTAATTGGAGAAGGAATTCTGCCCTTCTTTTTTGGGGGAAAGCTGGTAGGTCTGTCTACCTCCTGAGAAGTGACACTTACTGAAGTCGGAGGTTACTCTAGGCAGCACAGAGAGAAACCCAGTCATCTCACACTTCAAAGTATTTATTTAAACTCAGCAAAGTTCTCACAGTTTACACAAAAAGATTTTTGTAGGAATCGAAGATGTCATCTCTCTACTTCCCATGTACAGTCATCCTCCCTCCACTGCCCCCTGCCCCGACCCCAACCCCAGGGCTTGGCCAATCATCGCAAAGATGGAGCATGTACTGATTTCAGGTCAAAACGTCTTCAAACACAGTGGGAAAACCAATCAGACTTTCTGGGCTTTCAAGAGCTATTTTTGTAAGTATTCTCTTAGAAAATGAGAATTTTATTCAGATCCTAGATAATAGTCCAGTCTTGATCACATCCGGGACAGGACTTGAGTCTTGTCTTTCCGGAAGTATCATTTATGGACGCGGGAACACAGCCAGGGGAAAAAACACACAAAGGTTTACAGCTTTCCAAGTCTTGCTTGTGGTGAATAAAGGCAAAATTAAGGGAACCAACTTCAAAGTGATGATGCATCCCGCTTTATCACTAAAACCCAACATCTTCAGATTTCCTGCTAGTCCGCAAAGATTACCGAAAGGGTGATAACCAGATAAAACACAGAGAATAATCAATTATTGAATCGTTCTCTTATTTATGAGTCTTAGAAGGAGCAGGTCCCTTTCTTCTGATGGAGTGGGCGAAATTGTTTCTATTAACTTCTGTTTTTATTTGTGCTCTCCTTTCCCCCATCTCCATCCTGCAAACTTCAACTCCCCCATGTGTTCTTTCTACTCCTAATCCTTTTTGCTATCTCTGCTTTAAAGTTCCCATCAGAAGTTGTCTTTCTCAGGGCTCCTGGGTGGCACCGTCGGTTAAGCATCTGACTCTTAGTTTTGGCTCAGGTTGTGATCTCAGGGTCTTGAGATGCAGTCCCACGTGGGGCTCCATGCTCAGTGGGGAGTCTGCTGGAGAGTCTCTCTCCCTCTCCCTCTGCCCCTCTGGCTCGTGCTCTCTCTCTCAAATAAATAAATAAATCTTTTTTTTGTTTGTTTGTTTTAATTGTCTTCCCTGAGTCCCTTACCCTTTGGTCTTGCCCTTTGCTAAAAGATCAATAGATTAAGTTTGGCCAAAACATTAGTCCAGATTTAATAATCTTGCTATTTCTAGCAGCATGTCTGGGCTCATGGGAATATGAATTGAAATAGAAGGAAAGGGCTTTCTGATGCTCGCTTAAAAATCAAACTATTTAGGCACGCAGCCCTCTGGTTATGAGTAGGGGCAGGACGCATGACAAGTTGAGATGGATTACGGTTTTCCAAGCTATCCCTTTCTGACACTGAATTTCATTAATGCGAGTGAGCAAAAGGGACAGCCCCCAACTTATATCCCTCACGTCCGACTGGAAATGATGCAGACAGCGAATAGGCTAGAAGCAAAGGTCCTACCAAACCCCTGCCAACCCCAAGGGAGAGGGCAGCTGCCGTGGGCCTGTGCTAGAGTGTGGAAAACAACAGTCCCTGTCATGCAGGGAACATCTGTCTGTGACTGTAGTGGCAGTTGAGCCATTGAGAGGAACAATTACAAGGCCCTGCTGACGTCAGTTCTTGGAAAAGAGGTTGGCCTGTTGTAAAAAGCTGCTGCACGTTGACTGTGTTAAGCCGCATTACTTGAAGTAATCAAGGTGATCTGTATGTGTCATAATAGCCACGGTGCTTGTCATTTCTGTCCTGCTTCACCAGGACACGAACGCAGTGAGCTAACCAGAGGTGCTCTACTCGGAAAAGTTACTGCTTTTTCTCTGCTCTTCTCCCTCCCTTCTTGTCGTTCCTGATCTTGACTCCTCGTTCTTGTCTTTGAGACCGAGTGTGCATATACTGACCTGCCTTCAAATTCCACTGTCGTCTCTTATTAAATGTGTGACTTGTTGTCAAGTTCCTTAATCATGCTCTTCCAAGAAATTTTTTACACGCATGTGATACTGTTTCAGTTCTGCCTGCTTTTTGTTTCACAATTGATTATTCTTTTTATGAGTACTATTTCTTCATTTATATCAGAAACACTAAGCATATGTTCGTGCTCTGTTTTCTCTACTATCTAAATTAACATCCAATAAAATGGACTTTTTTGATGTAGGATTTTATGTATTTAGATACACACACAGAGTCATGTAACCTTCACTGGTACTCCATAAAGAACATCCAAGTAGAAATGTAAAATAATCTTGGACATCTACTCAGGAAGTGATCATTAGGCAACCGCAATGAGAAAGCAGTGGGGGGTGGGGTGAAGAGTAGAAGGAAGACTGTGTGTTGTTTTTTTTTAATCAAACAGACCTAAATTCAATTTTCTTCCTCCATGTCTATAACCAAATATGAGCCCTAAGGACTTGTGTTCTTCGTGGAAATCCTAACACACCAGCTACGGAGCGTGTGTGCAGAGTATGGTTTTAAACCCCTGACAGGGCAGGTGCTATTTTAGTTACCAGTGGAGAAACTAGGTCTCCAAGTGGTTCAGGATTGTTGTTTCTTCAGCTCTTACCACGTGCCAGGTCATATACTAAGCATTTTCTATAGACATGATAAAACTTGATCAAGCAGGTCCTGCTATTAATCTCATTTTCCGGATGAGGTAACATCCCACACTGGAAGGCAGGGTGGAGCCAGGATTCACCAGCAGCATTTGGAGTTCTTGTCCAATGTTCTTAACCATGGACCATAGACACTTCATCGCGTGGTGCTCTGACCGCCCTTCCGAGTCCAGGTCAGCTGGCCTGCCTTCGAATCCCATGGTCGCTTATTAAATTGTGAATTTGTCAAGTTACTTACTCATTCTCTTCCAAAAAACTTTTTCACACCCATGTGATACCATTTCAGTTCTGCCTGCTGTTATGTTTCACAGTCTTATTCTTCTTTTTATGAGTATGATTTCTTCATCTATATCCAAAATGCGAAGTATAAAGTTTTGTTCTGTTTTTTTAATTAACATCCAATAAAACTGACTTCTTTGATGTACAGTTCTATGCATTTTAACACAAATATAGATTCATGTTAAACTTCTCCACAAACAGGTTACGGAAAAGCCCAATGTTGTCAGAATTCCCAGTGCTGCCCCCACTTTTAGCCACACCCTCCTCCTACCCCATTCCCCTGGCAACCATTGATCTTTTCTCCATCATCTTAGTTTTTGTCTTTTCTAGAGTGTCATTAATTGAAATCATACAAGATGCAGCCTCTTAAGACTCTCTTGACTCGGCGGAAATCTTTGATATTCACCCATGTTGTTGGATATATCATTAACTAGTTCTTTAAAAAAAAACTATTTGAAAGAGAGAGAGAGAGCATGGCAGGAAAGGGCAGAGGAAGAGGAAGACAGAGAATCCTAAGCAGACTCCCTGCTGAGCACGGAGCCCGACGATGACTTGGGGCTCACCTCATGACCCTGAGATCATGACCTGAGCTGAAACCAAGAGTCCAGCGCTCAACCGACTGAATCGCCCAAGCTCCCCTAACTTGCCCCTTTTTATTCCTGAGTGGTATTTCATCGTTTGGGGCAATTAAATTCATTCCCACCAGCAACATACGACAGTTCCAGGGGCTCTGAGTCCTCCTCGGCTCTCGGCATCGTCAATATACATATTTTTCTGATTATAACATTTCTTGATGATGGAATTATCCTGAGAAACAATCACAATAAAGAGTAATCTTTCAAATAGAATAATTCACTAAGTGAAACATTCCTTTGAAACATGGCATGCGAAAGAATGTCAAATATGTCAGTATGGAAGCCCTTGGATTTATATATAGACATCTCAGCAGTAATTCGCACAAGTTCTATTCCACATCACATTGTTATTGATGTGTGTGTGTGTGAGTATTTTTTATTTTAGTTATTCTAACAGGTGTGGTGGTATCTTGTCATGCTTTTCATCCCCATTTCTCTAACTGTTCACGTGTTGAGCATCCACGTGTCCTTATGTGCCATCTGTATATCATCTTTGGTGAAGTATCCTTCAAGTCCTTTGCCCATTTTTTACTTGGGTAGTTTATTTTCTTACTGTTGAGTTTTGAGAATTCTTTCTATATTCTGGATATAAGTCCTTTGTCATATATATGACTTGTAAATATTTCTCCAAGTATATAGCTTGGCTTTCATTCTCTTAACAGTATCTTTCACAGAGCAAGAGTTTTTCATTTTGATGTAATCCAGTTATCCTTATTTTTTTCTTTTTATGGATCGTGTTTTCGTTAAATTTAAAAATGCTTTCCCTAACTCCAAGCCACAAAGACTTTTTTTTCTATGCTTGCTTTAAAAAGTTTTATAGTTGTACAATTTACACGTAAATGTGTCATCAATTTTGAACATTGGTATGGGCCGTGAGGTTATGTCAAGATTCATTATTTTGCTTAGGGATATCCCATTGTTTCATCACCATTTGTTGAAAAGACCGTATTTTCTTTACTGAATTGCATTTCCATCTTGGCCAAATGCCCGTTGGCCATATTTGTGTGCGTCTTTTTCTGAACTCTTGTTTTGTTCACTGACCTAATGTGTCTATCCCTTTGCCAGTGCTACACATTTTGATTACTGTAGTTTTATAGTAAGTCTTTAAAAAAGGAAGTTTCAGTCCTCCAACTTTGTTCTTCTTTTTTCAAAATTGTTTTGGCTAATCTAGTTCCTTTCCCTTTCTATATAAATGTTAGAATCAGTGTTTCTGTATTTACAAAAAAAATCAGCTGTGATTGCATTAAAATTATAGATCAGTTTGTGGAGAATTGACATCTTAACCCTTCTGGAGTCTTCCGATCCACTGAGAATAATCCAAGAGATTTAAAAGAACACAGTATGTCTCTCTCTTTTATTTGTGCCTTCTTTGATTTCTTTCATCAGCATTTTGTAGATCTAAGTCTATACATGATTTTTAGATTTATACCTAAATAGTTCATTTGGGGGGGGATCTACGGAAATTGATATTATTTTGTTTATTTCTGTTTCAGTTTCTGCATTGTTAGCATATATAAATATGATTGATTTTTGTGTGTTGACTTTCTAGCCTGCAATCTTGCTAAACTCAGCTGTAGAAACTTTTATGTAGATTCCATGTCATTTTCTATATAGATAATTTTCTATATAGGCAATGTCATCTGTGAATAGGGAGGCTTTACTTCTTCCTTTCCGATCTTTATGTCTTTTACTTATTTTTCTTTCCTGTTTTGTGTTGCTTGGAACCTCCAGTATAATAACAAAGAGGACTGGCGAGAGTAGAATCCTTCCTTCGTTCCCAGTATGGAGAGCTAGGATTCAGTCTTTCACCAGTTAGGTATGATGTTAGCTTTAGGATCCTTGTACATGTCCTCTGTTTGGTTTAAAAAGTTTCCTTCTAGTCCTAGCTTGCTGATGGTTTTGATTATGAATGGATGTTGAGTTTCGTGAAGTGTTTAAGTGGGTTTTTCTGCATCAACTTAAATGATTACGTGGCTTTTTTCTTTTTTGGTTTATTAATATGGTGGCTTACATACAGTAATTGCTTTTATTTTATTCTATTAAAATTTTTTTAAATTGTGATAAAATACCTATAACACAAAATTTACTATCTGAGCCATTTTTAAGCATATAGCTCAGTGTCATTAAGTACCTGGTTGTGCAATCAATATCACCATTGATCTCAAGAATTTTTTTCATGTTCACGATGCATTTATTTTTATACTCCCACTTTACCAAACGTTCCCTCTCCCTCAGACCTCTGATATCATTTCCCTTCCATTGGATAATTTTCTTTAGCATTTCCTTTACAGCAGGTCTGCTTATGACACATTCTTTCAGTTTTTCTACATTGAGAAATGTTACTTCACTTTCATTCTTGACAGAACAGTCACTGGATAGAATATTTTCACTGGTTATTAATTTGGAGTTGACTGTTTTTTCTTTCAGCCCTTTAAAATGTATCACTTTTGTCTGGTGAAAAATCTGCCACCATTCATATCCTTGAGATACACTGGTTTCCTCTGACTGATTTCAGGATTACTCTTTGTCTTTTGCTTTCAATCATTTGATTATGCCGAGTTTGGAGATGGACTTATTTGAGTTTATTCTGTTTGGAATTTACTGAGCATCTTGAATTTAAAAAAAAATGTGTCTTTTGTCAGATTTAGAATGTTTTCAGCCATTATTCCATCAAATAATTTTTCTACTCCATGCTCTTTCTTCTCATTTTCTGAGAGTCTGATGATACAACACTGATGTTAGAGCTTTTGGTATTTCCCACGGTTCCCTGAAGCTCTGTTCATTTTTAAAATCTTCTGTGCTATTAATATTGCATGATTTCCATTGATCTATTTTTCCTCTATCATTTCTGTTCTACTATTGAGCCCATCCAGTGAATTTTTCAGTTTGGACATTTTATTTTTCACTTTTATTGTATTTTTAAATTTTTTTTATTATGATATATTAGTCATCATTAGTTTTTGATGTAGTGTTCCATGATTCATTGTTTGCATATAACACCCAGTGCTCCATGCAATACTTGCCCTCCTTAATACCCTTCACTATTTTTCACTTTTCAAAGTATCTATTTGGTTCTCCTTAGTATTCTATTTCCTCACCAAGATAGTCTACTTTCTGTTTGTTTCAAAAGCATTTACTCTTCTTTCTTACAGATAATCTGTCTCATCCCAGAGTTGACACTGTTCATTGTGTTTTCTTGAGAGTTAAGATTTCCCTGTGTTTTCTCTCTCTCTCTCTCTCTCTCTCTCTGCCCCTCTCTCCTAAATAACTCTGGATTGAGTCTTACACATTTAGAATGTTATGTTATGAGATTCCAAATCTTGTTTAAACCCTTAGGGAAATGACTTTTTTGTTTTAGTAGGCAATTGTCCAAGTTCCGTTCAAGCCACATGTTCTAACTTGCCTTCTATGGGTGATGTTTCCAGTATCAGTTCAATTTCAAAGTGTTTTCAATGTTATTCTGTCCCACATGTGTGTTTGGCAGCTGGGGTGTGGTCTAACCTGTCACCAGGTCTTCTAATCCTGTGGTATGCTCAGATCCATATATGTGCATATCAAATGTAGGCCCAGTATTCATATATAATGTTAGGGAATTACTCTTGATTTCCCTTCTCTCTGCAATCTCACCAAATTGTTTTAGCTCACTGGGACTTCCAGCCGGAAAACTGAATCTTAACTTTTTCTACTCTGTAGGGTACTTCCTATGACTAGCGCCAAGCAGGAGGACAGAGAAAAAAAGCAAAAACAAAAACAAAAATACTGCTACTCCTTTATTGCTTGGGGTTTGGAATAGGAGAAAATAGGGGCAAAACCTGGAGTGTTCTCCACTCTCTCTGTTCCATAGAATCTCCTTTTCCCTGCCGTTTGAAACAGAAATCTAGAGCTTCTCTTAAATCTCTTCCTGACAACAGCCAGGGGGCCTTTCAGATTTTGGGCTGCATTTGAGTCCAGGCTCTGTGATACTGGAGGGAAAAACTCGTAAATTCACCAGTTTGGGTTAAATTTCAAATTCAGGTCTTATTCCTCAATCTGCATCCTGCCATTTATTTATTTATTTTAAAGATTGATTTATTTATTTATCAGAGAGAGAGAGCACAAGCAGGGGGAGCGGCAGGCAGAGCGAGAAACAGGCTCCCATCTGAGTTCTATGCCAGGACCTTGAGATCATAAGATGATTAACCAGCTGAGCCACCTAGGCATCCCTGCCATTTATCTTTTAAAGGTTTCACATAGCTGTCTCATGCAGTTGAGGACTTTTAGTTGCATTCAGGAGAAGAGATGGGGTGCAGTGTGTTTAGTCCATCTTTCTTAGACCAGAACCCTAAGTCTTTTAAAGTTATCTTCAAATGTGCATTATTTTCATTTCATCTAGTGTGCTTTTATGCCCTAATTATTGATTTCATTGGCTGTCCTTCATTTTCTAATAGGCTGTAAATGAAAACAGTCTTGGTGTCAATTTTTCCACTTACTGTTGCATGACCTTAAGTAAATTACTTATTTAAACTCTGCATCAGTAGACTTATCTATAAGATAGGGACACAGGCCAGAAGAGGAGGAGGAGGAGGGGAAGGGGGTGGGGGAAGAAGGGGGAGGGGTGGGGGTTGGGGCAGGGGGAAGAGGAAGGAGTAATTAGTTAGAAGACTATTGCAGTAGTCTTGGAAAAAAAATAACAGTGGTTTGAGCCAGGGTATTGGTGGTGGTAACATGGAGAGCCTCTTTGGCTTTCCTCCATCCCGTATTCATAGTCTATTCATCCTAATGTTCAAGATGAATAAGAGGATGTGGTCCAAAAAAAAGGGGGGGAAAAAACCTAGTGTTTCAGTTCTTTTTTTCTGCTGCCTCAAAAACAACCTTGATTTATGTTAAATTTTAGTATGAGGAACTGGGCTTGTTTGCTCTAGAGAAAGCTCAAGGGTGGGGCAGAAGGGACTGGAAATATGCTAGTTGTCTTCAAAAGGCTAAGGAAACACTGTCTATGAGGAGAACCACTAGATGTGCAATAAGCAAGCTGGCAGGTGCAAACAGAACTACAGGAAAGCCATTATTAAGAGGCAGTTTAGCTTAATACCAGGATGAACTTTATAATTATTAAAGCTGTCTAAAACTGGAATAAGCAGTTGGGGGCACAGGAGTATATTGGTTGTAGGATGATAATGGTTTTGACAATATACAAATTTTGGCAGTTTTCCCACTTACACTAGCTTTGTCCTCTTCATTTTGTTCAAACAGAGGTGTGGAAACAGCTTGAGTCAGTGACAGCCATTTTGCATGAGAATTGATTCTACTCTGTCTTTCCATTCTCCTTTCTTTTTTTTTTTATTGATTTTTTAAATGTTTTTTTATTACATTATGTTAGTCACCATACAGTACATCCCCGGTTTCTGATACAAGGCTTGACGATTCATTAGTTGTGTATAACACCCAGTGCACCATGCAATACGTGCCCTCCTTACTACCCATCACCGGCCTATCCCATTCCCCCACTCCCCTCCCCTCTGAAGCCTTCAGTTTGTTTCTCAGAGTCCATAGTCTCCCATGCTTCACTCCCCTTTCTGATTACCCCCCTTTCTTTATCTCTTTCTTCCCCTACCGATCTTCCTAGTTCTTATGTTCCATAGATGAGAGAAATCATATGATAATTGTCTTTCTCGTTTCTTAAAGCATAATTTCTTAAGTGCTTACGAAAGTACCAGGCTCTGTGCTAAGTACTCTAGATGCATTATCTCATTATATTTTCACAATATTTTGAGAAACCTGTTATCATTACCATCATTCTGCACATGAAAAAAACAAGGCTTGGAGAGGTAATAATTCACTTGAGTTCACGTGACCATGTAGGCAGAATAATCGTCCCCCAAAGATATCCACGTCCCAACTCCTGGAAACGGTGACTGTGTTACCTTACACAACAAAGGGACTTTGCAGATGTACTGAAGTTAAAGATCTTGAGATGGGAAGATCACCCTGGATTATCCAGATGGGCCCAGTATAATCACATGAGCCCTTAAAATAGGAAGGTCAGGGTCAGAGAAAATGTAACTACAGAAGCAGAATCAGAGAGAGATTTAAAGAGACTACTTTCGGGTAGTAAGGAGGGCACATATTGCATGGTGCACTGGGTGTTATATGCAACTAATGAATCATCGAACTTTACATCGGAAACCGGGGATGTACTGTATGGTGACTAACATAATATAATAAAAAATCATTTAAATAAATAAATAAATAAAAAATAAAGAGACTACTTTCCTGGCTTTGAAGATGGAGGAAGAGGCCATGACCCAAAGAATATAGGTGGTCTCCAGAAGTTGCAAAAGGCAAGAAAACAGATACTTCCTTAAAGTGTCCAGAAGGAACCAGACCTGCTAACAACTTTCTTTCACCCCAGTTAGACCCGTTTTGGAGCCGCGGTTTGAACTAAATGGAAGATATAAGCTCTCGAGCACGGGCATCATGGTGTTTGCTTTAATGCTGACCTCGATTTCAGGGTCCTGTACACACAGAGAGATCTAAACCTCACAGATTGCCCGCATATTACAGATGGTGTTCTTTCTGGAAATTTCATAATCCTGGAGGCCATGAGCAGGAGGAGGAATGCACTATTAACATTATATGCCATTCATGACTTAGATTCAGAATTAGAATTTAATGGGACCCTCACAGTGCTTTCGTCTCATCTCTGCTTCTGAGGCATGACCTCTCTCCGCAGCGTCCTAGTCATGTGGGTGTCCAGCGCGGCTTGCACACACCTCCAGTGACTGGAACTGCATGTCTCCTGCCGAAAGCCATGCCATCTTAAAGCAACTCTGTTAGAAATTTCCATTTCAGATTGACCAAAAACTCTTCCTTGCAACTGCCATCCATGGGTTCCAGTCCTATAACTTAATGGCACATGGAATTCATGTTTACTGGCTCTGTATTGGGAGGAATGTTAAAGTGCATGGCCTCTAAGCAGCCTTTTAGCTCTTAAGATTCAAGCCTGATCCTTATCCAGGACACGAATACCAGTCTTGTAGGGTTGCTGTGAGAATTAGAGCTAATGTTCATAAAATATAGAGCATGCCAAGGATCCTCATAAAAGGTGATGATGGTGATGATGACACAGTTTCACAAGAAGGCAGCTTTCTCATCTTTTGTAATTTTTTAAGCACCAGACTAAACTCTCCTCCCCAGATCCCAGTGCCTTCTAGTGCCCATGTATGTGAAATTCTGTCAAGTACTCCACTCTCCTGTCCTTTAAATATGCTCCAGTGTGACAGTATCCCTCAAAGTATGAGTCTAGACCTCATCGTGAAATATCTTCATTGTCTTGTGTGCTTTCTTAATACCTAGTTAGAGTAAGACCAGCCACAGTGGAGTGAGCAGACCGGAGGATATTGAATAGTCGAATAGGCCTGCATGGACTGTGGTCGGGGGACTCGTGGGGATCAGGGCTGCCTACAGCAAGGGGAAGGCAGTTGTGATTTGCATCAGGAGGGGAGAGTAAATAAGAAGATCCAAATAGTGCAAAAGGTCCAGAATGAGTAAGTGGTGGGGATTCAAAGACAAGTTTCACTTGCTTCATAGTCTTGTCCTTGACATATAACTTAGGCGTATATGGACATTTCAACTGGAGGTATCAGAGCAACAAAGCTGTTACAAAATTTACTGGCAACAAAGAGGAGAGCTGAACCTTGCAAGGGGAACATCGACTTTCATAGGCTTCCCTCGTCTAAAACCGATTTAAAAGAACTTGGCTCACAACTTGAACTACCTATTACATATTGTTCTCATTGGTCTGGCCGCCCCTTCTTTTGATAACCAAGAAATCTTCCTTTTTCCCATTAGAACTCAATATGCACTTGAACAGTCATTGACTCCAATCACACTCCAATCATACTTCAGACAGTACATGACCGTCTCGAATATTCTTTAGCTAATCTTCCTATTAGGCATTATTAATCATGAAATACCATCTTTTACCACACTTAGTATGACCACTTGACAATGTTCAGTGAATCAAATCTTTTAGGTAAAGTCACAAATTGGATTTACTTTTGATTATGAACACTCTGCAATCATATTCATTGGAAGCACGCAAATTGTGACTGATGAGCTTGCATCAAGAAGTTAATAGTCATAAAATGGACTTGTACCCTAGACTCAATATCCTTGGTCAGACTTTCCTTTCCTTTGAATCAAGTGAAGAGAGAAAACTACCTAACCAGCTTTTTGTTCAGCTTGGTTCCTCACCCATTACACAGACTACAGAAATAATTTGTGATTAGCAAAATCAACAGCTACGGTGAAGATTATTTTAAAAACCCATTATGCTTATAACAATTCACAGATCTAGAAATATCGTTAAGTACCTCTACAAGAACATTCACAGCGAAATGAACTGAACAGACCAAACTGGACTGAAATGGGGTCAATAAGGTTTACCTGTGGTGGGAAAAAGGCATCTGAGGCCTCAGAGTGAAACGTTTTCAAGTCATTGGCCAAAAAAGTTAAAAATTATTACAATGAGCCTGACAATTTGCCACATGTGATGCTCTTGATAGCTAAACAAGATATTCTAATCACCAATTATTCACCGGGAGAATAAAAGAATAAAATTAAACACTGGAGAAAGAGTTCTAAGAGTAATCAGGTTCTGTAATTTGAACAAGTAATGTTTTGATGTTATCAAAAACATTTCTGTGCAAAATAGATCCCATTGCAACTAAAATCCTAAATCTAAGACTCAGGCAATTTCTCAGCAGCTTTCACATTCTGCCCCAATTGTAAAGGGCAGGTAGAGCTTTCAAAAAAGAATGACTAAGTCTTCAATTTGTGCTAGGGCTTGTGCTAAATGCCATAGAGAATCCAAGAAATGTATATTTCAAGGAGGTTAGGACATCTAGTTGGCTGGATCAGTGATGAACCTTAATGTATCATTTGTGCTATATGAGTACAGGGATGAAACAAAACATTGGCCAAGGACAGGTCAAGGGCCACCAGATAGGTCAATCCAAGTCAAGGTGCGTCTAGGAAGTAATTCAGGGTAAACCGAGGGTATGAGTCAGGATAATGTCCATTAGTCCATTACTTTATATACCAAACGCTAATTGCTGGACTGAATTGTGTCCCCTCACCCCCAAATTCCTATGTGGAAGCCCTAACCCCTAATGTGATCATATTTAGAGATGGGGTCTTTGAGAGGTTATTAGGTTTAGATGAGGTCATGAGGGTGGGCCCACATGGTGGAATATAAGAAAAGATTAGAGAGATCGCTCTTCCTTTTCCCCCAAGAGCACGTAAGGAGGAGTCACTTGAGCGCATAGAGGGATGGCAGCTGCCTGCAAGC
Source organism: Ursus americanus (assembly GCF_024610735.1). Classification (NCBI taxonomy): domain Eukaryota; kingdom Metazoa; phylum Chordata; class Mammalia; order Carnivora; family Ursidae; genus Ursus; species Ursus americanus. The sequence continues at coordinate 60,976,771 of NC_142132.1, forward strand.
CCAGAGAAGAGGCTTCAGAATGAAACCTACCTTACTGGCACATTGGTCTTGGACTTCCCAGCTCGCAGAACAGTGAGAAATAAGTGCGTTGTTTAAGTCACTCAGTCTATGGTATTTTGCTATGGAAGCCCAAGCTGACTAAGACACTCATTAAATACCTACCATCTCCCAACTCTCCCAACACGTGCCCAACAGGGAAACAAAGATGAGTAGAACACGGTCTCTGCTCCCCAAGGGTGGGGAGGCTTAGAACAAGTAATGAGGGCCATGTGCTAACTGCCATAGCAGAGAGAACTCAAGAGGGGAGCTCATAACTGTCAAAGGAGGCCAGGGAAGCCTTCCCGAAAAGGGGGACATGGAAGTAGGATCCTGAAGGATGAGCGGGAAGTTCTTCTGATGCCCCAGGGGTGCTAATGAAGTACGAACATGAAGGGCAGAGGGAGTAACCTGTGTGAGAGTGCAGTGGGCAGAAAGGAAACAGCAGACTCTATTTCACAGCCGCTAGGCCACACAATTTTTCCTATTTCAGTATCTCAGAGTTGGCATATAGCTTACAATTGATGATAAGTTATAGTTACTTGGTGGTGTTTCCCCCTCCCCTTTCTTAGTGCAACATGAAATAGTGGTATGTGTTACAATCAATGGTGCATTAGATTTGGTGAAATAAGGCTGTTCATTTTAGCCCGAGAACAAAGACACGGCACAAAGGAGGAGATCAGAAGAGCAGCAGGGCTCATAACTAGAAGGGCTTTGCCCTTTGTCCCCTAAGAACTGGGGTTCCTTTGAGAGGTTGTAAGCAGATTTGGGTACCAGACCATGTCTGAGGCAGAGGGACAATTTAGAAGTTTAATGACATAAACTGGAAGAAGTAAGTGGCCTGATCTAAGGGAGAAGCGATGGCCTCAGAGAAGAGCTGTTTGAAGGCTGACTCAATAAGGACCCGTGGCTGACGCACCGCACCGGAGGGCATGTGCGGAAGGGATTTAGGCTCCCCCCAGGTTTCCGATCTGGAGAGCCTGGAGGACAGAGACGCTCATCAGGATGGGCGATCTGAAGAGAAGGACGTGGCCGCGGGGAGGAAGAGGAAGCAGGTTGGCGTGGTGATGCCGTGAGAAATACAAAGGGGGGGTACAAAGTTGGTGTTAGAAACGGGGGTCAGATGTCAGAAGAGAATCAGTGCAACAGCTAGAGCCTGGGGGCCACTCATACGCTGTAGGAGCAGAAGCAGCCGTGGGCCTGGTGGGGCCTGTCCAGGAAGAGAACACCAGATGCAGTGGACGAAAAAGGAAGGGCTGCTGCTGAAATGTGCAGAAATCCAACATGAAAGAAGCAGATAAAGGAAAAGGTAGTTTACCCAAAACCCTCCATAGGCTCTATTTTGCATAAACAGAAAAATCTACAGACAAAACCAGTTCTGGGAAATTGCCTCAGAGGTCCCCCCGTTTACTTTACATCAGCTTGATTTTGCCTGCAGCCTCCCCATTTATGAACTACGGGTTCGGGACCACAGCTCTAGAGGAGCGGACAGGTAAAAACCAGAGGGAAACAAAAGAAGGAAAGGTGCCCTTCAAGGCAATAGCAAAGAGTCAAGCAGGCAACAAAATTCGAAGGGCAAGAGCAGTTAAGAGGAAGACGCCAGCACAGGTAAGAAAGGAGGCAAGCTTCGTGAAGTCGGGATGTCTGAAGAGAAGTCCTTTCAATCGGGTTCCTCAACAGGACACCCCGAAGGTTGACAAGGATCCCCATTCACTTGTCTTTCCTCCAGCAGCCACACAGTTGAAAGAGTAAATAACTCGGCATTTTCGGTGTCCTTGTCACCGTGATCATGCTCATTCTTTTCAGTCTCCCAGGGCGTAGAATCTCCCGGAAAGAATAAGGACTTTAGAGCCAGCAAGATGTGGGTTCAGATTTAGGCTGTGCTGCACATTCGCTGTGTGGTGGTGGAAAAATATGTAATCACTTCAAGTTTCCATGTTCCCACCAGTGAAACGGGGAGACCTACCTCCCTGGTTATTGTACCAAGTGAGTTACCTCATATTAAGAGAGTATTACCATCAATATTTGAACTCAACTCAAATCATCTTCAGAGCCACTGTTCCAGTCCCAGGAGCCTAGCTGCTCACCACCACTTCTCCACGTATCAACCCCATCCTGCGCCAATGGTGCTTTTAGGAAACTGCTGTTTTCTTCAGAGACTATTCTAAACCGTGGGAAATGAAACAACCATAAACCCCCAAACCTCCCCTCCGGGGATTTATAATCAATTAAAAGATAAAATACAGAACATTAAAAAAATAATTAACAAAACAATATTTACCTATGTATTCACAAGCACGTGAATGTTTAGAAAAACGGATGGAAAGACACATGTCAAACTGGTAACTGATTATTTCCGAGTAAACTGTGGATTGGGAGAGTTTATTGTACGGTCTGAATTTTACACGATGACAATGGATTTAAGAGTTAAATAAAATGAGAGGGCCAGGAAAAAAAGATCATTAGTTATAAATGTAGCAGCATAAAGAAAAGAGAGGTTCCTTTGGCCAATGCCAAGGGCACCACTGGCTGGGACAGCAGCAGGACAGACGGCAGAGAGGTGGGACAGCGCAGATGAGTTTCGTAGACAAGCAAGACCGCAGTGTACCCTAAACAGACCATCTGAGTGGGTGCAGGGCGGGAGATAGGCTTGGGGTACTATGCCAGGTAATGAAGAGAGTTGAGTGTGAGGCTAAAATATTTGGACTTTTTAGTGCCCAAACAAAGCACACTCCAGTACCGTCATAAAGCCTTCAGTCTCTCTCCCACTGTGTAATTAATCCTGAATTCCAGTCAGATCTTAGACAATTTCAGCTAAGCCATCAGGGGTCCTTGTAAGCAAGAAAAGCCCAGCCTCTGCATGGTGCCATTGTGAATCCATTGGCACTGGGGAGCCATTGAAAGTTCTTGAGCAGTGGAAAAAAATGTATTAAGAATATTTGCCTACAGAAACAAAGTGCTCTCATGGGGGCATTGTTATATGATAAATACAGCTTTGTTTAAAGTTTATCTTTCCCTCACACTTGCCACACCCTGAAGGAGGGTCTGTTTGTGGTGTTTTCTGGACTGACTCATCACCTGCTGTTCGTTCTGCCATGAGTATAGCAGAGTATAAGAATTGAGGTCAAAGCACATTCTAGAGTGAGCTCCAGATTCTGTGTGACCTGTACCAGCTAAGCCTGAGCCGCTTAATTTGCATTCAAGAGATGAGACAAGATTCTGTTTTTTGAAAGATGACAATAGGTAACCAAGTATCCTAGACTCAGTGTGAATAATCTATAAAAATGCACTTCCAACTCTTTGTGTCTGAAGTGCTTTGTGTATAAAATGCTTGTATGGAATATTCCTGTTATTACTTCTATAAATAAAACTATATTCCTACTGACTCAAATACTTTATATTACTCATAGTTCAAGTCTCTGAGTTTTCAGTTTGAAAACTCAATTCTCTTAGGAGTCCAGCACATTTTTTTCTGGGCCTGAATGCAAGCATCAGACAGCATCTGACAGGATCTCAGCTGGGGTTCACCACCAAATGGGACCAGAAACATTTAGTCACCGCAAGGGCACAGATGCTGTGGTTTGGTTTCCTATATTAGACGAAGGGTTAAATAGTGAGGGGAACGAACAAACAGCAAAACAAAAACACACAACGTGGACCGGCTCCAAGAAGGAAACTTAGATGAGACATATTCTGTTAGAGACTGACTCAGTTAAGTGCTAGATACTTCCCTCACACTCCCAGGACTTCTCTTCATTTTATGTTAATTGATTTGGTACTTACTATACGCCAGATGCTGTTCTAAGCATTTGATACCTACCTATCCATCCATCCATCTACAGATATATAAATACCTATATAATCTTACAGGGTAGGTACTATTCTTTTCCACATTTTGAAAATGGGGAAACTGAGACACAGAGGCTTGAGTAACATGTCCGAGGTCACACAGACGAGTTAGGGTCAAAGTTGTCATTGGAACCCTGGCAGTCTGACTCCAGGGTCCACGGCCCCGGCCACAATGTCACGGTACTGCTTAGATTTTACACAACGAGAAGGTGTATGTATTTGGGGGTTCCCTCCTCTCCACGCATAGCTATTTCCTTCAAGGTGAGAGTCTCCTCATTTGTTCTTAATCTGGTTCTGTCCAGCTCCTTCAGTTACCGCCTCACCTGCTTCCTCAGTCCCTCTTCACAGAAGCTCCTTCCCTGCACAGACGTTCAGTGGACCTCCCTTCTTCAAGAGCAAAACCACGTAGGTGAACGTGCTCGCTCACCCTCGCTCTTCCCTCGCTGCACCACCAGTCCTGGCGAGGCCATCACAATCACCCGTCGTGGGCGCCTGAGCAGTCGGGTTTCTGTTTCAGGGCTCTGTTGCGCCCACCTTCTCAGAAGCCACCTCCGGCCTTGCAGTCACCACCGTCTGGTGGCTTTCCCGCGGCTCCTTTCTGCCAGCGGCTGTGCTGCCCTTGACTCCGCGGACCACGCCGTCCTTCACAGTCCCAGCTCCCTCCAGGGCTGCGACGTGGCACTTCGCGCTCGTGCTCCCCTGCCTCCTGCTGCTCCTCCCCTCCTCCTGTGCTAACCCAGAACTCCTGCACCCCTTGCCCTCTCCTCCTGTTCCTGCGCCCGCTTCCCTGGGCTGCATCCACCCCCACACCACGACTTCAACGATGACCTCCCTCTGCACCCCTGTTTCCAGTCCGGGCCCTCTGATGCCTCTCTCTGCATCTCCAACTCTGTCGGGGGCTCAAGTGGCAGAGTCAAGCCAGGCATCCGCCCAAAACGCTCATGTCACATGGTAGGGTCTCTCTAATTGTCCACTAAACACCTCCAGGATCAATGCAGGTGTCATCCTGCCTGCAAGAGCCATCAGTTAAAATAGTGACTCACTGCTCATAGCCCAGTGAATGTAAAAAAAAAAAAAGAATAGGGAATATAAAGTGCAAACGTGAATCAGATGCAGAAGGAAAGAACAGTTCATATTTTATGTCGACTGTATAATGACTAACCAGGACATCCTTTCATGTATTGCTGATGTCTTCATTCCTTTCCCTCTTGATGGTTTCGAAAAGAGCCACTGTCCTTTACCCTATTCTGTAATTTCCACTGTCTCCTTAGATGGTCCCAGAAGGTTCCACCAGGATTTCTGCAGATGAAAATTTCGGGGCTCTTTCCTTCCTTTTTTTTTTTTTTTTTAAGATTTTATTTATTTATTTGACAGAGAGAGAGCCAGCGAGAGAGGGAACACAAGCAGGGGGAGTGGGAGAGGAAGAAGCAGGCTCCCAGCGGAGGAGCCTGATGTGGGGCTCGATCCCAGAACGTCGGGATCACACCCTGAGCCGAAGGCAGACGCTTAACGACTGAGCCACGCAGGCGCCCCGCTCCTTCCTTTCAAACAATATGTTTGAGACCGTTTTATCTTCTTTGATGACGATCATGTATGATGGGTCCGAACTTGTCCTCCTGCAACAAAATTAGAGTTTAGCAGCAAACCTAAAGACTGGGATCCGTTAGGAATTGTCTCTTAGCACAAGCAAAAGCCACAGAGCAGAACTGAAGAAAGATCTGTAGGCAAAAGGAACTCATCCAAACCTAGAGTAGATCCTTCTTGTAAAGATCTCCAAGAATGGACTTTACACACCCTTCCTTGGTAACTCATTCCGTCAGTTAAACAACAACTGTAGACTCTCAGAACGCAAAGCAACAGGCTTAAATCGCCTGCAGAGATATTCCAGAGTGTTTTGGCCGCATGTCCGAGGGATCTATTTCAGAACTATGGAGCCAAGCTGGCGCTCTGGGTCCCCCCCTGGTTAAACAAAGAACGAATACGTTCTCGTGGGCGTGTTCTAAGGCCCTCTGACACCGAGGGCCAGGGAGGAAACCATGCTGAGGGCAGTGTGAATCCGAAGTCCTGGCATCTATGAGTCCGTGAAATAGGTGAGCGCACGAGCAAGCACACACGAGAGGAGCAGAGGAAGGGCAAAGGAGGAATTCAGATTATCCTGTGCTCTACTGAGGGCCGCGGGCACGACAGGGACACTGACGGGGTTCACAAGCGACTGGATGGGCCCTTGGAGGGTAAATGGAGACTCCCTTAAGTGGGCTGGCTCTAATTAACTGTTGGATATTTCCCCTCGTAGTGTCATTCTTTGTGGCACAAACCCTCAGAAACCTGTCCGCAGGCCTTCCTCCTCAGGGGAGAGAACCAGGCCAAGCAGAGCCCTTGCACGCATATCCGCTTCCCAAATTTGCATGTGGCTTTTCTGACCATACTGCTCTTGCCATAGGGTGGAGCCTTTGCAGGGAAACCAGGAGAGGAGTCTGCACAGCACCTTGACCCAGACCTTTGGCCCATTTGGTCATCGATTGACTCAGTTCCTGACCACCCTCGCTTTTGTGTTTAAAAGTGCAAATCATTCCACTTCCCCTCCCCCTCTTTATATGTATTTAACTGTGTTTGTCCCACTTAACTGTAACTTCTTCCCCTGCCTCATAGATGGCCCCCTGCAAGCGCCTTGCCCATAGTGGGCATTTCACTGACACTTTTTGAATGAATAAGCGAATGTCCTAATAATACCCTCAGTTATGTCAACACCGCCTTCTACTTTCTGAGCCAGGGTCAAATCCATCCCTCCTCTCTTACAGGGAGGGCTTGTGTTCTAAATCTCTGTAGACATAATAGCGATTTTCCACCTCTTTCCTTCCCTCCCTTTTCTTTTCTCTTTCCAACTCGATATTCAGAAAACTCACTCTGGAAGATGATAGGCCCTTTCCTCAACTCTGTTCCCCTCCAGGGGTCATCACCTCCAGGGAACGGAGCCTCGCCCAGCCTCCGGAGGCCCAGAGTGTGTCTCTCTCTCCAAGAGGAGGTCAGGTCAGTTTGGTGTCTCAGTTCTTACTCTCCAGAGACCTGGCTTTTCCTCCTCATTGACACGTTCCTGTCTTCCTCAGCACATCACAGCCTAGAGCGTGGGGGAAGGTCACAAGAAGCTGGCAATTCGCGATGGAGTTTCCCGTGACCCACGGCCAGAAGTTGAAGGGCAGAGGATGGCAGAGATCAGTGGCCCTGAGGTCTGACCGCCGCCAAGGCTCCCACCAGACCTCAGCAGATGACCTAAACTCTGACCCTTCGTCTAACACCAACCAGCGGTGTGACCTTGGATAAAGAATTTAACCTCTCTGAGTCTATTTCTTCTTCTCTGAAATGGGCATAAATGTATTTTCCTACAGTGACACAGATGTTTATGTTTCCTCATCTACGTTTTCTGGGAAATCTAAAATGACACAGAATCAGAGCCTGGTGTGAATAAAGCCCCAGAAGTCTATAGAAGGAAAATGGTTTGCTCAGGTCTACACAACATTTTCCAGAGCCTTGTCCAACCTAAAGACCAGGCTTTTCAACTATTAAACTCGGAAGGCCCCCGACTCCCAGCAGTTCCCACTGCTCCAGACTACAGGTAAAAACACTTAGTAACTGGTAAGACACTAGGTCTGATGCGTTGTTATTATTATATTTATAATCAATATAAGGATTCTTGTGAGTTCTTGTCCTCTAACATTACAGTTGGTTTATATGCTCTTACCTTAGTTCTTTAAAAATAGAAATGACAAAATTTTATTGCTTAAAAAATCCCATATTTTTATGTTTCCTCTGGTTTACTTTTTTTTTTTTAAAGATTTTATTTATTTATTTGACAGAGATAGAGACAACCAGCGAGAGAGGGAACACAGCAGGGGGAGTGGGAGAGGAAGAAGCAGGCTCCCAGCAGAGGAGCCCGATGTGGGACTCGATCCCAGAACGCTGGGATCACGCCCTGAGCCGAAGGCAGACACTTAACGACTGTGCCACCCAGGCGCCCTCCTCTGGTTTACTTTTAATAGATAAAATGACCACAGAAACTTTTAGGTTGTGAAGCATGTTCCCATCCTACATAGCCCCACCTACGTGCAGATACTAGGCTTCCAAGGAGACTCATATCCACTTAAAGATAGAAGTACTGCCGACCATCTTCCCCTACTCCCCAAATCCTTCACGGACTTTGGCCCAAGTCCACAGAAAGATGGGCAAAGAGCAAAGGTAGAATTTTTGGTGAGAGCTGTGCAGGGTGGTCCAAAGGGAGAAAAAATCTGCCAGCAGTCCTCCTGGGGCTTGCACAATTACTAAAATGAGAAAAAATAAGGTGGGGGGGGCACACAAAACATCTGGGGATGATAAGGAGGAAATAAGCAAATTCGAGAATTAAAAAAACAACAAAAAAAATTTGTTGTCCAGAAAGGAGCACAGCACTTCAAAACAGATGGTTTGGCTTGAAATTTTCCAGAATGGAACAAATGAGAAGGGAGAAACAGCCCGAGAATCGGAGCACGGTGAGTGAGAACATCCTACAAGAGCCATTGGCCCTCAAAGAGTGAATGTGCATTTGGAACACCATCAGGCCCTCATCTTTCACTTTGAAACCCAATAAATAAGCAAAACGTGCTTATTTGTCTTACAACAGCTCCAAGTGCAAGGATTGGCGTGCATAGTAGCCAACTCCCCCCAAAAACACACCTATGGAAAACACTAGGCCAAGGGCAAAGCTCTTTGGACAGGAGAATGATTCTAGGTGGGGAGGAGGGAAGAGCAGAGTGGAACAGCCGTGCTCCCTGGAACACAACTGATGGTCCAAGTTAGAGATCCAATGGCAGGAAAAGTGATTGTTTCTTCCTGCTCCCTTCTGTTGTCTAACCTGGGAGTTAAGCATCTGAATTAGAGTGAACTTGATGAAAGTCACAGACCAAAGCGTCACTGAAGAGAAGCCAAAGAACGTGCAGGGCTTCCACATTAACCTACAACTGAAGGAGACGTTACCCGTTCTTGGCCTCCCATGTATGTGCACACACTGCAGGATATTAAAAGTCCAGAACAGGGCGCCTGGGTGGCTCAGTCAGTGAAGCGTCTGCCTTTGACTCAGGTCATGATCCCTGGGTCCTGAATCAAGCCCCGCATCGGGCTCCTTGCTCAGTGGGGAGCCTGCTTCTCCCTCTGCCTCTGCCTCTGTGATCTCTCTCGTTCTCGCTCTCTCTCAAATAAATAAAATCTTTAAAAAAAAATAAAAGTTCAGAACAGGACGAAACCGTTATAAATGATTTTTACACAGTCATGGCTACAATATAGTAGCATTTCTAGTCAAGCATCCTTTAGCACCAGGAGTGTTAGAAAACTTTATTGACCTGTCCATGTTTTCTTATATATATAAGGCAGTTCTTTCATTTCTAATAAACACATGATTCCATACCAGCGCTGTCCGAAAGATACATAATGAAAGCCCCGTGTGGAATTTAAAGCTTTATAGTAGCCACATTTTTAAAAGGTAAAAAGAAACAGATGAAGTTAATTTTAACAATGTGTTTAACGTGATATATCCAAAATTAACATTTCAATATGTAATCATGTAAAAAAGTATTGATGGGATATTTCACAATTTTCTTTTGCACTAAACCTTCAAAGTTTGATGTGTATTGTTCACTTACAGCACATCTCAGTTTGGAATAACCACATTTTAAGACAATAGCCACACGTGACAAATGGCTACCAGATTGGACAGTATAGGTCTAAACTGTCACCGGGTTGACACAACTATTTTCCTTTGCCCCTTATTTTTGGAACACTGTACCTTAAATCGTGTTGTAAGAACTGCCGGCAATGTTTCATCTAACCTATCACAGAACATAATATGTATCCTCAGTTGAAGCAAAAATAAATTTTATGCAACAATGAAAATTTGGTGGCACTCCTATGAAAGAGACAATATGTCACTGTATCCTGACTTACCTGTTAGGAACCACTGGTATAGTAAGGGACACAGTGTCACCCTTTCTAAGCATGCCAGGATTTGACTTTTTTTTTTTTAAAGAATTTTATTTCTTTATTTGAGAGAGAGAGAGTGAGCGGGTGCGCAAGCATGGGCACATGAATGGAGGGGGGCAGAGGGAGAGGGTGGGAGAGAATCCCAAGCCAACTCCCCACTGAGCATACAACCTGGCTCAGGATTCGATCCCAGAACCCTGAGATCATGACCTGAGTGGAAACCAAGTCTGACGCTCAACTGACTGAGCCACCCAGGCAGGATCTGAGTTCTAATGGAACATTGAGGGTTTAGGGATCAGGAGAGTTAAAGGAGCAGGATATTACATATATGTATCATACATATAATATGTATGTATGATTATACACATTTTAATATTTATTTACATAGTATGAAAACTGGCTAGAGCATTAAATAACCTTCATCCCAAATCATTTTATATTTTCATCATTGAGATGCTTTAAGACTGTTGGTTGTTAGTACATGTGCTGTGTAAATAATATTTACTTTAAAGTTTAGAAATGGCCCCATGCTGAAAAAAAGCAAGTAAATTAACTATGGGTATAGAGGTCAAAGGAAAGCGTTTTTGCCTTCGGGCAGAATAATTCACATTTTTGAACAATTGCCAAAACACTTAAAGAACATGCATTTGCATTTTGCATTTAATGTAACAAACAACAAAAAACACAATTTAGATATACTTGCCCTATTAATTTGCTTTTCTGAAGTCAGTTGTAAGTATGTTGATCCCCCCTCCCCGGCCCCGCTTTTGTTTTTCCCCGGGATGGTGCCTGACCACAATGAGGCCATAATTGGAGAACATAGAAGGATTGATTTGAAAATGTCACGAATGTTGTTAATAAACTTGCATTGACATAAAACGTTCATTAATTCATTCTGCAGGCAATCAAGTTCACCATGTCTAGGGTATATTGTAGAGAATGAAACTAAATGACCGAAAAGGCAGATAAAAGGCATTTTTGAGTATTTTTTTAAAGTGAAATAGCAAAAGATGTAAATCTCAGGGTTAGCATTGCCCAAATGCATTAGGCCTTTATATATACAACATTTCAGCTAAACAGCTCGGGAAAGAATCTTTTGCCCACAGAAGAGTATTCTTTTCACTCCCTAGTAATCTCAATTCCCTGCTAAATCTTCAGTTATAATTTAATTGATGCAAATTACAGTGAATTTGTTCTGGTGATCAAAAAAAAAAAAAAAGGAAATAAACTGCATATTCCTTAAGTCGCTCAGTTCATTCTAAAAGATTCTTTTTATAATTGATGTTAAATCGACTTGATTTCACAGTTGCTTTCAATTAGATCAAATGGCTCTTTTGGGAATGTACAAAAAACAGAAAGGTATAAAAACAAACTCTTCTTAAAGTGGATAAAGTGCTACCCACAACTTCATTAGATGTATTTTTCTGTTGCATACCATTTATTAACATAGTGTGTCATTAGCCTTGATCATACATGGTCCAGAAGTCAAACTTGCACCGAGAATTTTTTTTATTTTGCCATGCAATGATTCCATTAGGATTTTGTTTGTCAACTGAGGGAAGGTGAGTGCCTCTATGAGATGTAGGCTAACCATGCATCGACCTCTGCATGAAACTTGTAGTCTGGCTAATGACGTTGTTACAGAATTATGGAACCTCTTCGTCATAAACTCCTTATTAAAAAAAAAAAGACCAAATCTATCTGAGGACAAAAGAAATGAAAGATTCAAACATCTTTACACAGCTTGGAATTATTTGTCAGAAGGCACTACTTTGACTCTCAATATCTCAGTCAATCACCACTTAACTGGTAGTTATAGTTAATAGTAAACGCACATATGCCTTGAGTGAGTAGGTTTTTTGAGGAACTCAAAGAAAGGGAGCCACATTGTACATCTGGATAGTTTATTTTTGTATTTTTGTATTTTTGATTTAAATTCAATTAACGTATAATGTATTATTAGTTTCAGAGGTAGAGGTCAGTGATTCATCAGTCATATATAACACCCAGTGCTCATTACATCACGTGCCTCCTTAATGTCCATCACCCAGTTACCCCATCCTCCAACCCACCATCCCTCTAGCAACCCTCAAGTTTGTTTTGTATGATTAAAGAGTCTTTTATGGTTTGTCTCCCTCTCTGATTTTGTCTTGTTTTATTTTTCCTTCCTTTCCTCTATGATCCTCTGTTTTGTTTCTTAAATTCCACATATGAGTGAGATCATATGATTAGTGTCTTTCTCTGATTGAGTTATTTTTCTCAACATAATACCCATAATACCCAAATGGCAAGATGTCATTTTTGACAGCTAAGTAATATTCCATTATATATCACATCTTCTTTATCCATTCATCTCTCAATGGACATCTGGTCTCTTTCCATAGTTTGGCTGGTGTGGACATTGCTGCTATAAACACTGGGATGCAGGTGTCCCTTTGGATCGCTGCATTTCTATGTTTGGCATAGATCCCTAGTAGTGCAACTGCTGGGTCACAGGGTAGCTCTATTTTCAACTTTTTGAGGAACCTGCATACTGTTTTCCAGAGTGGCTGCACCAGCGTGGATTCCCACCAACGGTGTAAGAGGGTTCCCCTTTCTCCGCATCCTCCCCAACATCTGTCGTTTCCTGACTTGTTAATTTTAGCCATTCTGACCAGTGTGAGGTGGTATCTCATTGTGGTTTTGATTTGCATTTCCCTGATGCCGAGTGATGCTGAGCATTTTTTCATGTGTCTGTTGGCCGTGTATATGTCTTCTTTGAAGAAATGTCTGTTCATGTCTTCTGCCCATTTCTTGGTTGGATTATTTGTTCTTTGGGTTTTGAGATTGATAAGTTCTTTATAGGTTTTAGATATTAGTCCTTTATCTGATAAGAATTTTGCAAACACCTCCCATTCTGTGGTTGTCTTTTGGTTTTGTCAGCTGTTTCCTTTGCTGTGCAAAAGCTTTTTCTCTTTACATCTGGATAGTTTAAAGCCTGATTTGGCTGACAGAAGGGAAACATGGAAGAAGCTGGAGTGGGATTCCATAGAAAGAGGAACTCAGAGACAGAAATGAGGATGGAATTGCAGCCCTGGGGAACATGCACAGACCTTGAGAGGCCTGTGGCTGGAGGGGCTCAAAGTGACTTCTGGAATGCAGAGTTCTCCTGAGAACCCCTGCCCACCTGAAGGTGACTGATCCTCAAGTCTAAGTGTGGCTGTGGCTGAAAAGGGAAGGCGTTCCATTTTTAGCTACAAGAAAACTCTCTCTAAACCTTATATTCCTGAAACAATACTGCATTCAATTTTTACCCAAGCAGTGCCCACCATGTAATAGGTGCCTGTTAAATGCAATTGACAAACCAACTGAGCAAAGCTAAGGGAGGTTGGTGCAATGATAGAGGTGAGACTGTGCTCACATGTAGGCCCAGACAAGAGCGGCTGAACACTAACTCAGCAAACACGGGCCAGTCAAAATCAGGAACACAAAGATCTTCACCTAGACAAGTCAGATCTGCACAAAGTGACTTGACTTGCTTTTCTTAGCCAACATACCTTGAAAGGTAATTTTTTTTTTTTTAGCCAGCTCAGGTATTCATACATATCCCAATACATTGTACCTTCAATAGAAAATTAAATGACTCGAATCAGTAGTAACACACAAATTACTCAAGAAGAAGTTAGATTCTTTTCTCAAGATCCCCAAGAACAATTTCCAAATAAACCAACCGCAAAATCCACCACTACTTTGTTGGTAATTGACTTCTGAAAATGGCATTTTTACCGGACTAGATATCATTAAGGAATCGTAATGGCAACTTGGTCTTATGACAACCTTGCCCTGTGGTTGCATTCTTGAATGGTCACCAATAGACAGTGACTTTCTCCTATAACCAGAAGTACCCAATTTCACGTGCTTGTAACTTCTTAACCAATAATTCATCTTACAAAAAGTAAGCCATTGTCATCATCGGAGTTGAAATAAAAACTCAGTTTTTCATGTTACTATTTCAAGATAGGGCATTGTTAAAGATAGCTCAATAATTTGCTACCCAGTGCTATAACATATTCAGTATGCATAATTTTTGCAAGCTCTAACTTTTGAGGTAGGCAGTAAATCCAAAGATAGCTCACTGTTTAAGAAACCGGACAACAGTTTCATCCCCAACTCTCTACTTATACAAATGAAATAATCAGAAATGGGTGAAAGGTTCTATCTTTGTGGCAGCAAAGAAAAGCTGGGTTATTAACCTACCCATGGCATACAAATTATAGAGGGTTTTGGGGGTGGTTCTTCAAATTAAAAGATATATTTCACAACTATAATTCAAAATATGCTACAAAAAAATTAAATCCAGGAAGTCCAGGACTCGCCAATCATTGCTACATAATTAATATACAATGGGAAAATGAATGAAATAAGAACATCAAGGAGATTGTCTTTATACAATACAATCTCCCCCCCCCACTTCCCTCTCTCTCTCTCTCTCTCTTTCCCTTATTGAAGTTCATGGAATAATTCAAAGAAGACTTTGGTGTCAAACAGACCTGGGTTAGAATCTGTCACTTCTTAGTGATATGTATCTGGACAAGTTACCTAAGTCCCCTGAGCCTAATTTTTCTCACCTAGAAAATGAAGGTAATTATCATTAGAATAATATTAAAGGTATTTACTTCACAGGGTTGCAAGGATCAAATGAGATTACAGGTGAACATCTGTTACAAAAAGATACCCAGCAAGTGCTTATGAAACTTTCTTTCCTTCCTCCTTTAAAGACAAATTAGATTACAGCACATTCCTCACTGAATACTTTTTCTATGAATCACCTAGAGGAAAATGGGAGTATTATATCTTTTTAGGAAGACAAGACAAACACATTAACTTCACACATATTTACTTAATATATATGTAAACCCTGTATGGCTGTCCTCCCACGGGCAGACACTGTTGTCTTGTTCAAACTTGGAGGTCTAACTCAGCATAGACTTAGTCCCAAATAGCAAATCCACTCCATTAAGCATTGGCAAGCAATGCAGATTTTACTGAAGGTTTATGAGCGACAGGGAAGAGGGTTAGAACTGCAGACCACATAGAAATCAGCCTCAATAAACTCCTCTTTGAACCTTTGTATTTTCTCCCACAGCCCTTTTTCAATACCAGTCACTAGACCTCTCTTTCCCCTTAGAGCCCATTCTCCAAATCTCTGCTACTGTCCCAAGCAATTCAAAGAGGTGTGAGCTACAAAATGAAGCATAAGCTGGTACAAGTAACCAAAGTTCTCTGGAAGTCAGTTAAGCAACTCTCTGTGGTCATCCCAACAGGCCCCTTGGGGGAAGGATGTCATCTCCAAACACGAATGGCTTATCTCATTATCCACTTATCAAAACCAAACATTTCTGGCTTAGGGGAGTAGGGAGAGAAATTCTTTGCTAAGAAAAAATAGGACTTTCTCCTGTCTTTGCTTTTACAATATACAAGGCACCATAGCAAGTGCTGTGGAAGATACAAGCTTGTATAAGACACGGTCTGTGGGAGATTTACTATTGATCCTCTCTGTGACAGGAGAGTAGGGGGCTCCTGTATATAGGGAATTTCCTATAGAACGTTGTTATAAGTAACTCACTTTTGGGAAAGAAGATGGAAAAATCAAGGTGACTGTTTTGGGTTGGAATATAACACATACATTATTTAATCTTTGATTCAACTTTGATTCAGATAATTTGAATTGAATCAAAGATTCAATATTATCTGATAGTTTTGTATTGGTCAATGAGACCTGGAAAGAAAAGTGCTCCAAATTACTAGTATTTGCCTTCCTAGGCAATTGTAAGCGATTGATCCAACAATCCAGGTCCAATAGACCAATGAGCTAGGTAGGTAGAATCTATCCTCTGATAACTAGGAGCAGAGAGTGCTAGAAAAAACTGAAGTGGCTACTTGCCACACAATATAAGGAATCGTGCTGTGGAAATCTTCCAGCTCTGGGTTGAGGGCTTCTAGTCTGTGGCCAGTGGGAAACCACTGTGATTCATGAAGAGGGAAGTGAAGTGGTATAATTGTTTTTTTGTGAAGATTGCTTTGAAAGCTCTACAAAATAGCTTAGATGTAGAGAGAAGGAAAGCAGGGAGGCCAAGTGTGAGGGTCTAGATTGGGTAGTGTGGTAAAAAGGAACGCACGCAAGTGTTGAGAATCAACCTCAGGAAACTCCTCCTTGAACCTTTCTGTCTTCCCCCACAGGCTTTCTTTTAGATACCTTTCCCATCAGAACTCATTCTCCAAATCTCTGAAAAACGATTTCAAGAAAATTGCTGACTGATCAGATGTAGAGGAAGAAGTGCAACAGGGAAGAGTCAAATACAACTCTGCTACGGATTTCAAGTTACTGAGATGACAGTAACGCCATTTATAGAAATGGGGAACTGGAGATGAGAGGCCAATCTGTGGTTAGGGGCAAAGCAAAATTAGTCAGGTGAGAAACATTTAATACATGTTAATCACTGGGCCAGGTGCCAGGGGTACAGGCACGTGATCCTTGGCCTCACGGAGCTCACAGATGAGGGGAAAGACCAACACTGCATCGTTACATATTGTTTACTACATAAGTGTAATAAATTCTGTAAGGCCGTCAAAGATTAAACAATATTTTGTGCTGTAGTTTCAGACTTAGAAATATTTAAGCCATCTTTTATTTTTAAATGACTACAGGGAGGAGAGAAAGGAGCAAGCAGCTCTCAGAGCTCAGAAATCATCCCATATTCACAGCAGTGTTATTTGCAAAAGCCAAAAAGTGTAGGCAACAGAGAGGTCCATCGACTGTCAAATGGGCAAATAAAATGTGGTATATCCATACAATAGAATATCATTCAGTCATCGAAAGGAGCGAAGTACTGATTCATGCCATCACGTGGAGGAACTCTGAAAACATATTGCTAAGTGAGAGAAGCCGGTCACAAAGTATCCCATATTGTACGAATCCATTTATGTGAAATGTCCAGAATAGGCACATCCATCAAGACAGAAAGCTGATCAGTGGTGGCCTGGGGCTGGGGGTGGGGGGTGGCAGGAAAGATTGGGTAGTGACAGCTGAGAAATATAGGATTTCTTGACTGCAGTGACTGTTGCACAACTCTGAATATACTCAAATCCATTGAATTGTACACTTTAAATGGGTGAATTGTATGGTATATAAATTATATCATAAGAGATTTTTTAAATAATTTTTAATTTTTTTAAAGATTTGATGTATTTATTTAAGAGAGAGAGAGAGAGACATCACGAGCAGGGTTGGGAGGGGGCAGAGGGAGAGGGAGAAGCAGACTCCCCACTGAGAAGGGAGCCCGATGTGGGGCTCGATCCCAGGATCCTGGGATCATGACTTGAGCCAGAGGCAGATGCTTAATGGACTGAGCCACCCAGGCGCCCCAAGAGAGTTTTTTTTTTTTTAATCACCTTATGGCAGAATAGAGGTGAGCTATATATTTTTTAAAAACCTAAGAGAGTTCATTTTAAGTTCAGTTATATCTAAAACAGTTAACAATCGATACAATTCATGAATAGTCTTCTACACCAGTCATGGTTTATGCTTTTCCACAATTATCTAAACATTCAGGTTTAAATGTCGGATGGGTAATGACAAGCTCTGTCTTAAAGCAGCATAACAACTTTGCATGCTAGCAAGCAGGGCATATCATATTTGATGATTCTTAGGACCTTTACTTAGTCACTGAGTCAACTAACGAAAGCTCTTGGTTCAGTTTTCTAAGTTGTAAATTCAGCTTCCCTGTAAGTATTTTACAACATGGTTTCTGAAAAACAAAATATTTTTAGTCCCAATTGATGTGCTTCATGATTTCCTTTTAATTGAAACTGACTTCCTTCTTAAAAGGGCACTAATTTCTATTTCTTTTTTTTTCTCAAGAGATATTTTAAATAATTCTTTTTTTCTGCCAGGTGCTAAGAGAGTCTACAACAGGGAGCCAATGTAATCTGAGTAGTCAGAGAATGCTTCCATAAAGAAGTGATATTTAAATTGCGATCCGCAAAGAAGGACTGTCAGAGAGAAGGAACAGCATATGCAAGGAGCCTAGGACAGAAGAGACCCTGTACATATTGAAGGTTGCTGGTATATGGCAGGTGATGAACTACCCAAGTATTATTTATTTATTTATTTATTTTAACAATTTTATGTATTTATTTGACACAGAGAGAGAGCGCAAGCAGGCAGAGTGGCAAGCAGAGGGAGAAGCAGAGTCCCCACTGAGCAGGGAGTCCAATGTGGAGCTCGATCCCAGGACCCTGGGATCATGACCTGAGACAAAGTCAGACGCTTAACCAGCTGAGCCACCCTGGGCACCCCGATGGGTGGTTTTAGACGGTGGGTTGGAGATCAGGATAAAAGAGTCTTACCTTGTCATCAAAATGAAAGCGAGCACGGAGAAGGATGAGAGAAGGAGTGAGTACTGACACAGGAGAGATACCTACAATGAAAGAGAAAGCTATGGAAGAGGAGCTGAGGCATGACGACTGGACAGGTCGAAGGGAAGTCCGGAAAGAGCAAAGTTATAGGGATGGAAGGAGAGAGAGCTTCAAGATGGTCATGACTGAGGGAGAATGAAGATCAGAAAAGGCTTGGAATTTGTCAATGAAAGCTCAGGAGACTTTAGAGGTTTTAATAACTGTCTAAGTCTCCCGTCCTTAATAATTGACTGCTCACTCTTCCTCCCCACATGAAGAAATAGGGAAAGTAGGGGCACCTGGGTGGCTCAGTCAGTTAAGCTGATTTTAGCTCAGGTCGTGATCTCAGGGTTGTGAGATCGAGCTCCAGGTCAAGCTCCGCACTGGGCATAGAGCCTGCTTCAGATTATCTCCCCATCCCACCTCGGCCTGACCCTCCCCCTGGCCTCGCTCTCCTTCTCTTAAAAAAAAATGGGGAAAATAGCTAAGAATCAAAAACCCAACACTAGGTCTCAGGCTGTTCTGACGGGACCAGCAGGATCATCATAATGACCTGATACGCTTCTCCCTACGAAGTGGGTTGTTGTAGGGACATACGCTCTCGTTGATACTGATGCAGGGGAAAATACCTAAAAAGAAAACATATCTTCTGCAGACATATCCAAAAAATGCTCAGAGTTGTTTCAGAGGACAAAATCAGGGTTTCCTTAAGCATTTTTATTAGACTCAAATGAAAACAAAGGCTAATTTAAAATCCAGGGGTGGATTTCCCCAGTTATTATTTCTTCCAATGAGATGTAGCACTAAAATTCACTTAACATTAAAACAGTAACAGTTGAGTTACATGTTGATTTTCAATGGCTTTTTTCTGTTTTCCTTCCCTCGTTTATTTACCCTCCATCGACAGTTACTTGAGCCTCACCCCATGTAAAGTGGAAGGCTTCACTTGCTTTTGGAAACACAGACCTTTCTGTTGAGCACAGTATTTCCACAAACACAAAGAGTCTTCTGATTTGGAGGACGTGACATGAGGATCTATATTTCAATAGTTCTTTTGCAGCGAACTAACAAGACTATAGGATGACACTATGAAATTAGTCTTCAAAACTGAAGTGGGGGTGAGGAGTGGGATGCCAACGACAAAACGAATGAAGCAGGAACCCTTTGGGTATTGGATTCCTTTCCTATCACTGCTGTTACAAATTACCACCAACTCAGCGGCTTACAAGAGCACAAATGTATTCTGTTACAGTTCTGGAGGTCACACATCCAAAATCAGATCACTGAGCTCAAGTCAGAGTGTGGGCAGGGATAGTTCCTTCTAGAGTCTCTAGGGGAGAATCTGTTTCCTTGCCTTTTCCAGCTTTTGGAGGATGCCTGCATTCCTTGGCTCGTGGCTCCTTCCTCCCATCACTCCAGCCTCTTGCTTCTGTTATCACTTCTCCTACTTCCTCCTTTGACTTTCTTGGCTCCATCATACAAGGACCCTTGTGATTACATTTAGGGCCCATCCAGATAATGCAAGATAATCTCACCATCTCAAGATCCCTAACCTAATCACATCTGCAAGTCCCTCTCACTATACAAGGTAATATTCACAGTTTCTGAGAATCCAGACGTGGACGTCTCTTGGGGGTCATTACTCAGCTTCCCATGGGTGACTTTCTAGCCCTTGATTTCCCTTCTCTAAGAATTAACTTTCCATGCACAACAGGGATGGAACCTTGCAGACATGTACTCTCCCCCTCGGCCAGAGCTGTTTGAATGGGGGGGGGGGGGACACTCTCTCTCCAGCAGATTTACAATGAGTTCACAGATGCCAGCAGGCCTGCTGGAGTCACCCAACTGAGCTGCAGAGAGCCCCAAAACCCAGCTGGGATTTCGGCTTTGTCTCCGGGTGGATTTTGAATGCTGTGCTAACTTAAGTTGCCCACCGGTTACAGTAAGCCATGAACACGGAAAAGATAGAAGTCAGTTGAATCTGTATTTCAATCTCAGGGCTTATTTGTTTTGTTTGTAAAGTTTAAAGACATTTAGAAAAGTTTTGCCGACTATTAAAACTTGCCAATCATTCCTTCCTGTCGCTCATAATATCACAAATGGTTATAAAGCGAACCCAATGGGGAAATTCAAAGTCAAGATTAATGTCCCACTTATTGTATAAGTAAACTCAGGGGTTCATTTATCAGCTCCCACTAAGTTGCATTAACTGTCTCTCCAGATTATAAATCGTTCTTATTAAGCCAGAAGCATTTCAGTGGCAAGGTTGGGCACTATAGCCAGGAAGATAACTCACCCCAAGGGCTCTTAAGCCAGGGGTATCTGGTTTCAGAATCAAAGTCCGGATTCTTTCTTATTAGTCACATATTATTTCTCCTTCACCAAAAATATTTGATTTTCACATTGGGTGAAATCACCATAATGAAAATTACCAATTTCCTTATTTATTTTAAATTCTTCTTAAATGTTTTTTTCCTTCCCCCACTACCTTCTACCCTTCACTAGCCAAGATTTAACCAAAGACAAAAATGCCCATTGCAGAACCATTCTTAGATCTTTTTTTTTTTTTTTTAAGGTCGAGAGTTTCTTGGCTCACTGAGGCCATCCTGATGTGTGGTGCAAGACAAAAAGGTGCTATGCTTCCTACAAAGATCTTAACTGCAATGGCTAGGCCCTGGAACCACATTCTAAATCATCCATTGTCCTTTGTAGGCATCTGCTGGGCCCCATCGTGTCAGATAACCACAGCTAACATTCTGTGGGCAAACACGGTCCATTCATTCCATCAAGCAGTGAATAATTCATATAGCAAGTTTTACCCTGGGCAAAATACACTGACATCAGGAGGCATTAAACTGGAGTCATTCAAGGAACAAAATGGTTATTCATGCTTTCAATGTGAACCATTAAATCTTGCCAGTTAAGTTAAAGAATGAATTAACTCAATTCATCAGACATATCACACGAGTCCATAATACACAACTGCACGAGCAAGTTTTTTACTTGGAGTATTTCTACCTGAAAACGGAAATGCCAGTCATTGTGCGGAGCAAGTCTATACCGGCTTGGAGGTGGGCGGGGGGAGGCGCTGGGGAAACACAGCTTCTTTTGAGAGCCCCTTAAAAGAAAATGGTTTCCATTTATCATTTTTTGTTTCATCTTGTTCCGATCCCCCCTCTCTCTATTATTTTACCACCCACCTGAAGCCAAAGGAAGGGTTCAAGTGTTGCTGGCTTTTCTCTACAGCAACTAACATGATGGTGTATTAGGCATTTGTTGGCTATTGCTGCCTATGTGTCCACTATTTTGCTTTTTGAAAGAAGGACGAGAATGATAGCTACATGTGCTTTTGGAGTTAATTTTCCAGAGCCAAAGACAAATATACTTTACTACTCGTAAAATGGTGCTTCCCTTTGCCCTCCAGTCTCTGCTCTGGCTCCAGGTGCCCACAGACACCTGACCTGGCCAAAATTCTTCCCACATGGGTCTCTGAGGAGAGGAAAAATTTCTGCAGAAGATGGAGCAAGAAAAGGGAGGTTTCCAAACTCTATGCACACCCATTTTCCAACGCACTTCCTCCTAGCACCTGACTCAGCCTGTCTCCTTAAGGAGGAAGGGAGAGCCTTGGCTCCACTCCCCCACATCTGCAGTGGGACCCTTTAATGTGAGACTGTAGTATCATGTTTAAGGTTTCCAATCAGACTGAGGAATCCAGGGAAAAGGGTAAAGAGGATGGCAACCAAATGTGCACCAGAGGGAAATAATAAAACTCCAGGCTGAAATGTCAAAACTGCCACTAAAATTGAGATATTTTACAGCATCATGACATTCTTATTCCAGAACTCCTCCCCCTGCACCCCAAGGTATGTGTCAGGTCCACAGCAAACCCTTGCGACTTGGTAGGAGACTCTCAGCATTCAGTATAGGAGAGTATTTGAGGATATGAGCAATGCAGAGGTGGGGAAATGGAAGACCAACCCAGCATATGGGAGCTCATCGAATCCCACCTCTGCGTCTGCATTATTAACATCTGCATTTTATAAATGAGGTTCAGAGAAGTCAGAGGAGATACTCAGCTAATAAATGACTGAAGTGAGATTTGGTCCCTAGGATTTCAAAGTCCGTGCTCTTTCAGCTGCCCTGTAGTGCTGGAAGATGATGATGTAATCTTTGTCTCTAGGGAAAAGAAGAAAGAATAAAATCCTAGGTGAAGAATTTAAGTGTTCAAGGCTTGTACCAAACCTACCTCTCTAAGCACATCTCCCACTCTTTTCTTGTATAAACCTCTAGCCAACTGGGTTTCTTACCATGCCTTGAAATTGCCAGATATAATTAAAAAATATTTGCAATCTAAGGAGATATATACCCACAGTGAAAATGAATAAAGGAATGAATGACTAAAATTTTTTTCAGAAAGTGCTAATTTTTATCATGAACCAAACAGTTTTCATCATTGTAAATCTCTATGGTTTTCAGTAAAGACAGATGAACACTGGGGTATTTGTTCTTGTGCAGGTCAATATAAGGCCAAGGTTTATCTCCGAACACTTTTCAAACAGTTGCACTCTGTCTCTTCCACCCCTGTAACCAGTACTAAAACAAGAGGAAATGGGAAATAGGATGTTCACCAGTGAGTTCATTTTAGGTGGATAAACGATTCCCACGTAACCTTGCCCACTGTAAGAAGGTAGCAGAGATCGGGGGGAAATACTAGCTATAAATATCTTATTGGGAAAATTGATGAAATCTGATTATTGGTTGTGACTTACCTAATAGTGTTGTATCAATGTAAGTACCTAATTTTGATAAATGTGCTACGCATATATAAGAAAATGTCTTAATTCTTAGAAAATTAACCCTGGAGTATTTCAGGGTAAAGTGGCATGATGTCTCCAACTTACCCTCAAAGGGTTCAGAAAAAAAAAATGAGAGAGAGAACAATAAAGCAAATGGAGAAAATGTAAACAATGAACGAATCTGGGAAAAGAGTATATGCAAATTGCTTGTGTATCATTTTCACAACTTTTTGTAAGTTTCAAGTTAGATCAAGTAAAACGTTTGACATAAAATCATTCACAGAGTAAAGTTTCCGGAACTCGTGGGAAAAAATGACCGACTATTATGGTGAGAAACAACTTTGGAGATCTCCCCGGCAAGCCCCTTCAATTCGGGGATGGAGAGACTGAGGCTGAGAGGGGGTAAGAACCTGTCGGCCCTATCAAAGGCAGGGAACACAGGAGCACGGCACCAAGCCCACGGACTCCCAGTCAAATATCCTTCACCCAGGCTGCCCCTTCGTCCTCCCAGACTTCTTCCTGCCTAGTTTGTATCTCCTCTGATTACTTTCTCTGACTTTCTCAACTTCCCTCACATCATTTTTATACACTTCTCCAAAAGTGTATTTCATGCACAGCACACTAATTCTGCAGGATTTTAATAGATGTTATATAAAGAACTCTGTGCCCAAATAAGCGTGGGAAATATGCGGTCAAATAAGGTAAAACAGACATCTCAAGGCCTTTAAGATGATAATGTGCGCATTGTGGGAAAGCCAGGGGGGATAGCATGTGGCATTTTCCAGACGTATTTGGACAGGGAAGGCTCTTCCTTCCCACTCCCCCCCCCCCCGCCCTTCCAGAGTCTTAGGGCTACACATTCCAACACATTTTAGAAAAACTAGTGCAGAGCAGCAAATGAATCATGACGAAATGCTGCATGACAGAAATGCCACGTGTCATTTCTCCCATTCAGCATGACGAAGCTCCTCCCTGTTTCCGGGACCGTCAGGACTACTTACACGGTGTCGCTGAAGGAGGGATGGAACAGAGGGCTGAGTCCTAGTTCCAGCTCTGAATTTACAAGCTACAACTTTGGACATATCAGCAAATCCCTTTGAGCCTGTTTCCTCATCTGTAAAAGAGAGATGTCATCTATATTGCAAAGCGCTCCAAGCGGGCTGGCAGATTTTGTCGACAAAAGTGCTTTGTCAGCAACAGAGCGCTCCTGAAACACGGCAGGTAGCCTACGGCTGTCGCTGGGAAGGTGATCTTTGAAAAATAAGCGGGAATAAAATCCTGCTGCAGCCTGGGGAAGAGTACCGGACGCTTGCCTACACGGTTCTTCTGCAGAAGAAGTAGTGTGTGTGCAGTGCCAGGCTTGCTAACGACGACCTTTCTAAGTCCCTTTGAAAAACAGAGAAATGGGGCCCGTCCCTGGCAGATGCTGGGAACTGTTGAAGATAGCACTAGGGGAATGCACATTTTGCACTCTGCTTTGTCATTCTCGGGCCAGGAACCCTGCTGTGACACCTCCAGCATCATTTTGCCTGGTATTTTAACTAAAAGCTCTCAACTCCCTAAAAGGCAGCTCTTTATCTCTGGCAGAAGGAGTTTCCTTGCATTCAGCTCAGTGTGAGCAAGCAGCGGTGACCGCCCATCGCCCTGCACTCGGTCTGGACGGTGGCGGACTCTTCGGACTCTGCTCGCCTCCCATCCGGCTGAAGCCACCGCATAAGGCTCATAGATCCCACTAGGGCCCCAAGATTTTGACCAACGCACCTCCCAACAGGTAAGCCAGTTGCACGGTGGCTTGAGTTACTGTTTTGACATCCCCTGGATGCAGAACATTTACAACCTGGAGAGTCTCTTAGAATAAATTATTTGATTGTATTCCTCTCCACCGTAGTTCTTTGCAGTGGGCTTGGCTGATGCGGTCAGCCCCATTGTAGAGATGAGGATAGCGAGGCCCAGGGAAGTAAGGACGTTCCCAAACCGAGGCCACAGTGCTGGGAGGAGACTCGGCTGATTCCGGGTCCTGCACACTGACACCAGGTCCAGGCTCCCCCCAAATCTTCAGTTCCAGCACATTGCCCGCAAGTCGGAGGCGGCAGCCGTCGCAAGGCTGGTCTCATCGTGGTGAAGAAAAAAAAAGTGAGTTGTCCAGTGTGGTAACCCTAAGGTGTCCCCCATACACTTCCCCGCCTGGGTACTTCAGTGCTAAAAACTGCACCACTAAGCAGTCGTCCTGCCCAGTTCCCTTCTTTGAGGCGCTGTTTTACCATCTCCCAGAGTCTCCCAGAAGGCCACACCACAAACAGACCCGAAGGAAGATGAGAGAAGAGAGCGCTTGACAATCGTCTCCTTGGGGGCTAAGAACAAACCAGAACCCTGGGCCTGGAAGGAGGGAGAGCTGTGCTGACAGGGGAGGCAAGGGGCGGCTTGGACCGGTTGCCCCTGCTTCCCACCAGCCCAGAAGGCGAAGGTGTGGCATTGAAAAGGCTCCCAAGTGCCGGAGCATTTGGCCCAAAGCACCGCTCTAAGGTGCGGTGCCTCCAGGGTCCAGGGGGTGTCTGCTTGCATATGTGAATTCCAGAGGGGACAGGGGATGGGAGGCTTTTATTAAAATTCAGGATCCTACAGAACCCAAAAGGCCACAAGCCAAGGAAAGGAAGTGGTGGAAACAATTAAGAAATCTAAGCAGAAACGGTTGCCGGAGAGAGGGCCGCAACTGTTCTTTAGACCACATCCGATATTTGCTTCAAATTGTTATGCAGGACAGTAATTGTCTCCTGGGAGGGCAAGAGGCAAATGGGGCCGGGCTGGCCTCTAATAGGTTTCAACAGCAAAGCACCCTCATAAATAGTGCATATTGTGAAACCAGAGTTTTCTCCTTTTCCAGTAGACCCCTCCCAACCCTCCTCCTTTAATTAAAGAAACGTGGCTTACCAAGAAACAAATACCTCTTTTCATAAGGCATTAAGTATGGATTAAGGAGGGAAAAAAAGAAAGAGAATTCTACATGGAAGAGGGGAACGTTCAATAAGCCATTCATGCAGAGGCTGTGACATACAGATAATTCCACGGCTGTGACCGACAGCGCCACCTGAAGATTCCCCAGCGTCACCTGTCTGGCATGCGACAACAGCATGGTCCCTGAGGCCCCTGGCGAGACTGAAATTTGAAAGCATGAGGACTCAGTCTGGAATGACTTTGTTCTCTTTAGTTTGGTTTCTCACCAACCCCAATTTGTTACCTGCACCAACCCCTCCAGTTTTGTTCACACTGTATTTCCTTGTGCCATCTGGTGGATTTCAAGTGAATTTGCAGAATTAAAAAAAAGAAAAACCAACCAAAAAAACAGAAAAACCCAACCCAGTTCCACTTAAATGCTGACTAGTTTCATTTCCGGACTCACCTCAGAGAATCGTGATGACACCTCGAAAGCCACAATTTTCTTGATCTTTTCTAATCCGTTGGCCTGTGCTCTTCACACAACGAGTTTGACTTTAAGTCACTTACGGTTTTAAATCAGCAAATCGAGCCCGTGGTATAAAATTCAACAGGTGCACATGGTGAAAAAAGTCTCTCCCTCTGGCTGCCCAGTTCCTGTTCTAAGAGGTGACCACCCATTACCTTATTCCAGGAATGTACAGCACACATGTCTATCTTTAGCAAACTTGCGTGTGTTTTATACACCGATCTGTTCTGCTTTTTCCACGGACTGTATCTTAGAGAGCTTTGCGTGTCGGTGTATGTGACTGCCTCGCTGTTTTGGACAGCTCTCCCACGGTCCTTCGCGCGCTGTGATGGAAACAGTGCTTAACCCCTTTTCCATACATATTTAAGCAGCTTTAAATTTCTCGATATTCAACACAATACCACAGTGAATACTCTTGGACACCTGTTACTTCACTCCAAGAAGGTACGTCTCCAGGGAAATCCTAAAAGTGATGTTTCCAGATTGAAGGACATTAGAGGCATTTTGACTGTGGACAGTCATTTTCAGGTTACTCTTCCGAGACAGCAGCGGTGGACCCCTCCCTTAGCAACGCAGGAGCGTGCCCGTTTCCTGGAATCTGGCCCACGGCATGTTTTTTTTTTTTTTTTATCTTTGCCCACGTGATAGGTGACAAACGATATCACGCTGCGATTTTTTAACAAATTCTAAGTGAGCCCGAGCAGCATTTCACATGCTTAAAATCTATCTGTATTTTCTTTTGTTCACTCCTTTTCTTGGCCCATTTTTCCATTGAGTTGTCAACTTGCAGGAGGTCTTTGTATATTAACAAAATCAGTTATATCCGTTGGTAATTTTGTTCCCAATTTGTCATTTATCTTTTCTCTTCATTTATGATGTGATTTTCCATGAGGACATTTCTTCTTATCGTACTGTCAAATTTATCAATCTTTCCACTGGACGTTAGAATCAGTCTAATTTAAATAACCTTACAAACTATCGGTGTCTTTCTTGGGATTGCGTTATATTTCCAAATTAATTAATGAAGAACTATCATCTGTGTAATGTGGTCTTCCTCTCCTAGGCTATGGTATGTCTTCTATTTGTTCAAGTGTTCTTTTGTGTCTTTCAATGCTGCCGTCCAGTTGTTCTCGTGTTAAGTTCACACTCATTTGCATATGGGTTTTTCCCAGACTCCACCTGCTTCTCACCTCCTTCACTCTTACTGCCCTCATCTAAACTCCATCGTCTCTCCCCTAGTTCACTGCTATGAGTCTTCCCAGCTGGTCACCCTTCATCCACCCTTGGCCATTGGACAGTCTATTCTCAATGCAGCAGCTAGTTACACGCAAGCAGGTCCTTGAAACACGAGCAGATCCTATCAGCTCCTCTGCTCAAAGTCCTGCAGAAGTCAGTGTTCACTCAGAGTCAAAGCCGAAGAACACAGAAGGGCCTGTAGGGTCCTTCTTAATCTGCCTACCCATCCCCCACCTTTCTGGCCCATTACCTTTCTGACTTCAGACTTCACCTCCTGCTCACCTCACTCCCTGCTCACTCCTCTCCAGCCTCTGGCCCCTCGCTGCACCGGGAACATGCTGTTCATGCTTCCTTCTAGGGCGTTCTAACTGGCTAGTCTCTCTACCTAGAACAGCTTTTGCTCAAAACATAGCAGGCAGATTCTCTTACCTCCTCCAAGTCTGCCCAAATCTTATCTTCTCAATAAAGGCTACTCTGATGCCCTTATTTACACCGGCACCCTATCCACCCACCTTTCCCTAGAACTTCCAATGCCCCTTACTCTGCTCTATTTTTCCTGTAGTACTTATCACATTGTATTACACTATGTCATTCAATTGTTTCTTGTTTATTATTTCTTATCTGTCTCTCCCAACTGAAATGTAAGTGCCACAGAATGAGGATCAGTACCTATGTGTTCACTGATTTAAATACTTAAAACAGTGCTTGGCACATAATAGGTACCTAATAAGTATTTGTTGAATGAATGAATGAATCAATCAATCAATCAATCAATCAATCAGTTGATCAATCAGTCAATCGATGGCAGGCTCTTCTTCATGGCTTATTTTGTCCATGGGAAATACTCATGCATTCTTGACTCTGGTCCAGGCCATTCCCAGCACAGCCTCTCTCCTTGTTGGACCCTTGGAACACTGGGCCCCAAGCACGTCCTCTGAACCCCTGACTCAGGTTCCACCTCATGCCGGCCCACAGTATTCAACAAACCACTTGGAGACCATCAACCTCCGAGGGGTCCCAGGAAAGCCCCTCTCATCTGATTTACGAAAGAACTGTGCATCTCACCTTCCTCAAAATGATAGAATGGGGGAATAGTGATAGGATCATTAGGCCAAAGCTGGATACTTATCCCAAAGCAAATCTTTCTCTAATCCCCATTATCTCTCTTGACCTCTCCATCCTTTTTTAAAGATTAAAGTTGTGATCAATCACCAGAAAGCTGGGCTTTATTTTAAAATGTGGGGCCACTTCTGCTTTTTGACTTGGGGTTCCAGTTTTAAACTGAAACAGAAAGAAACTTACTTTAATATCTTCTTACATATGATTTTATAAACAATATAGAATATTGCTTTGTGTGTTTAAAACTTACAATGAATGGGTTCATAGTGTATGCCTCACTCTGTAGGTTGATTTTCTCAAACAACTTTATGACTCAAGAGCTGTCATGTTGATACATAACAATCTAGTTCATTCATTTTAATGGCTCTCTAGTATTCTATTATATATATAATTTTGATTTAATTTTAATGTTTTATACATATATAACTTAATATCATTTTAATTGCTGTCTAGTATTCCTTTACATACATAATTTACTACCCATTCTTCCATTCGTGGATATTCGAGTTGTTTTCAGTTTTTGATATTACCAGTTGCTATAACATCCTTGTATATGTCCCCTTGGGCACATGCAAAATAATACATCCAGATATACACCTACAAGTAAATGTGTTGAGTATGCACACTTTCAATTTTAAGAGTTATTGCAAAATTGTTCTTCAAATTACACTCCCACCAGCAAAATACTAGAATTCCCTTTTCTCTAAATAGTCACTTCCTTGCCAACCCTGGTTATAGTCACAATTCTTAATTTTTACCAATTTTATGTGTGTAAAATAGCATCTTGTTTAAAAATTGAATTTCTTTGATTACCAGTGAGAGTATCTTTTTATATTTGTATTTATATGGAAAAATTTTATTGCAATGACTGTAGATTCATTTGCTGTTGTAAGAAATAATGTGAAGGGATTCCTTGTACATTTTACCACTTTCCACGTGGTAACATTTTGCAGAGCTATAATGTAACATCACATCCAGGATACTGACATCGATACATCACCGATTTTATTCAGAGTTTCCCAGTTTTATCTGTACTCATTTACATTTACATGTATGCCATTTTCTTTTTTATCTTGGCTATTCAAATTTACTCTTCTGAGAATTGACTATTTGTATCCTTGATGATTTTCTTTTAGGGTTTTTTTTTTGTGTGGTCTTTTTCTTATTAAATGTAATATAAGTCCTCCTAGATGACACTCTTTTGTCTGTCATATGCATTAAAATACAGTACTTTTGTTCCTTCTACTTTGTCACTTATATTTTTACTTTACTGTGACTTTAAAAAGCATTGAGTAGACAAATTTAATATTTTTTTTCTGTTTCCATTTAAGCTTTTGCTATTTTGCCTAGAGAAATCACTCTTTATCCTGAGATCCTAAAATATTCTCTAATATCTTCTTCTAATACTTTTTAAGTTTTTCTTCATATTATGGCTTTTTAATCCACTGGGGGATGTGAGGCGGTGATCTAATTTTATTTTTTCTATATGAGAACCAATTTTTCATAGGAAGGGTTATTTACTAGTGCATCCTCTCTCTCTGATTTATCTCATTTTTCCTCCTCTTCTGTTATAAAACCAGGGCCCATATATGCTTGGTTTTATTCCTAGGCTCACTATTTTGTTCTGATAATCTGTTTTTCTATCCATGTACCAATACCACCTTACCTTACCTTAATTACTGTAGCTTTATAACTCATCTGGACATGACGTAGCAAAGGTCTCCATTTTCTGTTCTTATTTGAGAATAGTTTTAGCTATTGTCTATTGTTTTATTATTTTCTGACTTCCTTATAAAAATACAACTTTTAAAGTTTCCTGAACGTTTTATTGACATAAAATTGACAACAAATTTTCTACTGAGTACTGCATTTAGCTTCATTTTAAAATGTAATACTATTGTTTTAACTCAGTACTAAATAGTTTTTAATTTCCATACTTGTCCTCGTTAACACTTAAGTTTTTTAGAAGTATGTTTACCCCCTAAAGGTATGACAGCTGCTGTTGTTTATAACGGTCTTTTTATTGTTTTTTTTTTTTTCTAATTTAATTATTTCTTTGTGGTTAGATAACATAGACCATATGAATATATTCTTTGGAATTTGTTGAGACTATTCTCATGACCTAGTATGTGATTAATTTTTATAAACCTTCAATGGGTGCTTTAAAAGAATGCATTCTTAGTCTATTATGTACAAGGCTCTGGATCTACCGGTAGATCGAGCTTTTAAGTTATGTTGTGCAAATCTTTTACAAGTTTACTAGTTTTCCTTTGTCCACTTGATCTACCGAGTTCTGAGGGAAATACATTAGAATCTCCTGCCACGATTCTGGAATAGCCTCTCTTTGCAGGTCTCTTAAATTTTGTTTTATGTAGTTTGAGCCTGGCTCATTAGGAGTCCGTAGGCTCATGATTTATCTATCTTCCCGGTCGCTTGCTAAACTACGCCCTCACTTTCAAAGGTCCGCAGTCCCCAGAAAGCATTTGTTTGTTCCTGAATTGCATAAATCACAAAATATTTCAAATTGCTGGTGTCAGTGTGCGGTTGATTTTTCTTCTCTTTTGGGTCACGCCGTGCAGCCCCCTCCGAGTGGAGCCGCGGTAGCAGTGGATTTATCTGCCCATGCAAAACGGTACCGTATGGAGAAGAGAAACGTTTTGAGATTTTTATTGACTATTATAACCCTTAAACGTTGGCACAACTCCAAATTTATTTTTATTGTTTGTTTGAAACGCTATTTAGTGATACCAACGATTCTTCTGAAACATGCCAGGGAATACAGCTAATTTAAAACGACATGTTTTCTTTCACCCTCCCCAGGCCACTTTGGTCTCATCGGCCTAAACTCGCTATCCTCCAAATGGCTAGTGCTTCCTAAAATGTTTGTCCTCCTCCTGCATAATGAGGCAAACTCTACCCATCTGTCAAGGCTTGGTTCGGGCCCCATTCGGTGTCCCAGAGTGCTCTATGCAAGAAAGCTCTGCAGACAAATTGGTTCAGAATCAAATTCAAGCTTCACACGTAATTGCTATGGGACTATAGAGAGGTTAAGAAATAGGACTGTATCCTCTCTGTGCCTGTTTTTACATCGATTAAATGGGGTAATGCCCGTCTCGGAGATTTGCTTGGAGGGTTAAGGATGGTTATTTTAAAGACAATGTGGTGCTCCTAGACCTTAGTTATTTCCTCCTTTTCCTTCCTTCGAAATTTCACCTGGAGAACCCGGTGCATCGTGCTGCTTTCCATCTCTGCGCGCATATCAGTAAGAACCACTACGTTTGTAAACAGTTGGTTTCTATCTTTGCAGACCAGTGAGTTCTGTCTCTTTCAGAAGTCTGAGAAAACGCCATGAAGGCAGGGAATGTTCCTTGTGTTTCTTTATACCCCCGATAGAGCTCAGAAGAACACTGAGTCCACAGTAGGAGACATAGAAAATATTTGTTGATAAAGGGAATAAACTAAAATGTACCTAATTAATTCTTCTTCGCTTGCTCAACTTTTGGTGGAGATTATAACTAACAGAGGAAACCACCTAACTAGAAAAATGGGGAGAGAACGAGAACTAACAAGAAGAAAAATAAACAAATAGGAAGGAAAAAAAATCGAATATTTGCCCAGATTTTCTAGGAAAACAGTTAAATTTCTTATTCACTAAGCTTCAGTTTACAGGTGAGAGTTTGAATGATTTCTTTCCTTTGGAGAGTTCCTATGCCAGCAAGCATAGGCTCCTAAGTACAAAGAGAGGCAATGTGGGCATGTGGCACTGTGAGCCTCTTTGTATCACCTCTCTACCCATAGAGATTAGCGGATGGCCTGAAACACAGGAAGATTCCAGGGGATGTTGCCAATGAATAAAGTAGTGATGCCTGAACCACTATGTAAGCCTAGAGCCAATGTCTACCCCCAGGCAGGTTCTGAGATCCACGCTCAGTGCAGCCTAATTCAGCAACACAAATTGTAGGCAGTGGCCTAGCCCCAGGGGAGCTCCAGCAAAGAAAACAGTTGCTCTGAGATACACTTAACTTCTGGGGTGCCTGCAACCTCTACAGCTGGGGTCCCTTGGAAGTCTGAACTAGACCAGCGTGGCCATGGCAAAAATGTGAACAGCAAAGAATCACATTCCTAGTATTCTGCCCCCTTCTCTTTCCATGATTCTGGGTCCTTCCTCCACTTCCCACCTCTGGCCTCTAGAGCACTAAGCCCTACACCCATCTAAGAAATAGCATGGTACCCCCACCCCTTCTAAAAGAAAAGAGAGGGGATAATGTTCCTGCATTAAAGGCAGGGAGATAGGACGGGCGGTCGGGAAAGGGCTGAAAGAGAACAGGGAAGAACAGAGGATATCAACATCTATTTTATTCAGACAATGTAGGAAACGATGTGCTGGGAACTGTTAATCCATTATCTCATTTAACCCCCCCAATTATGCTAAGGGATCATTTTATCTGCCCAGAGAGGCTAAGTAAACGCAGAAGCTAATACATCTAGGAACAGGACACAGACCTCAAATTCAGGTGTGTCTGATTCCAAAGCCAAAGTCTCCATGACGTTATGCCAAATAAATTGCTTGATTAATTTTCCAAATGCTGTTAGAGAGCTGTGTAGTATTAGCTTAAAATAGAAAGGAGCCATAAAATCTGGTGACAGAGATAAATCATTTTTTTAAAAGACTGAACCAAATTGGCTACTTCTTTCTGGGACATGTTAAAGAAACAAGTTTATTCAGTGCAAATCAGAAACACAAATAAGGCAACAGATCACATGCACATGTACAGGGATTGATGGAAACACTGCATTCACGAATCTCATTTCTTGTAATTCTGTACATTGCGTTGAGATATATATTTTTAACAAGGAACAATGCAATGAGTACATTATGCAAAATCATTGGACATATCATGTCTTTTTATGACAATTATCCATTTATCTTGTATAATTACCTATGTTTCCAGACTTTTTGCCCATTCTGAATAATCCAGAAATCAAAGGGTAACCTGAGCCCAAAGGAATAATTGCATAATGATTTTTAGACAGTGTGAGAGAGAAGTAGGATAGATATTTTTGGAGTAGCAAGGACTCCTAAAATCACACTGCATAAGAGATTTTTCTGTTCTTCCCCCATGCAGGATAGGATTAATTCCGGGCCCACTTTTCACCTGATGCAAATGGTCTGACTCTCCTGCCACTTCATGCTGAATCTTCAAACTTATCTGCAGGAAAAGGACCTTAGAAATCAGTGATGCATTAGCAAAAGTCCTGGGATCCCAGCCTATGGGAGAATGGCCATCCCTGTCCTCTCGTTATTGGTCGGTCTGGAATCATCTAGGGTGCTGTGTTCAGAACACCTCCCCCACCCCCCCACCACGCCTCCCCTTGAGCGCCCTATCCAGGAAACAATGGCAGAGGCTGGTGAAAATCAGAATGAAGGAGTTAATTAAGCTGTGGCCCTCAGCACAAGTCTATAACATCGATCTTATGGAATCTCAATAAATGCTTACAACTCATCACTACTAAGAATCTAATTAGACATTTATTGCTTATGTAATTCTGAATTAATGGCACAGCAACAAGATTTATATCTCACACATTTGTTACACCTCAGCACTCTCCACTTTAATAATCAATTGATATTTAGTTAACATACATTAACTATCCTATTAAAACTAAATTAAATGCTATTCTGATTTGATTTTATTAAATAAATGCTGGTAACACTAATGAGGTGCAGGCAATTTAAATCATGAGAGAACAGCCAAATCCAGCCCCTCTGTTAAAGGAAGTAATTTCTGAGTGAAAAAAAATGAGCAGATGTGTTCCTCAATTTGACAATTTCATAAATATTGCACAACTCTGTCATGCTGGATTCCTGACCAGT
Source organism: Ursus americanus (assembly GCF_024610735.1). Taxonomy (NCBI): domain Eukaryota; kingdom Metazoa; phylum Chordata; class Mammalia; order Carnivora; family Ursidae; genus Ursus; species Ursus americanus. The sequence goes on from NC_142132.1 coordinate 61,011,581, forward strand.
ATCTTGAAAGAGATGGGAAAAAAACTTCCATTATATGTTTCTTTTCTAACAAGGCTGTGCTAACTATGCCTGAGGGGAAAAAGCACTTCCCCTTTGACCTCTGTCATAGGGTCACTGATTTTGAGAAGAGCAAGAAAGTGTTACCTCATGAGATGAGTTCGATTTAGCCCCCAACTTCTCTGGTAAGAGTGCTTTTGAAACAAACTAACCTGGACTTCCTGAAGCAATTGATTATTTCCCTTTGGGCTGGAAACTAGATTTTGTTCTACCCAAGGAACGGCACTGAAGAAATAAATTACACACTAAATATTCATTCATTTAACAGTAATTGAGCACCTGCGATGTCCCAAACTAAATAGAATATGGTCCTATCTTATAGAATCAGATATTCTGAAGTTTCTTCTACTCACTGCACCTGAGTCTATGAAAAAGACAAAGCGCGAGGACCGGGCTGTGCCCTCAAGACATCTGCATCATTAGGCAGAAAAGTCACAGCTGTGTGAAAGTTACCTGAAACTCATGCATCAGAAGTCCAGACCCACTCGGCTTTGGCTCAAATGTCTCGTAAAGTGCTCAGCATGAAAAACATACTTAATAAATACTTGTTGAACAAACAGAAGTTTCTCTGACACGATGAACGCGTGATTTGCTTGATCTAAGGTCTCACGCAAACGCATGCCAGCTGAGGTTCATTCTTCCCAAACTGCAGAATCCTAGTCATAAAAACCAAAAGCAAAGTGGGGAGAGTTGACAGTGGGACCTAGGTGTCAGCAGCCACCGTAGTCAAAAAAGTGGATTCGGCCATGTGTCTTGGCCAGCCGTGGTGCTGGCAACCCTTCAGTTACGTGCTGCCATATGACTGATGCATAGAGCTTATTTTTCCACAACTGAGAATTCATACTGTTCTGGCAAAGTCTGTACCTGGGCACCTGAGCTGAGCAGGAAGCCCAGGGAGGGAATCATACGCCTGGTTTGCACAGGACGCTCTCTGTGTTTACCTGTTTTCCTGATGTCATTATTAATAGCACCAACTTTCTCTCTCAAGAGTGTGCTGATCCACACGATAAATCGTATAATCACCACGAGTACCCGCTAAAGCCTACACAACAGAAACCTGAGGGCGGGGCTTCTGGTTAAGGAGGTAGATGGCACACACTTTGACCTCACTTCCGTCAGCTATGTTCTTTTCATGCGGTTAAGGTTTTTCGTACTTCTATTTTATAGGCTATAACTATAATTATCTCCTGTGCTTTGTCTACTTGCTGACTCTAAAATTAAGGGTACTTGTGGTAAGTAATATTACCAATTATTAAATATTCTCATTTTCCTCTCTGTGGGAGGAACATATACCCCTGTCTATCGAAGTCAGAAGTAAGTCATATTACTCACTTTGGCCAATGTGAGTGGAAGTCATAGGTGCCATTTCCAGGCAGAAGTTTAGAGTAGTAACACATGTATCACTGTCTCTTCTCCTTCTTCCTGAGATCATGAATGTTCTCGCTAGTGGCTGCTCCATCAGCCTTGGCCTGGAGTGAAAGTGACATAAAGAAGAGTGACAGCCACCCCACAATGGACATGTAATGAAAACAAGAAAGAGACCTTTGTTGTTATAAGCCATGATATTTTGGAGCCATTTGTTACTTCAGTATAACCTCGCCCATCCTGACTGATAGAAAAGTTATTAATGGACACGAGGCGTTGTTTTAAACACGGCAGCAACAACAAAAACTAAAATAAGTTGCATTGACTCTAGGGGTCATTAGTGGAAAACAAGGAAATTGCTATTGGAGGTAAAAGGATGAAGAACCATATCCTTAATAAACTTGTAGCTTTAGAAGAAGATGTGAGCAAACAATATTTTAGAAGGTTTAGTTGGTTGTTATTAGATGCATTTGACAAAAAAGAGATGAGTTCAAAACCAATCAGTCAGTCTGGAAAGAGGAAAAAAAGAGAGAGAGCATCCAGAAACTTGGGGATCTTTATAGTTTGGAAGATACAACTGATTCTCATTTTCACTCAATAAAGCATAGAAAAAGAATATCCTTGAATGAAAAATTCCTACTAAAACTTAGCCTTATGTCAAAGACCAAGTTAAGGGATTGCTGTATGTCATTTGCTGAAACTTTTTAACTTATTAGGATGGCATCTGGTAAATCCTTTTAATCAGACAAAATGACTCAAGAAGAGATTAACAATGTGCATCTTCTAGAGAAATCAGATAGAGACAAGGTACAAGCAATTAAACATCTACAGACACATATTTCAAAATATAATAGGAACTCTTTGACAAGAGTCAAATAGTTGAAAAGCTTTGTGCCACCAAGAGAACCACTAGTCTAGATTGAAAGAGATTGTTCAGGACTTACAATAATCCTTGCCTTTCCCCATCCTTCCTGCTTGAGCTTGAGGCAGAAAACTAATGCTCTTCAGCCTCCATAAGACCATGTTCTACAATTCTCTGTGAGACACAGCCAAAGGGAACAGTGGAAAGAAAAGACTTCCCAAATGATAGGGCCAAGGACTAAGGAGAAAAATGTCTAGGAACTATTCCCAGGAAGTGGAGTCAAGGTCTAATCAAGGACTACTTCCCTCTCCCAGACAACATATGTCCAAGGGGATTTTAGAATTTGTAATGACTGATGACATCTGTGTGTCTCCAGTTCTTCACCTTTCCAAATGGGAGTGTGTATTATGGTTTCCCTGTTCCAATTTCCACGGTTGTGTATTGGTTATATGAGAGACAAATGGCTTCTCCCTTTGTTCCTGCAGTTTGGGATCAAAAAGAGCTACATCCAGACCTGATACAGAGACTACTTCATATCACCTGGAGATACTGGTCTTTACCTTAGAAGTACAGGTAAAGACTAAGTTCCTGTTTGGGACTTCTGGTTGTCTCTCTTGGAGATGGGGTGAATATGTTCAGCATGTGGAAAAAGGAGGTTACTGAATAACTGAATACTAGAAAGGTGGACTATAGGCATTTGTATTTCTGTCCACCAAATATTTTTCTTTCATCCTTGTGGTGCCTCTCCCTGTGAAAAGATTATACACACCCCTTATGTTAAACTAAGGAGTAATTTTGGCCAATAAGATGTGGATTAAAGTGATGAATTCCTAGGCAGAGTGTCAAGAAACATGGATCACGAATCTCTTTTCTCTCTGCCATGAGACTGACAATATTCCAGACATACCAAAATGGAGATAACATACATCTGAGCCTCAGTTGACCTGCGATGGACATTTCAGGTGAGCAAGAAATAAACTTTTATTGTTGGAAGCAACTGAGACTTGGGGGTCATTGGCAGCATAAGCTTACTTATTCTGTCATGGCCATAAGCCATGTTAACAATATTAAGATTAACTAAAGATTTTTCACCATAATCCCAAGTAATGTGATTGGACATATGAAGAAGAACATATAATTCCACATACCTAAGAGAGAAAGCTCCAAGTATTCAGTGACACACAATCTTGCTACATTTGTTTGTTTCATGTTTGAACTATGACTTTCTTATACAGCATTTAGTTTTTCCTGGACTTTCTAGTTGCCTTTATTTTTTGCCCTGGAAAATTTGGGGATCTTTGTTTTATCCTTGGTGTTCTGAAATTTCATCAGGGTGGGTTTAAATGTGGATCTCTTTTCATTTATTCTGCCTGACAGTCTTTCTGACTAGTTTCCTTCTCTCTACTACCTCATCTCAAAAACCTACCACAGGCTTGCATTCATTATTTAGCACTCCACCCCATGATCCCACTTGCAGTTTTCTTGGAATCACATTAGGATCTGTATCTTCCATTAGACTATGAGACACCCGAGTACAAGCACTGAGTCTTGCTTCATTTTCTATGCCTCATGTAGCATAGTAACTAGGGCAGAGAATAAACTTAATTGCAAGATGCTGCATTTTTTTACTTCTTATATGCTTCTGATGACAAAAATACTTAATCACAAAATGGTAAACTAGATTTTAAGAGACAACTGTCTTCAGTTTTCAGCAATGAATGATGAACATTGTCCACTAATACCAGCAAAGCAGGATAGGAAACATAAATAGATTCCAATGTATAGATTCTCTAATAGCGTGAAGCAGTATATTGTGTTTCTCTGCTTTCTAAAATCCAAACCAGGTGGAAACAGTATTCATCAGTTATACCAGGGCTGCCTCAACTATAGAAATAATTTATGAACTATCTGACTTAGACATTCCAGCCTTTCTCCAGAGTTTCCATGGAGGAGGAATTAGAGAAGTCTGTATTTGGACTTTCTAACACAAGATCTTAGTTAATCATATTGACCTCTTTGACATCTGTCAGAACAATATCTTTCTCTAGATCTAACTTTAGTTAGGGTTTGATGGAGTGAGTGAAAAGTGTATGGTGGAATTTCAAAGCTTCAAGAAAACTTCTCATCCCTCCAAAATACCTATCCAATTGTTAGCTGGTCCCCCAAATTAAGTCTTTAATCTTTAGCATAGAAGTTTATCTTTAGCATAGAAGTTTAAAAAAAACAACTTTTCTAATACCTGGAAGAAAATGTTACATAAACGTCCAATTGTGGCATACCTTGCCTCTCAAACCAGACTCTGTGGAAACTCTGTGGAATTTAGATAAGGAACATGGTTTGAAAACCACTGCAAAACTCAAGGCTATATCTACCTAGAGATATTTGCATAAAACAACTAAAATGGGTCACCAGTCAGTGATACTTCAAAGGTAGAGGAATTTGAGGTCCTTTCCTAAGAGAAGATTTTTCTCTTGAGTGAAGAGAAGGTGCAATAGATACTGGTCTTTGGAGCACAGGAACTCTTTCCTCACCCTGCAGAAAATACACATGGGGCAGGTAACCAAATGTTCTTCCATGTGTCTCTTTACAACTACTCAGAGGGCAAACCCTGATCTTGGCTACCTCTTCATAGTATCCTAATACCCCTCAGATGCAGGAACTTCAATAAGATTCATGTGAGTTTTAAGAGGGGCTCCATAAATACAAATTGAATAGAAGTTTTAGGCAGCCAAGAATCTGCTAGCTTTCTGGAAGATTCCAGTCCAGCCCCCACACTACCCAGCTGCCTGCACCTGATTGGCCTTTTGGATAATTGATCACAGCTGGTGGTTTAATTGGGCCTGTCACAGGAAGACCAGCTCCTTTTAGACACAAGGTTCCATCGTGCACAGTGCCCTCGGGGCCAGTGAACTCACTGGGAGGAAATATGACTCCCACTTCTCCAGTTAAAGAACTTGGGGCATTTCCTAGATGGAGCTCCATGCCAGGAATCTGGTCTCAGCTTGGTGGGCTTGAGAGAAGAATGCAAGGTCCCTCTTTTCTACTCTGAGTCTTCTAGGGTCTCTCTAGTTTTGTATGATTTGCTTTTTAAGGTTGCATGAGGTGAAAGTGGTTTTCTTTAATATCAGTTCATGACGGGGGAGTCTGAATTAGTGGAAGTTCCAATGATACGCCATTCTAAGTTTCCGTTTATTGGATCCAAGTCATCCCAAGCATGGCCTCTGGCCCCAAACCCATTTGATTGACCTCTTTGTGAAGAGGTAAGAGAAGATAGCAAACTTTTAGCCCTTTATGACTGAGACAGGGAAAAGGAGTTGGCCATGGAGCAAGATCACATCTTGCCAGAGTGGCCCTGAGGGCTTCAGGAAGGGAAGAGGGCCAGTGGTGGAACTCTGTGCTGATGTGCATTCTCATCAGGATATAGACTAACAGGCATTGTCTGAAGGGACACTGTTTACTTGAGGATGAGAAAGCAGATAAGGAGGGCTGACAATGGAAATAGCTAATAAAAAAGCTGGTTAAGTTGGCAGGGCAGGATCCAAAGAAAGTCAGGGTGACAAGGCCAGGTGAACCAGTGCTATGGCGTTATGAACTCTATAGGACAGACCTGTGTCCTCTTCCTCCTTGATGGTTTTGTCAATTTAAGGGGAAATATGTTCCATTTTGAACTTGTCTGAGATTCCCAAAGGACAGACAAATAAAGACTTTCATGAAGAAGTTGAATACATTCCACCCCAGTCTCCTCCCCTCTCCCCCCACCACACACACACACACACACACACACACACACACGTACACACACCACAAATAGTATAATTTTCCATGACAAATTAACTGAGTCTGTGGAAACACATTAAGGCAAAAAAACTCTTATGTGAATAACTAAATAAACTGAAATTTCAACAACTCCATCAAGAAATTGAAAGGCAAACTAATTACGGTAGAGACATTTGTTGCCAACCTACCACCCCTTTTCCAGGCTAACAGAACCTTAATTTTGTGAACTCTGGTCCAAGTGGTCATGTCCTTCAAGAAAAAAGGGCTCCAACCCATGATCATGGGATTCTCATTCTACACCACAATGATTGGTTAAGCAGGTACACATGATATAATTCTGGCCAATGAGACATGAGAAAACTTCTGGTGACTTCTAGAGAAGTTTTTTGCTTGTTCTTTAAAAGGGATATGTGGTGGGGAAGGGGTACTCCCTTGTCTGACTCTCTAAATTTTGTCGTGTCTGTGTGTGACTCCTTTAACAGTGATATACATTTTGTGACCCTGAGGAGACAAGACTGAGGACAAAAGTCAACATGCTCCTCCCTCAAATGTTAGTGTTCCAAAGATCCAACGGACCTTGATTTTTTGATGCTGTCAGTGAGCCACTGAATTACCAACCTCCCTCAGGACTTCCCGTTACAAGATGTGATAAATGTCCTTATTCTGTAAGCTTCTTTTTGCTTGGTTTTCTGCTACTCGTAGACAAAAAGCATCCTAAAGGATGCACTACTAAATGCATACTGGGACAATTGATGAGTCACTTAATAATAAATCCAACACTTACCGTTCTTACTATTTGTCAGGCAAGGTTCTAAGAATTTTAGCCAATTTAATCCTGTAACAACTATAAGAAAGAAATACTATTGTTTTCATTTCCCAAATGAAGAACTTTGTTACAGTGAGGTTAAATCACTTGTTCAATGTCACACACCTAACTAGTGGTAGAACTAATATTACAAAGATAGGCACAGTTTGTCCCCCAAATCTCAGCTCCAATAACCAGGAAGTTAGAATGCCTCTCAGATTAACCAATAGGAGTTGGGTTACTCCTATTCAAAGCCCATTACTGGGAATCATTATGAATAGCAAAGGAGAAGTCAGACCAACACAGTTTTCACTTCCTCTTTAGTGAAATTTTTTCCACTCTCTCTCCACAGCATCACCAGGCTCCTCACTATCTCCTGGCTCTGCCCCTCAAGCAAAATCTTCACTCAGGTCCTCTTTCATCCTAATGGTATAAATGACTGAATAACAGGAGTGTTTAGATATTAACCACAAACAGAGCCTTCAACCCAGCTTGAATTTAATGTATCAGCTTGCCTGAATTTAGCTGGCAAACAGTTCATTAAAATCAGATTTACTGAGAGCTGAGATTACACAGAGGGAAGCAATATCCCTTCCCCCAAGGGCCTATGGTCAGTGAGAGGAAACAGGAAACGAAACTAGGAATGATCATGAAACCAAGGATGTAAGTTACAGATAAGGGTGGTTGCCTCTTGGAAAGGCACTTGGGGAAGGAAGGGTGGAGTGCTGTAGGGAAGCAGCTGAGGAGGACTGGTTCTACTCTAAGTCTGTTTTATGCTGTTCTGCACTCTTTCAATTTTTTCCCATATGCATGTACTACCTATTAAAAATAATTGGAAAAGTTTAAAACTCCATAAAATGTGACAAATCTATGTAGAGGTATAAGCAAAGTGCTTTGAGAGCACAAAGAAGTAAAAAAGAGAGGCACGAGGTATTAGTTTGCTACGGCTGCTGTAACAAAGGACTGGGGGGCTTAAACGACAGAAATTTCTTGTCTCACAATTCTGGAGGCCAGCAGTCCAAGATCAATATGTCCAGAGGTCTATGCTCACTCTGAAAAAGCTAGGGAAGGAGCTATTCTAGGCCTCTCTCCTAGCTTCTGGTGGTCTCAGGCATTCCTTGGCTCATACACAGACATCTTCTCTCTGTGCATGTCTGTCTGTGTCCAAATTCCCCCGTCTTATAAGAACACCAGTCATACTGGATTTACACCCACTCTTACGATCTCATTTTAACTTGATTACTGCTATAAAGACCCTGTCTCCCAAGAAGGTCTCATCCTGAAGTCCTGGGGGTGAGGACTTCAACATGGGAATTTGTGGGGGGGGGGGGTCGTGGAGCACAATTCAACCCCTCATGGAATGTACAGGAATGCTTTCTGGAGAAGATCTATTCCTTCAATACAGTACAGACAGGAGACCATTTTGAGGCTTCTTGTCTTAGAACACTACATTTTCTCAAGTCCTGATAAGAAGCAATCCCTTGACATTTTGATACAGTGGGATAAGACCACATGGACTCGGCTTTGAGGGGCACAGCTTGGGAAAGTGGTAAGTGTAATACGTGACAGGCACATATTGAATCAGGGAGCCTGGTATCTAAGCAACAGGCGGCTTACAATGCTGTGCGCCCCAGTTCTGGCTCACTTCCCCCATGTAGCTACGAAATCAGAAAAGGCATATTGTGGAAGCTCGAACACTTACGGGCAATTTCCATTCTGATGCTACCGATATTGCAGTTGTGGAAACATAAGGAGTCCCTGGTGGCTGATTCAACATGTACCAATTTCTAGAATTTTATTTTATAATCAAATAACGCATCCCACTGAAGAGAGTGTTGCCTTGTGCAGAGACAAGATAATTTCAAAATCATATTCAAGTTACGTTTATAATAAAAATTCAAGATAAAGTAATGTTTTCTTTTGGTTGACATTAAGAGTGTGACTTAAAGGTTGGAATGCTAAAGAATGCAAGAAGTTAGAGAATAATCATGAAGACTGTTGAGCATCCATGCCAGAATATAGGCAAGGGTGGGTAAACAAGGGGTAGCCAGGATATTGCAATAGTGAGCCATATGGTCAGAAATTAATATGAATAAAGGAAATTTGAATTTTTAAAGTTAAGTATTATGAGTAACATTAAAATTAATAAGTGAATTAAAATTAATTATACATATTAAAATTAACATATATTATATACATTAAAATTAATAAGTATTCTGAACATGGATACCAGTAAAAATAAGAAAATACAAATCAATCAAAAATCCATTAATGTGTTTTTCAATAAATTGATCTGTCACATAAGAACTTAGTAAAGTGGAATTTCAAATCAGCACGGGAAAAATAGGTTATCTATTTGATCCCTACCTTAGTATATGTTAACATAATATAGAAACATAAAATGTTTAAAAGTTAAAGAAATTATACATGAAAATATGAGTCCATTAAGGAAATTGAGCTATGGATGAACGTATACAAACATTTAAAACTTTCCACATTAATGAATTATAAAAATTAAAATCCGTGGAACGAACTAGGAAAAATATTTACAACACGTAAGAAAATAGCACATTTTAAAAGGTGAACACTCTAACAGAAAAAATGGTCAAAGTAAAATGAAGGGCAATGTACAAAAAAAAACTAATTATACTAATTAGTAAATGAAAAAAATTTAACTGCAACACTGATCAAGAAAATGCAAACAAGGTAACTTTTTATACATAACGACCTAAGCATGGCGGGCCCAACATTGGTTGTAGCACAGAAGGTACATATAAATTGTACAACATTTCCGTGGGCCAATTTGGCAAGGATATCTTAAGATATCCTAAGTTTATCCAGAAGGAAGAGATCACGGATATCTGCTGTAGCAGATGTTGTCAGGGCCCATCCATACCCCTTCTGTGCACACAAGCTGGTTTCCAGAGGCCAGCACTGGCCATACTTTCCCTGGGATCTTTTCTGGATAAGGAAGTGTGCCAGATCACACCAGAGGCTGGCGAGAAGTTCCAAGGAGTTAACACCCCTGGAAGCAGTCCTCAACTAATGATACACGGAAGTTAAGGATTCCTCAGCCTCCGTGGGGACAACTGTGAGGCGAGTTCAATACAGACCCGCAAAGGTCATGGTGGAAATGAGTCTCGGCTACCCATGGTGGTAACCTGCTCATTAACAGCCCGTATTGACTTTCTTCCCTTCCCTTCTCACTCCCCTTACTGATGTTGCCATCCTTCCTGGATCACTCCCAGATAAGCTACTGATGCTCAAATCCTATGTCCAGGTCACCAAAGATCTATGCAAACATTTATTGAAATGGCTATTCATCACAGTGTCATTTACACTACTGGAAACTGGAAGCATCAGATAATAATAATAAGGATAATATTCTATATTATGATAACGGTATATACCCAGTAAAATATGATAGAAGGGGGGTGGGAAGGGGCAAATAGGCAGAGCGCAGAGGATTTTTAGGATAGTGAAAATACTCTTCATGATACCATAATGACGGATAACATCATTATACGTTTGTCCAAACCCATGGAACGTGCAACACCAAGAGTGAACCCTAAGGTCAACTATGAACGCTGAGTGATGATGATGTGCCAATGTGGGGTCATCAAGTGTAACAAACGTACCACTCTAGGGGAGGATGTGAATAATTGGGGGGCAGCAAGTACATGGGAAATCTCTGTAACTTCCCCTCAATTTTGCTATGAATTTTAAATTGTTCTAAAAAAGTACAGTGTTGATAAAAACATATGATATAAGAAAATTTACTGTCTGGAGAAGGAAAGCTGTACCGTGTAATGTTAAATCGCAGGTTCTGGAATGAGACATCACTTCATGTTCTGATTCCAACAACTACTTGCTTCATGACTTCAAGCGGCACTTAGCCCCCTTCAGTGTCTGTTCCCTCACATGTAAAATGAGTGACACTAGTATCTCCTAGGGTTACTATGAAGACGACGTCTTAGCCCTGTGCCTGGCACATAGTAATAATAATCATCATCATCACTATTGGTACTAAAATATATTAACATATTATAAAGTTTAAAATACGGGGGTGCCTGGGTGGCTCAGTCAGTTGAGTGTCTGATTCTTGATTTCAGCTCAGGTCATGATCTCAGGGTCCTGAGACTGAGCCCGGTGTCACACTCTGCGCTCAGTGGAGAGTTGGCTTGTCCCTCTCCCTCCTCTTTGCCCCTCTCCCTGCTCATGGGTACTCTCTCTAAAGTCAATCGATTGATCTTCAAAAGTTTAAAATACGAGTCTATAAAGCAATATGGTCCATCATTTTAACACACAGGCACACACATACATATACACATGAAACATACATAGGAAAAATCTTCACACTCATCTATCTTTATAGACATAGGAAAAATGGGAAATATATCCAAAAAAATATTGGCTGTGCAAGTCTGTTTTGTGCTAAGATGATGGATTTTTTCTATGTGCTTTTCTATATGTTTCTTATTTTATGATTATTACTTTTGTATTCAAATGGCAAAAGTTACTCACAATGAATTTTATGAATAATTTTAAAGTCAAGAAGGTAAGTTCGCCAACTTTCATCACATAAAAACATAGTTTTTAGCTTACGGTTAGTCAATCCTTAGTGATGAGATCAGGGAGAATACCACTATTTGGCGAACTCAATCTTTTTGAGAACTGACATGCATTCAGTCAGGGACCATTGCGGTTCTGATACCAGGTTTATATTGTGGATGATGGGTCTCCGTGTCCACAAAATGAAGGGTACTGTCACGGAGCCATGCAAACACAGACATTGCCCCAAGACTGAACATGAATACTGCAGAAACTGAGTGACACTGCTAGGACAGATACTTGATCATTCTGGAATGCTCCGTGTTGAAGCATCGAAACCAAGCAAAGAAGCTTACAGCATGATTCATAGAACCAAAAGGAGTGAATTGCTTCCGAAAGAGTGATTTCATTTTCTCAAATAGTTCTGCACTTCTTCAGAATTTCTGATCCCATGAAGTTCAGCCTGGGTCACAGTGGAAAATAAGTCCATCTTCTCTTTGAGGCCTAATAGATTGATTCTCTCAGGATGTTCATGAATTCCCAGAAGTCTTAGATCAGAGTTTCATAAATACCTTCAACAACTTTCTGCTACTCAGTCATCTAACCGGTTAAAATAATCAAACCTTCATGGTCAACATCCACTCCTTCCAAATAACTCATAAATTGTCAAAGGTCAAAGAAAATCCATTATTTTGATTACTTTTTGCATTGACTCATGCAATGAATTAATTTGCAAGTGTTACCGTCTAAATTCTGATGAATCATAAAAGAAAAGAAGAAAACAAGGAACTTCTCATTGGATTTAGAAAATAAAAGGTAAAAACATATTTCCTTTTTCATTATAGGTACCCTACCTGTGGCCAATGAATTCCACTTTTTTTTTTTAGATTTAAAGCAAATTTCTTAGATTATTTTACTTACAGTAAATGGTTACTATATGCTCAATTTAATAAAGAATATTTTTTTCTTGTGAAAAACCTCAGCCAGGCCAGACCTCTGTCATTTTGCCACTTGGGTAACATACCGAATGCCTCGGGCTGGGTGGGCAAGAGCTTGAGAAAAGGTTAAAGATTAAGAAAGTAAAATAGAGAATATACTGAATACGAGAAGGAAGCTAGAGTTACAGACCAAGAAGCAGAAGACTGACACTGTGCTGAACATGTCACCAAATAGATGATGTGACCTGACAATTAACAACCACTCTTCCGACTTCAGCTGTCAGGTCTCTAACAGGAGGGGCCATAAGGTAGTGATCCCACTCCTCGCCAGCTCTAAAATTATGGTTCGTCAGCAGGATATGACCAATTTGGAGTGCGCAGAAGAAAGCAGAAAAAAATGAATGCATCTGTCAAACACCAGCGAAACAGAGGAGGGAGAGAGAGCTAAAATGAACCGATTTCACTGCTTCTAAGTGCAGACTCTGTTGGAGACATTATCGCAAGTTCGTGTCACCAACCCCAGGAGACAGACCGACATCCATTCACTCAGCAACTGTTTCTTGACCAGCTGCTGTGAGTTAGGCTGTGTACCAGGCGCTTGGGCTGCCACCGTAAGCCAGAGAAACACCTCTTACCCCCAGGGCATTGATATTCCAGCAATGGAGACAGATGACACACGAAGTGACTTCATTATGATCCTCTTACGTGTTGTGAAGAAGCAGGACTGAGTGCTTCGAGTGGGAGATCATGTAATGAGGCCTTATAGGATCTGGGGATCATGTCAGGAAAGTTTTTTTTAAAACAATCATATTTGCAATGAGACATTCAGCATGAGTAAGAATTGCCTAGGCAGGCAGATGAAATGATATGTGTAAGGAGCCAAAGCAGAAAGAATACAGTAAGTCCAAAGGACATTGGAATCCTTATCGAACAGGAGAGGCCCAGACGTCTATTTGTCTCTGCAGCCACTTGTCTCATGGCTAGCAGCTGGGGGTGAGATTTCATATTAGGGCTATTTGAGTCCAGAGACTTGTCTTAAATGATAAAGTGTGCCTGGTTTCTCTTTGAAGACTCCATCTACCTCTTGGTGGAGTCAGGGTTTTGAAGTGGCCCCAAAATGCACACAGTTTGAGTCCCCACTTGTTGGAAGAGCAGCTGTTGGGAGTAGACCATCCCAATGCATCCTGGAGAAGTTCATCCAGGCTCAGCAAGGTCGTCGGCCGGGAATCCCACAGCGGGAAGAATTGGTACAGAGCTAGACAAAGGGCTTTATCTTCCTTTACCTACAAAGGTAGATTGAGAAAGCACACCTGCATTTTGCAAAGCCGGAAGGAACACCGGGCATTATGTTTACATGGTGCGAAAGATCTCCGTTCTGACTTATTTACCATCTTGGAAATTTCTAGTTACCGCCTAACGATACTTCTACCCAACTCTCAACGTGCCAAGTTGATTATAGTTATTATTAAGCTGAAGGTTAGGAAATTGCTCGTAAGAAACCTGCATCCTGTCATGAACCAAAGCCGCGTGTATTTGTCCCAGTTCTTTCTCCGAGTGCAGATAAACATTTCCCCGTGTCAGGGGGCTGTTCAACATTTCAATGGCCTAGTGGGGTGCTCTTTTGAGCCCAGAGGGCAATTACTAAAACTCAAGGTAAGTAGGGAAGCAAACAGAAGACGTGATTGCCAGTCCAAACAAGTGAGGTCCAGGGGACGCTTAAGTTGTGCGTTAAGTATAATCTTCCAGCTTTGACAAGAAGGTGAGGTGACCAGTAATTAGCCATTCAAGGCGAACCCTAAGCAGCGTGACTCGGGTGGGAAGTAGGCGGCTGCCCGGCCCACGGTTTCTGGCATTCGAGAGCTTCGCAGGCAGGAACTCATCTTGAGCCTAATAAAATGATTTGCTGGAGTGAAGTTGTTTGTTGATTTGTTTTTGAATACGTGCATTTTTACCCCCCACCCCCCAAATATCGGCAGAAATGGAAAAGGGTACCAGCTCTAGTGAAACCATCTACAACAAGGCCTTGGAAAGACAGAGACTGGTGTCTCATCTTTTATGGCCTCCTGCAATCCTCCCCAAGCTGGCAGAGACAGATCTCTGGTAGCTGTCAGGGAATCCTTCCCATCAGCAAGGCATTCAACAAAGACTTAAAATAGGTGTAAATCTCAGTCTATAAATTCCTGTGTTCAAGAAACAGGAATATTTTAGATTTCCTTACATCAAATTAAATTTGGATTCTGAGTAACCAGCCCACCAAGTTGGCAGGAAATTTCCCCCAGCCATGCTGGGACTGCTCCCACACCCCACACACCAAGATTCTACAAAAGTCTGGTCTTACGCAGAGTGGAAGCATTGGGAAGACTCCTCCAGTATTTGTCATCTGTCTACACTGGCTAGTGTTGTGATCACAATTGTCCCCAGTGTACGTGGCCCAGCCAGGTTCCACCTCTGCTGCTTCCAGGCCACATGTAGGGCGAAGTTGTCTGGGGAAGTGAGGATACCTGCTCCAGGGGTCGAGCCCACTTCTGGGCACCCACAACCCTCCCCTCTGAGCGGTGCTGTATAACTACATGGCGTCCGCAGAGCCCCACAGCTCACTGTAGCCACGAGGCTGTCCTACCTCCCAGGCCTTCTTAACTCATCTTTTCAAAAGCAGGCTTTCTCCTTTCTTGCCTTAAGCAAGAAATAACAAGCCTGACTACATGTTTGAAATGAAGAGAAAGTGAAAAACATAAGGAAAGCAAACACAATTGAATTTACCAGTCAGCTCTGCGTGTGTGTGTGTGTGTGTGTGTGTGTGTGTGTGTGTGTGTAGGTAGGTGGCTGGGCAGGTGTGGGTGTCCTGTGGGGGTGTGTGTAGGAGGGGAGGTGGGGGCTGTGACAGCTACCTGGCTCACAGATTCAAAATCCCCTTTTTATATTGATTGGCGGTCCAACCCTGTACAAAATATCCCCATGCACACTGGAGTTCGAGAATCACTGACTTAAAGTGAAAGAAGTATTAGGTAGAAGCCAGACGTGAGCAGGGGGAGGAACACCCGGAGGCAGAGTCCCGTGTCCTTGAAGAGGAATGATAGAGACATGAGCTGGACGCAAGGACTGGATAAAGACGCTACACGGTAAAAGCCCAGGGGCACAACACCCTGACCTTGTGCCTTTCTAGACTTTGGGGTTGACAGATCAAGAGCCACAGGTGCAGCGTGTGTGCTCTCCTCTTCCACCTCTGCCCCAGGATAACCCTTAGACCCATTACAATGTATTTGTACTGCGGGTATAGCCACCCCACCTCCATGGGGAAAGGCAGCCATGATGGTTCTGGTACAAATCTTGTAGGGGCCAAAACTCTCCCTCCCAACCTGTGGGAGGAGTTCCCCAAATGACTGGAAGCAGCCTCCATTAGAGACCACCCCACAATACGGTCACAGCTCCTCCTAGCCCAGAGAGTCTCAATAATATCCAGTCCCAAAACAACCATGGAGCTGTTTCCACCTCTGGGAAACCCGCCAGCTCTCCCACCTGGAGATTGTAGAGAGTTTGTATGTTTGCTTTAATAAACTGGTTTGAGCTTGCTACTTTCCTTCTGGCTGTCTTTATTTGAGCACGGATCCCTCATACATCTTCTCATGGGGAATCCAAGGACCAGGACCGAGACTTCCAGTCACACACACAGACTCTCCCACCAACCAGTAACAGAAGGAACAAGAAGAAAGTCTATTTTCAAATGTCTAACTAAAATCCTTAGTAGTTAAAAGAAGATGGTGGAGAATACTAAAAAAAAGTATTCAAAATGCAAGACTTACACCATTACGAATTAATATAGCCTTAATACATGTTGACTGGTTTGCTTATTAAAGGAGAGAATTTAGATATTTTTTGCAGGGATTAAATTCTAATTTAATTTTTTGTAAGTTGTTCCCCTTTTCTTTTGTGTTCTGTTGTTTTACTGTGTATGGGTTTATTATTTTCTCCTAATCCTATTAAAGAGTACTTGTAGAGACCATTCAATCCCAGGATTGCCTTTCTCCAACTCTGGAAGATTTTAGTCAGCTGTTAATTTAATCAGGACTGATGTGACTTTATTTCAAAAAGTTATCCTTATTGAGTGGCTACTGAGGCATAGTATTTACTGGAATGGGATAGCATAGGTGTGGATGAGTCTTTGCATGCCAAACGGGAAGATCTCTGAGAGGAACTGTGGTATAATAAGAAATATATTTTGTCTTTTTTCCTGGTGCCTGGCACAGAGTTCCTAAAAGCCTTGGGATTTCCTAAGAGATATGTCTTTTGTTATTCATATAAGCCTTTTCAGCACACCTGAGTTTATGCTAATGAGGTGATCCAAGGTGGGGCCCCTGGATAGCCTGAAGATGAGGCTGGTCACCAGAAAGACCAAATGACTCGAGGGCTGGAAATTAAACTACAACAACTCTTGAACAGGATCTGATGAGCTTCCAGGTTGGTGAATATGCAGAGGGGCTAGAAGGGTTAGCATATCTGGAGAGGGCCTGGAAGCTCCATGTCCCTCACCCCATATCTTCTGCTATGCATCTATTCCATCTTGCTATACCTTTTAGAATAAACCAGTAAACATATGTAATGTTTCCCTCAATTAAAACAAATTATCAAACTCCCCTAAGGAGGGGGTCACAGGAGCCCTGATTTATAGCTGGTCTGTCAGTACAGGTGACAACCTGCGCTTAGATTATCATCTGAGGTGAGGGCAGTCTTGTGGGACTGAGCTCTTCATCTATAGGTCAGAATTGAGTTAAATCTGTAAGCAACTCAGTCTCTGACAAGAATTAGAGAATTGTTTGGTGTGGGGAAAAATGCCTATATAGATGGTGACCAGGAGTGAAGGGTTCTGAGTTGAGCGTTGTGAAAAGCAGAAGAGTTTTCCCTCACAGGGACATTGGAAGGAAGCCCAAGGCAGGGCATCTCAGCCAAGTCCTCTGAAGAGATGGAGGCAGTTTGCTCATCTGCATTGTAAAAATATTCAAAGGTCTTCTTTCTTCAGACAAGATCTTACTCAGGAGTCTGACATGTGAAACAGTGGCATTCCTCTTTCTCCTCTGCCTGTGGCAGCCCTCAGGTTCCAGAAACATCCCTGGAGCAGTGATGGACTGTGGCCCGTGATAGAATGCCCTGTGGAGGCTCATGAAACTGACTTTTAAAGAATCTGATCTTCCATGGTGCAAAAGTATATTTGCCTTTGAGGCCTACTTCTATCATAGTTCTGGAGCGTCAATTCTAGAAGAATCTGTTAGTTATGCAGAAGCGATTGTGGCGTTGGAGGAAAGCTCGGGTCTCTCTTTGGGGTGGAGGAGGTAGTTGGGTCTAAACTTAGAGGCACAGGGAGACCTTTGGATGACAGAGAAGATTTGCAGGCAGTGACTAGAGTTGTTTGACTTTGAATTTTTAATATGAAATAGAAAGACTTTTGGTGGGCATACCCTCAGTCCAACACGAGTTCTACCATTCCCAACTGCCTTACACATGGCTGAATTCACATATTTATGGTACCTGCCTGGTCTGTTTGACATCTGAGTTCGTGGACCCCGGGCCTACATGGAAAGAAGCACTCCCTCTGGATTTACCTAAATCAATGAGGCAAAGAATCCTCCTTTGACCAGTATTCTCTAATTCATGCTCCTTTCTCCAACCCCCACCATCAGAAGTAATCTCTATTATCCTATCAGCCTTACTTATAACTCTCTTTGAGCATAATACAGTCCGTACCATATTACCAATTTGTATATATGTACCTATTACTCATTAAACCCTATCTCCAAGACAGACACTTGGACAATGTCATGTCTTCATTAAGTGCCCAATAATTATTCTTTGACTTGTTCTCAGTTTGAATCAGCTCTACCCACCAGGGTGTCTAGAACAGAACCATTGTCATAGCTTCTAACGCCATTACCACCTACCTCTATGAATATGGTCTCTCCCAGGGGCTTTTTTGGTATAGGGAAGAGAACAAGACCAGGGGCAGATCACTCATGTGAGGTGATATTTGCTTAAAAGGAACATAATGTAAAAAAAGAAAGGTGCAGAATATGATGGATTCTCATTTTTAAAAGAGAAATGGGCTTCCTCCCTGTTGCTGACAGATTGAGAGGAAGAGAACAGGAGAATGAGAGCTTACATCGGGAAACCAATTGCTTGGTCCACCGCTCCAGTCTTGTGTGGGCTCTGATGGGTTGCTGGTTATTACAACATCACAGGCCAATCCCTCTACCCAGACCATCACTCTACCTCCATCCCAGACCATTCTGGAACACGAGGCAAGGTTCAATAGTGCTTCTCCAGCTATGGAGCAGGAAGGAGGGTATCACCATCATGAATGGAGTTAGTGTGTAGAATGAATAGATCATAGCAAAACCACAAGCAGTGCTATGCTACGTTCATTTAAATAAAGGGCGCCGACATATTTTCCCAGGCTGGAAACAGAAATTGCGTTAATGTGCTGTTAATTACCATCAGGACTATATCACATTGACTTTTTATTCAGTTCAAATTTTCGTTATCTCATATTAAAAATTATATACTTCTTTGCATTTCCCTAAAGATTTTAATTGGTATATTTTAGTCTGGATGTGTGTACATTCTCTGTTACCTCCCATCTGGGTGTAATTTTCCATAGTCTCCCCTGACGATCTGCATTTTCTCCTTCAAGTCCCTCCTCTAAACCCACTTCTGTGGATCTTGCCTTCACATTATGCCATTAAAAGCTCCAGCTGGAAGGAAGTGCCTCTGAATGGAGTCCAAGAGAAGAAACAAAGAAAATGGAAACCAGATGCCATTTAAGTCATCCCCGTGTGAGTCACCATTCTCTCCTGGAAAGTGTCTATCTGTATCATGAGCATCTCTTCAATCTGAAGCCCACCAGACAGAAACCCTTCCTCTTCCCCTCCGTGTGTTTTAGCCACCCTCAGTAGACCTGGATATTCTGAATATTACTGGCATACAATAAATGTATACATAGTCCTAGTAATAGATATTGGCTGGATTTTAGATCCAACATAAGACAGTTATTTCCTTCCTGGGTCATTTACCCACCTAATCCGAGGCTCCTTGCAACCCTTCCTCACAAAGTACCCTCAAGAACTTGAAGTGAAAGTTCTAGTTTGATAAGGCATGGCTTAGAATTATTCAGGATTAAAAACAAGCAAGCAGGCAAACAAACAATAACGACAACCCTTTAACCTTCAGAGGTTAGAATCAATTGATTTTAATGTGTACCTTTTCCTGCTTTTCAATGCCAACTCAATCCGATTTCTGTAATAGATCATATCATCCCTGAAGTTGAAATCTAAATCATTTATTCATTTGGGTAGCAAAACAAGCAAGCCAAAACCCTGTTGATTTTATTTAAAAGAAAAAAAAAGCAGCAAAAGGAAGTGTCCATTTTCCCAGGGTGACTCTGACAAACAACTTTTGAGACTCTTCTAGAACAGTATCTGAACAAGCCAGAGGCAAAATTGGCAAGATCCAATTTTGTTTTAAAAATTCTGTCCATCTACAATATTATCTGTGTGTGTGTGTGTGTGTGTGTGTGTGTGTGTGTGTGTATGTGTGTGTGTGTTCAAGACTGAGCACATGCATTTATCTATACTCTCAAAATTCTGCTGAAGAGTCAGCAAGGGAACAAATTGATAACCATGCTGGAGATAAAAAGAGGACAGTCAGCTGAGATTTGAAAATTTTCTGTAAGATGGAAAGGAAGTGAACTGTACTGATGGACAAAGCAGAACAGAGGAAGGAGCATCCCAGATTTACTCAGCAGAAGGCTGTAGAAAGGACACAGATATTATTTCCAAAGAAGTCTTAGGGCATCTCCACATTGGGCATTAAC
Organism: Ursus americanus; assembly: GCF_024610735.1. Taxonomy (NCBI): domain Eukaryota; kingdom Metazoa; phylum Chordata; class Mammalia; order Carnivora; family Ursidae; genus Ursus; species Ursus americanus. Next base: position 61,031,794 of record NC_142132.1, read on the forward strand.
ACATTCAGAGCTCTGAATTGGAAAAGGAGCCCAAAAGTTTGTTCAGAGAGCAGCTGCACCATCTGGCCTTTCTCATCCTTCTTTGCCTTTCCATGCACGCAAATAGGCCAGCAAGAGAAGATGTGGAAACTTCACCGGCTCTCTGGGATCTCCCCTATGAAGAAAATAAGATTGCTGCCTGGACAGAACTAAGGCTCTTTGTATGGGATTTGGTGTTCTGTGGGGGAAGCCTCTGTTTTTGGTGCTTTGAGGGGGGAAGAATTCCATGTGCATGATGCCCTATGCTAATAACCTATAGGAAAGTTTGTCCATTAACATGACCACCCCTGTACACAGTCTCCACCTTTAGAGAGATATGCTGATTGAGAAGACGTGTCTAGCCAGTGGCAGAGAACTTCACTACCCACACCCAGCCACCTTTATTAATCACCTAGTCTTTCCTTCATAAATAGACACAAATATCTTATATGACCAAGGTGATTGAAGTGGGAGATGTGGGCTGAAGGAGAACTCATGAGTCTGATGTCAGGGGATACTATCTAGAACCAAAGGCTCAAGAAACAGAGTTTAAAGTATTGTTTAAAATCGTAATCATTGTGGTCTGCCATCTCTCATCCGTCTCCTCTTCGTGTGGCCAGTAGAACTCTGATCTTGGTTGGGGGTAGCCACGCCTCTTCCACTCTTAGTCCACATATTTTGGGTGAATCTGAATTCAGCCTCTATCCCCAGGGTGGACTGTGGACCCAAGACCTCGGCCAAATTGTATGGTCCAGGCCCTTGGCCACAATCTCTGGGTTCGAAATGAGCAAGCCAAACTTATAAATATTCCCTCCCTCCTTCTCACTTTATGGGAAGGGATACTTCCCCATTCTGTTGATTTGGGGTGCAGCCATGGACCTTGTTTAGCTAATGGGATGTACTTATGTAGCTGGTCTTGGGCTCCTGGGCTTCTGTCATCACCAGTCCCAGAGGAACTTGACAGACACCTGGAGCATCCCTGAGCTCCCCCAGCGCCAAGCTGTGAGCAGTCCCAACCGAGATCAGCAGAGCCACTCAGCCAAGCCCGACCTAGATCAGCTGACCTCAGCCAACCACAGACACACGAGGGAAAGAAATGCTTATTGTTGTACAACACGGAGACTCTGTGTGTGTGTGTGTGTGTGTGTGTGTGTGTGTGTACTCAGCATTACTGTGGCCACTCAGATCAGGTTTATTTGGCTCTTTTTTCCCACTTACAATCAGAAGAATCCCAACTGATACGAAAACTGAAACTAAATAACTAACACAAGTTAGAAGGGGAGAAGGATGTGGGGAAGGGCCCACACGTGAATTGTCATCTTGTAATGGTGCAGTCAGGCCAACGTTTAAATCCAGAAATACAAATAGAGGCATATTTTCTGGGCTTAAAAGAGATGACCAAGGGAAAGGACTAAAATCAGAAACAAAGATAGTTACCCATCATTGCTGGTCAGAGAGTCCGACAAAAGGATGAGGTGCCCATTCTTTTTTATCTTCTATCGATCTGTGCAGCCCAGTGAACCGCTACTAGCCACGGTGGCTACTCAAGTTTAAATTAATTAAAATGACGTGAAATGCTAAAGCCAAATCCTCATTCACAGTAGTGGCATTTCTAGGGCTTGACACCACACGTATCTGTCTGGTGGCCTCCTACTGGACCGTGCAGGTGTAGAAGATTCCCGTCATCACCGAGAGCTCAGCTGAACAACGCTAAGGGACAGAGTCACATGTGCCTCTGTAAAGTCAATCAATCAAACAACAGAAGTTTAACTGTATGACTCATAATTGTACCATAGGGCTTAAAGGGTATGGTGCCTGCACATAAACTGCCACGTTCAAATCCCAGCTCTGACACTTACAAATTACAGAACCGGAGCCAAGTTACTGAGCTTTCTATACATTAACTTCCCTGTAAACGGCAAAATACACACAGACGGACCTTACGGCGTTGCGAGCATTAAAAAGCTAACTGTATAATAAGCCAATATATATGTTGTGCTTCTAAGCGTGCCGAGCAGTTGGTAAGCACTCAGTAATTATCATTTTTTATTTGTTATCCTCCTGTAAGTTGGACTTTATTTTCCCAAATGTACATATTTTAAATAAACTATATGTATATATATATGAGATTTAGATATCAGTATTTATATATAATATGTAATATTTTTGCATTTTGTATGTGGCACACATACCTATACCTATCTCAGCTCCGGCTCGTGGGATATAAATGCTTTCATTTTCTTCTTTATACATCTCTCTGTTTTCCAAGTATGTACACTGATCACGTATTCTCTTTATCATCAGAAAAAAACAAAGGTTTTATTTTTAAAGATACCAACATATCTTGGGGCGCCTGGGTGGCCAAGTCGTTAGGCGTCTGCCTTCAGCTCAGGGCGTGATCCCAGGGTTATGGGATCAAGCCCCACATCAGGCTCCTCCGCTATGAGCCTGCTTCTTCCTCTCCCACTCCCCCTGCTTGTGTTCCCTCTCTCGCTGGCTGTCTCTCTCTCTGTCAAATAAATAAATAAAATCTTAAAAAAAAAAAAAAAAAGATACCAACATATCTTGAGATGAATAACGTGCACATCTGGATCATTTGCTGTTGCTCGTTTGGTCCCCAGGGGCCATTATATAATCTCCCTCATTAGTCAATCAGGGCTTGGTGACCTCTTTCCTGGCCGATTACAAAATCCTCCTGGCTGGTCCCCTGCCCCTGGCTAGCTCTGCGCCAGCTTCCCCGTCTCTCTCCACCGCTGCCAGAGTGACCCTTTCACAGCACCACACTGACAACACTCTGCAGCTTCAAACCTATCAGTGCTCACCCGTCCTTTACAAGTGCCCGGTCCGGGAGCCGACCCGCCGGAGCCTTCCCATTCGGATCTGGCGCCTTTCCAGACTCCTTCCACCCCTCAATGGCATCCAAGTCCCTCCCCGTGGGCTACAAGGGGGAACCCTCTTCTGCCCCTTTCCCATCTAGAAAAGTTCCATCTATTCTGCAAGACCCACCCAACGCCGGCCTTCTGGGAAGGTTTTCTAGGCTCCCACGGCAGAGTCAGAGCTCCCACGTCAACTGGCACCTGACTCACAGCCTGGTCTACCGAGCACCAGCCATTAGCTTACGTTCTCAACTCGCCCTCAATTGTGTGCTCCTCGAGGGTGTGGCATCTTTGCCGCCCCGACCCCCCTTCCCGTGTGCAGCCCAGAAAGTGGCTCCACACTGCACTCAGTAAATAGCTGTTGCACAGACACATTCAGGAAGAAATCGTTTTAAAATAACTTCTGTTGTCTTACCAAAACAACAAGCGTCCACAGTAGAAGAATTCGGAAATTCAGATACATCGAATGCAGAGAACGTAAAGTCGCATAATGACGCGACGCGGTAACGTTTTAACACCTTGGTAAATTCCATAGGCTACTCTAGAGGTTCTCAAACTTCCTCGGTTCATGGCACTCTTAGTGTTCCAGTAATTTTTTTTCTGGTACTTTAAACCCGTATAAATTATGGTTATTATGCAGTCAGGTCCAAACAACCTAATAGTAGTAGTTCATACCGTGTCCGGAAGTGTCACTTGCGTTTCTGTTGAAATTTTAAAATACCCTGTGGGGCCCATGTGAACTCCCTACAGTGGTCTAGGATGCCTTGGCATGCAGTTTGAGAAGCACTGGTCTACACTTTCTGAAAGGATCTTTTAAAACAAAATATATTGTTATACTATACAAACCGTTTAGTTAACCTGTTATTTCTAGTTAATAATAAGTAAAAAACAATTTCCTTCTTGATAGTTGCTTATCTAACAATATCTAATATTTGATGAATACCTGACTTGGTTCTTCTGAGGGAAGTATAACACTATATCATTGTCTTCATGAAGAAACTGAGGCACTGAGAATTTAAGAAACTTGTCCCATGTCCCACAGCTAGTATGTGGTCCAACCAGGTTGTCAAGTCAAGACATCAGGTTCTAGAATCCCTACTCTTAACTACCTTCCTCTAATGCCTTTTAACATTCACAGCATCATTTCAAAGGGGGACTCAAGATGCAATGGTATTCTGTATTCTATATTACATTATAATTTATATATTTGTATTATAATTTATTTTACCAAATCCTAAATATTAGACATTTAAATTGTTTACATTTTTTTACTGTTCTCAAGAACCTTGAAATGAACATCTTTGTAACTAAATCAATCCCTGCATGCTTTTATGTTTATTTCCTTGGGGAAAAATTTCTAGAAGTAGCATTGCTTTTCAAAGGGTAACATATGCAAACTCCAAGGTTTTTGATATATATTATCGAATTATTCTACCAGAGAAGTAGGATAAATATCTAATCCATTCTGTTTTCTCTCACTTTCACCGAGTATTTTCATTATTTAAAAAGAAAAAAAAATCATTACCAATAAATCAAGGGGAAAAGTTGTAGCACATTGTTATGTTAACTTGCACTGCTTGCTGTTTAAGGAGGTTGAGTGTTTTTATCTTAATAACCAGAATTTAGTTTTTACTTTAGAAGAGGCAAAGCCTTAGAAGCAAGATGGCAGCTGACACATGGTTGGGAAACCCCCTGGCTGTAGGTTCCATTCACATTCGCTTCAAACTGCTCCACAACCCATGTCCCATGGTGCTCTGGCAATGAGAAGCGATGCTCGCTCTAACACATGTTCTAAATTATCCCAGACGGCATTATTTCTGCATTCTAGTCTGCCTGAGGCAATAAAATATACTCTTCTCTTAGAAACACTGCCACAACAAAGAATGGGTTTATGGAATGGTAAAGAGAATGGTAGACAAGGACTTAGGGGATCTTGGGCCCAGTCCTGCTATGACCACAAGAGAATCAGATACCATCTGTTAACTTCAACTGTTTACTAAAATGACCAGTACTTTCAGACTTTTCACAGAAATAATCCAAAGATACCAGAGAGTGAAAACTCATTCCCAGGGTTCGCACCTGGAATGTACTGACCCAAAAAGACTCATTGTAGATGTTCAGTTTCTCTCATCTTTAAAATTCAGGCCCAGGGCGCCTGGGTGGCTCAGTCAAACATCCAACTCTTGATTTCGGCTCAGGTGATGACCTCAGGGTTATGAGATCGAGCCCCACATCAGGCTCCACGTTGGGTGTGGAGCCTGCTTAAGATTTTCTCTCTTCCTCTACCTCCGCTCCCCCCAAAAAACAATTCATGCCCAAACTGCCTTCTCCTCCATAAGATGTTGGTGTTTTTAATAGATAAACATGCTTTGCTTATTTGTTCTCTTTGTCGTTTTTTCTCACAGTCTGGGGAGATGTGTCATAATTTGATATGTAGCTTCAAAGACCCCAGCGCACTGCCATGTACTCCACTTTCAGAATTCTCTCCAAGATTCCTTCAACCTTGGTCAGTATAACAGTCTAGAGAACAAGATCTGCTTTGTAGTTGACAGTGACATGCGAGTTCACTATTTTGAGGGATGGTAAATTTTCCTAGAGGGGTCAGCATTTTTCCTCTCCATCAAGTTCCTTGGTCCCTGACACAGAGATGATTCTTCGGTCAGCCTGGACCATATCTGACCATAGGCTGTCAAGTTAGGTCCACATGCTAAAATCACCAGTACTATTAATATTCCCACTGTCATCCTGAAAGCAACACACAGCTTTCTCATATAACTTCCTTCTTTCTACTCTGAATCTGTCCGTGATAGAAGTAATGTGATGCAGTAATGGACAAACGCCATTCTTGGCATAGAAAAATCTAGGCCGACATCTTAGATCTTGGGCAAATCACAACTTCCCTGAAACTCAGTTTCTGCACCGACAAAAATAGACCTGACAGGTGTGTGGTGAGGAACAGATAAACCCTGGGGCTAGGGGTAGGTATGATTTTTATTTTTAAATATCCATCTTTAATCCATAATGAAGAACAGATTACTTAAGCATGACAATCCTTCAGTTTGGAATGTGGGTCGTTGGGAATTCTGTTCCAGGTCCAGAAGACAGAGGGCTCGGCTGGGTGCTGCTGCCGACCTGCCTGGACAGGTTCTCACCAGACGCAGGTGAAACACTCTCAGAAACAATGATGGGCATTGTGGAGCTGGGTGGGGCGCGACGGGGAACGTTGGTAACCACCAGTGAACCTTAGCCAAGCCCCTGTGCACCAAGCAAAGCTGTTTCTCCTGTCCTTCCATTTTCCGATTAAGAAGTCAGGCTAAGCTGTAAGATTTAAAACTCCTGAGGCATCAAAGCATCCAAGCTGTCCAGGGGCAGGCGGCAGATGCCTCAGGCAGCCACAGGAAGCCAAGGCCAGGGTGCCTGCCCCAGCTTCCCCGTTTCTGCGGCCACGAGCCCTCACCCTCACCCTCCACCGAGCCCGTCATGTCAGGGAGGAGGAGAAGCCTAGCTTCATCTCACCACCAAGCCATGAGGACCCTGGAGGCTAAATGAGACAGAGTAGGAACTAGCAGCTCAAATTGAGCAACTCGAGGGAGGAGGCAAGCACAGTCGGGGACCAGGAGCAAAACAAGGCCAACAGCAGTCGGCCGAAAGGGGGCATCAAGATCTGCATCGGGACAAGTGGGAAATAAAAAGAGCCCAGGAAAAAGAAGTGGCCACCCCCTCTCCCTCTCTCTCCCATGTTTGGGGACGCCCACTGCTTTTCTGGCACTTTCTGTGCCGAAGCTTCACTTGGCACAAGGATGGATGAATTTGTAGGTCTAAAAGCTGGGCAGGGAGAAGCTGTCCTCCGTCGGAGAAAACAAGGAGCAAATCTCCAGATGTGATGAGAGCCCCCTTGTTCCTGAAACAGTGATTTATTTTAGAAAAGACCCATGTCTCAACTACTTGCAATGAATGGAGGAGAATGAACTTTATATCATGGGAGTGTGGGTGTTTCCCAAGGTAGAACACGTCACACGTATTTGTCTTATTTACCAAGAACAATACCTAAGTCACACATATTACAGTTAGTTTCCCCAGATTGGCTTCTTACGGTCTTTAGTTTCCTGCGTATGCTATGTCAGCCGGCCCTCTGTTACCAGTTTTGTGTTTGTTCGTTTCTTTCCTTGTTGAGGTGTTTTTGTTTTTGTTGTTTTGTTTCTTTGTTTTTCCTTCTCTTAGATGCAGTTAAAGAGATGCAAAATGGCAGAATACAATAGCGGTTAACAGCGTAGCCTCTGTTGAGAGGCTACGGGCTTAGTCAAACACCCAGCTCTACCCTGCAGGGCGTAATTTGCTAAGTTCTGTATAAAATGAAAGTGCGGGGCTCTTTGTGCACAGATTATTAAGAATTTCAAGACAGTGGGGCACCTGGGTGACTGAGTCGGTTAAGCATCCGACTCCTGATGTCAGCTCAGATCACAATCTCGGGGTTATGAGATCGAGCCCTGCGTCAGGCTCCATGCTCCGTAGGGAGCCTGCTTAAGATTCTCTCTCTGGCCCTCTCCTGGCCTCTCTCTCTCCCCTGCCTCTCTAAAAAAAAATGTAAAAATAAAAAAAATAAAAAGAATTTCAAGACAGTGACCTCAAAGCATTAAACCAAATACGGAGCTCTTCTGACCACAGGGCCAGTATGACTCCCCAGGTCACATGTCCATGAAGCCAGCCCTGCTGTCCCATGCTAACTGTGTGACTTGGGAATGTCACCCTCACAACCTCAATCTTCTTATCTTTAAATTGGAGACAACAATAGTACTTAGGTCACAATGAGGAGGTTGTGGGATATAGGTGAGGTTCAGTGTGGTGGAGTCCGGAGCCGACGACCAAGAAAGAATTCTTGAGACGTCTTTGGTGCAAAATTGGTGGTTTATTAAAGCGCAGGACAGGACCTGTGGGCAGAAAGAGCTGCTGCACTGAGGTTGTGAGGGGTGGCTGATTATATACCATGGGGTTGGGGGAGGTAAGGAAAAAGGGAGGTTGAGAAAATACTTTCGTATGTTAAAGAAGATTCACAGGATTGGGGGAGGGGCTTGCCATTGTCAAGTTAAGGTTGTTTTTCCCTCTAGCAAGGCATTAACATGAAGATGGCTGGGAGATTCCTGGAGGCTGCAGATTATAAGGACATTTAATTGTATCTACATTCCCTTCTGGAAGCTAGGTTATTGATAGAAATGCTTGGTTCTTGTAAACTGCTAAAGACATTTGTAAACTGAGGGAGACTTAAGTCTTGCAGGATTGTGGTCTCTATAGGTTAACTATTTCTTTGTCCTTTAGGGCAGCCAGGAGTGCCTGAGGGATGTCACATACATCCCATGGTGGGGGGGGGGCGTTGCGGGTTGTCCGTTTCTGCTTTGTCCTCAGCTTGCCTTCCATTCCATTCATCAACAAGAGCTGCGGAATGATTAAATCAGATGATATCTATAAAGTGCTTTCTACAGTGCTCAGCACATAGCACGTGTTTAAACATTATCCGCTATTGCCAATGACCTGCTAATATCCTGCTATGCTTCAGAACCTCCATTAAAACACTGAGATACCACTACGTGCCTATTAGAATGGCCAAAGTCTGGGACACAGACAACATCAAATACTCCCAAGAATGTGGAGCAACAGGAACTCTCACTCATGGCCGCTGGCAACACAGAAAGGTACAGCCACTTTGGAAGACAGTTTGGTGGTTCCTTGCAAAACTAAACATACTCGTACCATACAACTCGCCAGAGCCAGCCACCACACTCCTCAGTATTTACCCAAAGGAGCTGAAGACGTATGTTTACACAAAAACCCACACATGGATGTTTACAGCCGCTTTATTCGTAGTTGTCAAAATGTGGCAGTAGCCCAGATGCCCTCCAGTAGGTGAAAGGGTAAATAAACTGTGTTGCATCCAGGCAGCGGAATACTACTCAATACTAAAAAGAAACGCGCTCTCAAGCCACAAAAAGAAATGGTGGAAATTTAAATGCATATTACAGAGTGAAAGAAACCAGTCTGAAAGGCTGTATACTGCATGATTGCAACAACATGACATTCTGGAAAAGCCACAACTGTGGAGTTGGTAAAAAGATCAGTGGTTGCCAGGGGTTACAGGATGGAGGGAAGAACGAATAGGTGGAACACGGAGCATTTTCAGGGCAGTGGAAAGACTCCGTATGATACTGTAATGATGGATACATTCATTACACACTTGGCCAAGTCCTTAGAATGTACAAGACCAAGAGTGAACCCCGCTGGGCGATAATGACCTGTCAGTGTGGGTTCATCAACTGTAACAAACGTACCACTCTGATAGGGGTGCTGATGGGGGGCTTTGCATGTTTGGGGACAGGGAGTGTATGGGAAATCTCTGTACCTTCCTTTCAGTTTGATGTGAACCTAAAACTGCTCTAAAAAAATAAAGTCTTGGAAAAAAAATAAAGAATCTCAATAGCCAAACAAAATGAGGAATCGGGGCAACCATTGGGTAATGGAAGACAATCACCACTACACTCTTTTCTCTGCTTTTCTTAGAATATCTGAACAAGAAAGCTCTAACATAAATTACCCAAAAAATTACTTTTATTATTCCCACTCACTTTGGGAATGAGCAGATCTGGTCAGATAAAATTTAATATGAAGTTGTAAAAATATATAGTGAAGGTCAGATGTTCTATGTAAAATGAATCAGGCTAAGACACAAAAGAGTGGAGGAACTAAGAAAATCTGGAGATTTGAAGAAGTAATTTCAAGGGACAGTGCAAAGGAAGAAGGTGCTAGTGACAATTTGGGGATGACTGTCATTTACTGTCACTTTGGACAGACCTCAGAAATAAAAGTCTACATAAAAATTCTGTCCTTTTAAAGAAAAGTTGGAGGTCAAGGGAGAAACTGTTTTAATTAAACTTTGATATTATGAAATATTCCAATGATACATAAAAGTGTATGATGAATTAAAGCACTAATAATGTACTCACTTCGTAGTTTTATCAAATCTTGTCTTTGTATGTTTGCTTCAGATTTTATGATTTTTTATTGTAAATTATAAAACATCAAATGAATGCTTACTTCGGTATAAGAGGAACACACTTGTAACCACCATTCGGGTAAAGAAACAGAACTTGGGCACCTACCCTTGGAAGCCCTCCATGGACCCTTTTCCATCTACAAGCCCTCCCCTCCCCCCCAAGGCAACCACTTCTCTGACTTTTGTAGAACTCACCAAAGAGAAATTTTTTATGTTGATCTGAGACAGAGAGAGAAGGAGAAAGAAATCCAACCCTAGAATACCAAAATAACACAACTGATAAATAGTATCATATGTATGAACCAAAATCCAAAAAAAGTAGAAATTTCTCTTGGGCAATAAAATACTTCCTTTACTCCCCCTCGGATGATTGCGAGCCTTCGTCTCCCTGGCCTTCTCTCACATATGGACTCAACATTTCCCAGATTGGACCCATTTTGGCATTTTGCAACCTAGTCTACCTCTAACAGTGAAAACCTACTGCCTCTGTTTCGGCAATTATTTAGCTAAAGCGGCAAAAACTGGGTAATGTTCAAAGTTAGAAAAGACAATTAGCAAGTGTGTTAGGGTCCTGCTTCTGAGGGTCCTTACTTCCATCAGTAACTGTACGTTCAATATCAAGGTTGACACAGGTCAGGTGTTGCTTCTGTTTTCATGTTAAAGAGTCTGTGTTGAATACAGTTGCTAGTGCCCGTGCAAAATTGTCCCTTCTCCTCACATTGGATGGATCCAGAGCAAGGACTAGGTGAGGTCAGTGCGTTCAGTTTACTAGATCCACAGTCCCTTAGACCTTCTTAACCTCCCCCAAGTTGGGGTGCTGATAAATGTAGTAGACACACAACGCCTTCCTTAAAATCAAAGAGGACAGTACACACACACACACACACACACACACACACACACACACACACGTATGTATTAGTCAGGACTAGATGCAAGTAAAAGAAAAACAACTTAAAATAGTTTAGACTAATATGAGAATTTATGGGCTCATGTAACCAAACTGCCAAAAAAAAGGGTACAAATGACTACAATACTTTCAAAAATTATTTTTGTCTCTTAGCTCTGCCTCCACATTGATATGTCAGCTTTCTTATCTCCAGCTGGCTTTCAGAAGCTGAAGCTAGAGTCATCCTTGCCCCACTCTGGGCTCACATCACTGAGCCTCACCTTCCGAAAGGGAAAGAAGCTTTCTCTTCACTCCTCCACTCCTGATGAAAATAAATCCTGAATGTACGTATTTGTCAAAAAAAAATCTCTGCAAATGTACATTAAGATATGTGCATTTTATTGTATGTGACCTTTATGTCAAAAGGAAAACCCACTGTAAACAAATATTGAACCCTACTTGAATGCGTCCTAAGATTCTTACGGGGAACTTTACGAATGTCTGTGATCTACGTTGAAATGCACAGAAGCCAATTTGAATTAATAGCCGGATAGAAGGACGGGTAGATAGACAGATGATAATCAAATGTAGTAAGGTGCTAAATGATAGAGTTTAGGTGGCGGGTGTTCACTATAAAATTCTTTTAGAATTTTTGAGAATTTTCATAATAAAGTGTTGGGTACAGGGAGATAAATCCTGAGGAAAGACTCTGGTTAAACCAACTTGGGTGCTCCTCCCAGCCCCGACCCAAAGTGAGGTGTAAGATGCTGGGTCAACTTATCCACCATTAAGCCCTCCACTGTGGCCAGCAAGGCGGTGTCACGCAGCTCTGTCAGGACACACGACAGAGCAAGGAGTGGAAGGATGAGAACTCGCAAAGAAAAGTCATTCCCCCCAAAGAGAGGGCTATGGCACAGCCATGGCCGCTGGGGCACATCGTGAGGCAGGCAGCCACCCCAGTGTGACCCCTGACGGTGTTCAGAACAACGGGACAGATGATAGCCTTTGCACTATGACTGCACGTCTCCTTGCCATAAGCGAATCAAAACTAATCACAGAAGACCTGACTTTTCTCAGCTGGTGACTTTAAAATACGTGCCACAAGGAGTAGGAAAAATTAACAGAAGATACCAAAGAGTGTAAGTGCCCAGCATTTCAGAGTAAAGACATACTTGTCTAAGGAAGAGTGAGCTTCCGGCCATTTGCTAGACATTAGCTTAAGGCTGCATCAGTTTACGTCATTCAGCATGTCACTCCTGTAAAGCCCAGACCTACGTTAAAAAACAACAACATTTAAACAAGGGATTCTCAATCTGGAGTCTGCAGGCATTTTGGCTAGGCTAGGTTAGGTGCCAGAAAAAGAACGGTGAGCCTTTTCCTCCCAGCCAAAGGAGGAACTAAGGAAATGCTCTTTGGGGTAAAATTATTAATTAATATGTGTTTTTGTGCTAAGTTATTAAAAGGCCAAAATTTCTCCTGGACCCTCTCTCTCCTGCTGTCCAACTTTCGGAGATTGGATTTTATCAGGAATTTTAATAGTCAGCATTAGGAGGTAATACACCCTTGCCTAGAAAATTCAAAACACATTCGCATAGTTTTTAATTGACAGGAACATGAGGTCAAGTTTGTTAAATGAAGCCGTGTGTCCTCAAGTTGGCTGAGAATGGACACACGTAAGCCAAGGCCGTCTGGGCACTTGCCTTCTCTGTGCGATTTAGCAGCACCCTCCGTGCTCCTCTGCTCTTCCCTTCACGGTCACCTCCCACACATCAAACCGGTATCTTCGGCGGCTGGCGTCAGTCCAAGCCAGCGCCGGAGAAGAGGAGTTCCAGATCCAGCCGGGCCTTCCCCCCAGGCTGGTGCAGAAACCCGGAACCTTACAAACTGACCAGCAACGGGGGAGTCAGCTGTGCTGGCTTGTTTGACTGGCTCGCCCATCCCCCGGCATTTACAGCCTGTAATTTCTGTAAGATCTACAGCAGCAGTCCATACATTTATTATGATTTCGAAAACCCCTGGAAACTGTATACCGGAAAGTGTTGCTATGTTTCCTTCTGCCGAGTCCTCCGAAGTGACAACTATAAATTTAAGTAGTAGTAATGGTAACAGCATCAGCTACCACTTACAGAGAACCTAGACACCAGGTACCATGCTACTCCCTTTACATGTAGTAGCTCATTTCATCTCCCCAGCAACCCAGTGATGTGGTTTCTATTAATATTTCCATTCTACAGATGGAAACATGGAGGCTTGTAAGAGTTCCACAGCTTGGCCCAACTCACGTGGCTAGGAAGTGGCCGAGCTATGATTCAAAGCCAGGGACATGCTTTTAACTACCGTGCTAGGAAATTAGAGCAATCCAAGAAAATGAAAAGGTAAGTGTCTTGCCCAAGATCACACAGAGGCAGAGATTAGAAACCTGAATTTGTTACTCAAAGTTCCTTTTCTTGTATGGAACAAATAGAATGGTGGGCTTGTGAGGAATTTCTCATATAAAAGGGACAGAGGAGAGAATCACACCAGAGTGTATTAACTTGGGTTTTCAATTCAGCACTGACAGAATTTGACTAAAGGTCACAAACGGTGTCCATGTGACTGGGAACTGTCTAAAAAGACCAAGGGATTTGGCCAAATCTGTTCAACCCCAACCTACAAAGAAATGAGGTAGGGACTGCAAGATGCTGGGTCTCTTTGTACCGTCTCATTATTTACCCAGATGGAGACCCTACCATGGTGTGATGGGAGCCAATGGAGACAGGGAATAATGAGATTAGCAAAACAGACTGCAGACCTCTACTTTGAATCAGAGGTTCTCTACTAAGAACTTTACATGTCTGATTCTTTTTGTAGGAAAAATTTCTAACATACACAAAAGTAGAGAAATTGGTATAATGAGCCCCATGTACCCATCACCCAACTTACACAATTATCACTATTTTGCCATTCTTGCTTCATAGATTTCTTTAAAAATAGAAATTGTAAGACTCCATCCCAGGAGGGTCTTATTGAATAGACGGCGTTCTGGAATGTATCTCTTTCAAAACTTTCCAGGTGGTTCGAGTTGCTGCCAGGTTGGAATAGCTGAAACTCTGGTCCTGGGACTGGGGACTGCACCTGCTTAAAGGAGGTAAGAAGGCTTCCCCAGTACTGACGATGTGGTGCTCCATGACTTAGAGAAGAGACTCGGACAGCAGAGGTTTATCTATCAGGGCCCAGGCAGGAAAGAATTCATTCCAGATGATTTGAATGAAGAAGCTGTAATGATAGGACAGAGGTGAGAGCAGGCATAAGAGAAAATGAAGGAGGTGAAGGGGCCCAGAGACCAACAATGATAGGAGGCCATTGTCAGCCCTAGGGCACAGAGTCCCTCGAGTCTAGTGAGAGCTGGAATCTTCAATTAGGGGCTGCTTGGCAGGAGCCGTAACTTGGCAGGAGCTGTAACTAGTTAGGCAGGGCTACTTCTAATGACACACTACAGAAGCGTAGGGCTTGGAAGATCTACACAGATCCTGCTCTCTTCCTATCCTCTTATCCAGGCCTCTCACTTGCCAAGGGGAACTGCAAGTCAGGGGGCAAGGCAGGAGCTGCAGCAGCAGGGGCCAGCCTCCTGGGGCCAGGAGCAGGACAGAGGAAGGCAGAGAACACGTCCAGAGAGCAAAGCAAGGTGGGAAATGGGAGCAGAGAATAATCTATCAGGAGAACAATCATTCCTTCCGAATTCTGAAGTAGGAGAAAATAGTCTGCTCTTCCCGGAGTGAGTTGGATGTTTCTCAGCCCTGGAAGAAGCCAAGTCAAAGAGCAAAGGGATTGTCTGTCTTTGGTAATATCAGCCACAAACCCTTGTCATGGGCGGCACTCAGTGTTCAGTGTGCTTTAGTTTAACAGCCTGGCCCCGAGCTCCTTCCCCTGCTCCCGCGAAGTCAAGCTGGAAGAGGGGGGCAGAGTTCAAGGACTGTAATCATTCCCGATTTAAGTTGTCACCGTGGAGAAACCTGGCTCACTTTTTTTGTAAGTTAACATTATTGACTGGTCAGAGGGACATTAGTTCCCAGTGAAATGTAGTTAGAGGCGATTACTTTCTGTTTACCACTTACTCTCAATTTACCAACTAAAAGGACAATGTAGGGGTTCCTATCACAGAATTTTTATGGAGCCCATTTTCCCCTTGAAATCTTGAAGTCTATTATTTGCAAGTTGTTTAAAAGCTAGCATTTCAGTGTTCAAAGCTACAATCGCATTTATGTTTCTGGTTAAAAAGCAGAAGAAAAACAACTCCCTAGGTCGAAGTTAATCTTTTCAACTCCTTCTCCCCAAGGGACATATACATATGCATGCTTGAATCTCTAGACTCCAGAAACACGTCAAGCCATGTAACGCCACAGATTTAGGTGACCGTATTAAGACCTGTATCCCAACAGAGGCAGAAGAGCCCTGGAAGCAGAAATTCCAAGCAGTCTCCTTTGAAAGGGTCATTGACCAAGTGGAGCGAGTCCAAAGGAAGAGGTAACCAGAATGACAATGGACTTTGAGGGGGTCTGAGTGCCATCTTCATGTTTCTGGAGAAATGGAATGGCCAATTATAATGGTTTCAATGGGCAGGACTAGAGCTGGTCATTATAGAAAAACCACTTTGCCCCATCAGGAAGACATTGATAATAGCCTGACTGATTCACTGCTCCAGTGCCTGGCTCAGAGCTTGACAAAAAAAAAGAGCACCTAGTAATATCTGTTAGATGGATAGTAATCCTTGACACCGGGCAGTGGTCAAGGTAGAGAGCTATCTGTCACGGGTTAAAGTCCAGATGAGCAATTTTAAAGAACACTGTGGATGGTACCCCTGTAACAGCAAACGGTATTCCATTCCTGGAATTGACCACTTCTAAAGCTAATGTTTGACAAGGACTTGGTCAGGGGTGAAGGGGAAGACGACTGTCAGGGCAAGTCCATCCTCATTCTTGGGGCCAAGTAGGAGTAGAAGATAAATCACATAAATCCCTCCAATGTGGGGGATAAATGTGGCAGAGAAATAAAAATCCAATGTGATTCAACAATAATAAAACAACCCAATTGCAAATACTACATACAGATGCTTATAATATATGCCTGAAATGTATATAATATTATGCACCAATTTTACCTCAATTTTAAAAAAGGGGCCAAAGACCTTAATAGACGCCTCACCAAAGAAGATATACGAATGGCAAACACGCCTATGAGAAGATGCCTCATACGTCATCAGGGAAATGCACATTAAAACAACAATGGCTACCACTACGCTCCTATTAGAATGGCCCAAATCCGGAGCACTGACACCACCGAGTGCTCAATGCGGAGCAACAGGAAGTCCCGGTCACGGCTGGTGACGATGCAGAGAGGGTACAGCCGCTTTGGAAGACAGTCTGGCGGTGTCTTGTGAAACTAAACATACTCGTACCATACAATGAAGTAGGGCTGGCAATTGCACGTTTTGGTATTTACGCAAAGGAGCTGAAAATGTACGTCTCCACCAAAACCCCCTCACAGATGTTCACAGCAGCAGTTAGGGCTCACAGCTGCCAAAACTTGGAAGCAACCAAGATGCCCTTCCATAGATGAATGGGTAAATAAACTGTGGTCCATCCAGACAACGGACCGCTTGTTACTCAGCACTAAAATGAAGGGCGTGAAAAGAAATGGAGGACACTTACATGCAAGTGATAGAAGCCAATCTGAGAAGGCTGTATGCTTTATGGCTCCAACTATAAGGCATTCTGGAAAAGGCAAGACTACAGAGACAGTAAAAAAGATCAGCAGTTGCCAGGGTTGGGGTTTGGGGGAGGAATGGAGCATAGAGGATTTTCAGGGCAGTGAAAATACTAGGTACCATACCATAATGATGGAAATATGTCATTATACAATTGCCCAAACCACGGAATGCACAACACCAAGTGTGACCCATAATGTAAACAACGGACTTCGGGTGGTGCTGATGTGTCAGTGTAAGTGCATCAGCCATCGCACATGTGCCACTCTGGTGGGGGATTTTAATAACAAGGGGGGCTATGCAGATATAGGGGCAGGGGGTGTATGGGAAATCTCTGTACCTCTACCAACTTGTGACCTGAAGACTACTCTAAAAAAATTAAGTCTTAGTTAAAACAACAAAACTATAGGGGGGGCTCCGTGAGAAGGCATCTGAATATTTTCATGTGGTGGGAAAGAAATCAGGAGTTGAGTTCACTACGGCCTGTCCTGAGAGGCCAATTTCAGAAGGCAGGGCAAAAGGTGAGTTTGCAAGTTGTAGGCGCAGGAAACCCAAGAGATTATTTAGGAGTTGATCTTTAAGCACCCGAAACCACATTAGCCCTCCGAACCTCTAAGGGTAACACAGAAGAAAATGAATCCATCATTTCAACATGAGCAATCCTAGCACATGGCTGTGTTTCCCTCCACCATATCCACCAGCAAGTGAACACCTTTAAATATCCTCCTGGTTTTTGCACACGGATAATTAAAGAGTGCACTCTGATTGCTCATCTCATCCGCTCCATAGATGTGAGTCAATGTATGGAATTTACACTCTGGCTGTGGTTCATCTCTGAGCATTCAATTTAGCAGGGAAATTTTCCTTTTCCCTTTCTACTCGGGGTCCTAGTTCTTTAAATTCTACCCTTATTGGCAGGCTGTTGTCATGGAGAAAAATAACTTTAAGTAGCTCTTTGAAAAGCTTTGAGTTGCTGTTCCCTGCTATTTAAAGATCCCCCAGTAAAGCGAAAAGTACACTCTGTTTCCATATAAGGCTCTACCACTCCAAGGCGAGAGTGTCACTGGGGCCCGATTCCATGTGCGCAGAGCAGAACATGACATGTCCTGAACATCTGGGGCTCACAGTTATTAAGCATGGCTACCCAGTCGAGAAGGCAAAAGAAAAATCAGAAATCAGAACTCTACTATCTGAAATCTTTGGCCAACCATGCTTCTGAGTCATTATGAGCTGAAGCAAATAAGACAAGCCAAATCTTATAATCACCACCTAGTTTGCCTCCCACGAGCGTTTGCTCTATGTGGCCTTGGAACTAATTGCCACAATCCATTTCCCTGCCACCTCCTCGTCAAGTACTCAGGACCTAAAACTTTCCTCATTTCAATTCACAAGCATTTACGAGACACTTAAGATATGTCTAGCTCCAGGTTGGACACAGTAGGGGACACTAAAGTATAGAACAAGGTCTCAATACAGTAAGATTTGAGAGAGAAAACAACGCAGATAAAATAAATGAAACACCAAACACAGTCGAAACACTAAGTGGTAGAGAACACTAGTGATTCCCAGCTTCGTCTCATGATTGGACTCAATCATGAAGATATTTTTAAAATGCACGTTCCCAGGCCCTTGCACCTGACCTACTGAGTCGGCCACTCTAGGAGGAAGCCCCAGAATCAGCAAGGTTCTTCCCTAAGTGCATGACTGAGTTCTGCAAGACTCTGACAAGAACAGCCTCTCTGGTCCTCCATTGCCTCCTTTGTAAAAGGATCTAGATGGCATCTGAACTCCTGCTTTCTCTTACACTCTATGATGTTATGATTTAAAGCACCACTGTGTATAATGTAGATAATAATCAATGTAAAATGTCAAAGAGGGCTTCAGGGACAATGAGAGACTTGGAGCACACACACACACACAAAAAAAAAAGATTCCAGTGAGTGCATGGTGGCTCCAAGCGTGGACTGCCACATACTGGCTGGATGACCTTAGCCGAATAATTTATCCCCCCACCCCAGAGATCCATTTCTTATCTATAAAGTGGGGATAATAGCACCTGCTTCCTGGAGTTGTAACAAGCATTCAAAGAAACAATGTGTATAAAGCACATAGTAACCGCTCGATGGTTACCATGAGCATTATTCTCATTATTGGAAAAGAGAAGAGAATGAGGAATTCCAGTTGAATTAGAAGACCTTAGGCAAATACGTATTAGTCTTTAAGGAGCGTGGCATGTTGGCCAAGAGGAGGGCAGGAAACTGGCTTCCTCTGCTGGAGGGAGAGAAGTTTGGATAGCTACGGTGGGGTTAGATTATCCAGTTTGTTGTGCAAACCACTTGGCGAAAGAAGACCTCCTCGCTCCCTCCAAGCACATGCTTCCTCAGTTCCCTGAATCCACACACTACTAAAACAGACCCTTCAACATCAGCTGCTTAAGCAAGAGCTTTCTCTCCTCCTGCACTGAAAGAATCCAGATGGTGTCTCTTTCTACAGCCGATCTGGTCATGCCAGGGTAGGTCACACGCAACACCAGTCTCTGGAACCACAGCTTTCAAGGAAGTGGGGCTGTGGCTGGCGTGGAGATGATTCGGCCTCGCACTGGGGTCAGAAGAGCAGGGTGATAGCCAGCTTACCACTTGGAAGAGGAATCTGTGCTCACTATTTTTTTTCCCTAGGTATGTTCTATCCCTGTCTAGAAAGTGAGCTCGTCCTTCAATGAACCTGTAGCCAAATCTAGTTATGCCCAGGTTCCAGGGAGGAACACGGGAGGAAAAAACTTCATAGAAAAGTCAGGGATACATAAGGGGTTGAGGACCTAGAATGTTTTGTCTTCATTTCTAAGTGCCCAAGTATTTTAAAATAAATATTATTCTTGGTTTCAACTTATTTATATTTGAGACAGAATCATCGAAAGTTTGTCTTCTTGGTTGTCACAGAAAATGTTTTGCCCATCTAAAAAAGGGGCTTTTCTACTTTAAATGAGATATTCTGCCTCATCAGTAAATACTAGGGTTTTTTTTTTAAATAAATATTTTATTTATTTGACACAGAGAGAGAGGGGGAGAGAGCAAGCACAAGCAAGGGGAGCAGCAGGCAGGGGAGAAGCAGGCTTCCCGCTGAGCAGGGAACCCGATGGGGCACTTGATCCCAGGACCCTGAGATCGTGACTTGAGCCGAAGGCAGATGCTTAACCGACTGAGCCACCCAGGGGCCCCAGTAAATACTAGATTTTAAAGGAATGGCTTCAGAGATTGGATCTGAGTTTGAGAGACTGTTTTATCTTTGTATTATTCATGCATTCATTCCATGATTTACTGAGAATCTAACATATAGGAAGCACTTCGCCAGGAAGTGGGGCAGAGATTCACAAGTGAATAATGGATTTCTAGGCCTGCTTATGGAGGTTTTCTTTCTGTAGTACCGGAGTGGGGTCCAGGAATGTTCCGGAATTCTAGCAAAGCTCTAAGTGATTCTGAATGATCAGATTATGCTTTTAGAAACACTAACATAGAAGATCCAAAGATGAATAAGGGGTATTTCTGCTTCAAGGAATTTACCATGATCTCTCAGACCTTTCAAGGAGCCAAATCCAAAGCTACTTCCAAGTAGCCAAATACCTTCCAAGTAGCCAAAGTCGGTAGCCAATGCTTCCAACTTTCTTCCCTCCTCTCTCGCCCCAAACCAATTCGCCCATTGTCTGCATACTTTGTACTAGGAACAGAGCTGGCTCTCGTAGATAGATTAAAAACGAATGACCTCGCCTTCTAAAAGCATGTATTTCAGAAGCTCATAATCATTAAAATTTGCCATAGCAAAGTGAGCGTAAACTACCCTCTGACATCTCTGCATCTGATATAACAGACCCACGTAGGGCAATTTCCTCACCCTAAGTGAGCAGTCTCTTACGTAAGCATATGAGATTAATTTCTGGAAGCTCATTCATGATGAACTTGAGAAAGTGGAAGCCAGGAAGGTAAAACATGTTGACTGCATCTATTCATTCAGGCACGCCTCCGTACTGAGCACTGGGCCATGTTCTCCGGAGTACCAAAATTAAAAGGGAGATGATGGTTTTGAGGGATTTCACCATTCAGATTGTGTTGGCTAGGGTCTGTTTGGCTCCCAGGAACAGCAGAACTAATTAATAGTGGTACAAATAATAAAGACATGAAATTAAATAATGAGAAGGACGGGCATTCCAGAGCTGGTCCATCAGTTCCACATTCTCAAGAGCACTGGGTTGGCATCTCCAAGAGTCTCTTGGGTTTCCTATTTTGTTCACAAGATGGTTCTGCAGATCCAGGCACTCCATCCTTCATAACCTCACCCCAAGGAAGGACAAGGGAGAAGCCACGGCCAGGAGAGGGCCTCCACACACCCCTTTTTCCTTTGTCATGGAGAATATATCTTCTCATAAGATACCAGTATATTTCCCCTTACATCTCATTGGCTAGAACTGGGTCCATTTTCTCATCCTTAGCTGCAAGGGAGGCTGGGAAGGGAAGGCACTGCTGGGTAGCCAGTCAACATCTTCTTTTAACAGAGATGAAATGATTATAAAATACTAAGGAGGTAGTATTTAACCAATTGCTCAATTACACGAGTGTTTCTGGAATAAAGAAAAGAAGGAATAGGTATGGCATACTGGAAAATTTAAAGAGAGGAACAGAGACCCACTAGATGAACTATGAGGTGGATTCGAGTTGATGGAGAATAAAGGCAGAGGGTCTTTCGGGTGAGAAAAGAACTCAAGAAAATCAGCGTTAATTGATCTGTCATGACTAGAAAACATTGTAATCTCAACAGCACCAAGGTTATACTCTTACCAATATTTATATCAGCATTAGGATAATTTTCTTATTTTCCATGCTGGGTAACTTTAACTTTAAATGAACAGTATCTTTTATTTTTAATATTGTTTTTATTAGGTGAAATTCACATAACCTAAAACTAACCACTTTAAAGTGTAAATGTCAGTGGAATTTATTACATTCACGATGATGTCAAATTCATATTTTAAACGGTCTAGCTTGTGATGTTTTAAGAAGAACACTCACTGACTCGAGAGTCCAAAGTTCTGGTTTTAGTTCACACTCGTCCAAACCAACTCTGTGACACCCGTTAGCTTGTTAAACATCTCTAGAACTGAGGCATCTCTCTGTAGAAGGGTCAATGACTTCCACAGTCTGAATCAAAACCACCTTGAGAAGTGTTTAAAAATATCTGGCATTGGTTCATCCCCAGAGCCTAATTCAGTAGATTTGGCATATGTGATTTTTAACAAGTCACGTTTAAGAAGTAGGAGACAATTATCTTAGATCATTTTAGATAATTTCTAAGATTGTTTCAAAACCTTATATCTTAGGATTCTAAGAGTCATGATTCCACAGTGAACAATATCTTTTATTTGGAGTGTGTGTGTGTGTGTGTGTGTGAGAGAGAGAGAGAGAGAGAGACAGAGAGAGAGATTTCTCAAGAAGTGCTCCAACTATTCAGACAAAATGGATGCAAGTGAGCTGGTTACGTCACAGAAATTTCCATTCTGAAGTGCAGAATGGAAAGAGACAGGCATATTCTTTCCATTTGATGCCGCTTGTAATGAAGTTTTCCACGTGTTTGTGAGAGGTGTTCTGAGGGGGAAGGCTAGTGCCAGATATCGACTATCAGTGATGTTCCAAGCTCAGAACGCTCCAAAATGCTGAATTATGAGAACCTGCCAGAATTTATACGAGTGGAAAACAACCAAAGCAGGGCACAAACGTGTCTCTGAAATCTGCTGGTTAGACGGAGAATAGAAAGCCTTAGATAAAGTAATCCTCGATCTAATGTAGTATCTCTTTTCTACCTCCGGTTAGTCTGCATCTTACCCTCCTCTTTCTTTTATCTGTCTGTATTTTATTGATGTGTTCGTATACCTGGTTTTTATTATTTTTCCCCTTAAAATAAAACCTCTGTGAGGACAGATAACATACTATTGTTCACCGTTGTCTCCCCAGTGCCTGTCACAGGCCCGTGGACTCTCAATATTTATTAAATAAATGCATGAGTGAATAAATGTTCCTGTTAACTAATTTTCGAGAAAGTTCCCTGACATCTACAAAGCTGTCCAGCACTAGCTGTCCCTCCATCAGGCCCATGTTGTGCATCACAGCAGGAATCCTCCTGGGTGTGGAACATGTTCAGCAAATAAAATGCATCAAACCAAACATCACCATGCAGTCCGTAAAAGAAACATCACTGAACACCTACCAAACCGAGCCAAGTGATTGGCCGCAGGTTAAGGAAAGCTGATTCATTATCAGCTGTCACCCCCTAGTGGTGAAGAATATATTTATCAGTGCTCCCCGTTTCTGGTTTTTTTTAAGACAGGAAAGAAGCCAGGCGCTTTTGCAGAAAAGTGCTTTTGCTACCAATTTCACAACTTTTGAATTACATATAATACACACACACACACACACACACACACACACACACACACAACACACACAAATTTAGAAAGAAAAAGGTGCATGAGTTACACTTTACCTTAACGACCTGGCTGTTTGTTAACACTGGAAAACGTAGTTAGAGTTAAAAATAACTTGCCTAAAATTCCTTTTGAACTTTATCTGCTCCTGTCATTTCACGTGCTTACGGAACCCTTCCCTAAGAAAGATTTAAAATAGCTATTTATTCTCAAGGCCTCTCAGAGAAGAATATTGATTTCTCATTTGAAATTTGACATTTACTCTATTACATGAACAGATTTTCCTGAAAGCAAGAAAATCATGATGAAGTTACCCTAAATCTGACACAGATAAACTTTTTTAGATGAAGTTCCGAAACTCTTATGTCCAAAAAAATAATTCAGCCAAACTGCTATTTACAAATCATAGTTGCAAAACAGCTAGCTACTTAACTGAATTCAACATTTCTCTGATTCCCTAACCCCCCAAACGCCCACAGAAACCTATATTTGTATCTATGGGTATAGACTGAGGAAGGCTTTTAAAAATAAGCCATCCAAAATGATCTTTAATTCTGAAAGTATTAGCAGAGCAAAGAACATATTTTTTCATATATACATTTCAATTTGGTACTGTTTCCCTTAGCTAGAGAGAGGTATAGTGAGTTTATAAGAGAATTTAGAGAGAGAATATCATCTGCTTACAGGAATTGTTTGAACAGTTTGGGGCGTGTGTGTGTGTGTGTGTGTGTGTGTGTGTGTGTACTAGGACCACATTTTTGAGCATCAATTATGTACCAAGCATTGTACTTAGCATATAACCCTCCTAACCAACCTATGAAATAGACGCATTATTTTCACCGTTTCACCAGCCTGCTCAGATATATTAAATTCCCAGCCCAGGGTTGCGAACTGCAGGACTAGATCTTACTGGGTTTCCATCAGCTATCCTTTTAGCAATTTTTCTGTTAATTGGTACTATTCAACAGGTAAGAACTTAGTAAGTGCAAGACATTGGGCATGGAGGGTGCTCAGGAGGATTCAGACAACCTCCGAGAAATTTATCTCCTATGGACTAAAAACTGATGAAAATCACTCTACCTTAGGAAGCAGTGAAACTAATTGATGACTGCAGGCTTACAGGGCATCAAAATCATTATTCTTAATGTTACACTTTTCATGTGCTATTATTGATAATCTGGACATATTCTAGAATTTTCTTATTTAACCAAACCTCAATTATTACTTCTTTTGTTGACAGTTGCTTTCATTTTTCCTAAATGCAAAGTATGGTGCCCTGAGCTTTTTCAATCATCAAGAAAAATGATCATTTAATTAAGGATTTTAGTTACTGTAGTACCAGTTAACCAATTTTTTATTCTATTAAATTTGTGTGGCCACTGGAACTTTCCCATCTGTCTATAAGAAAATTCCCATGGTCTGGAAAATTGGCTGCTTGCCTGGTGGGACTGCAACATGCTAATTGTAGTATCTTCTCTAATACACCAGATGGCGGTGGCTCCTTCTTCTGTATCTAGGTGAACCTCACGAAGGTGTTCAGACTAGTGCATCAGTTAGGTTGATAAAGAAAGGGAAGTCATAGTCTTAAAGCATTACAGTATAGAAAAACAAATACCAAAGAGGTAATTATTTCTATCAGCTCCAGGTGTAAAATCCTACCTTCCAAGCATCAAGGGAAGAGCACAAAATGCCATAGGACCATTAGAATGGGTAACTTATCTCGTACTAATGCTGAAAAATCATTTTGATACAACTAATCTTTTATCAAATATTTCAGAGACAGCATCATATTTGAAAAATGCAGTTCACCCACATGGCTTATGGGAAATTAACCAAAGTAGACTGAGTCAATACGTTTTGAAAGAAAAGTTTCATTGTTTTTTTGCAACGGAAGGATTCATGCATTACCAAGAGCCTGGAGGGAAATGTGGCTGTAAAGATCCATGGGAAAAATAACTTTGAAGCTAGTTAACAGAATGGATGACAATTGGGATTGGTCTCCTTTCTGGCAATCAAACCATTCCAGATCTCCCTTGATTGGGAACAAAGCATCTTCCCAGAGTCTCTGTCAGGTGAGGTTAAAAGTCTACAGTTCTACAGCACCTCAGTATTTCTTACTCATTATTGTCCTTTAATATTTTGAAAACGGGCTGTGATGATTCCTCAGCGCTGAGGCTGGAGGGCCTTATACCGCTCCAGCGCTTACACCCCATAAGCAATCAATACAAAAGGGCTCAGAGAAATACATAGAGGGCATCTTTGAGGCAATAATAAAACCTCGTCATTGGGAATTCACATGCAGAAAGTTAAGTGTCTAATGGTCCTTCCCCCATCTCCTTAGCTAGGCCTACAGAGTAGGCTCGGACGTCACCTCGGACGTGGTCTTATTTATTTGTTCCCTTGTTTATTGTCTATCTCCACTTTGTAGGAGAGGAAAAAGAAACTCTTCCTCTTGTACACCTGGCATCCTGAAAAACCAATTAACAACAGACAGGGCCTCAAGGAATGAAGTGAAAATCCTGAAGAAATGGTTAGACCAGGGACTTAGACACCATTTTAACAAAGAGCAACACTTTTGTGAAACAGTGACAAACCAAAAGAAAAGGGGTTTAGGCATGGAGGTAAATGGTGAGAAGGTAGGTATAGGAGGGAAAGGGACAGAAGACAAGGATTACTTTAGTAAGGTTTGTTTTTGTAGGTCCCTCTGGCTGCTGTCTCTGTCTCAGGTGATAAAGGCTATTTTTCTCCTTCTTTGTTTTTTTTTTTTTAAGATTTTATTTATTTATTTGACAGAGATAGAGACAGCCAGCGAGAGAGGGAGCACAAGCAGGGGGAGTGGGAGAGGAAGAAGCAGGCTCATAGCGGAGGAGCCTGATGTGGGGCTCGATCCCATAACGCCGGGATCACGCCCTGAGCCGAAGGCAGACGCTTAACCGCTGCGCCACCCAGGCGCCCCTGTTTTTCTCCTTCTGATACAGGAGAGCGGGGAGGGGCACCTGCCTGAAGGGAATTTCCTACTCAGCCCTTAGACAGATGAGGGAGGGTAAAGAGCTTTTACCTGCATCAGCGGTTTCTCAGTTCAGCTCAAAACATTATTTATGCCAAAGTGGCATATTTTGGGGGAGCATATTCTTATCCCCTTCACCTTCTAGGACACAAGCTCCAGAACATCTTCTAGAA
This sequence comes from Ursus americanus, assembly GCF_024610735.1. Classification (NCBI taxonomy): domain Eukaryota; kingdom Metazoa; phylum Chordata; class Mammalia; order Carnivora; family Ursidae; genus Ursus; species Ursus americanus. Next base: position 61,058,008 of record NC_142132.1, read on the forward strand.
TGCACTCAGGAAAGCATCTCGTTCACTGCTGTATCCAGAGGACCTAGAAAGAGCCTGGTGCATGGGGGACTCACTAAGTGATGTCGAATATGAATGGATGAATTGCCTCAATAAGTACACGAAAGATGAATTTATGATTTGTGCATTTTTGCTCTTCTAAACAAGTTTGCCCCACTGTCTCTTGTCAGCAGATGGGTTTGTGAGAAGAGATTAAAATTGCTCAAGGAGGACATCCAGAGTTTGTACCTCGCAATGGGGACACTAATTTTGTTCTGATTTCTGGTACACTTCCTTGCTTGGATGACTAAGAGCCTATGACACCGTCCTTGACCTGATGCAGACTCTCTGCTTCATGTTGAACGAGCTCAGCACGGTTCTCTGAGTAGGTGAGGTCATGGCCTGATTTGGGTGCTGACCCTGTTTACAGGCATTCTCGATGCCTTCAGAGCTTGCTAATATACCAGAGAGAAAATTCGAGAAGGCTGTTGAGCTGTTTTTTTTAAAGATTTTATTTATTTGTTGGACAGAGAGAAAGCGAGCATAAGCAGGGGAGGGGGAGCGGCAGACAGAGGGAGAAGCAGGCTCCTTGCTGGGCAGGATGGGGGACTGGATCCCAAGGTCCTGGGATCATGACCTGAGCCGAAGTCAGACGCTTAACCGACTGAGCCACCCAGGTGTCCCAGCTCCCGAACTATTTAAACTCCAGAGTAAAGGAACTGCTCAGGCCCTTCCTGAGAGGAGGTGTTAATAACACAGAAGCCTTCTGTATCTGAGGTTGAGAATACCCAAGACAATCTTCATATATATTATAATCTAGTGGCAGACCAGCCCCACCAATATTTTTCCACCCACAGCTTAACTTGATTTGTTTTCCATTTGATTCTTACTTCCCCAATTTGGAGGGGGGGATGTTTTGATATCTTGAAGGGTCATTTGAGCAATCTTAGAGCTGAAAGATATCTTACTGATCATCTAATACAGTATTTCCCAAACCTGTCTGAACAGAAGAATCACCCAAGGTGCTGGTTAAAAAAGTCAATTCTCAGGCCTCACCCTGTTGATGTGGATTCAGCAGGCTTGGGTGAGGCAAGTGATACCTGTATTTTTAAATAGCACCCCAGGTGATCCTCATATTCAAGCAAGTTTGGGAAACACCAATCTAACACAACCCTTTCATCTGGATGTTCATCGGGGTCAATGGCTCAAGAATCTTCATGTGTCTTGACCTGATTCTTTTTCTTATGCCACCTGGCCTCCACTAACTCTCCAACCTCCTAAAAAAAAAAAAAATGCTGTTTAAACAAGAGAACTGAGCACCTAGAAATGCTTCCTCAGTATTTCCAGTGAAAATGTTAGCTGACTTCTTTCAATATACCCTCATTGTGAAACATCTTCTTTTTTCAAAACCTCTCTACTTGTAGTGTGTGTGTGTGTGTGTGTGTGTGTTCCAAATTAGCATCCAGACTTTACAAGCAAGCTTCACAAATAACATGTCGTGGTGCTCTCTGGACCAGCCTATGGCTCTGTGGAGTTAGCCATCGGTCTCTTCAGTCCCGATCTGGAACGTCATCAAGCATCACTTGATTTATCTGGTGTGTAACAGAATCCAGTAGGTAGGTGTCCGGGCCAGGGTTTTCATCATCAGGAAATAGGAACAATTACTGATCTGCTTTCACTAATGCCGTCCATCTGTGCATGAGCAATTTGTGTGGTTTTTCCTAAGAAGGACATCATATTCTCCATATATTTAAATGCTTAATACTTGCAATCAAAGAGACAGAAATATCCAGCCAGCCTCAATTCTTATAAAACAGAGCTGAAAGCAGGTGATTCAGCTGACTTAGATGACTCAGCCTGACTTGATGGCCAAAGTTGGTGAGTCATCTGTCTACCGTCTGAGGAAATTCATTTCAGGAACTGAAATTCCAGGGACCTCCAAAAGCTCATTAAACTCATAAGTAACGTGTTGGTTCTGAGTTATCCTAGCCTTTTCGCCTTAACGCTTTTTATCCCTCATCAAAGAAACCCAAACTGACCTTAAGAGATCCGGAGCAGCAGGTCCTATAGGAACTATCACATCTAAGGTGACCTTGTACTTCCTTGTGGTTTGATGTCTCTGGTAATCTGGGATTTCAGGGGAAAACCGAAGTGTGGAGTGGTTTTGCCAGGGACAAATTCAGAGATTTACTAAGCCTCATGGTGAATGAAAAATAAGTAAGAAAAAAAAAAAGAAAGAAAAGTGAGTAGAAATATGTGCCTCGTCTGTGTTTACTGAGAGAGCTCAATGTAAATTTTAAAACTTATAATAAAATGTGCTGGGGACTGTAATTATTTATATACTATTTGATATAAAGAAGTTATGTTTCCTACCTAGATTGCCTTCAATCGTATTGATATATTTGAAAATCTCTCAGATCCTGAACCTTAAGTGGCTACTACAAAATTGTTCGCCTTCTGTCATCGTACTAGTAGTAATGGTGGCTATAGTTAGTTAGCATTTGCTTTTTACTCAGTATCGGGTTAGTTTGAAAATACAGAGGTACTAATTTACTTAGAGTAGTCTAAAAAGATGGTGGCCTTTTAAGGAATTTAAGAATATTAGTTATTTGTTTAAGTGAGGGATTTAGAAAGAGAACCCAGAAAATATCAATGGTCAATCTTTCTGTGCTAGATCTGTGAACGCCAAAATGCCCATTTTAGTAAAATACTCTCTGGAAATCAGACTCTAAGATGGAAAAGACCAAAGTTCTCAAACTATAGCAGCAACACTGGCATTCTATCATCCCTAAGTTTGCTCCTTACTCTGGAAGATTCTGAGGGTTGAGTCAGACAGAGTATTGGCTTAAATTCCTCCTGGAGCTGATGAGCACATGTCTGGAGCCACACGACAAAGACAATATGGGAAACATGAAAAATGTTCTAAAATGTCTTGGATTTGCCCCTTAGCATCCAGCAGTGCTAATCCAGGCACAGGCTGAACTCACCAACAGAGCCCATGTTCAGAGTACTGTAGCTTCCGGATTTGAGCATGTCCACTCATAAGCAATACTCCCAGAAGCTCTATGTGGCAGACACAATACAGAAAACTATTTTAAAGGAAAGTTTAGAGATCTTACAACTCTTTCCTTTCTCATATGAGAAAGCTGAGATCCCAAGAGGTGATTTGCCAAAGATCATAGGGTGTTTGTGACCAACCACAGCATGACCTCGGGTCTCCTATTCTTTCTTCTACATCAAATCTTTTTTTTTAAGTATCATTTTTGGATCTCAATGTCATTACTGGAGTCTACATTTGCACTGGGTATTTAAAAAAGAAAAAAGAAAGCAAACGACACCAAAAAAAGAACAAATGTTACTTAAGCGTCTCTACTTACAATGGCAGAATGGAAAATTCATTAGATGGTTCTTTCTATGAAATCCTCCTTAAAATATTACGCATTCTTACCTCGTTCTTACATCCAGAAGCTCATGACCTGTTTTGCTTTGCCCTTATCACTGAAAGCTTATTTTGTTGCACATACTCTTTGACCTAGAAATTCATCATCGATGTAGACTCCCCAAAAAAGTATTCCTGGAATCTACATTGTGTCAATGATTGAAACCATCAAAAACAGGATATATCCATCAGTAGGGAACTGGTTTAAAAAACTGCATTACAGACATACGTAGTCCATGTTGCTATTAAAAAAAGAAAGAAAAGATCTCTACTTATTGATACAAAGAGATGTTCAGGAAATATCGTAAAGTAACAAGAACAGCATGCATGTATGCAGGATGACAGCATGTGGGTTTGTTTTTAAGTGTTCATATACATGTATATCTTTGTTTCTACATAGGAAGTTCTGGAAGGATACCCAAGAGCATTACTGTTTTTGTTATTCACATTATTACTTGATAATTTCATAAGTAATAAGAAAGAGCAGGTGGAGGGGAAAGCCATTGTTTTTCTGAATCAGAGACTGTTGGCCAAAATCAATAGATTTGGCCTATTTGTAAAAAGAAGTTAGTCCTCCCCCAGCAAGGCTGCTGGAACAGCAACCAGGGAAATGTGATAGAGACAGAGTGTGAAACACTTGACTTTTACCAACCGCTTTGGTTTTCCCCTTTGGCCAAACACGTTTAAGAGCCATTTAAAAGGGAAACGCTGTACTTACACGCTATGTGATAAATAAAAACAGCAGCAAAATGATAGGATTGGACTCTTCATCGTTATTACCACCTCCCCGGAAGATGGGTGCGACAGCCGCTCACTCAGGAAAACACCCGAGGCCACACCTTGTTTGTCATATTACATCTTGTTTGTTACGTACCTTATGCTTGGTGTTAGAGCCAAAAGAAAAATAACCAAAGAAATTTCACCCAACAAGCTATCCAGGTTGGCTAGGCATTTGCACAGACCCACAAACTTGGCCGGTGTCTTTCTCCTTCCGAGTTTGGCAGCTTGCACATTGGTGACGAGTGATGGGTGACTGTTTGTAAATGTCACCAAACTAGGGTTTCCTGTTTTGTCCAGAACCTTAGCTTTATGGCAGATGAAGCTTAAGGTGAAAACCTCACAAGGGTCCATTTCATTTGATTTATATTTTGAATCCTAAAATGAGGAGGGCTTTCACTCATTTAAGGAAGATGGGAATCTCATGGAAATACAATCTTTGAAAACCTTTCTCAAAAGCAGTTTCGGGTCTACTAAACAAGAACATGAAAAATGTCTTTGATTTTCCCTCTTGTGCAGTGTTGGTGGGAATGTAAATTTGTACAACTACTGTGGAAAACGCTATGGAGATTCCTCAAAAAATCAAAAATAGAAATACCATATGACCCAGTAATTCTGCTATGGTATTTACCCAAAGAAAATGAAGGCACTAATTTGAAAAATAGATGCACCCATATGTTTATTTTAGCATTATTTACAATAGCCAAGATATGGAAGCAACCCAAGTGTCCATCAATAGGTGAATAAGGAAGATGTGATACATATATTTACACACACACACACACACACACACACACACACACACACCCTGGAATATTACTCAGCCATGAAAAGGATGAGATCACGCCATTTGCAACGACATGGATGGATGGAAAGGGTGTTATGCCAAGTGAGGTAAGTCAGACTGAGAAAGACAAATACTGTAGGATTTCACTCATATGTGGAATCTGAAAAACAAAAAAATGAATAAAAAAACAAAGAATAGAATCAGACCTATAAACACAAAGAACAGACTGGTAGCAGCCAGTGGGGAGAGCGCTGGGGGATGGGCAAAATGGGTGAAGGGAAGTGGGGGGCACAGGCTTCCAGTTATGGAATGAATACGTCGCAAGAATAAAAGGCACAGCCCAGGGAATCGAGTCAAGAATGTTATAATAGATAGCATTTATGGTAACAAAGGATAGCTACACTTGTAGTGAGCCCAGCATAACAAATGAAGAAGTTAAATTACTATGTTGTATACCTGAAAGTAATGTAATATTGTGTGTCAACTCGACTCAAAAAGAACTTTTTAAATGTCTTTATTTTTTGATACAACGATTTTACATCTGTAATTCCATCCTAACTACATAATCAAAGAGGTAGACAAGATCTATTAGTATAGTGGAGTCATGCTGATATAGACCAGTAAGAGTTCTATCAGCTGTAGTAAAATCAGTCAAATTCGTATGACAGAATACTCCAGGGCCATTAAGAATATCAGTGACAAGATTCATGTAAACTACGCACATACGATACCATTCCAATGTTATTCTTTTTAACGCTGTCGCTCTCCTGGGATTTGGGATGCTTTTATGTTTTTCTGTACTTTCTAAGTTTCCTACGATGACTACTTCTTGTTACCAGAAAAACAAAACGTAAAAATGTCACCGATTTTCCCGAGAGTTTACTCAGTACCACCCGCCCGCCCGTTGGCCTGCGCCCACGACAGTGGCAGCACCAGTGCCAGCATGCTAAGCATGCCACCCAAACTGAGATCGGACGGCAAGCAAAGCAAATGTGCAAGAGAGCCAGAGCTCCAACTTTTCCGCAGTTCCACGTATGCCTCCTAGTGGTAGAGGCCACGGAGAGCCTCGCTGCCCAGCTCCCTGGTCAGTGGCTGCCCATTGGTAGCCTGACACTGCCCGGGGTGAGGGTCTTTACACCACAGAAAGCAACAAATGCCATAAATCAGGGCCTTGCCCACGCCTACCCTCCCCAAGCCACTTGTTCCTGTTTCCCAGCATACGACTGGGAGAGTCCCTGAAGGAGAACACATCTCGGAGTGAGGTGTCTGCAGGGACAAACCACAGTCAGCAACACGGTGTGCGATGGTCTAAGCATCGTTTCTCTGCCTTAACCTGTGCTTGACGCTACAGAGCCCTGTACCACTCCTGCTTTTTCATCACACGGGCCTCCGCCTTGTTCAAATAAAGCGAATACGGGCTTTCCCCACATGATCAAGCCTCCAGGGCTATTCGTCAGCAACTCCGAAGACTGTCGCGCAAGAGGAGGGCAGCTCTGACCTACGACTCTGCCCCCTACTGCAACAAGAGCCAACGAGGGTCCCCAGCACAGGAGCTGCCTTCTAGCATCTAGAGGAGTGCCAGCCGAGAGGGACAGGAGCCATTTCCCTCCTCATTTCACAGACTGGACAGTAGCAAATGCAGGGCGATTAGCAGGCCCCAGCATCCCTCCCGGTTAACACTGTGAAGTGGAATAGGCAAGGACACAAATTACCCAGGTGGGAGGTAAACGGAAAATTACAAAGTATTATGGGAGCACACTGGGAAATAGTGTTTCCTGCTGGGAGAAATCAGAAAACTTCCCAGGGGGACACTGATATTTGAATTGGGACTTAAAGGCTAAGTAGGCTTTCAATAATAGATGTGGAGGAAGGGGAGTGCCTGGCAAAACGTATTCTGGGTCATGAAGACCGCATAGGCGGAAGTACTGGATTGTTTATACTGTTTATTTTCTGTCTATTATGGTGTTTTGACATCTTAAAAACCTTTCTGGCTTGGGAGAGACTGTCTGTGCTGGGACGAATCAATTCTTAGAGCTAGCGAGGGCCAACTGGGAGCATGATTTTGATACACAAACCAACCAGTCCAGAGCCCTTTCTCCTCTATCTGGCCAGTGCGCACTAAGAGGCAATATTCCCCGGCCTTAATCTCCCCAGCGCCAGGTCCCAGGCAAATAGAGACCACCCCAAAGGCTTACAGCCTTTCAAAATTATTCACAGTAGCCAATCCTAAGCTGTTTATCCTGTCCTGCCTTGCTTCTCCTGCAGCAGCCCCCCAAAAGACTCCATTTAGGCTTTGCCCTGGCCCCTGTCTTGGACCACCTGAACAAAATTTGGCATTCCTCACATGGCCCTGCCTGGCACGGTATGTTATGATTATAACACACTTTGTTTCCCTGAACTTCTCCTGTGTCCCCTCCTGGCCATACCTGACTGACCACCTCATGAAAGAACACACAACTATAAAGGAAGGGAGTTCTGATATGTTGGGCTGTGCGTGTTTAGGAGGGGAAACTGAAGGGTGGTTGACCGTTTGTGAGGGATCTGGACTGCTGTGATGAAAAACAGACAGAAGATTCTGAAGAGGGCAGCAGCAGGTGCAGAGCTGTGTTTCTGGACAAGGCTGGACAAGGCTGGAGGCAGGGAAGCTAAGAAGCTGTGGGAGCCATCCAGACGAGCTGGCATCCAGACACAGAGAGGAAGAAGGGAGAATCGGAACTAGAAGAGAGTGACGTCATCAATAGAGAAAGGGAACTACATAATCAAGTTTGGGGACAAAGATGAAGAGTTTGGTTCTTGAGTTACAAGAATAAAACTTTTAGAATAGGCTTTAACTTAAAGGGAAGAATTCATAACGTTTTGACTAATTGTTGGCAAGTAACCGTCATAGAGTCAAAATGAAAACCTGTTATGACATGATTGTTTTGACTTGCATTTCTTCAGTTATAACAAACTCAAGCATCTTTTTATTCATTCACTCATTTCTTCCACAAATACATTGAATTTCTACTAGGTGTCAGCACCAGTCTGTGTGAGGGATATAGCAGTGAGCACAAGAAACAAAATTCCCTGACCTCATGGGCCTTGGCTTCTAGTGAAGAGCAATGAACAATAAGCAAAGAAATAAGAAAATAGAGAGTGTGCCCAATGGTGATCAGTGTAATAAAGAAATATAAGTCAGGAAAGGAGAATAGAATATGCTGGCAATTGAGGGTGCAATTTTAAATAGGGGAGGTCTCATAAGAAAGTGACATTTCAGCAGAAGCTTCACAGGTAAGGGTGTGAGCCAAAAGGAAATTTGTCAAAAGAGCAATTTAGGCAGAAGAAACAGTGAGCATAAAGGCCTTTGGTTGGACCATATCTGATTCCCTCTTTTCAAATATTTATTGAGAATTCATCGTTAGTACTCTGGGAACCACCTGCTCATATGCATTTTTCTTTTAGGTTGCCACTCTTGTTGAAATCTAAGAGTTCTTTGCATATTAAAGAAATTGGCCCTTTTTATGGCTGAATAATATTCCTCTGTGTGTGTGTGTGTGTGTGTGTGTGTGTGTGTGTGTGTGTGTGCTATATCTTCTTTATCCATTCATTCACTGATGGAATTAAAAGGAAAAAAAAAAGAAAAGAAAAAAAGAAATTGGCCCTTGCATAGCATATATATTACAAATATTTTCCTGATTTATGTGTGTAAGTATATTGCCACATATTTACCATATGTGAGTGTGTGTCATGTTTAGACACAATTGCTGTTCAGAAGTATTAAATTTTATGCAATAAAATGTATCAACCTTTTCTTTATTGCTTCTAGGTTTTGTGTTTTATTTAGAAAGTTCATCCCCACTCCAAGGATAAAGCAAAATTTAGTCTTTTTTTTTTTTTCGTCTTGCAATTTTATGGTTGAACGAAAAAGACATTTAGAACTTGGATCCTCTGGAACTTATAATGTAATAAATACAATAGGGCTTACTGTTTACAAAACAAAGCACTCTTGAAATTGAAAAACTTCCAAGATCCAGGGGCACCTGAGTGGCTCAGTCATTTAAGCGTCTGCCTTTGGCTCAGGTCATGATTCCGGGGTCCTGGGATCGGGCCGGCATGGGGCTCCCTGTTTAGTGGGGAGTCTGCTTCTCCCTTTCCCTCTGCTCCTCCCCTCAGCTCATGCTCCGTCTCTCTCTCTCCCTCTCAAGTAAAGAAATGAAATCTTTAACAAAATAAAAATAAATTTAAAAAGTAAAAAAACTTTGAATATCCAAAAAAAATGGATTTCTGAATGTGATATAGTAGACAGGGTTGTGTTGAAATTAACTGGGAAAGATCCCAGTAAATTTGTCACTCTCCAATGCCACCAGCCACCCTCTAGAGTCTCATTTCCCAGAGTGCTTCTGTGGCACGCGAGTGCTACAAGATGACTACAGGTATTCAGCCAGAAAAAACAAAAAAAAATTCCATGTTAAAATAAGTTCGGAAATTTTGGAATATTATTTTTTAACTCTAGGACAATCGAGATCCTTTAATAGATTAATATCACGGAGAGTCTCCAACTGGAGGGCTTTTGTGTCATAATGCAGCTTGGGAACCAGCATTCTCAGAAATACCTAGAGAGACTTTTTATAACAAAGACTGTTCAACCTCATGCCTGTCCCATTGCATCAGAATGAGCGAGGATAACATGCGGCGGTTTTTTTAAGCTCCCACTGGTGTTTTGGAATCAGTATCCAGAGCGGACAGAGGTTCCGCTAGAGAATTAGCCCTACAGAAAATTATTTGAATGACTATTTTCTCAATTATCCCAAGGATAGGACATAGCTAGCTCTGTTCTTAATGCATAAGAGGGAAATTAATTCATTGCGTCTAATAAATTCCTGAGGGCATTATGATTTAATTCTTTCCCAAAACCCAGGTTAAAAAGAGCTGGTCTCCAAATTCATGTAATAGCTACAATAGAGCTATGTATATGGATCCTGCGGGGAGAAACAAATTGCCCCCCTTCTATCTTACCACCTCATATCCCTTACAAACAGCACTAAACCAAACTAAATGTTGAATCTGGGAGCAAAGATGGGCAAGAGGACCAAAATGACACTAAGGTCCGTCGGACCAGCACACTCACTTGTGGCTGCTCAAATTAATAGGGTTCTCAGAAATTTGGCCTGATCAATCACCTTTTGTTCTCTCTACACATAATAATGTTTGATATGGTCTGTTATAAGAGCTCATTAATAACACAGAGTCATTTGTAATAAGATCTAAATTTTTCTTTTATTCTAACCTCATGCCTTTATCTTGTTTACGATGATTTCCTCCACCAGCGCCTCAAAAGGAAGTATCATATACTTTAGGCTCCATGAACTTTAATGCATTGTGCAAAACTAGGTACATTCAATTTTGAAATTAAGAATGATTTTAATAATCTGTGTAACCTAATGTGTAAACATAGTGCCAAATATATCATGCTTATTATTATAATTATTTCTCTTTCTAAATCAATTGGTTTGTAAGCGCAAAGAGTGCATTTCATTATATCCTAATTGGATTCACAGAGCTGTGATCTCCTTGTAACCCTAATCCCTATTACAAAATGGAAAAATCATCATTAAATTTGATTTATACACTCCTTTTGGGTAGTGTCACCTACATTACCCTCATGGCAAGAATTTTCTATTAAAAATCTCTCTCTGAACTAAGAATTCTAGTCATTTAGAATAACTGAGTTGAGCACATCGTATGTCCCAGTCAGTATAAAAATTTAACACTCTCATTCCCGGCTATCAAAACTAATACTCAGTCAAAGCCTGAATTGCTGAAAACCACAATTACCAAAGCAGGTTCTGAAAAGCATTACTCCTATGAAGTGCCCTGTGAAGAAGGGGTTTTAGGGGCAAATAAGTTTAGGTAATGTTGAAATTCACAATATATCTTAGTATCGTATCTCCTTCAGAGTTCCTACAGGTTTTTCTTAAGTTTCTATTCAAATTTTTCCAAACTCACTAGATCAGAAATTTTTCTTATGTGTCTTATTTAGTGACATCCTACAGAACAGTTTGGAAATTGCTGAGCTGGACTACCCTTCATGGGAACATCTATTATACATGCTGGTTCTCACCACAAATTCACTTAACATTACAATGAACCCCTTCTTAGCTGGTGCCGACATACTGTGTGAAATCATCCACTACGCAGGGCCAGATACTTCCTTCTTCGGACAAGTCATAGGGAAATCTTCAGGAAACCAGAAGGCCTGCTGGATCTCAATCTCACAGACAGTTCTTTCTCATTCCCGTAATTATGGAGTATCTGTGAACTCAGTTTTATGTTTGGTGGATGTGTCCAACTCACGATGGACAACCTAGGTTGTGTGGTCACGTGGTGACCTGTTTCAGCATTCGGTCTTCACCAGGACTGAGCGGAACACTAAGAATTATTTGAGAAATAAAGAATAAATATTTTCAGAAGAGGGTATGACTTTGCTCTAAAATCCTCCGGATCTGCACTGTGATTATCTTATGGGGTTTCTCAAAGCTCCACACAGTATCTCTAGCTGCCGGTTTGCCTGGGCATAAGGCTCAAATAGCAGAGCAGTGTGCACTGTGGCGAAGACCAGCGGGACCCAGTCAAACCTGCAAACTGGCAGGTCGTCACCTGGTAAATAGGTCAAAGCAGTACATTTAAATGTGGTGTATGCTGCCTTTAAAATCTAAAGAAACCCACCAAATGCTGTGCCTTCCTAGTGATAATGGTATGAAGTACAGCAATTTGTCTTCCATTTTTGGGGAACTATCACATTTCCCAGACCACTCAACCCCTAGAAATGTCACCAAGAAGACATGCCTTGATTTTTTGCGTGGTGTTTCTCCCACCTCCAGTACTCAAGTATTTTACCAAGGCGTCTAAAGCGCTGGTTACTTCCTACTCACCTGGTCCGATCAGTGTGAGTCATCATATCACAGACTGACACGCAGTCCTGTAGAAAATGGTGACAGTCTTGGTCTCTGTGGGCCAGATTATTGCCCCAAACTGGAATGTTGACACAGCTCTGAATGAAAATGATGAAGGTATACTGCTGTCCCTGGCAGATCAAAGCAAACTGCTTTTGATGGTTTTTGCTGTTGTTATTCAGAAGCAGGGGGAGCATTATCCGCATCAGTGACTTGAGTCCCAGCTATTATTCCAGCAAGGAGTCCACACCTGTAATAGCTGCAGTTGTAATTGCAGTCATCTGCTGCTGTCATTATTCCAGACTCATCTGTATTCTGTATGGACCAAACAGATGAGTTAACATTGATGTGAAATGAATCAATAGCCCTGTAGCTTTCAAGAGTTTGATGGTGGCCCTGATCCTTGCAATTACTTCAGGGATGCAGTATTAATCGCTGTTTATTATTTGGGAGAAGCAAATAATAGACAAGGACTTCCTCTTGGTCTTTCCTATTATAAAAGTCTTTACTCCAGGGGCTAGGATGCCATTGTGGGGGTATTGTCCGTAGCTAATTAAGTCTACTTCAACCGTGCTTTTAGAGATTAACATGGTAGGGTTTTGCAGACCTCTCTGGCCAACTGTGATATGAACTTAGGTTAATTTTCCATTTTCTACTTAAACTTCAAAGTCCCCGCTCTAACTAATGGACCGTAGGAGCATTTAGGGTCCTTATGGATTTGCATTGGTTCACAGCCAGTAAAAAACAATTTCTGAAGATTTTGGGTATTTTACCTTATGTACTGTGACTCATGCTGGTAAATGGCCATAGATTCCTTTGGGAAAGGCTAGGTAACAGATTTACAGTCCATAATTGTGCCAACGTTATAAGATCCTTCATCAAGTTGAAAGCCCTCCATTCACAGGACCCTGTGAACGGGCTCACGTTGGAAAATGTGGATGAGACTATGACTGTCGATGACTTAGGTCTCTTGTTATCAAACAAATGGCTACCTATGTATTTCAGTCCAAGGTACATCAGAATAAATCAGGTATTCCCCAAGATGTCTGTGGGTAAAACTAGTCTGAATACTGCTCTCGTCCTACCACTCCCCACGGTAACCACATCTACTTTGTCTCTGAAAATTAAGTGCTGCCGCTCCACTGCTCCTGCTTCAGGATCCCCTCATCCTCACTACAATTAAAGAGTAGAGCCGTTTTCAGTTATAGCGTTTCCCACCATTATCTCTGAATTGCTGAGAGCAGCTATGGCAAAGCTTTCCAAGGATCCTTACTCTTTTTTCTCATTGCCTTGCTTACGAAGGTTTCAAAAGCCCTTCTGAGAGAATATAGTGAAAGAGTGGGGAGCAGGACACACGTGATATAGCCTCTCCAATATTCTATCCTCCTAAGCCTTTAGATTCATACCTCTATGTTATATCAAGAACGTCCTAGCAACTCAACTTCGTTTAATGTAGTTTGCCACTGATTTTAACTAAAAGCCATTCTCAGTTGCTTAAGTGAACACAATGAATCTAGAATTTCTGGTAAGTACCTCAAGGAAAATGTTGGCCTGTTCCTAACTGGTCTAGTATGCCTGTCAACCATTCTCACACATATACTCCAAGTTTCTGCCAGTATAAATCAGCCACATCAATCATCACACAATTCTTTTGGCATTTAAGCTGTCCCCTATTGGTTAGACTTTGCAGTTGTTCCCCTGTAGCATGTTGGTTGCCAATCTAGAGACAGCGTGGGGTAGGGATGGGTCTTAAGAAAGATCAGCAACCCCTTCCAAAGTAATTGCCGAAGGTAAAGTTGTAATAGAATTGTCAAGCAAGGGGAAATCAGAAAAGCAGGAAGGCTTAGTGGGATTTGAGGGATTTACTTAAGCAAATTTCCCTATTCCAATTCTCAGGGTCTCCATCAATGCTAAAATTTTTGTAAAAGATATCTATACTTATACTATCACTCAGCAATATGCAAAATCAAACTTTAATTATAGTTTTAAGATAATACCACAATTATAAGAAATAATGTATTTTTAGGACAATCATAATTATGATTTTTCAACCATGTCTAAATGTAAGAATTTAAAACCCTGGGTTTGTAAGTTCAGTTAAAATTTGCACTAGCCCTTTTCATTATTCATACCTTAGCAATCAATTATAACAGCCACTTGGTTTCCCAAAGACTTCCTCTCAAATAAACATTTCATTCCAAGTAAAAATAAATGAAATAGATAAATACATATTTTGTCAGTGAATATCATGAATTATCACTATCAGCTATCAATGTCCTTAACCCTAAGTAGGCTGCATTTCCATCTTTGAGAGTTTGTTTCCTGGAACAGCTTCTGGTACAAAATGCTTTCTCAATAAGTTTTCAGTAAGAAAAACAGAAACCACTCTAGAAGGGATTAAGTGCTTATAAGACCTAATTAGGAAATTAGGCTTTTATAAAACCATTGGAAGGGACAGAAGACAGAAAGTCAAAGAAGGCCATCACTTGTTTTCAAGTTCACTGCCAATTTTCAGGGAATCAAGATATTTCTTCTCCCCTCCAGGCCAAGAACTCAAAAAGCTGCCAGAGGCAGAAAAGATTGCCAAGTATTCTATTTGCTTTCCTTTATTTCTTGCTTCCTTGCCGTTATGTGGGCACCATTGAAATGTGAGAATTTAGGTGCATCATTTCTGGGTTAGGAAAGAGAAAATCCCACATGTAACTCTCTAGTCTCTTCACTTCTGTGACATGATTATCTAGGATACAAGTTTCAGTGTGTGCAGTTCCAAAGATGCTGAAAGCTCCATCAGCATGGATGCCTAAATGACTGTGGAGCAAAGTACCCTATCAACCCATGGTGAATGTCAGATGTTCAAATGAAAAAAAAATCTTTTTTGTGTTAAGCAATTAGATTTCAGGGTTAATTTTTTAAATTGAAATTCAATTAGTCAACATATAGTACATTAGTTTCAGATGTAGAGTTCAATAATTCATCAGTTGAGTATAACACCCAGTCTCATCACATCACATTCCCTCTTTACTGCCCATCTTCCCACCCACCTCCCCTCCAGCAGCTCTGTTTTGTTTCCTATAGTTAAGAGTCTCTCATGGTTTGTCTCCCTCTCTGATTACTTCCCATTCAGTTTCCCCTCCCTTCCCTTACAATCCTCTGCACTGTTTCTTATATTCCACATATGAGTGAAACCATTATAATTGTCTTTCTCTGATTGACTTATGTCCCTCAGCATAATACCCTCCAGTTCCATCCACATCGATGTAAATTGTAAGTATTCGCCCTTTCTGATGGCTGAGTAATATTACATTGTATATATGAAACATATCTTCTTTATCCATTCATCTGTCAATGGACATCTCAGCTCTTTCCATAGTTTGGCTATTGTGGACATTGCTGTTGTAAACATTGGGGTTCAGGTGCCCATTCAGGTAATTACATTTGTACCTTTGGGGTAAATACCTAGTAGTGCAATTGCTGGGTCATAGGGTAGCTCCATTTTTAACTTTTTGAGGAACCTCCATATTGTTTTCCAGAGTGGCTGTACCAGCTTGCATTCCCACCAACAGTTTAAGAGGGTTCCCCTTTCTCTGCATCCAAGCCAACATTTATTGTTTTGATTTCAGGGTTAATTTATTGCTGAAGAATAATCCTGGGTATGCTGACTAATACAGATGCTAGTGGTCACAGCTGCCTACAGCACTGAAGTAACAGGTGGCAGGTAATCTGGAGGTTGCTGCAAAATTTCATAGCTGCTGAAACTAATGTATGTGCCTGTTGTTGCAAAAAGAATAACAGCCTCTGCTTCCCTCTGCCTTCCAAACTGTGTATGAGTACCTCTCATTGGCAGAAATAAATTGGGACTCAACTGGCAGGAAATTCTGGGAAATAGTTTCAAGGCTTCTCGTCCCTACTATTTGGGGATACAAAGAAAATAGTCAAGATGGTGCTGAGTACTAACAGACAATCTGAAAGAATATATAGAGACAAAAACAGTAACTTAAAGATATGACCGTAAAACAAGAAATGATAAACAATGACAAAGATTGTCAATAAAAGAAAAACAAAATATGGAGAAATTTAAAAACATAAGAATTGAAATGGAAAACTCATGGCTAGATGAAATGACAGATTAGATATAGCTAAAAGAATCATTATTGAATGGGAAGAGAGTGCAAAAACTATATCAAAATTCAACTCAGAGAGACAAAGTCATTGAATATGTGAAGGACTAATGAGAAGGACTAATACATGTTCTCTCGAGTTTCCAGAAGTAGATAAGTTAGAAAAGAAAATCAATCCTAAAAATAGTATTTGTCGAGACTTGCCTGATGTCTCAATTGTTGAAAGAACCCAGTTGAAAGAACCCAGTTCTCAAATTCCAGAAGCCCAATTAACCCCCAAACTATAAAATACAAGGAAATCCATAAGTAGCCCACTGTGGTAAAATTTCAGAACACTATACCAAAAACAAACAAAAAAGATCTTAAAAACAGAGAGAAAAGAAAGATCACCTACCAACGAAGGAAAAATAGAGTGACAACTGACTTCTGAACAGTAACAATGTAAATAAGAAGAGAATGGAATAATATTTTCAATGTGCAGAGAGAAAAGAACTATCAACTTAGTATTCCGTATGCAATGAAACTCCCATGAATGAGAAAGAATAAAGTGATTTAGATAAACAAAAACTGAGTTAAATACAGAATGGGAATAGATTGGACAACCTCCAAACAAATAGTAGAGAGAATAGAATAAGAAAAACTCAATCCCAAATGAAAGGCAAAAAGAGGGAAGAATTTTAAAGCAAGACAAATAGAAATTACATTAAAAGATGGGGGAATTAATATAGATGTATAAGTCATCATATCATTATAAATAGTTTAAACTCTCAAATCAAAAAGTAAGTAATCAGACCAGAAAAAAATTCAGTTATATGTTATATGGGTAAAGACATACCCAAAACTTAACAACAAGAAAGACAGAAAGTAATAGGATAGAAAGAGGGGGTGCCTGGGTGGCTCAGCCGTTAAGCATCTGCCTTTGGCTCAGATCATGATTCCAGGTTCCTGGGATCGAGCCCCACATTGGGCTCCCTGCTTGGTGGGAAGCCTGCTTCTCCTTCTCACACTCCCCTTGCTTGTGTTCCCTCTCTCACTGTCTCTCTCTGTCAAATAAATAAATAAATAAGATCTTTAAAAAAAAAAAAAAGAAAGAAAGAAAGAGAACCAAGCAAATATCAACCAAAATTAGTTGCTGTTGCTCTATAAACATCAGATAAAATTGACTTTAAGGCAAAAAAACTTTAACAGAGGGGTGCCTGGGTGGCTCAGTCATTAAGCATCTGTCTTTGGCTCAGGGCGTGATCCCGGGGTTCTGGGATCGAGCCCCACATCAGGCTCTTCCACTGGGAGCCTGCTTCTTCTTCTCCCACTCCCCCTGCTTGTGTTCCCTCTCTCGCTGGCTGTCTCTCTCTCTGTCAAATAAATAAAATCTTTAAAAAAAAAAAAAAAACTTTAACAGAGATGAGAAGGACCACTATGTAACAATAAAAGAATCAAGTCTTCAGGAAGGCACAAAATGCCCAATTTTTTGTACCTAATAGTACAGCCTAAAATAAATATAAAGTAGACATTGACAGAACTAATAGGTGAAGTTGATACACTCAACGTTATAGTAAGTGATTTTAGCACAGTTTTTTCAATGGTTGCTAGATCACAGGTGAAGTAAATTCAGTAGGGATATAGATAATATAATGAATAGTCAAATTAACTTAATTTTATATGTATATGATATAATAGGTATATCATTACAGCCAACATTAGGAAAAAAATATATATCTTATATCTATCTATCTATCTATCAATCAAGTATATATAAATACTGATCATGTAACAGGCCATAAAGCTATAGCACCAAAAACTTCCAAAGGACTGGTGTCACAGCACCACATAGTCTAACTGGTATGTAACAAATTCACAACTAATAACAAGACATTAACTAGGGGGAAAAATCCTTTCAATTGGAAATTTTAAAAATACACTTTCAAGTACTTAGGGGTCAAAAAGAAAACATAATAAAATAAGAAAATACTTAGAATTGAAAATTATAAAAACATTTCACACTGAAACTTGTGGGATATCACTAAGGAGGTACTAAAAGGGAAAACTGTAGTCTTCAATGCTTATGTTAGAAAAGAAGAAAACGTAAAACAATGAACTAAATTTCCAATTGAAGAAATTAGAAAAGCAATAACAGAAGAAATTCAAATAGAAGATAAAACATAACAAAAGTAAAATTAATGAAATATAAAAAGAAAAAGAGCAGTAGGAAGAAACAACAAAGGCAAGACTTTATTCATTGAAAAAATTAATAAAACAATAAACTTCTGGCAAGATTAACCAAGGACAAAAGAGAGAAGAGAAAGATAAACAAGTTATTTTGAGAAACTTGAAAACTTAATTAAATGGATAAATTAGTAGGGAAAAAATGCAGTATAACAGAATTGACAAAAGTCAAGAAGTAATCCTATGAATAATCCTATGACTCATACAAAATTGTATCAGCAGTTTAAAATCTTCTCATCAAAAAAAATTAAAAAACAAAGCCCCAGGTGGTTTTATAGGCACATTCTAACAAATATTTATTATGAATTAATCTCAAATTTGCATAAACTGTTCTGAAAAATAGTAAATCCAAATCTAGCTTTGATATCCAAATAAGACAATGTCAACATAAGAAAGGAAAATTACAGGCCAATCAATCTCCACTTAAATGCAATAAAGCATATAAACATAATATATACTGACCACATAGGATTTATTCCAGGAACTCAGGTTTAGTTAATATTATAACATAACATAATATAACCTACTATACTTCTCTACATTAAGAGGTTAAAGCAGAAAAACAGAATAAAATAAATCTCATTAGGTATAAAAGAAAACATCCCTCCAAATTTATATGCATTTGTGGTATACATAACTAAAAAGAAAATCTCTTAGCAACCAAAACTTGAAAAAAAACTATAATAACCTGGAATGGGTATATACCTAAAACCTATAGCAATTATCATACTCAATAATAAAACATTAATATATGAGGGTATCTCCATGACCTTGAGTAGGAAAAGAAACAAAAATGTACCAAGCATAAGACTATCAAAAAATGACTAAATTAACACCTTGACCTTCTGCTCAAACACACACACACACACACACCCCAAACAAACAAAAAACTGTGAGGAAATTAGAGAAGATAAAGATCTTCTACAGGTTAATTTTAAAAAGAGAGAAAGAGAAAGAAAGCTAATTCAATAGAAAGTAGGCAATTAACATCTAAAAAGTCTCAACCTAACTTGTAACCGTGGAATGTAAATTCAAACACAAATGAAGTCCGAATACACATCCGACAAAATGCCCCAAATTAAAAAGACTGACAATGCACAGTACTGACAAGAAGGTGGGTAAGAGCAACACTCATACAGTTGGGGTGATGATAAACTAGTAAACTACTTCAGAAAACAATTTGTAAGTACCCAGCAAAGTTAAATGTGTGTTTCGTAACACAGCGATTCCACGCACGCGAGTGTGTGCTAGAGAAATTCTTGTGTATTTGCACCTAGAAAATGTATAAGAATGTTCATGTCAACATTGTCAGTGGTAAAGTTAATACGTATATCCGAACCCACAAAATGGAGACCAAGCCAGTGCCCCAGTCCACCTCACAGATCTAAACCTGACTCAGCCTGCATTTACCAGAAACACCTCACTGTCAAGGATACCTAACATACAGGCACCACCATCCTCCAACTCAGCTTTAGCTAGCTTACCTTACTTTAGAAAAGGACGTGCTAGCCTTAGAAGGAAATCCCCAACTTCCTAACCTGCCACGACCTCTTTCTGCATCACCACTTCTAATGCTTTATAAAACTCACTTTTGCCCCAAATCCTTGAGGGATGAGTGCTCCACTCCCTGTGAGGCACTGGACCTCCCACCCCCCAAATTGTCTTCTCTTGAATAAAGGGCATAAAACTCATTACTAAATTGTATTATTTTGTCATTTGACACCAGTTAGAGCAAAGACTAAAATCAATCCAAATACCCATCAACGGTAGATGGATTTTTAAAAAAATAATTGCAATGCACTCATATAATAGAACACCTTACAACAATGAGACTGAGTGAAATGCAGGTAATAAGTACGAATAACAAAGAAATATTAAGAAAAAAAGAAAATCACAAATGATACATACAGTAAAATAAAATTTTTAAAAATTTCTGAAACAAAACTAAAGAAAGTACTGTTTGCAGAGACTTAAAAATTCCTTATAAAGGTTCTATATCTTAAACTAGGTAGGGATAGGGGGGTGTTCATTTTATTATTTTTTTTAAAATATGCCCATATATTATATATACTCTCTCGTATATATAATGTAGTTCACATTTTTCATGTAAAAACAGATCTATTTGTTTTTGTTATTTCCAGTTGTTGAAGCAGTGTTTCTTTAAATAATTGCTAAAATTTATTGAGCTCTCACTATTTACCTGAAGTTGTACTAAGCTCTTTATGTGGATTATCTATATTAATCCTCACAGCAAGTCCTTGAGGTAAGAACTATTACGACATGCACTTTATATGCATGCAAATGGAAGCTTAGAGATGTGATTTGCCCAAGGTAACAAAAGTAGTAAACAGTAGATCTAATACTAATCTGACTATATAGCCTAAACCAGAACCAGTATACACCATCTTTAAAAATGACACAGTCCTGAGATTGTTCATGAACCCTGTGTTACGCAATCTTTGCGAATAGACTGTATCAAAGCAGAATGCGTATATTTGCTGTTGGCTTTCCTCCCATAAGAAACATTGACCAGAGTTGAGTCTTTCAGTGTTATATTCAAGTATCATCCCCAAAATGTAGACCACTTAAAATCATTCTTGACTGTAATCATATTGGATTCTACTTTTTTATTCTTTTAGTTATTTGTGCATTTCTGTCATTGTTTTCAATTTTTATACATTTAAATCAATTTTCATTGTGTAAAACATTGATTTGATTCCAAAATCAAAATCATAAAACAAAGTAATTCAGGGAAGTCTTAGTTGTATCCCTGTCACCTCTTTCCTGTCTCTCCCTCCCTTTAAAAGGAAAACTAATTTTTATTAGTTTTTAGTTTATCTTTCCATTGTGTCCTTTTACAGATATTTCCTGTGGCGCCTGGGTGGCTTAGTCAGTTAAGTATCCAACTCTTGATCTCAGCTAAGGCTTTGATCTCAGGGTTGTGAGTTCAAGCCGCACTGCGCACAGAGCTTACTTAAACAATAAGGATGACAACAAAAATTCATATTTCTTATTCTTCCCTTTCCCTTTTTGTGTAAGGTTGGCAGACAATACACAATATACACACAGATTCTGATTTAGGTATTTTTTAATATACTGATGCATGCTAAGAGGAAAGTAAGGTTCTAAAGAAAAGTAAATTTGTTACTTGTTTTCAAGGAGGTCCAATTTTAAGAAAAATTAAGAAGCTCAGGCTGTAGTTCTTTCTCTGCTACTAACTCTTCACATGATTCTTGGAAAATCACACAATCAATCCATGTCTCAGTTTCCCCAAGTATAAAAAAGAAAGGAAACTAAAGGTTCTAGAGCCCTATCCATCTCCAACAAAAAATGCCACAATGCCTGAGTTGGGGATGATGAAGCATATCAATCTTGAGTTAGACAGTGCAGGGGTTCAGAATGTCACCCCAAAAATATGCTCCTTTGTCATACTGATTATTTTGGATTAAAGGTACCTGAGAAACAGCCAATGCAAAAAGGATACTCTGATTTTCCTCTAGCCTCCTGAAAGCAGGAGATTAATCTGCCATGTAAAGCTACCCTCTGTACCCAAGAAGGTAGAAGGCATCTTTATCACCAGACAGGGAATTTAGGGTTAATAGGCTATATGAGCAAATCTTGTTACTTCTTCACCGTTTTATTACCTCCTAGCCCAAACTTCTTCATTTTGTCAATTCTTCACAAGTTTATTGTTTTTGTCTAAAAGGTATCAAAGCTTCCTGCTTTTGGTCACTTCTTTGAGTCTTGTATCTCTGTGAGACTCCCCTACATACATATGTAATTAAAATTGTTTTTCTCTAGTTAATCTGTCTTTTGTTATGGGGAGGGGGGGAAGCTGCACAGTCAAGAACCTAGAAAGGTAGAGGAAAAAACATTTTTCCTCCTCTGCAATAGATCTGACAACTATTAGCAATGCCTCAATGTTTTTATTATGATGAGCCGATTTTCATTTTTTCTCACTTTCCACGCCAATCCTTCAGAAGTAAAGTCTGTAGAAAAGAACTTTAGTTGACTCAAACATGGCATTCACAAAAAAATGAGAATGGACATTTTGTTCATGTTTAGGGCAGTTTCTATTTACGAAAGACTATTGAATGCTTTATCCACTGAAATCATTACCGGTATGTTTAAAAATGGCTACTAGGGCACAAAGTACTAAAATAATCCACTCTAAGCACTTCAGACAGGATGCCCAGTAATAACCAGCATTAGGCTGATTATGAATAAACATTATAATGACGCAAAATAAGGAGAAAGATAGTGTGTTTAGCTTAAGTAGATTCAAGGAGTTGATGACCAATGCTGGAAATTTTTAGGAGAAATGTAAGTGGTCATTTGGTAAACAAAGTAAGTACATTTTTGTGGTTGATTCTCTTTAATAGAAATACATACTTTAATATTGTTTCCAATAACTCTTCTGTGAACAAAATAGGTCTATTAGATCTCAAATCTGAAATTCTCTGGGTTACTGAACTACAGAAGGACCTTGCCTTCAAGGGTTTTTATAATTGGTTTGGAGAAACACATCAAATCACAGTAATAACCTCATGCTGTATGATTGCATATCTACTCAACTTCCTTTTCTCTCTCTCTTTCCCTCTGTCTCATAAGATTTCTATGTGAGTAGAAAAAGTTTATATTGAGCTGTAAGTTGTCACCTAATATTTTAGGATCTATAGCTTTTCAAAAATCTTTAATCCATTATTATTCCTATTTTCTGTCATCAAGAAATTGGAAGTAATAGGTTCTCTCCTCAAGATACCAGACATGTGTTTTTCGATTCCGTATTAGGAAAACATGGGAATATTTCAGATAAAAATAATTCTTCAGAGAATGAATACCTAGAGAAAATGCTTCCCTTCTTTCATTAGGAGAACATTACTCGATTAGAAATGATCATTCTTCCACCAAAAGTTATTTCTTGCTTCAGCTCACTCTGTGTTCAGCGTATGCTGATATAGGTTCGTAATAGTTTTCTTTTTTTTTTTTTCTGGTAATATTCCATTTGATCAGGTGGAAGCCTAAGCCACTTGACCTGTTTTGGGAACCTGTGCTAGAGGGATGAAATATTTGCACTGCTCGGACCTCAGAGTAATCCAAGAAAGAATCTGGAGTGAAACCAAAACAAAAAACCAGAGAAATCATGTGATCAAAATGTCAATTCAAAAGGCAAGAAAAGAACATCCTGTCCTGAGGAGAATGGAGTAGTATGAGGCTGACCAATGTTTCCTTCAAGAACAACTACAAATACCGTATAACATATAGATTCACTCATTTAAAGAGATCAGACAGTTGCTGAATTGAAGAAGACAAGAATGACTAAATTTCTCAAGAGGAGAGAACTTCAGATCTCTGGCAACCTGCAGCCACTTTTTCCTTTGGGACATATGCAGATTCCAAGAGATTGGCAATCTGGGGTTTTTCCCAGACAGCTGCGGGAAAGAAAAGCCAGCAGAGATTTTAAAGGTCTTGTGGGGCTGTAGAGATGCAATGAAAGGCTTGAGGGACCTCAAACACACAGTCTCTCAAGACATGTGCTATTTTCTGAGGCTATGAGGGCAGGTTATTAAAAAGCTAATCATAAAACCTCTGAAACACAAAGTAACATTTTTTCCCATGGACTTTTGGTGCTGGGGAAACAGAGTAGACTCTAGGACTTGGAAGCTAAGCCCAAACCTCTGAAAATCAGAGGGAAGTTCTCCACTGTTCCATAATGCTGAAGAGACAAAGATCAGATCCTGCTAGGAATAGGGAGGCCAGTGAACATACCACCGTGCATTCAATTGAAAACCCTGAAGGACAACACCTCAGTAACAAATCAGAGCCATACTAAATCTTACCAAAACTAAAAGTCAGTCTCGACTCAGTTCAATGTCTGATTGGCTTAAGATAATCAGTCCCAATTTCATCCGCCTAGCAGAGGAAAAGATGAACCCACTGTGAGGGAAGAAAAAGTCATTTGGAAGTACATAATTTTTACACACAATGATCAGCATTCAGTAAAAAATTTCTAGTCATGCTGTGAGTCAGGACCATATTATGAAAACCACAGGGAAAAGCATTCAATAGAAATAGAACCACAGGTGACATAGATATTAAAGTTAGTAGAAAAAGACTTCAAAATAACTAGGATTTATACATTGAAGAATATAGAGAAAATAAACTTTAAAATGGAGAATTTTTCAGAGAATTATAATCTGTAAAAAGGATCAAAGGAAAATTTTAGAATTTTAAAATACATGTGATTATTACGTGTTTAGTAGAGATTAGACACAGAAGACAGGATTAGTGAACTGGAAGAATAAACAACAGAAAACATCCAAACTGAAGCACAGAGAAAATAGGAATGGAAAGTAATAGAAAAAGCACAAGAGATATGTGGGATACAGTGAAAAGGTATTAATATATATAATATGGAACCCAAGAAGGACAGGAGAAAATAAGGCAGAAATGATATTTGAAGATATAATGACCAAGAAGTTTCCCAATTTGAAAAATGATATCAACACACGAATTCATGAAATTCTGGCACAGATTCAAGAATAAACCATAAGCAACATAAATGTAAAGAAAGCCATATTGAGGCACAGCATGACTAAACTGCTTTAAATCAGAAGTCAAGGCAAGGGAAGAATCTAGCTACACAGGGAAGGCCAGAGACTAGGGAAAGCTGTCTGAACAAAAAAATAAATTAAAAAGAGGATGATTACCTGGATGATCCACTGGGTGGTACACTTGGCAGACTATTTCAGAGATGGAGGTGAAAGCTCTTGAGAATAGGACAGGATAACCTTGAGCTTCACTCTTAGTTTGCTTAAACAACGATAAAGTCCTGAGCAATTTTTGCACTAACTAATTTGAATCACAACCAATTTTCTCTCTCTCCCTCTCATATCCAATAAATTAATTTACATAATTTATTGCTTGAGAAACACTTTAAGTTTCAGTAAGTGTTTGCTTTTTGCTGGGTATCCTTAAAGATAGAGGACTACTATCCCTGACTCTCTCAGCTAGCAGTCCCGCCTGGGAAAATCTGAGCCGAAAAAGGGAAGATCTACAGTATATGAGTATTGCCTAGGGGCACTTTCTCCCCTTCTCTCTCTTTACAAGAGTCAACCAGAAATTCGAATAAGGGATGGTGAGAAGTGGGCCAGTAATTGCATATTAAATTGCTCTCCACATATTTCTGTACCCCTGATTAAGAACAATTTCTCTATATGGGTGCAAATGAATCGTCCTGAAATCCTATTAAATGCAGATTCCAGTTCAATAGCTCTGGGGAAGGACCTGGGATTCTGCATTTCTAACAAACTCCTAAGTGATGCTGGAAACTGCTGGTCCACAGATGATTTTAAGAAACAAGGTTTTAGGTAAATTCAAAAATAACCAAAAAATCGGCCTCTCCAGCTGTTAATTGTGAGTTACTTTAAGATAGAGTGTGTGAAGTTCTCCTGAGGAGAGGGGTGCCCAGTGGTTGTACTTTTGAAGTGTTTACTGAAGTATATTCTGAACACTAACTACTCTTATAGTCACAAAAGGCGTTAATGCATGCTCCCTAGACCCAAACAGTTCCATGGTCAGATAAGTTTGGGAAGCATTTGTATACCTTTTTCCCCTCTAGGAGAGTCACAATGTCCATTTGCATTGTAATGATTCTAAACCATCTGCTGTAGGGAAACATGTTTAACCTGATCATTCATTCATTTAACTATTAACATTCTGAGAAACTGGTGTTCCATGGAACTGACTTTGAGAAATACAGCCATACACAGCAGTTTTCCAACTCTGGTGTGTATCAGAATTAGCTGGAGAGCTGATAGAGAACACAGATGCAAGGGCTTGCTGAAGTAGGATAGGTCCTAGGCCTTTGTATTTTTACCAAATTCCCCAGGCAATCATGATTCCCACCAACGTTTGCGAATCACTACTTTAGGGTAATCTCAGAAGAGTTTGTTACCATCTGGGGACGCAGGGCTACCTATGAACCCAGTTGCCATCTTGCAGCACCTATGCTATCTGGGGGAGGACCAGCATCGACTATGAAGAACCATCATCGAAAAAAGAACATTCAGACCACATGGTGCACCCTAAAGATTCTTTTCTCTATTCTACATACTGGAGGGATTCCTTCAAGTCTTATTTTCGTCAGTCAACAGAGAGGGAGCTATTCCTTAGCCCTGCTCTAAATCAGATCTCCTGAGAAGGGTTCCCTCCAGAACCAATTCATTTGTTCATTGAACAAATCTTCACCAATCAGCGTTTTGGCAGTATTCAGTGAAAAAGACAGGCAAGGCACTCCCATGAGGCAGGGGTAGGGGACAGACAATAAACAAGTAAACAATAAATAATTTCAGATAGTAATCCATGTCATGAAGAAGATAAACAGTGTCACAGGACAGAGAATGACTGTGTCAGGATTCTGTTTACATACCGTGGTCCCAGAAGACTACAAAAGCCATAAGGCCAGTCAGGGTACTGTGGACACCATTCCAGAGGCCAACAGTGACTGAGACTGGCCTTGATGGTTCAGAAAACTTCACCAGCCCCCTCAAATATGTGTACTCAGGAGGCAGCCTATATCCCTTGTACCTACTACAGTGACTGGCTTATACAGAGTCCCCAGTGAACACTGGTGAATGGCTGGTTGGATAGATGGATTGTCGGATATGTCTTTAATTCTAGTGATTTCGACAGACAGACAAACATGGCTTATATTTCACATAGGTGAAATAACCTTATTCCCCAGGTCTCACTGGCCCTGTGCCTTCTCCCTCTCTGGCTCTGCTCAGACTTCCTAAAATGCTCTCCTTCCTTCTGCCACCTCCAATCCTACTCAGCCTGCAAATGCCACTTCCTCTTTGATCCTCCCCAGCTGGGAGAAAATGTACTTTCTCACTGTTCTTTCCTTTTTTTTTTTTTTTTAAATATATCTAAGGGTACTGATGCTCACAGACTCTGCAAACACTCCCTTACTGAAGACTCAACCCTGTATACCAGGTTCTACACTTGGCACTGGGCACATACTGGGGATAAAAGATGTAGGCATGGCCTCTAGTTCATGGAATTACGGGCTAGTGGGGGAGGCAGGTGTGAGTCAAGGAATCACACCATTAGGTCTATAGGGGCACCTGCGATTCGTCTTACGGGGGAAAGGTACATGGTGTTCCAGGTGTTACAAGGCTGCCTTGGGGAAGGGACAATTGACTTGGAATCTGAAGGCTGAGTAGGAATTAACCAGGTGGAGAAGAAAAACAAGGACATTCCGGGCAGAGGGCATAACCTGCCAAGTGCTGTGTAGGGGGAGAGCAGGGTATTGGAAAGGCTCTGGGGGGAAGCCAGTGGCTGGTGAGGGGCAAGTCAACACGGAGACACTAGAGGAAATAGGAAAGGCAGGCCAGAGCCAGAGCACAAAGGCAAGTTCTGGGCTTTGTTCTGCGTCCCACTAACTGCATCCCCACTGATTTCCCTGACCCATCGCCCCACCTCAAACCTCTTTATGTTTCTGCTTGGGTGTCCCTCACCTCATAAGAATCTGGTTCCCTTCACCAGCCCCATGTTTTGGATTATATAAGAAATTTCAGCTATGCTGTCAAGTTAGAGGTAGACTTAAATAGGGATAAAATCAAAAGGGTGCATTCTTGAGAATGAGGGAAACGGACACCGTGCCTTGAACAAAGACAAGAGATTGAGACCAAGAAATCAGCTGTTTCTCTATGACATACCCAGTGAGGCGAATGCGGACTACCAATCTGAAGTGTCCAAAAATGTGTGCCCTAAACTCTGACAGATCTGAAACTCTGGAATTCCTTGCCAAGCTGGGGTGGCTCTATTATAAGGAAGGTATCTAGAGGTTACAAAGTGGTGATATTTATATCCCCCCACAGCAGCTTGCATTAAAGGGGTGCAATCATTGATAATAAATATAAAACTGAATTTTAGGACATTAGGAACCGTTGTATGATCAGCAAATGTGCAGCCTTAGGGCCATTTTCTGGGATTCTTGTCATGGCACAATGTGGTGAAAAAGAGCACAGGCTGAGATTCGGGAAGATGGGATTCTGGATCTCACTCTGGCTCTGAAGGAGCTCTTGGGCCCTGGACAACATTTCCCAACAATTATAAACCCCACCTTCAGTAAAATATGGTGAAGTCAGGTTCTTAAGTATCGTCAGGAAGCAAAAATCAAGTATCATCAAAACCACCTGAAAAATGCTCGAGGAGGGCACAATATTGGAGCCTGACGCACCACACTTCTTCTCTTACTAAGTCCAGTGTTGCCAATCCTACCCCTCCCCCCCACTATGCCCCAGCGTTGGACAGCATTGCTGTTGACTCAACTGAACACCGGATGAAGTGGTTGGCTTGCATTCAGGAGCCACGTTGTAACCAAAACAGCGTACTTTCTCTTTAAACACCGAAACCACGTTCAGTGAGGTGAGGTGCTTCCCAAGAAGCACGTGGTCCCGACTGAGGCAACAGTGCCAGGGGTCTAGCTCCCATTTCCCCTGATACCGTTTCTGCACATGCTACCAGAAGAAAATACCTCCTCATCCCTACCCACCTCAAAAGCATTTTATGAGGTTAGCTGTGGAAACACATCACAGGAAACTTCGCGAAGTCCAAGTCAGTGAAGTAAAATTTCCAAAACCAATTTGTCGCATCCACATTGTTTGACGCAGCCAACATTTACAATAATGTAGCAACAGTACTTATGATAGAATCCCAGGACTCGACGCTCTTTGAAGAATCCAGTCCAATTCCCTACCCAAAGCAGAGTCCCATCAACCACAAAGGAGGGAACGGCACAGAGACAGGGAGCTCACTTTTCAACGAGGTGACCTCCTCTGTGTTGCTCTTAGACAGGTTTCATTCAATGACTTAATGTCTGCTTTTGTAGAACTTTCATTGACTTGTTTTTTTTTTTTAACATTTTATTTATTTATTTGTGTGTGAGAGAGAGAGCACACAAGCAGGGGGAACGCCAGAGGGAGAGAGAGAAGCAGACTCCCCGCTGAGCAAGGAGTCCGATGTGAGACTCGATCCCAGGACCCTGGGATCATGACCTGAGCCGAAGGCAGACCTTAACCGACTGAGCCACCCAGGCGGTCCAACTGACTGATTTTCGTAGTGCCTTGCGTAGCTACACCAAATAAGTATTCCTGCATGTGACAGCACGTCAGATATTCGGGGACAGCAATCATATCTCCTCTTCCCACAGGACATGGGTACCAAAGCTCTCATTTACCATCCCCGACACCTGCCTCCACATATACAAAATTTACCAGTGTCCCCACTACAGCGTGGGCAGGAGAGCCAGGCCTGCCTTTATGTGAGGTTCCTCTAAGAGAAAAACTCATTTCCTGGAACAGCTTAGAATGTCTTATAATAACGGCTACAAATGCAGAGTAAACACATCATAGTGCTACAGATTAAAGATCCTTTTCTTTCTTTTTTTGTTTTTTAAGATTTATTTATTTGAGAGAGAGAGAGAGAGTGTCCAGGGGAGGGGCAGCAAGAGAGGGAGAGAGAGAATCTCAGGCAGACCCCACTACTGACGGTAGAGCCTGACGCAGGGCTCGATCTCACAACCCTGAGATCACGACCTGAGCCAAAATCAAGAGTTGGACCCTCGACCAACTGCGCCACCCAGGCATCCTGATCTTTTTCTTAAATGAAAATTTCAGATGTGTCTATTTTATTAATACAGAACATGGACAGAAAAGAATGCAAAAAAAAAAGAAAAATTTACCACCTTAATTTTACGCGCACACACAAAATCCAGTTTCTAAAGCTCCCTGTTATTTAAATTTTCAAACGGTTCCAGGGTTTGTGTTTGGGCCTGCATGTATGCCATCTCCGGAATTCAGTTTTTAAGGATCCAGCCTAAACAGAATCAAGATTCTGGGATTTATTTATGTTCTCTAATGCCCAGAGATAATTGAGACTGTCACAGTTATTTTTCAAGAACATTATGACCTGGTGAATCCATCAACTTCAACACAGTATAAGTACTGTGTTCAACACAAGTAAGTATAAGAACAGACTAAGGTTATCTCTCTAAAGGCTCTAACAGCTCCTAAACAAATGGCATCCCCTAAATTTTCCTAATTCCATGGTTCTTAAAGGACCAATGGCTGAGTAATCTACCAGTGATATACAGAGTTCTGTTATCTATTGTAATCACTCTCTGTGTCTTGCAATGACTGAGATGTATGGCCTATATAAGCTGGGATATACACTGTGAAATCTGTCCATGGTTTTTGCTAAGAGTTGCCAAGTTTAAAAATAGAGCGTAGGAAAATTACTCATCGTGTGGAGGAAGATGGGAGAAAAGCACCAAATGGGCTTTTAATGAGGACTTCTCAGTGTGAACATATGTAAAAAGAACTTTTAGATATAGGCATTGTGAGAAATAAAAACGATCCAGCTAAGTTCTCAAGAAAGCTTACAGGTACAAGATCATGGTGATTATATGTACAGTGAACAGCTTATTCACGAAAAACCATTTTGTTCACTGTTCAGTGGACGAGCACACTTGGCTCCCCAGAAACATTTCGACTAGACAAAACATACCAACACATTAGTCATAAATATAGCTTTATTATTATAATATTTATTTCATAATCTAAAAACTTCTTCAATTCTGGGAAAAGAACATTCCAACTTCCATACAACTGATCTACCCTGCAGAATGCTGGAAAACAGTGTCTAAGCAACCTGAACTGTGCAGCTGAAAATCTATAACTTGGTTTGGGAATAAAAGAATGAAAGACCAGTTCAAAGAAAAATTTCTTCCTTATAAAACAAATAATAAAATTAGATCCATTCTTCAGTTCAGCCTTGAACATGTTTTCCCAGAAACTTTGGTAATTTCTCCAAAAATCAACTCGCAGGTTGACTGCCCATGTGGACAAAAAAAATATATATATATTTAAAAATAAGACCCAAGTGGGACATGGTACATGGCCCAGGCCATGGCATGTAAGTGAAATATCCCTTAGAG
Source organism: Ursus americanus (assembly GCF_024610735.1). Classification (NCBI taxonomy): domain Eukaryota; kingdom Metazoa; phylum Chordata; class Mammalia; order Carnivora; family Ursidae; genus Ursus; species Ursus americanus. The sequence goes on from NC_142132.1 coordinate 61,089,284, forward strand.
TGAGCCAGCTCCCATGTTTCAACAGCAAATTTATGTCTCTAAGGAAGTACAACATATATAATGCATTTCCTTGTATGAAGGTCAGAATTTAGTTGGAATTAAAAAGAATTTTTAATACACTAAATCTTAAAATCGTTTGTCTTGTGTAATGTACATAGAGTAGATATGATATTATGGTGCTTTCTGAAGATCACGGGGTACCACTGTCAAAGAGGGCTGTCATGCCCTCTAGGCATACTAAATAAAAACTGAAAATGTAGGTTATGTTAAATAAAATGAAAAAATCTGGCTCTACCACCTTTAAAACAAGTTGTTGTCAGTGCACACATGTGTTACGGGACAAAGGGCATGCAATAGAACTAACAAGCCAATTTTTTAGTATGTAAAAGGCTGGAGTGCAATCATGGTATAAACATCAATAATAAATAAGTTTGGAGGAGATTAACTCTCCAAATAAACCAATAATGATAACGCTACAATTTTTATAATGTTAGCCTAAACAGTGATATTCACTTCACAGCAATGTTTTTTCCCACTTGATAGATGCCTATATACCAGATGAATGGCCCACCCCTGTGAACCAGATGTCGAAGTGAAGGTTCAAAAATCAACATTTTCACTATGATAGGTTTCAAAATGTTCGTATAATGATAAGTTACACTTTTCAACTTACTGGCATTTTAAGTAACTGCATTATACCTATTTTTAATGCATTGCTAATCTGGTGCTTATTGCAACAATCATTCTACTAATGTTAACTAGGTTACAGTTTTAATTTTCAAAATAAGAGAATTCAACTTACATGAACTAACATACATAGTTTAAAAACCACCCACCACAAACACACACCTTTTGCATGAGTATTTAAAAATAAATTATTAATATACCTGACATATACATTTTGTTATATATATATGTATACATTTGTGGACATAACTACTCTTTTTTCCAGAAGGATGTCAGCACTTGTAAACTCTGAAGACCTGATGATATTGTTAACATTAAAAAAAAAAAAAAGTAACATGGAAATTCATTCTCGAAGAGAACCATAAAGCAGGAGGCTCTTAACAGATGGTTCTTTGTGGAAACAAAGGCTATTTTAGGGAGGGAGAGGAGGACAGTCTCAGACTGTGGATCCCCCATGCACTGTTTCAGAAACTACTTTGGAAAGCAGTGTCCAGTGAACGCTTCAAACACCTGGTTGAAAGGTAAGGACGTATATTTAGTCATCAAAGGGCACAGAAGCAGCGGGAGGTGGAAAAGTGAGGCCAGCAAGGGGACAGTCATGGCCACAGCCCACAGCAGCTGCTGCTAGTACCAGGGAAGCAGGGAAGGGCTACGTAACGTCTACAGTGTTGCCAGGCCCCGGCTCACGATGCACTAGATGTGCCATCCGCTGCTGTTCCGGCCCTTCAGACCCCAAACCGGTGATGGGCCCCGATCAAAGGGTTTTATGGTTGTAAGGTTCTGATGGGGTTTTCCGCCCCAACCACAGGCAACACTAACGGCTTTGAAGACAGAGGCTACAGCTCGGTCTTTGGGTGCAGAACACTCAGCCCAAGGGGAGAGCAGAGGCACCCCCAAATCAGAATAAACATGCATCCAGACAAACAAACCTGAATCGAACAAACTAGAAATGAGAACTGAAGCCTAACGAGATGAGTCCCAGAAGCAACCCAAACACTGAAATCTCGATTAACCAGAATAGTTGGGGAAACAGGAATCCTTATTCTGGAAGCTTTCAAATTAATTGAGGGCAAAGTTAAAAACAAACAAAAATATTACTATTTCACTGCTATTAAGAGAACTCTGCATTCCCATTCTTTGCCCCACAATTTGGAGAGCAGGAGACCCAGAGACTTTTTTCCTAGTGCCTGACATTTTGTGTGGCCTCAGCTGAATCACCCCCGCACAGAGCCCCAGATACAGAAACTACTGGAGAGTAGTTTTACAAGGTGGAACTTTAAAATTTTGGAATAAGACAGTTTTCATTTTTTTTTCCAATTCTTTCTGTAATCTGCCTCTTGCTTCTAAAAGGGGCCTGTCATAAATTTCTGGTTCCCCAAGATCCCCATTTGTTAAATTCTGGTTAATCCAGGCGCCTGTATGGGCATGAAATAAACAGGTTATGCCCTTCTTTTTTCCAATGTGTCGTAACTGTGGGATGTATCCCAAAGGGAATTATTGTTGGCCCCAGAACAACATTCTGCAAAGCCGGCAATGGTAGTCCAGGGCCACCACCCTTTAGATGATGTTCACAATCGCTGTTGGCTTTTTTTTGGCCATTTTGGGCCTGATGTTGCCTTTCCGGCTAAACCCCAGAGGCTCCCCTTTCTTCGATGGTCTGCAGAGTTCTCTCGGGGACTCAGCCTGTTCGTGAATGGATTTAGCGGGCTGCATGCTGGCTCTGTCCTCCTTGGCTTTTCTCAGGTAGCTCCTTCCTTTTGGATGAAAATGGTTCTTGAGATCCGCGTGGTTACACACAGGATGTGGGTGCCCTCTACTTCTACAGATGGTCGAGCAGAGGGACATGAGCAGAAAGAAAGATTTTGTTTAGAACCTTAAAAGAAAAAAAAAAAAAAACCACCACCATCCATGGCACAATTACCCCTACACACTGGAGTGGCAGAAATTCTGCCAGTAAGTCAAATATAAATTGGTATCTTTCTCTCAAAAAGTCCTGTGGCCTTCATGAAATGATCTCATGATGCCAAATTCCCAGGGAGATGTTACTCGTTCTACTACCAGTGACAAAACTGAGGCACGGAAAATGTAAGGGGCGATCCAGGGTAATACATACAGTTGGTCTATGGAAAATAGGAGACGAGAATCCAAACCCCTGACTCTTTAAGTGACTATATATAGTGGTATTAGTAATGTAGCAATTGTAAAGTATGTGATTCCTAGCATAAAATTATACATATATTATATATCTAACATAGTACACATACTATGTTAATACTACCATATACTACTCCAGAGCTATCATGCTTACACTATACCTCAATAAGGGACAGTTGCACTATAGAATCCTGTAAAAATACTACTGGACTACGAACATATGGCCATACACTAATGGGCTAGTAGCATAGTTTAAAGTTGTAGCCACAATTTAGGTACCCAGGCAGGTACATTTTCATGGCAGACTCTCAAATCCATTTAGAATACAGATATTATATATAGAAAATGTAACAGGAAAATACATTATGCACACATTATCAAATGGCCCAAGTATAAAAAGATATACATACAGGCATTTGGGTTTCCTATTTGAGGAGATATCTGTAAGCTGAAGGAAAACAAATAAGAAAAAACATTACTTCGCTTGAAGGTTGGAATTGGCTTTAAAGATCTTTCTTGCTTTTATCTTTAAGAAATTGTTCCCATTAAGAGGGTCAGGAACTGTCATCAGTAGCACGGCCCATGGCACCTTCCACCACGGCAGGGAACAAGAACGTCTCGTGCTCGGCCTCTGCTTCCTCAGGGAGCCTCCTGTGGCTCCCTGCTCTGAGATTTCCAAGAAGCCATTATCAGTAGATCTAAAAAATTTCAAAATGTCAAAGAGCCCTCTAATGGAGCAACATTTGAAGAAACATGTTTTTTAAAACTAGAATGATGCGCCATTATTTCTTGATTAATTCAGGCTGCATGTGCAGCTAATTTACTACAGCTGTGCTTGGTCACAGTGTATCAACTAAAAGGAAAATTGGCATAAAATGTTTATTGCCTAAAATACATCATTTCTAAAGTGAGAGCATATGAAGACCAACTCCACAACGGTCCCTGAGGCCATCTATCATTGAGATTATTTTCCACTCCCAATGAAGTATCTGCATGCCCTTTGTGGCTGGGCTCAAATATCATTTGCAGAACAAATTGAGAACTATCATTTTGTGAGCCAGATGTCACCATTCACTTTAGAGGCAAACCCAGTGCATTCCCAACCTTCATTCCTGACCTCCCTCATGTAGCCTTCGCTAAAAGAAGGGCTGTCATAGCAGCAGGCAGGCCCACAGAAGAGGATGATAAAGAAAATGTGCAGAAAGGGCCACCTTGGTATTGGGGCCCAATGTGGCCAAGACGCGAGTCCTACCATATTCAAATAACCAGAGAAACCAAGTTCAGCATAACAGGGTCACTCCCCCGGGTCTCCAGTCTGCAGCTTGAGCTGTAGTCAGAAGCAATCAGAAAGAAGCATTCCTAAACAAACTTTGGAGGGTCATGCCCCCACGAAGGCAAGACGAGATTGCTGGCTTCTGCCTTCTGACTCAATCAAAAGGAAGCTTTACTGCTGACCCTGTTCACACTAGGCTGGATTCAACAGGAGATTAATAAAGGTGGACAGGAAGAGGCACCGTCCTTGCAGGAGGGTCTTGAGATTATGCAATATACAAGGAAGGTCAGACAGATGGCTCAGGCAAGCATCAGGCTGGCAGCTTCTGGGAAACCCGAAGGTTTCAGCATTCCCATCTCTCTGCCAAGGCCCCACTACCATGGAAGGGTTTTTCGGCTGGGCTCCTGGAATGGACTTTAGTATATGTATAAACTGTTAAAAAAAAAAAAAAAAAGGAAAATAAAAGCTTACAGAGTTTTTCTTCCTTTCAATTGCTTCTTTCTCTTTATTCTTAAAGCGTAACAATTTTTTTCACTTTATATATGTATGTAAGCAAATAGTTTGATGATTTGTTGCATATGTATATATAATACTCTTTGAAATTTTATGTAAAGTTAAATGTGTGTGTGTGTGTTTACATGCATGTGTATACTTTCCTTCCTGAGGAAAACGTCAACAATATTATCTCATATTCAAAGAGGTCCCTGACTTCCAGAATGTTTTAAGAACCAAAACCTTTGGTGCCTATGAATGTCACTGATGGACCTGCCAGGGTAACACTGTAATACTAGTGTATTACATAAAGGGAAATGCACAAATAAATACGGGTAGAGATGAGTCCTAACCTCACCTCTACACAGATATCTAAGTACCATAACTTGTGCAGGTCTATATGTCACACACCGGATAAAGTGCTCACTCTAGAATCACCACAATTAACCCTCAGAACAACTCTGTGAGGTAAGCATTGTCATCCCCATTCTACAGATGGGGAAAGTAAGGCCGAAAAGTTCAGTAGCTGGTTTGAAGCCTGAACGCTTTACCAGTTTTGGAGCTGGGCTTCAAACACAAGTTAGCACGTTCCATGTCCGAGCAAGTCTTCACGCCGCCCTGCCCCCTTACGGAGCACGTGTTTGTGGAAGAGCCAGCAAGTACACAAAAAGCTCAATGGAATCCGTGGCTGGATCCGAATCTCTCCAGTGACCCTACAGATCATGAGGCTTGGGTGGAGGCGGGGCCTGCTACCACCGTCCCCACCTAACCTCACATGCTCTCCTCCCTGTGAACACAAGAGGGCGCTGTTCCTTCTGGCCCCACAGCCTCAGGCAGATGGAAACCCTCTTCCCCCTTGGCTCCCCTCATTGTCTCTACTTTCTCCTAGTCCAACTACTTTGTGGGAGGATGGGGATCAACAGAGTTTTTAAGTAAGGTTCCAGGTCGGAAAAATATAAATAACTGCACGGAGAGACGGAGAACAAACATGGTGTCTCAGGGTGTTCTGGGTTGGAGAAACTGGGCACCCGGCCCTCCTCCCACCTCCCCTCTGTGTAAATAGCAGCGCTGTATACTCAACTATTCAGGCCAAAACCTTAGATTCAGTCTTGATTCCTCCCTTTCCTTCACCTGCTAAAACCTAATCCTTCAACAAGTCCAACTGGTTCAGTCAACACTGTCCCCAGGATATATCCTATCCCCGCCATTTCTCTCCGCCTCTGCTCTCCCCAAGCTGCCATCCCCTTCCCTGCCACACCATAATAGCCTTCTACCCTTCTTTCAGTCCTGCACCCCTCTAGTCTATTCCGCACCAAGCAGCCAGGGGGATTTTGCTAGAACATAAATCATCTCCTGCTTACAACCTTCCAACAGCTTCCCTCAGTGCTCTGGAACCGATCCAAACTCCTTATGTGACCCAGAAGCCCCGGAATGATCTGGGTCCTTCTTGCATCTCTGACTTCAGCTCATCACTCGAATGTGCCAAGCTTGTTCCCTCCTAAGCCACTTCCCAATTCTCACAGAGCTGCCCTGGTCCTGCTATTCAGGTCACCGTCCAAATGCAGCCTGCTCTTCAGGGCCTCTCCCGACCACGGAGGGATGGTGGGCCACTCACGCATGTGCTCTTACTTTTTCCTTTACAAGGATACTCACCCATCATCCTAGTTATGTGTGGACTTGTTTCTGGGGTCATCGCCCTCCTCACTGAGGGCAGGGGCCTCACCCACCTCATTCACCCTGTTCCTGCAGCGCCCAGTAAGGGCTGTGTTCCCAACAAATACATATTAAGTGTATGGCTGCTAGCCCTGCTTTAGCAACCTGCAGGAAATAAATGCAACACTTAAAATGAGATTATCCGAGCTGCTTCATGACCTTCCCTTCGAGCAGGTCTGTGCGTGATGTTGGCAGATGAGATATTAGGTCACTTTATGTCTAATTCGACAGCATTTTTCAGAGCACAAAGACAAAATGCCTGAGTACGCATGTTACGTTTTTAGAAATCAGCCAGGTGAAAAAGAACACAAATGCTCAAGGGAATTAAGGGGAAAATACAGATGCCGAAACATCATTTCAGAAAAGGCACTAAGTGTGGGGGGGAATTTTCTAGGGCATAAAAGAATCTTAGAGCAGAACACACCTTGGAAAGAAGCACCTCATACATCAATCTAGAAATTTCACTGCTGTCTGGAGGTGGGAATGAGAAAATGAGGGAAGAGGGCAGACAGTGCTTCTGCAATGCAGCCTTTGTGGTGATGAAGAGCCGTGTCGGCTGGGGACAGCATTGCAGGCTGTCCCGAGCTACAGCGTGGCGGGCCTGGGTCAGAACGTTCTGCTCCATCTCAGAGCGCACAGGGGCAAGGAGCTCTCCTGGGAGGGGCGGAGGCTCCAGAAGCCAGGGCTCCTCACTGCTCTGTGTCTTCACTAAGCTGGGCCAAGTCAGTCAAGAAAGCGATGATTCGAAGCTTTTCCTGCTCAAAGCATCCAAGTTCTTGTGTGTGTGGACAGCCACAGGAACCTGGGGGGGCCAGACTGAGCGCTTGGATTACATCAAAGACACTGTGCCTCATTTCATCGGTGCGTGCATACTGTTAAGATTAAACAGATGAAGCAAAAGGGAGAAATGGTCCGAGGGTCTGCAGACTGCATCGTAATGTGCGACGCTATGGTCCAAAGCGGAGTCTGGAGGACTTCCATGAACACAGGGAAAGTGTGTCTCTGCTCAATCCTTTCAGAAACAAAGCGTCTCATTCTTGGTCTTCTCGGGGCGATGCGTCCTCCCTACGACAGTCACAGTCCGCCTCACTGTAGCCAGACTGTGTCCTGCTCACAGACAGCCCTCACTTCTACCTTCCCCACTACCATCTTAACTGCGTCTTACTCTATTTCGATCTGTCAATTCCTCCTCAGGTGGATCCAGTCTGACGAAGGCACATCATGTCATGTTTGAGACACAGGAGGCATAAATATGGGTTAATCCCCTGCTATATGTGTATGTACAGATGTATGTATACACGTGTGCCTGTAAATCTACGTGTTTAAGTGTATACACATGCGTGGGCTGTGTGGGCGCAGACACACACACACACTTAACTAGTATATACACAGCTGACTAGAAGAGGTGAGGCCCGCCCGACTTCTGATGGCGTGTACCATCGTGGTGAAAATAATCACTGGCAATGTCTCTTAAAGGATGTTTGATTTTCAAGCTGGAAAAATAAACTAAGCAGAGGGAAGTGAGCACAGAAATACAAACAAGAGAGAGAACGAATAGGCTTCCTCTCTTCCTCCTTGCCTCCCAATGCTTTCTCTCTTTAAGATCCTCTCGGCTTAGTACAGTAGAATTTTACCCATTTCTTCGTTCTGGGTTACTTGTAAGCCTAAATACTAAAACTATTCATGCTACATTTTTATTTTAGAATTCTTAACCACTGAAGTCAGGTGATGAACAGAGAATTTAAGAGGCCAGAGACCTAGTCCAACTGCTTCATTTTACAGAATAATTATAGGTCCAGGAAGACAAGGAGCAGGGTGGGAATGATCTGGAAGCCAGGCCTTTTCACCTCACATCTGGGCCCTGTGACCCCAGGCCATACTCTTTCCTCATAGAGAGCAGAATGGGAAGAAGGCAGGGAAGGGTTCAGAGTGTGTCTCCAGCCACATCGAGTTATGACTGCACTGTTTCCCAAGGAGATGAGAGAACTGAGGAGGGAAGTGTAAGCTCCCTCTCAGGAGACCACAGACACCAATAGGAAAATAATAAACATGTCAGGTGGCTGAAACTGCTTTGATTACAGTTACTGGAACCTCACAGAAGTAACAAACTCACTTCTTTCCAGTCCACTTTTGCTCCTGACTGGAAAGTTCTAGAGCTCCGGTTGCTGCCCTGCTCTAAGCTGAGTGTAAATTACAGTTAAGATTGCATAACATTTCTTCACTTCTTCCTTCCTCCCTCCCGCTCTCCTTTTTTTCCTGACTGTCCCTCCCAGTGTTCCTTCTTTTATCCACCTGCTTGTCATCTCATTCCTTCTTGTGTTATTTAATCATGTTTCCCTTTAATCTTCGCTTCCAGAATGCTCAAACTAAACTTTTTAATCAACCAGTAGCAACTTTACCAACATTTTGGTTAGCATAAATGTTCCCTATTTTTCCTTCCCTTATACGTACAGTCCACTCGGGGGTGGGGGAGGGGAGTAAAATAATCATTTTAAAATATTTTGGGAAGGGGCTAAGCATAAATAAAGTTCAATACATCATGAAAATGTTATAAATAAACCACTCTGGGGTTTCAAAAATTCTTTCTTTGGCTTTGTTGTTGATATCAAAAAACCTGTTCGGAGGGCAAATAGGACCATCTCCCTCATCTAGAGTGTGGTTATTTGTATCTCCCCCCACCCCAAAGAGACCAGGGAATCTTGATAAAGCCACTTAGCAGAATCTGTTCAGCCATATCCACGGTTCTTGTCTGAGCTCTGGGGGTTTCTTAAGTCCCTGAAACAATATATAAACTTGTATGCAAATATTTATTATCGAACCGCCACCTGTGAAATTTCCTAAGACTTTCTGAAAATCTACTTAAAGAATATTTCACCTATAGAGATTATCGGATGGTGTTGTCCTTCCTCTTAAGGAAAAAAAAAAAAAAGATGTGGTTACAAAGAAAGGCCAAAGCTTACTTAAGATTCTCTTGAAGACCTCCAAAACAGGATAATACTTTCCAATCTCCGTGAGCACCAAGGCTGAGACCGATGATTTCTTTGGCCTCTTCCAACTCTGTTATTCTCTAATATAAAAATATCTCTACCTATTTATCTTGGTGCGGAGTGGCAGGGCGAAGACAACCGTGCATCTGGAGTTTCGCTCACTTCCAGGTGTCCTGGATTCACCTGTATCACTTCATAACACAGGCATAGCTGGTGTTGATGTCTAGACGATTCCTGCAAGTCATTCCCCAGCTCCCCTTTCCTCTGTCCTTGACCCAATCTCACCATACCCAAGGACTGCGCGCATGGTGGCTGGACCTGTGTGACTTACCACGTGCTCGTTGATGTCTCGGCAGAGGCCAGCGGCCTGCTGGCTTTGATAGTACTCTAACTGCTTTTCCGCCAGTTCTACCCGTTGCAACAGATTCTCAATAAAGTCCTGGAGCCGCGCTTTGCCTTGGACCTCCTTCTCAGCAGCTGCTTCCAGGAAATGGTTGAATGTAACAACTTCTCTGCAGGCAAAAATGTCAGAACACAAAGCGGAGAAATGAGACAGGAATGCATTCATTCAACACGTATTTATTGAGTGCTTACTATGTGTCGGGCACTGCCCTGGGCAGTGTGCTCGCAGCAATGACAAGAGACAAAATGACATTTTAGTGATTACACTTAGAGATTACATTGCAGTAGAAAGAGAGTGTCATTATCCAATATCCAAATAAGTACCTAGGTCAGGGGTGGTAAGGGCGAAGGAGAAAACTGAAATTGAGTGCAAGGGCACAGAAAGTAACAGAAGAAGGCGAGTGTGAGTGGTATTTTAGAAAGGCACCAGGGACAACCTTCAGGATGGGGAAACAGGGGAGCAGATACCTGAACGAAGCAAGGCATAAGCCAGGCAGGTTCGCGGGGAGGGTGAGCCCGGCCTTAGGCGGGAACACGCAGGTGGGTCTGATATACAGCAAGGAGGGCGGCCTGGCTGCACCGCGGTGGGGACCGGGGAGCACAGAAGGAGTGGGGGCCACTGTGACGACTCCAGATTTTCTCATAAATGAGACAGAAAACCAATGGATGCTTGTGAGAAAAGTTCTGACTTACATTTTAAAAGTCTAGCTGCTGGGGGAGAAGACAGCGCAGCGAGGGAAGGTATGGAAATGAAAGGTCATGCTGAGCACTGAAGGGTGTGCAGTGAGTCACCTTGTCCAATGGTGCATGTTTGAGCTAAAAGTGAAACAGTCCAAGAAATGCCATCCTGAGGTAGACCCAAGGTCTGCTGGGAAAGCTGTGTTAGTTGACAGAGGAGAATCCACGTTCCCCTAAAACGTTGAGCAAAATACTTCAAATAATATTCCTTTATCCATATAATTCCTTGTCATTTACAGATCCAGAAAAATTTTAATAACTTTATTACTATTTGATATCTTTTTATTTCGAATGCATGGATGAAAACACTTTCCTGATTTATAATGAAATTAGTTCTTTATAAAGATTCAAATACACGAGGAATATAAAAAGATGAAAATACCATCTGAACCCCATTATCCTGAGACCACCTGTAACAATTTGGTAGCCATTCTCATGAGCAACTCTACAAATACACACATACACACACACACAAGTGCTTGGGCTTTTTCTCAGGCCAAGCACCAGGTAATCATTATGACCAACACGACTCTTTTCATCCAGTTCTCAATAAGAAATTATGAAGATCCTTTCAACCTTCCAACCAGGAGCAATGAATTCCATCATTTTACTACCTGTGGATATAGTACTTCTTGTATGTGTCTTCAGAATCTCTCTGGACTCTCAAGGAGTACCTCCTCCTTTTTCTGGCCACGTTCAACTTCTGCAGAACCAAGATTCTAAAGACTGCTCATTCTCCTCCCAGCCTCTTTCATTTCGGATCAAGAAATCCCATTTAAAAAAACCTAACCTCGTGCAGTTGTTCTAGATGGTGGATGAAATCCACTGCCTCCTCTGCACCTTCCACTTAAGTCCATAATTTCTTGAGAGCAGAACTTCAGGTAAGTCTGACACAGGAACTTTTGCAGAAGGTTTTTGCGAAATCGCTGGTAGTGCTTTCTTGCTCCTTTATTCTGTATAACTAGTAAGTGACTCATTTTTTCAATTAGTTGTGATTTTTTTTCTCTCACAAATATGTCACGCTTGGCTATATTGAAACTTTTCTGACACTTCCTTCAGAGTCAAACATCTCTGCAAAACCTTGGAAATGATATATTTATAAAAATAGAAAAGAGTCTGGTTCTGACATGATTCATCACAGAACTGGCTTATTAGACTAGCCCCCCCTTTTTAGTTTCCTATCCAGGATCAAACATAAACCCCAATTCCATAATAATTCTATTATCTTTCAGTAGCTAAGAAATATTCACATAAAAGAAATGAATCCCTTTGGAAAGGAGTTTTCTCCCATCATCAAGTCTCAAGTTTATTTCCAGATGTTTCCGCATGAGCCCTGAATGGAAGACGTGCACTTTCCAAGCTGTGCGGGCCACAGACGCCAGACAATTTTCAAGCTCTGCCATCATTCAGCTTTGATCTGCCTACTAAGTGACCTTAACTAGCAGCAAAATAATGGAGGGTCCTTCTGGATGCTAACATCCAGCATGCCACATCCGTTCATGGCTCCAAGGAATAGTTGAGATCCTTTAGACGGAGCTCCAAAGTACCAGTAGAACACAGAGCCCAGGAAATGGCTATTCCTTCCTCTTTCCGATATTAAGGCTTCCATTCGTTCAGAGTCAAATCCATTGTAGAGACTTTGTAGGTAATATTTATGATACCCGAATCATGACACGAGTCTCCAAACTGGACTTACAGGGAAAACAACCCAAACCCACAACCCTCTCCCCTACTCAAAAGAAAAACATAGAAAAAGAGCCAGTGTATTTTTTTTAATTCATTTTGGTTTGTAATAGTTACCTCATTATGGAAATATTTTACATTTATTTTGGGAATCATAAAATTTGACCTATTAAAAGATCTAAAACTGAGCAAGGGACAAGCCAGCTTTTTTGTTCTCTGCTCTAAGCCCATCATTTGATCTAATACATGGTACATAATATTCAATATATATTTGTTGTAATGAATATTTTAAAAGGACAAGGAAGAAACAAAAAATGACCCATAATCCCAACACCCAGAGGTAACTACTATCAACATCCTAGTATATTTTTCCAGTCTTTCTTTTTCTATGCATATTTACTATTTGGGGGCTCTCAGGCTGTAAAGCTTAGAATATAAAACAGCAATATTTGACAGCTTAATCCCACAGGATGAACATCTCAAAAGCAAGAAAACAAATCTGTGTGCAATACAGTTTATGACTGTGGCTGTATTTTTAAATCATGGAATGTTTTGCTACTGGTTCTACATAAAACTTTTGCAAATTAACATGAATGCCCCTAGCTGATCCTGGAGTGTTATGTCATGTTGTAGAAGACAAGCGTCTTTTTCTAACCGCTCCCTCATCCAATTACCTTGTGCCTTGAAGCTGAGAAGTTAACACCCTTTGCATTTTTCAACCAACCTGGCGTCAATACTAACTTAATTTCCGTTTATGAGTGGTTCACATCAACGACGAAAGAAAGAAAGAAAGAAAGAAAGAAAGAAAGAAAGAAAGAAAGAAAGAAAGAAAGAAAGAAAGAAAGAGAGAAAAGAGTTAAAACAAGCCTGATGATTTAATTTTAAAAAGGATGTTATATAAGACGCTGGCTGGAGAAGTGCCTCATGCTGAGAAAATGTTTGGGTGTCTGTATTAGATAAAGACGGTAACCAAACCCAGTGACTAATTATGGACCAGCCTGTGTGTACAACTTCAGAATCCCCTTTCACATCCTGTTCAATCTGGATTAACAATATCCAGAAACACCTCATATTTCCCCAAGGAATCTCGGGAATTTCCTGAATGAAAAAGAATGAGGTTTAACCACATTGCCTTTATAACTGCTTTAATAATTAGACCAAACAGTCAAATATCCACTCAAAGTGGAAGACACGAAGGAAGAACAAGATATTCCCTGATATGATTTCAGAACCCATATCTTGATGAATCGTAAAGAAACATCAAATTGTCAACTTTTGGCATAGCAGCAAATCAGAATATCCTCTGTTCTCTGAAAAAGCTGTTAAAGTACCCCTCCCTTTTCTTACTACATATATATGTGAGGTTGGATTTCCTTCATGCACTTCAACCAAAACAACAGATTTGTAACAGACTAAATGCAAAAGTAACAAGGTCCAGCTGCCTTCTATTTAAGTCGGATATTAAAAATACTTGCAAAACTTATAAAACCATGCGACTCTTTTTGCTACGCTGTTTTTGGGAAAATAGTTATTTTTCATAGAAACATGTAATTTATGCTAACAAGCCATAGATTTCTTACCGTTATTTTTAAATAAATAAATAAATAGTTGCTTTTTAAATTTCTAAGATTTCTTTCAAAATTTTATTTATTTATTTGAGAGAGAGAGAGAGAACACGACCGGAGGGGAGGGGTAGAGGGAGAGGGAGAAACAGACTCCCCGCAGAGCAGGGAGCCCGATGTGGGGCTAGATCCCAGGACCCCAAGATCGTGACCGGAGCTGAAGGCAGATGCCTAACCAACTGAGCCACCCAGGTGCCCCTAATACAGTAAATATTGATAGATAAAACTCACGCAAACAAAACTTCTGGGGGTCCTCAGATATTTTTTGGCAATATAAGGAGAAGCGGGGCCAACAAGTTTGAGAAGTGCTGCCGGGCTGCGTACAAGTGATTCTGAGGCTCAGAACGCGGGTGAGGAGTGGGCAATGAGGGCTGGAACCCCAGGAAGATGTGGTCACATCCATACGTTTATTTGTTCTGCTATCCGGTAGCTCAACAAATATTTATTGAATGTTAGCAGGTACTGGGCTTAGTGCGGGGGCATTCATGAACCCATGGCTATCCTCATGAAGCTTACTGCCCAACCCAAGGTCAGCCCACTTTTTCTGTGAAGGAGTGGGGAGTATGTATTTTAGGTTCTGCAGGCCATATGGTCTCTGCCACATTTCCTCAACTCTGCCTAGCACAAGAACCACAGAGGCTGTGTAACAATAAAGCTTTATTTATGGACACTGAAAATTGAATTTCATATAATATCCATATGTCGTGAATTCTTATTTTTCTTTCTTTTTTTTTCAAATTAAAAATTCTTAGCTCACAAGCTCCTCAAAAACAGGTAGCAGGCTGGATCAGGCTGGCAGTGTGCTAACGTTGGATACAGTGGGAGAAGCAAAAATTAGAAGAAACAACACTGAAATAAATATGTAATTACAAAGCTGAGCTGAATGACTGTCACAACCCTGTGGCCTAGAATACAGGGGGAAGACTGGAGGGCCAGACGGGAGAGAAGACAGAGGGGGCCTGAGTGAAATCCCGTCAGGCTGTGGAGCAAACTAGCTTTGGGGAAGCTAACTTAACTCTACGCCACTTCCAGCCCCATCTTTGACTTCTCATATACATATTTTTTAAAAAGGTTAAATATGACAGAATGCAAGCTTGGTGGAAAACATGCTTATTTAAATCAATTTTTGATACTAAAGGAAAAAGTACCAGTATAGGATAAGAAACTGGCCTGAAGATCACTGTTAAGCAGAATGATTTGCACAACTAGAAATCTGTCCGTGTCCTGAGATTCAGAAACTAAGGGGCACCGAGTGAAAAAGCCCTTTCAGTGCCATCAAAGCTTTAGTATTTGTTCCTTCATGCACTCTTCCGATTTACAGGAGGGCCGTAAGGTCTGCAACATTGATAATATTTGATTTTTGACAGACTGAACCCCTCTATTACTTCTTCTGAGGTGGGTTAAAGACAGGGTAATTCAGAAAAATTAAAGATACACTATCATGTGACGAACCCACTCTAGAAGCAGGTGTAGAGATCGTGGTTCATTAATGCACATTTTCCCTCTGTGTTCACTACAATCGAACCATGCATTGTTAATAGGAGACAACACACTGATCATAACATGTACTGTAATTTACAGTTATTTCTCTACGTTTCCAGCTTTCATGGCCATCCTGTAGCCTGATGTTCCCCTTGGGCCTCATAAATGCACATCACCTGCCTCTCTGCTCCAGCACCAGGGAACTCCCTTCATTCAGCCTGTGAGCCAGATTCTTACTTCTGCACATGCTGTTTTTCCACTGGGGTCCCTCCCCCTGCCTTCCCCAAGCCCCCATTCTTAATGAGTCTCCTAACCTCAGGGCTCTCCTGTTAGGAAGCTTTCCCACGCATGCCCAGGTGTGGGTTAGGTGACCTGCTGTGTTCTCCAACAAAACTTTGCACCCTATCAACGCACACTGCAGAGAGGACTAGTCAAGCCATGTACCCCATTCCATTATGAAATCTGTGTGGTCAGGGACCTTGCCTGCTCTTTCACTGCGGTTAGCCCCAGCACCAAACACAAGCCCAGCACACAACAGGGGCACAACAAATTTCTGCTGAATGCATGAAATGTATGACCCATCTCTAGTTGAAAATCTTTAAGTGACAAAAAGAGCCTGAGGTCTCTTTTTATCTTTTTCCAGACAAGTACTGGGGCACAAAACCAAAAAGTAATCCATAATACAGGTACCTCCCACAGGACTGAGGGTGGGAACTAAAATTGATGCTTCTCTTCTATTCTTAAACAACACTTTAAAATCAGCTTCTCCTCCCAAAGGCAAAGCTCTACCAAGTTATTTAAATTTCATTTTACATTACTGATTTATGAACCTCTTTGGAGGTATGTGAAATGGTAAAAATACCTCTGGCTAAAAATAGGCTAGCTATTGATCACAGAGCACCTCAGACAGACCGTAATGTCAGCCACGAGGCAAATCCTGAAGCTCAAGTCAACAGCCTGCCAGTGCGGGGAGCTGGGCTGCAAACCTGGAGCTCAGGGTTGGCTCCTGTGCACCCCATGGGGCCCCACAGGGTAGAATGGGTACCTGTGGCCCATCCGAAGCCATGCCTTCTCTACTTCTGTTGGCCCTTTGCCTCATCTTTCTCTTTCCGCTTCTCTGACTAAACCAAAAGGTATATAGTTCTCATTAAGAGCTTAAAAAATAACTCTAATGAGAAAGTCAGATGACTCTTACTGGTAATAAGCAGATCAACAGTACATCTAAACCCCTCAGTCCACAGAGAGAAAGAAGGTGCACTGACATTAGACAGAGAAAAGCAGAATATTTTCCTTGGTCTCCAACTTTTAACCATCCGTAAGAGGGCATGTTTGACGTCCAGTTTTTCCTACACTACTTTGTAAGTCTGCAGGGAAAGCAGCCTGGAAAGAGAGGACCTCATTTACATAAACACACTCAAATGTGGAGCAAACAGACCCCTCCCTGTCCCACTGAACCGTACATGTAACACGATTTTTCCTGGCCTGTTTCCTAGCTATGGATCCATCTGGAGACCAAGTTGTCTACTCACTACTTTAGCTGATCAAAAATAGGAATGCTGTAATTAAGTGGCAAGAGGGTTTAGCTATGCGAAGCCAGGTACCAAGTCAAACTTGCCTTTAAAAGGTCAGCATCCCACAGCCAGCCTAGGATAGAAACCTAAATGCACGTTACCTGGCTCAGGCCATCCCTTTATGCCTCTTTCATCATACACCTAATGATCTGTTTAATGTTGAATTTTACCTTCTGGCCTTTTCCTTCCTGCCATGAAAGCAGAAACGGGACTCATCTGGTCTACCACTGTATGACCTAGAACAGTAAGCGGCAGTCAGCAGGCACTCAGTGCAAAATTTGTCTCCTGGGCTGAGAACAGGGCAAATACTGAAGGAAGAAGGGAAGGATTATATCTATGGTAGCTTGCAAGGGAGTAGGATGGAATTAGACAGAATTACAAGGGGGCCCCTCACCACAACAAGGCCTGGTTGTGGCACATGCTCCATTTTGACTGGCCACAGACATCCACAGAGGCAAGTTAAAAGCCCTGGGCTGGTATTCCAGAAGCTGACTATCATAACCACACTTATGACGCCAGCATTTCCCTATTTCCCAACACCTTTGATGCCAGCTGACATTTCCTTTAATCTCATCAGAAAAATAAATGATGTCACCCTTACAGCTCTCTCAAAACAGCAAAGAAGCCAGCCCATTCCAAAATGGGCCAGATTCAGTATTACATAAGTCTTGACGCTTTGGGCAAATACCACATTTTCAAAAGTCTGGCTGAGACACAGTGAATTAATGAAAAAAGTACTCAGCAGAGAGACAGGGAATATGGGTTTCAATTTCAGCTCTGCTACCAAGTTTTTGTCCTTGGGCGAGTCATTCCACTACTCTGGGCCTTATTTTCCACCTCTATAAAATGCGAGTGCTATCCTGAAGGAGACGAGGAGAACCTTCTAGTTCCAAAATCACACGATCTCCTCAGGGGCCACCTCTAAGTCTTTCTTCTCCCTGCTGTCCCTTCAGTGTTGCTCTCCTCTGGCCGCCGATGCAAATATTGCCCTTCCTCCTCACTTCCTCAGTGTGGCCTCTCAACATTAAAAAAAAACATCTGTTCTCTAATGGTTTCTCAACTTGAAACCATGTCTTGTATTTAAGCACTTCTTCCAACTTTGGGTCTGAACATGCACAGGGTCCCAGGGATGTTTTATTCATCCTATGTAGGACGTTAGCTCCTTAGAGGAAAACAGCATGAATTTTATGTTCCCCATATACACCTAGCACAGTGCCGGGCACATCACAGGTGCTCAGTTAGGGCTTTCCAGTCTCACCAGAAGGAGGTACAGAAAAACTCGGGATTACTGGTATTACACGGATGTGCTCCAAACCTTGGATGACCGACTCAGCCTCAGATCAGCTACCATCCGAGCCCGTCCTTGTTAAGGGATATCTTACTGCAAGGTTGGCTGGGATTGATTTACCTGATTACGGGCCGTGCTACCCTATAGCTCTGAATACTCTTGAATAAGTAAATGTCTGCTTCAATAGGACTTTGAAAGTTGCAGAGACCTCATAAAGATGATGGACAACATCTCCCTTGGATTTGAACCCCAGAAACATATAGACACCTCTCTCCAGAGGTACCGTGAGACTCACCAGCACAAAAGTACAAGCTACCGCCTATTCGAACTCCTGTTGCAGAGCTTACATGGGCCTTCTACAATGCAAGGTGATTCAGCCTATAGACGGCTTCGGGCCAGAAGCGGCCCTGGAATCTTTCATTTCAGTTTGAAAGGAAGGATTTTAAAGTTGAGAGAACAAATCCGTAAGCAGAATAGCCTCCTAAGCCTCACTTGAAAGGATTTTAAAGTTGAGGGGGAAAAAAATCCAGACTCGAGAGAGCCTCATGTAGGTGTCTGGGGTTTTTTTTAAAGGGAATCTCCCATCTGTGTCTCAAAGGGTCCCCACAGTTGAAGTCCATTTCGAATAGGATTGTAACTGCCCACTTTCTCTCACAAATGAGTCTTGAGAGCTCATTTGGACAGGTTTAGCAGGGCAGCACAACCTCTGGTTTGTTCTCTGGCCAAGTAGGGTCTTCCCTTATCTGAGTATCTGAGAGGTCACCTCTTGGGTTGAAGACAGCTCTGTGAGGGCTGGTGAGGAGGGAAGGGGCTCATCCCGGGAAGACAAATCTAGTCGAATGAACGCGGTTTCGATGGTGAGGCACCTGGGCAGCTGGTTTGCTCTCCCCATTTTGGGGGCAGGGGCGGGTGTCAGGGAGGCTGAACACCACAGACCCTGAGGGAGCTGGCCACAGTCACGCTCTCACACCAAGAGCTCCAGTGTCCTTCCTGGGAACAAAACTCTTTCAGTGCAATTTTATGTACAGAAAGACTGATTATTTGAGGCTTGAATACAGAAACTGACAGGCCAGGCCAAATGAAGGCTTAAAAAAAAATGAAGACTTTGTTAATTTCATGTTTAAAAGTTTAAGGCACTTTCACTGTATTTTTATCGAAAGTGGTTTTTTTCCAATATTATTGCCTCCCCCCCAGCTGTCCAAAATGACATACTAAAAACCAATTCATAATTTATCTTCAGATATACTCACAAAAACGTGAACAAAGATGTATGTACAAGGATGTTAACTGAGGCACTATTTTTAATACTAGGAAAACGGAACAAAACCGTGTATTCATTAATAGCAAACTGATGAAATCAGCCATGAATGCATCCACAACACAGAATACCATGCAACAGCCAAAAGGAGTGACATAATCCTGTATTTAGTGCATGAACGATGCCTACCACATACTACATTAAAACAAAAACAAATTCCACACAAATTCCACATGTGTCACGATTCCATCTGGGAGAATATAGTATCTCTCTCTGTGTATAAAGTACATATGATTGTATGTACATAGGAAAGGTCTGGAAGGATATTTGCTGAGCTAAACCTTGGCTGCCTCTGGAGGATGGAGCAGGGTATCCTTGGAGGAAGGGACACTTAACACATACAGTTCTACTGTGTTAAATTTTTTTTTTTTACAAGTATGTATTACTTTCTCAATTGGTCCTCAGGTGACAGCACTGGGTTAACATTATCATGGCCCACTTCTCCTAAGTTAACCAGATATTCTTCATAATAAAGCACTCTTGAACCCACAACCCTAAATACAAGTTAGATCCTTGACATAACCTAGATCTAATTATATGATCCTCCCTGCCATCATACTGGCTTCCCTCCAGGCAACCACCAGCCCAAATCCCACATTGATTATTATTTGTGTAATTAATATGACAAATCAATATGTGCAAACAATCAGTTTGTTTTTCTTTTAAATTCACCGCTCTTCAATCAAACAGAAATACCACAAATTTAATTCTAAGCTTTTCTTTGCACAGAGGGGAACCCCATCTGCCATTTTTCCAGTGATGCAATGTTAATCACCTTGGTGGCCGCAGTGGGTCATCATGGCCCTAACTTCCCAAGGGGAAACTCCAGAAGCCAAGAGAGAAACATTTTTCATCACAGATCATTTCCCTAAAAGCAAAGTAAATCCGTGGCTGATTCGAATCTGTCGTCACTAGGTAATTAAAAAAATTTCTAGTTGATCAGAGCAGGCTTTCCCTCTAGGTAGAATGTAGGCATTTAGTGATTCTAGGTAACGATCTCTTTAATATATAGGGTTTCTCAGCCTCTTGGCAAATGGAGAAGCTTTAATTACTACATTTTAAGAGACAATATATGGTAGAAGAGTGCCAGTGGACACGGAAAGTATGAAATTAAGTCAACCTCTATAATATAATCCAAATCATTTGAAACCTTCCTTCTAGGTTATCCTAAGGTATCCATTTTCACGCCCTTTGATTCTACGAATTCTGAGCCTCCATTTAAAATTAAATCCAACATTCTGCATTTGGGAAGTACACTGCATTATTAGGTATGCTTTTTTAGTTTGAGTTAAAGCCATACTCACTGATACGGAAATGCTTTTCCAAGTACGATGTCTTTCACCTCCATCTTGTGAAAACCACTCGTCAACTCTGTGTGAGCAGGCCTGACTTACTCTACTATCACATACCATTCTACAAAAAGAAAATTCTCAAACTTAAATCACAGAAGCCAGCAGGATCAGAAAGTCTCCTCCGGGTTTACTAATGTCTGCTTCTTCCAAATAAAAACTATAATTAAATGGGTTCTCAGCTACCAACGTTTAATTAACATGAGCAGATAATCCAAAATGGCAAAGAAGCCAGCATTACTGGTATTTAGAGCATATTTTTATACTTGAACAAGACGGCATCTCATGTTCTTGACTATGCTACGCGGAGGCTACCATGATGGAATGGGTGGACTAGAGCCCCCTCTCTGCCTTCCCATTCACCTCCCCTGCTCACCAGCTGGCGCTGGGAACCGATCCCACCGTGGACAGGCTGGGCTACTCCTCTCTCTCAAAACGTTCTGTAGTTTCCAAGGCGAGAAGGGACTGAATACTTTGACTTTAGTGCTGCCGGGCTGCAGACTATACACAAAAAGGGTGAATAATACCAAAAGCCTCGTGCATCCCACGTTCAACCATATCAACGGGAAAGGCAGCCAAAGGACCTGCAAGTAATAAAAACCAACGCCGGCTTTACGCGTGCTTGTAAGGTGGGGGGAGGCGCCTAAGGCGGGGGCACAGCAGCACTTACTCTTCCTTCCGGAGCAGCTCCTCCTCGGACGCGGTCAGCCGCTGCCTGAGCGCCGCGATCATCTCCACGGCCACGTCCACCTGGCGGTTCAGGGCCCGCTCTCGCCTCTGCACCTCCTGCTTCTTCTGCGTCAGCTGCACGAAGGCCGCCCGAACTTCCAACAGTTCGGCGGTTTTCTGGGCCAACTCTTTGGTGAGTTTATCGATTCTCTTCTCGATGGTCCTGTCCACGGCCTCGACCATCCGGTTGAACTTCTCCCGGACATGGGCCTCGAAAGCAGCTTTGGTGTCCGAGGTGGGCAGTCCGGGGCTGGCGCGCGGCCCCTCCGGCGAGTCTGCGCGCAGGTCCACCGCCGCGTAGGTCTGCACGTAGGACACGGGCCGCTCGGCCACCACCTCGAACGGCTTCCTGTCCTTGCAGTGTTCGTGCGAAATGCTGTATAAGTTCACGTAGCTGGGTTTCTGCTTCACCACGTGGCCGGCGCCCGGCAGCTTTCCCTGCTTCAGGGCTTCCGAGGAACCGACGAGGTCTGTGTCTTTGAGGGACGGAAAGAGGCTGCATTTGGTCAAAAGGGTTCTTTCCTGGTAGCTGTGACTGAATTCCAGATGGGCCCTCAGCGAGGACAGACTTCTGAATCTGGTATGGTCTCCACACCTCGGGCAGCGGAATGGCAGGCACACAGCAACATTCTCGAAGGACTCCTGCCAGGGGTATCTGCTTTCCTCAAAAGCCTTCTGTTGCATTACTCTTCACGTCCTGGGCAGGGCAACATAAAACATGTAGTTTACATGACTGTTGAAAAAATGCTCCTGAAGCGCTTGGGGCCGCTCAGCTCCACCAGGGCAGAGGTTTTGGCTTCAAATGCCTTTGGCATATTATATCTTACATTAAAATTAAAAATGCGATCCGCGGGCCAAAGCCAGCCACGTTCACTCCTTTCTGTGTTGCCTACTGCTGCTTTTGCACTAAAGGCAAAGGTGAGTGGTTGAGACTGAGCCTCTAGGGCCTGCAAAGCCAAAATGACTTCCTCCTTGGCCTTTAGGAAAAAGCTTGCCGACGCCCCTCCCCCCAGGATAAAGAAGGTGGGTAGCGTTCTCTTTTTGCAGATGAGAAAAATGGAGCTAGGAGGTAAAGTAATGAATTCAAAGCCGGGCGGAAAGTGGCAGACCCAGAAGTGGAATTCAAGTTTCCTGCCCCCCTGAATTAAGTACACTAGCTGCAAACTTGTGTCCTATTTTACTGATACAATCCTGATAAGCATGAAATCCAGAAATGAGGAAAACGCACATGAATTGTCAAAATTTGTCCCGAGAGAGCGAGTTCAGCGATCTTTCTTCAAACATGGGAATGACATTACTCAAGCTAGGCGCAGTGGCATTAAACACAAAACCAGCTAGAAATTTTTCAACCTGAGATTTTCCCTTTAGTTATTGTTGTGATGGCATAAATCAAAATGTTATTGTAACAGTGATAGCCTCCCATATTCCAGATTTACTGACATTTGGGAACTCGAGATATCAAATATGTTTTGACCCAAGAGAGGCCACGGCCATGGCCAAGACTTTTTAAAAATACAGTGTTCTGAATGGATTTATCTCATCTCTGCTCCTGTTTTAATATGATAACCTTTAGAGATGGCCATTATTTGAACCGGGCAGGTATCAGCATAACTCTTTTAATAACAGGAAGTTCTTACTTCCTCGTAGGAATTTATTATCTTAGCCCTAGCAACAGATGACTGCTAGCACCCCTATTCTGCAAGCGGGGCATACCTATTCCCTCCAGGAATGGTTTCTACTTAAATGTAACAAGCCCTGGGCTCCAAAAACAGGAAGCTCAACTAAGGGTCTGGACTGGAAAGTGTTGCTATAGGGCCCTCAACCTCTTCAAAAAGCAGAGGCGCAAACGGTCCCCAGTCAGCTAAGCAAAGCCTCCAGGTTAATAAGCCTCTGGGCCCCTAGAGAGGGGAACCTCTTCCTGTGCTACACCGGGCTGTTTAACGACGGGTTTTGTGGAGATAGGATGCAAATCCCGGCCGAAAAGGCAGCAGAGAGGTAAGGCAGGGGAAGTCAGGATTCCAGGGGGCAATGGGAAAGGGTTGGCATCCTGAATGGGAAAATGGGTAATCACACACTCTGGGAGTACTCATGCTTTCAAGGGCCCAGCGGAAACCCCAGTCCACAGGGTTCGCGGAAAAGCCCTAATTTCCTTTGCCCGCGCCGGGCAGGCCGGCAAAGACGCTGCCCGGAGGGTCCCGGCTCTCCCCGCCCCCGCTCCGCTGCGGGCCAGCCCTCGGGTGCCAGAGTGGATTCGTGCGCACACGAGTTCCCCCAAGTGGGGGCCGACAGCCCAACTCCCCGCCGCGCGGAGAGGACGGGACCCCTCCCCATCCCGGGACCGCTCCGCCGGCCCCCTCTGCCGCGCCCCCCGGGCCGGGCCGCGGGCGCAGAAGCCCAGCTGCCGCCACTTACCCGACTTGTTGCTGCAGCTGCAGCCGCTGCTGCTGCCGCCGCGGCCGGTGCTAGTGCTGCGGGAGCGAAGCGGTTTTCAGCAGAGCCGTAAATCAGGCTGAGCCGGGCCCGCTCGCACCCCCCCGCACACCCTCGCGCGGGGACCCGCGGCGTCCAGGGCGGAGCGTGGCGCGGGCCGGCGGGGGCGGTGCGCGCGCGGCTGCCGGGGACCCCGGGGCCCGAGAGCGAACGCCCCGGGGCGGGGGAGGCCTGGGGCGCCGCGGCCCCGCGAGCGGCAGCCCGCTCTGCCCAGCGTGGGGGAGCACCCGTCTGCCCGCCCCCAGCCGTGAAGCGGGATGAGGCTCAGGAGCCCACTGACATCACGCGGGGAGACGCTGGGATCGTTCCCCGGGGGAGGGAAGGGGAAAAGCGTGCCAGGCTCGGAGGCGCTGCGCTTTCTGCAGGCCCTGGCCAGCTGTTTTGCACTTTACAGTTACTGGGGAGCGGGAGAGTGTGGACAAGGATGAGGTGCAACTGGGTATCTTCGCTCATCTGCCGGCAGGAAGGTCCGGTGTTCATTTTAGGACCTCTTCATCTTAAGCAACCGGGCCGAGAATGTCCCAAAATAACCTGGAGTCTACTCTAGCCTTACCGGCGAGCATCCTGGTGCTAAGTTAACCGGCGGAGCTAAATCTAGTAAAGTATGTGGGTTGTGAATAAATAAAGCGAGAAGACCCCCCCACGCCCTCACCCGGATCTGTAAGGGACACGCCTCCGCCCTCCCCTAGTCCTCAGGCATCCAGTCCCTGCCCCTCCCCGCAGGAGCGAAGATATCTCACCCTACAGAGGTTTCTTTCCTTCTGAAAGACCCTGATGACTCAGCTTTTTATTTTAACCTGTTTGGGGGTATTCCTGGTCTAACTCTTGAAATATGAAACCAGGATAAAAGTTCCTGTTGGATTTTCTTGTTAGAGAGATTCTGTTCATCTGTATAGTTATTTCAATGCATCTTCTTGACTCCTACGGGTGTCTCTGTTTTGAGTTTACTATATTATTCCTTTCAACACTGATTTTATTTCAATTATGAATATCTCAATAATTATCTTAGATTTTGTTTATTTATTTATTTATTTTGGGCAAACGAGTCATCACATCCATGTAATTAAGAGCCCAAGCTCTGGAGTCACACACGATTCAAATCCCAATTCTGGGATTCAAATCCTGACTTCTAGGACCTGCTTCAAGTTAGACTTTTCTGTGCCGTGGATTTCTCATCTGTGACATGGAGGTAATCGGGACCCACCTCTTAATGTGGTGATGAGGATCAAATGAGGTTGTGAGGGTAAAGCACATTCTCTGACCCAGAACTACAGTGATAAAATCAGCTCTGGTTATTTCGGTTACAAGAGAGGAGCCTACACGTCTATAAAAAACCGAAGAGAAGGGCAACTAGTATGTACTCACTTCCACAAAAAGGGTGATATAGGCTGTTGTGCTGGGGTGCATTCTCTTTGAAAAGATTATGTTTCATTGAATTTATCTGATGACTCAAAAATATGTTTATTCCAAAAATCAATTCACTTAGTAAAATATTTTTAAGTGTGAAATGTACATGTAACGAAGGGCAACGTCATCTTGGTCATCTAGGGGATGGGGGGAACATCCAGGGTAAGCCTGTCTCAGGGGCTGCCTGGCACCTGCCTTAGAACAAAATGCACCAAAAGTAGCTCTGGAGAAAAAAAGCTCTTGGGTTCAGGCCCCTCCCATTTCTTAGGCAGCTTCCTGCCTCTGGTCCTTGAGTTCCTCCCTGGCAAAAATAAAAGGATGGGGATTTTCAAGGTCCTTTTTTCACCTTAAAAGTATCAAGGGTAGTACCAATTACGGAGAGTTTGTGCTATGCAGGGTCTAGGGTTGAGCACTGTGGGAGATTCAACTTTGATAGAAGGCATTCAGGACCTTTCAGTTTACACCAGTTGCTCTCAAGGGGTATCCTCCCACTTCCAACCAGTGGCATGAGCATTAGCTAGTTACTAGTTAGAAATGCAAATTATGTGCCTCACACCAAACCTACCGAATCAGAAACTCTGAAGTGGGAGCAAGCAATTTGTGGTTTAGCAAGTTCTACAGGTAATTCTGATGAATACTAGTTTTGAGAACCTCTCATTTACACAGTACTTCTTCATTTACTGTCTACAACAAACCGAAAGGTGTGTTATCTCCATGATCATTGTGTTTATGCTGGGCACTATGCTAAGCATTTTATTATCTCATTTCATCTTTCCAGCACCTGTGAGGGAGAGGGGACCTTGTGCACTCGGTTTCAGCCACGCTGGTATTCCTTTCCTTCTCCAAGAGTCCAGTTTTTCCATTTCAGGTCCTTCTTTTCTGGATAATGCCTACTTATCCTTCAGGGCTCAGCTTCTGTGTCCCTTTCCCAGGAGGTCCGCCCTGATCCTGTCCAGCTAGGTCAGCTCCTGCTAGTAAAATTTATCACACAGAGTTTATCACAATGGAATTATTCGTATACTTACCTATTTAATATTCATGTCCACTATTAAAGTATAAGCTACATGTGTCAGGGACCCTGTCTGTCTTATTCCCCAGCGTATTCTCCTTACCTATCATGGTGTTGGTCACATACAAAGTGCTCAGCAAATATTTTCTGAAGGATTATAAATGTTGAAAATGAATTCCCTTTCTACTTAAGGGGAAGCTGAGGCTCAAAAAAATTAAATAGCTTTCCCAAGCTCACACACGTAGAAAGTATTAGAGCCAGGACTCCAAACTCCAGATTTTTTCTTTTTTTAAGATTTTATTTATTTGACAGAGAGAGAGCACAAGCAGGGGGAGCAAGAGAGGGAGACGCAGACTCCCCGCTGAGCAGGGAGCCCAGTGCTCCATGCAGGGCTCGATCCCAGGACCCTGGGATCATGACCTGAGCCAAAGGCAGGTGCTTAACCAACTGAGCCACCCAGCTGCCCAAACTCCAGATTTTAACCACTATTCTCATAGCCTTTCCAATTTCTGACAAAGAAAATCAAGTTCTGAGAGAGAAAATGAGTTGCTTGAATTTATATAGCTAGTAAATAATAGAATCAGGATTAGAATTCATGTCTTCTAGTACGTATGTTCTTTTATACTACAATACGCTGCTTTATCCTGCCCTTCAAGAATTTACAACTAGTGGGAAGGACAAGACATATGTATGGGACAAATTAAATTCATAGTAAAAGAAGTTAAGTGGGACATATCTACAGGGCCTGGTATTGTGCCTGATACATAGTAGATGTTCAATAAGTGTCTACTGAATGAATAATGATCATAGCTTCTACGTTTGGAATATTTACAACCTGTCTCCTGCTACTAAGTGTTTATGAGCATATCTAATGTTTCTCGAAGTAGGGCCCTTGAAGTCTGGGAAGCTTATTAAAATGCAGATTGGGATGTCTGGGATTTAGACCTAATTGCTTGGAATCTATGGGTGTGGGTCTTGAGAATCTGCATTTTCCCCTATCTCCAGGTGACTGTCACATCTCCATTGAAGTCTGAGAAACAATTCATTGTTAAAATCACCGTTCAAGGCAGGCATGAGCAGCACAAGGGGAAACGCTGCTTGAGATGTCCTGAAAGTTGCTGAAGGTCACACCACTAACAAGCATCAGAGATGGTAAGGATTTGAATCATTTTGACTCCAAAAGCCTGTGCTGTTTCCACTACCACTGCGAAGAGATAGGGAGGGATGGGGAGAGGAAAAGACAATGGACAGGACGGAAGAATCGGCAAGGAGGATGGAGGGAAGGAAGGCCAAATGATTACTAGGGAAAACAGATTTCACTGAAGGGGGAGAGAGACTATCGGGCGTGATTGTCAGACTATCCTTGCTGAAAGCCCTGGGAACTGAAGATGGAGATTTGGGGGCTGCCTTGCCTCTCTCCTTATCTAATAACATCTACTCATTGTGACCAGAAGCCTTTCAAACACAGGCTTCTTGAACCACAGAGGCTTTTTAAGTGACAAATGCATTTTATTAAATACGGTGATTACATTTGCCAAAAAGTGACTTTAGAAGGACCAAACGCAGGCCCTCTCCAGTGTGAATAAGCTACCCCCCCAGAACAAAGAGGACCCCAGATCAGCATCTGTGTGCAGGTGGGCCCCCTGAGCTGCAGAGCTAGTGACTTGAAGATCAGAGGCTGTCCTCCACAGTCAGTCAGTCGTCACACACAGAATGTCAGGTGATTGTGAAAATCCAGGGAAGATATGAGTAAACTTGCTCCAGACTGACTCTAAGTATTGACTTTAAGTAGCAGATGGGTTCTCTGCTGCTACCCCTTCACTCTCCCTAATGCACCTAATTGCGTTTATGCATTCTGTTTTTCCAGCAAGTAATAACGGCATGCCTACTATGTTCCATTACTAATTGCTTGCATCGTTTCAGCTTCAGAGTCAGAGCTCTAATCTGGCTTTAAAGCCTCCACCAGAATAATCTACTAGAAAACTCTATTTCTGTGAAATTTTGTTGGCATGGCAACCACCAAGCAACACCATGGAGAGTGCCTTAAATCCCACAGCAGTCTGTTAGGCTGAGTGAGTCTGCAGGGAGGAGGCCATATAGAGAGGCTAAAAATAGACAACTTACGGCAAGGTGCCCCTGCACCCCTACCACCCAGAAGGATTATCGCTTACTTGTTCCCCTTGCTGGGGTCAAACGTGAGCCACAGGAGAGAATGGGCCAGGCTTCCTGTTAGCAGATTTTTCCATCCCAGTGCCTGGACTGGGAATGTGGAGACCCAAGGTCTAACGCCAGCTTCACCCCCTAATGAGCTGTGTGAGGTTCTGTTCGGGCGGGGCAACATCTCTGGGATTTAGTGTCCTCATTTGTAAAGGGCAGGAGCTGGTATGGATTAAGGACTTCCCAGTGCCACAGGCCTAGTTACTAGTCCGACGTGTTTGTCATTGCCTTGCTAACACGGACCGGGGGGCTAGGGGAGAAGACATGGCAGGTGGTCATGATGGTGGCAAAGTTTGTCAACAGGCAATTTGGCAAAAATCGTTAGTTGTCCCCTCTTCTGGTAATAACAGCTAATGAGTATCAAGTGCTTACCTTGTGCTGAGGGATGGTTCTAGGTGATTTTCACAGCATATGCCATTTTACCTTCCCAACAAGGCTAGGGAAGGGCATTACTGGTATCCCTGTGTTATAAATGAGTAAACTGAGTCACAGAGAGGTAAATAGATCATTTTCACAGAAGTAGCCAATTATATAGCTAGGATTTGAACTTGGAACCACCTAAATTCAGAACCAATATGCTTGACCTTGATTCCATTGTATCTCTAGTGCCTCGATCGTTGCCTGGCACCCTAAGGGCTCTCAAAAACTAATTGTCCAACGAACAGTAAATGACTGTTATGCTAGAAGGTTCTCAGTGCCTATTATTCAAAAATCTTCAAGCCTTTTTTCTTTCTTGGTAGTTTATTATGTGAAGAAAAACCTCTGAGCCATCTCTTCTAAGTGAAATGGTTGTGGGAGAGCTAGAAAGCATGTTGCTATGGAATAAAATATACAGAAAAAGATACAGTTAAAATTAGGGGGATTGTTAGATAATGAGTCTGAATTATGTAATT
Organism: Ursus americanus; assembly: GCF_024610735.1. Lineage (NCBI taxonomy): Eukaryota > Metazoa > Chordata > Mammalia > Carnivora > Ursidae > Ursus > Ursus americanus. Next base: position 61,118,788 of record NC_142132.1, read on the forward strand.
ATGTGAGGAATGAATTATGAAACTGATGTTCTGTCAAAATAAGGCCTGTTTTCTAGGACCTAGAATACATAGGCAATTTTATTCCACTATTTTAGGTGAAATTTTGTTTTTAGAATCAGAGGGGGAAAAGAGAGCACTTATAACTATAGGCAAGAGAGAACTGAACTTGAAAATAAAGCACAGGCTATAGAAATAATTCTTCTTATTAGGAAGAAGGATTGCCCCTCGACCCCCAGCAGTGCAAGACTGATTTTCTAGGTTATGTTAAGAGATGTTTTGTACTAAGTGGCTCACGGCTAAGATCAGAAGGTAATTTAAAAAGACAGCTTCTTCGGAACATGACTGTTACAAGGTGAAAATAAGTAGCGTTTTTCAGTTTCTACCATCTAGTCTAATTCCTCCTTAAAAATGAGTTGTTAGATTAAACTTTTTATTGGAGACAAATATACAGATAATAATTTTTCATATCTTAAGTGTAAATGATAATGAATTTTCACAACTAGATAAGCTCATGTGACTAGAATCCAGATCAAGAAACAGAGCTTCTGCTTCCCAGAACACTCCTTTGTATTCCTATCAAGTACTCACCCTTTCCTCCCCTGCGGTAACCATCATCCTGACTGCTAACAGCATGGGTTAGGCCAGCCTCTGTGTGCTTCACGTAAATGAAATTGTATTGCGTGTACCCTTTTTGGTTTGGGTAGATACTGCCTAAAAGTATTCAAGAGTGTTATCCCAATTAATAAACCTACCAGCAATGTGGAAGGTTCGCAAACACTGCACTTCCTCTCCAACTCTGATGGTAATTGAGCCATTCTGGTAGATGTGTGCTGATAATCTCATCGTGGTTTAATTCACAAGTCCCTGACGGCTAACGAGGTTGAAGCGCTATTTCACACATTTTTTTTTGATATTTGATATTGTCTTGTGAAGTATCTGTTCAAATCTTTTCTTCATTTTTCTCTTGGATTGTCTGCCTTATTCTTATTGATTGGTGGAAGTTCGTGTGTATTCTAGATATGAGTCCCTTGTTCTATATACATGCGGGGATTTTTTCTTTATGGTTAGCACATTTTATGTGTTATTTAAGAAATCTCCACTTCCTTCAAGGTCATGAGGATGTGTTCCTATGCTGTCCTCTAAAAGCTTTATTGTTTAATTTTCACATTTAAATGCAATCCATCTGAAATTATTATTTGAGTAATAGGAGAGAAAGGGGTCAACATATATATATATTTTTCACATATCCAATTCACCCAGGGACATTTATTGAAAATATTATTCTTCACCCATTGCATTATTGCTTTGGTCATGAGCCCAGGTGTGGGCTCTCTAATCTAGTTAACTGGTTAGTGTGTGTAACTTTGGGTCAATTCCATGAGATCTTCATTACTGGAGCTTTATGATGGGGTTTGTTCTCAGGTACGGTGAATCTTCCAGCTTTACTCTTCCTCTTCAGTTGCCTTAGATATCCTTGGCCCTTTGCATTTCCATACGAAGTTTCGAATCAGCTTGTCAACTTCTCTAAAAAGAAAAAAAAGTCCTGCTGGGATTTTGATTGGGATAGTGTTAATTTATAGATTAATTTGGGAAGAATGGACATGTTGAGCTTTCTAAATATTAAAAGTGTATTTCTAAATGTATTTAGATATTTAGTCTCTCTCAAGAATGTTTATTGGGCATTGCAAGTCTTTTGTTGAAATTATTACTATATAGTTTATATTTCTGTAAATATCGTAAATATTTTTGTAAATGTTGTAAATAGTACATTTTAAAATATGATTTTGTATTTCTGAATGATATATAGAAATACAAATGATTTTTAAACAACCTTGTATCCAACAACATGGCAGATTTCAATTATTAGTTCAAATGGTTTATGGACTCTTTTGAATTTTTGTGGAATATAATTATGCAGTCTACAAATACTGACAGCTCTTTTTCTTTTCTTTCAAATCTGAATATCTTTTAAAAAATATTGCGATGGTTAGGACCTCCAGTAAAATATTGAACATAAGTAGTAATAGCTGGCATCCTTGTCTCATTCCCGATCACAGAAGGAAAGTTTTCAATATTTCACCATTGGGTATGATGTTTGCTGTTGATTTTTTGTAATATTCTTTTATTCTCAGTTTGTGAAGAGTATTTTTTAATAGATAATAAATGAGGGAGAGCTAAGTTTTGTCAAATTATTTCTCTGTATCTATCGAGATGTTCATTTAAACTTTCTCTTTTTCTTTTTTAGTTAATATGGTTGGATTAATTTTTAAATGTTAAGCCAATCTTATATTCCCAGAATGGGTTCAATTTATATCACTAGATTCAATTGTCTAAAATTTTGTTAAAGATTTTTACATCTGTGTTCATGAGAGATTGGTCTGTACTTCTTTCTCTCTTACAATGTCCTTGTCAGGTTTCGAATTGTGGTATATTGGTCTCATAAAAGTTGCATTTGAAAAACAGTCTGTTTTCTGAAAGAGGTTGGCAAGATTTGTGTTATTTTTCTTTTCCTTAAATTTTGCGAGTGAAACCAAGTGAGCCCAGAATTTTCTTTGGGGGAGATTTTAAAATAATGAATGAACTATCTTTAATAGATATTGAACTTAGTAGATTTTTCCACTTCTGACAGTTTGGGTAAGTTGTATTTTTCTAGGGTTTTATCCATTTCACCTAAATTGTCAAATTCATTGTTGTTAAAATATTTAATTACCAGGTAGCTACATTATTCTAGTTATAGTTTTGTTATTGATTTGTACTTTGGTTTTATTGTGGAAAAATAGCGTACTATGAGTGACTTTAATTTTTTTCAAATTTGTTGAGAATTTCTTTATGATTTCAGTAAAAGATCCATTTGCACTTGAAAAGAAGGTGAATTCTTTGGTGCAGTATTCTATATAAGTCAGATCAAGTTGGTCAATTGTGTTGTTTTTACAGATTTTTTGTTAGACTATTTTATAAGCTATTAAATGAAATATGATTAAATTTTGCATTAAGAGTATGGAATTTTAAAAAGATATTATTTATTTTCGAGATTGAGAGAGAGGGAGGGAGAGGAAGAGAGAGAGGAGAGAGAGAGAACGCATGGGGGTAGGAGGGGAGAGGGGGTGGGAGAGGGAGAAGCAGATTCCCAGCTGAGCAGGGAGCCAGATTCAGAATGGATCCCAGTATCCTGGGATCCTGACCTGAGCCAAAGCAGACGCTTTACCAACTGAACCCCGGCGCCCAAGCGTACGGATTTGTTCGTTGCTTCTTTTAATCCTGCGCATTTCTGCTTCAATATTTGAAACTCTATTACGGAGTACATACAAATTTAGGATTGTATAATCGCATCCTGCTGGATTCCCCCTTTTATAATTATGAAACCTCTGTCTTTGTCTGTGATAATTCTTTTTTGCATTAAATCTACTGTGTCTGATTTTAGTATAGATATACCACTGTTGCTTAGTGTTTTTGTGGCTTTGTTGTTTTTCTTTTACTGTCCGCTTTTCTGTTTTTATCTTTCAAGTGTGAGTCTTTAGGCACAATGTAGTTGTTTAATGCAATCTGACAGCCATAAATCTTGATGTATTTAGTTCATCTATGCTTAATGTAATTACTTGCATCGTTGAGTTTATATATACAGTGTTGCCATTCATTTTCTTTTTCTTTTTTTTTAGATCTTATTTATTTATTTATTTGAGAGAGAGTGGGGGGGGGGTAGGAGCAGAGGGAGAGGGACAAGCGGACTGAGCACAGAGCCCGACACAGGGATCAATCCCACGACCCTGAAATCATGATCTGAGCCGAAATCAAGAGTCGGACGCTTAACTGACTGAGCCACCCAGGTGCTCCCCCATTCATTTTCTATTCAAGCTCTCTGTTGTACCTTGCTTTTTTCCATTTTTCTTTCCTTCTTTAGGACCAATCACACTTTCAAAAAATTATTATTCCATTTATCCCTTCTATTACCTTGTAATTTTTGTCATTAACTACTCATGTAGTGGTTCCCCTAGATATACAACACGTTCTTGTCTTACGATAGACGAAGACAAATTGCAACTTTTACTATTACCTACCTCTCACTTTTTCTTATTGTTCTACATATAATGTTAAACCTCATGTGACATTATGATTATTGTTTTGTATAATTCATATTTCTGTTTACCAATTTAGTTTCCCTTTCTGGTGTTCTTCGTTTCCTTCTGCATTTTCATGTTTTTATTTGGGATCATTTCCCCTCTGCCTGAAGATATTTCTTAAGTTACCTTTAGAGAAGACCTTCTATCAACAAATTCCTTTAATTTTGTTTGCCTGAAAAATGTACTTATTTCACCATCATTGTTAAAAGATATTTTCACCGAATATAGAATTATAGGTTAGGAATCATTTTATTTTAGCTTTCTAAAGATTTCATCACGAATAGTCTTTCCCTATATGGGGGAAGATGCTGTGTACTACCAACATTCTTCTTCTAAGGTGGAGGTACTGATCCCCCTCTAGCAAGGAGTATTGCATGCTGACAGAACCTAGTTTGGTCCCTCCCTAAGAATCACCCTTGGATGAAGACAGTGCCTTGTTCAAGGTTACAGCAAATACCTATGATGTGGGAACCAGCTATGTGCTTGAGACAGGACCCCTTCCCCAGTGTGTGGAACTGCAGGGGATTTCACCTGGCTTTGTAGAAGCCTAACTCCCCCAGAGTCGACAGAGCTCCAGAATACCCTGTGTTGTGAGGCTCCAATTTGTTGCTCCAGCCCCCACGATCCTGAAGGCTTAATGGTTTCCTCTACCTGAGCAGAGGCTCTCCTTTTGGCTAAGCTAGACTTTATCCTGAACCCAGGATCAGCAATGCCTCCAGGGAAGGAAGAGCTGGTGGCTGACAGCTCCTCTGGGAAAGTTCTTTACTCCCCATGAATGCATGATATTCACCTCGGCCTTGTTAGCAACCAAATGTTTGCATCCCCACAAAATCCGTATGTTGAAGCCTGAAGCCCCAATGTGGTAGTATCTGGATACGGGGCTTTGGGCGATAATTAGTGTTAGATGATGTCATGAGGGTGGACCCTCATTGTGAGATTCGTTTGCCCTTAGAAGAGATACCAGGGAGCTTGCTCTCTCTGTCTCCATGAGCAAGCACCACGGAAAGGCCATGTGAGCACACGACAAGAAGGCGTCTCTCTGCAAGATGGAGAGGTCTCACCAGAACCTTGGCCATACTGGCACCTTGATCTTGGACTTCCAGCTTCTAGACCTGAGAGATAATTCCTGTTGTTTAAGCTCTCGGTCTAAGGAAAGTATCTTATGGCAGTCTGAGCAGACTAATATAGCCTTCATTGCTTCCATAGTTCACTGAGGTTTTTAAAGTATGATTTTCAGAATTTATTTGGCCTTTTCTAGTTTTTGCAATAGAGCATTACCCTGACATGACCTATTATGTCCTACTGGGAAATGGTTGAATTTTTAAACCAGATTTTTCTATTGCCTTCAGTGTGTAAATTACTTCATTGGTTTTACTGCATTCTTACTGTTGTACCCCAATATCCATTCTCCCCTTTTTACATCGTGAACAAACCCTCAACCAATATCTGGGTACATGGCTGCCCAGAGGAAAGACTACATTCTCCACCTTCCATTGCAGTTAGGTGTGAATCTTTTTTTCCCTTAGAACGTGGGCAGAAATTATGTGGACAACTTCCTGGTGATACCTGCAAAGGAAAGGAATCTGCTCTCACTTCCTTTTTCTCCTTTCCCACAGGGGGGAGTACACATGTGGTAATGTGCCATTTTGTACTGCACCTTGTACTTGGGACAAAGGCAACTCCTTCAGAAAAGAAGAGAAAAAGGGGAGCTGGTCCCCACGTTTTCAGTGAGCAGAGCCACCGTACCAGCTCAGAATTTTACTTGAGAGAGAAATCTCATTTTTATGGTTTGTACCATTAATGCTTCCCCTCCATTTATACTCTTGCCCTTAGCTTATCTCCTCTTGAGGTGTAATCGATATACAATAAGCTGTACATATTCTATGCGTACGATTTTATATCCCAACTAATCTACTTACAGTATCCTCATTATCTGGAGTTAGAATGTGGGTATTTGTGAATACAGGAATTCATTCAACAAAGTATTTACTGTATGTTGTGCCAGGCCTTGGTTATGCAGACTTGAAAGACTGTGGCTCAGAGACCAAATTTGAAGCACAGATAGGATTTATCTGGCCCAATTTTGGCAGCCCACGTGGCAATAACTGCCAGGGTCCGAGTAGAAGTTGTCCTTGTTAGATGACACTTCGACTTTTTCACCCAGGCTATTTCACTCCTTTAATCTGCCTTCCTGGTCACTATTAGAATTAAAGTTTGAGACTCTTCAGTTAGACAGTCTAAGATAAAAGACCTGCTCCCTGTCTTCAATATGCTTATATTCTAGAGGAGTGACCATCTCCGTATTATAATGTGGGTTGTCAAGCTACAGCCTGTGGCTCAAATCTGTCCTACCATCCCTCTTTGTAAAAGTCTTTGTTAGAACACAGTCCTGCCTGTGCGTGACACACCGTCCACGGCTGCCCTCACAGGACATGGCAGAAGTGCAGAGCTGTGCCTGAGACTGGGTAGCTCCTGACATAGGTGTCTGTGGCAGCTCTAACAAGCTGGGTGGCTAAAAGTGCAAACATTAAACCTTCCACAGTTGTGAAGGTCAGAAGGGCAAAGTCTCAAGGTGTTGGCAGGGCCACACCCCATAGGGGGGCCCTAGAGAACAATCCATCTTTGGCCTCATCCAGCTTCTGTTGGCATTGCTTCATTCATGGCTTCATCACTCTGATCCCTGTCTCTGTGGTCACACTTCCTCCTCTTCTACCCATCTTCTCTTTTGTGTGTCTTTTATCAGTCATTTGTCCTTGAATTTAGGCCCCACCTGGGTAGTTCCAGATGCTTTCCTCATCTCAAGATCCATTACATCTGCAAGGATCGTTTTTTTCAAATCAGGTGACATTCTCAGATTCCGGGCCTTAAGACACGGATCTTTTTATTTTTTTATTTTTTTTTTAAGATTTTATTTATTTATTCGACAGAGATAGAGACAGCCAGCGAGAGAGGGAACACAAGCAGGGGGAGTGGGAGAGGAAGAAGCAGGCTCATAGCGGAGGAGCCTGATGTGGGGCTCGATCCCATAACGCCGGGATCACGCCCTGAGCCGAAGGCAGATGCTTAACCACTGTGCCACCCAGGCGCCCCAAGACACGGATCTTTTTAAGGTCCACCATTCAGCCTACTACACTCTCAAAACGGAAAATACTAATTACTTAGCCCTTCACAGAAAACAATCCCCGATCTTCACTATAGGGTAGTGCAAAGAAGAGGGCCACTTAACTCAGACCACTGGAGGTGGGAGATCAAGAACACTTTATTCCTAGAGGAAGTGATGTTTGAGCTGAATTTTGGTGGTCGGATACAATTTCACCAGGTTTGAGAAGTGTTGAAGAGATATGAGAAGAATAAGAGAAAGAGGGAAGGTGCTTCAAGCTGGGGAAACAGCGGCATATAAAAAGCCAGGAGGCATAAAACAGTGTGGTATGTAGGTCAATACAAGTAGCTCAGCATGGCTATTGTCTCAGGTACAAACGGGAGGGAGGCAATGGTCAGTTCATTAGAAACCAAACTAAAAATTTAATATATAATCTAAAATACCATAGAGAACAATGATGAATTTAACATCAGGGAGAAAGACAATGAGATTTCCTAAGGATCAGTTGCGACTGATACATACCAATAAATTGGAGAAGAGTAAGAGTTAAGTCTGGAGACAATTACGAGGCTATTACAGGAATCTGAAAGTTGTCATGAGCACCTGAACTGAACTGAAGTGGTGGCAGTAGAGGTGGAGAAAATAGGGGACTTAAATGGAATTTAGGAGGTAGAATCAACAAGACAGAGGTTTTTTTTTTTTTTTTTTAAATGGATGTGGCGAGAGTTGAAGATATAAGATGATTCCGAGATTTCTGGATTGGGAACGTGGGCAGATGTTTCTGCTGAATGTGGAGATAGAAAATACGGAAGAGTAGATTTAAGAGGGAAAGATGGAGAGTCCGTGGTGACCTGTTGAGCTGGGGGAAGACGATGTCTCACGTTGCGAACATGTTTGAGTTGCGTACATCTAGCTGAATCCACTGAGGAAGTCCTTCTATATGTGGGTCTGACAACTAGGCAGATACTAGGAGTGGAAGGATAGGTTTCATTATTATTTTTATCCCTTTTGAAGACCACATTTTAATTATCCTTATCTGTTCCAAATCTTCCCATGCAGAATGAGGTAAAGACATTTTCTTTAAATTGGTAAGATTAAAGGATGGTAGGATGTTACTCTTTACAATAATATTGTGATATGTTCATTACTATCAGGTAATGAAAATCAACCACCACTCCACTTATATTTCTCCTCCTACTTTACAAACACTAATTAGTATTCAAATCATTAATGCATGGTGAGTAAGAGCTTCACAGAGATTATTCATATGCTTCCTGGTTGCTGGGGATCCAACTTATCCACACAGTGGATTGGACACACAGGAAGTGACTAACACGGGGGTTAAGCTGCATGATGAAATAAGCGAAGCAAGTAGAATTTCCCTGATTTGGAAACTTACGAGGAAGAAAGAAAACAATTTCCTGTTTGGGATCAGTTTTCAGATATTTTCCAGGGCTTGATTATTCAGTTTGTATCTACATATAATATTTTAATCAAAAATATCTTAATGATAAAATGTATTTCCTATTTTTCCTTCTTGTTGCCAACTGGTGGCTACCTGCAAACAAAGGTTCTGTGACATCATTCATTCGCTCAGGCATTGTGCTACCCCATGTGATCCTGGTTTACGAGTCCTAGACACGGAAACTGAGTTCAGCACACCACGCTCTTTCTGATCTCACCAGGAGTCTAGAAATCTTTCCATCGCCACTAATGTCCAAGACCTAGACTGAATCCTTAGATTAGGAAAATTTTCCCCACCGTGCTGTCGTCATTAGTTTACCTGAGTTATTTGTTTCCTTGTTAGAATTGAGCACAATCTTTATTATCTACACTATTTTTTCTCAATCAGACTCAAGAAGAATTTAATGTTATTGATCTTTTCTATTTTGAAAGCCTTATTTGTCTTTTGAAAAAATTTTAGCTTTATATTTATTGTTTCTTTTCTACTTTAAAACATCATCTTTCTAGTGATTTTTATTTTGTTGACCTTTTCAGTGTTCTTAAGATGTAGACTAAGAATCCACTCCTTTTTTGTTATTTCTTCTTTTTTTTTATTTTTTTTTAAAGATTTTATTTATTTATTCGACAGAGATAGAGACAGCCAGCGAGAGAGGGAACACAAGCAGGGGGAGTGGGAGAGGAAGAAGCAGGCTCATAGCGGAAGAGCCTGATGTGGGGCTCGATCCCATAATGCCGGGATCACGCCCTGAGCCGAAGGCAGACGCTTAACCGCTGTGCCACCCAGGCGCCCCTCTTCTTCTTTTTTTTAAAGATTTTATTTATTTATTTAAGAGAGTGAGAGAGCATGAGCAGGGGTGGGGGGCAGAGGGAGAGGGTGAAGCGGATTCTCCGCTGAGCAGGGATGGAGTGGGACTCCGTCCCAGGGCCCTGGGGTCATGACCTGGGCCAAAGGCAGACACTTAACGAACTGAGCCACCTGGGCACCCTGTTAATTCTTCTTTAATAACGAAAGTATTTAAGGCTGATACTTTCACTCCTTACTATGGCTTTTGCAGCAGTGTCTCATAGATTTTGATGTGAAGTGATCTCCTTGTATTGCTTTCTAAACAGTTCATAACTTGTTTTGAAATCATCCTTAATCCAATGGTTATTTAGAAGTGTTTTTCTCAGTGTCTGAGTAGTTAGAATGTAAACACATTTCATTATGTAATATCTGATACATTCAAAAGACTGTATGTAAGAGTGGGTACCCATCAACAAAACTAAAACACAGAATATTAACAATGTCACTGAAGCCCACCTTTGTGCTTTCTTTTCTTTTCTCCTGATCGATTTGACTAACCCTAAAATAAAACCACATTATCTCATTACTCTGGTTTTATAATTACTTTTTATAACTTATGGGAAGCCCCCACGTTATTTTATTTCTTAAAGAGTGTTTGAGGGATATCAGGAATAATGGCGCACAGTCAGGAAGTCCAAGGTCCTGTCCCTCAACAGAACACTGAAAACTGACAAAAACTGTCAGAACCAACTCTTTTAGAACTCTGTAAAATAGTCAATGGCTTCCTGCAACCAAGCAAACTGTTAATCAAGAAGAAGCAACCAAAACCTGGTAGGAAATCCTTGTGGCAATTCTAACCTACCCTTGCCCCGGGGTGAAAATACCCCACTTGTGCTGCTCGGTGGTGCTCTGGAAGACCACAGCCCATGGAGGGAGCAGAGCTGACCTTGTTCTCAAAAAGCTGTGGTTGTGCTTTGACCTGACCCTGGAGGATGAGACAAGAGCTTGCCTTTACTTTGCCGAACCTGGAACTCTCTCAGGAGAAAGAAGCTGCAGCATGTTTCAAAATCATTTGAAGGAGGGATGTTTCAAAATCATTTATAAGCAAAAATATTACTTTCTGGGACTAAGGCTATCAGTTGAGGCAAACAGCTGACACTCCAGAAAGTCTGGGAGAAAGGCTGCAAAGTGAGATCCTTTGAGAAAGAAGAGTTTTGAAAATTTCCTGTATCAACCTGGGAATCGAGAAGTCCACATGGGTGCCCAGGACGGAGCTCTCACACACTGCCAGTGAGAATGGAGAATGGGATAGCCACTGTGGAAACAGTTTGGGAATTCTTTAATAAGTTAGACCTGAAGACTGTACTTTCAGGGATCATTTCTATAGTTTGTTAATAAGTTAGACCTGAATTCACCGTATGACAGCCTGTACCATCTGACTCCACTCCTAGGTACATACCCATTACCAATAAGAACTGAAAACAGGCGTTCAAACAAATTTGTGCAAAGGTGTTCATAGTAGTACCATCGAGATAGCCAAAAGGTAGAAGCAACCCAGAAACTAACAGTGTCTAACTGAACATAATAAAAATAAAATAAAATAAAATAAAGTAAAATAAAATAAAATAAAATAAAATAAAATAAAATAAAATAAAATAAAAAAGAAACTAACAAAGAAATGTAGCATAGTCTATACAGTGGAGTATTAGGTAGTCACAGGAGTCATAAAGTCTTGAAACATGCTACAACATGGATGAAACATGAAAAAGCCACATACCCTATATTTCTGTTTATATTAAATACCCAGTATAGGCCAATTCATAAACAGAAAGCATAGCATTTGCCAGGAGTTGTGGGGAAAGGTGAACGGAGACTAACTACCTGATAGGTTTGGGATTTCCTTTTGGGGTGAGGAAAATGTTCTGGAATAGATGATGATGGCTGCTCAGACACACGAATGCACTAAATATCTTTAACTGTATACTTCAAAATGCTTACGATGGTAAATTTTATGTCATGTGTATTTATCTGTAATTAAAGAAATAAGTGAAGGGGTGCCTGGGTGGCTCAGTCGGTTCCATGTCCAACTCTTGATCTCAGCTCAGGTCTCAATCTCAGGGTTGTGAGTTCAAGCCCTGCTGGGCATGGACCCTACTTAAAAAAAAAATAAAAATGAAAACAAAAAAATTAAAATTAAAATTTTTTTAAAAAAGTGAAAAAATTGTGTCTGGGTTCACTTTAGGTCATTGTTTCTCCATATACAATTTTTAAATAGGCCTGTCATTATCCTGACCTCTTCATATTAGTGAGTCTTTCAATTTATTAACATAGTATTGGTCTCTAAGTTGTCTTTACACCTTTTATTTAATTTTAGTTTTAATTTTTTTCTCTTTAAAGAAGTTGCTTTCTCTGTTAGATTTAGTCCTAGGCACCTTACATTTTACAATAAAGTTTTTGTAAAATTTCGTATACATGACTGTATGAGTATAATTCATAATGTATGGCTTGATGAAATAATACAAAGTATACTCATGTGAATACTAACCAACTCAAGAAATAGAACATTACCAGCACACCTCCGACAGGCGTTTCCTTTGTATTTCTTCCCAGTCCCTAGCTCTGCTCTCTGCCCAAAAGGAGCTACACTTTTCACTTCTAACTGAACTCAATTTCTCAATGCTTGCATTGTAATGGGGGCTTTTTGTTTCCTGTGTAAGAAATCCACCCCCCAGGTTTATTAAAATATTCTCTCATGTTATTACATTTCAGATACTTCCATTGTGACTTCTTTTTTGACTCATAATTTATGTGAATGTATTTGCTTGATCTTCAAAAATTGGGAGTATGTTCTAGTTTTCTTTATTATTGATTTCTGGCTTAATCTCACCAGGATCAAAGAGCATATTCTCTGTTTTCAGTCCTGTCACATTTGTAGAGACCTGCTTTATGGCCCAGCATGTGGTCAACAAAGGTTTATTCCACATACACCCCGAAAAACGTGAATTATATCACTGTTGGGTTGAGTGTTCTATATATATCATTTAGTTCAAATCTGTTAATCTTATTTTTTAAATCTTCTTTATATTTAATGAGGTGGTTGTTTTGTTTTTTTCTTTCTTTCTTTCTTTCTTTCTTTCTTTCTTTCTTTCTTTCTTTCTTTCTTTCTTTCTCTCTTCTTTGGTAAGAATACTTGAGATCTACTCACTCAACAAATTTCAAGTATACAATAAAATATTCCTAACAATAGTCACTATGCTGTATATTAGATCCTCAGAACTTATTCATCTTATAACTGAAAGTTTGTACCCTTTGACCTAACATCTCCCCATTTTCCCCACTGTGAGCCCCTGGCAAGCACCATTCTACTCTGTCTCTCTGAGTTTGATTTTTTTTTAGATTCCACGTGTGAGTGATACCATGTAGTATTTGGCTTTCTCTGGCTTATTTCCCTTAGCAAAATGCCCTCCAGTTTCATCCATGTTGTTGCAAATGGTAGAATTTCGTTCTTTTTCATGGCTGAATAAGATTCCATTGTATATACATGCCACATCTCTATGCATTCATCTATCCATGAGCCTTTGGTTGTTTTCATATCTTGGCTATTGCAAGTTATCCTGCAGTAAACATGGGAGTAACAGATATCTCTTGAGATACTGATTTCATTTCCTTTGAATATATACCCAGGAGAAGGATTGTTGGATCATATGGTAGCTCTATTTTTAATTTGGGGGGGAACTGTTTTCCATAATGGCCGTACAATTTACATTTCCACCAACATTGTACAGGAATGAATTTTTGACTGCTTGTTTTATCGCTTACTGAAAGAAGTATGTAAATTTTCTCATCATTCTTGTGGACTTGGATGTTCCTTTTTTAGGTCTGTAAGTATTGTTCTATATACTTAAAAGATACATCCAAATGCAGTATACAGATCTTGTATCTACTCTGATTGAAAAATATATGTTAAGGCACCAGGGACATTGGAATACAGGCTATACATTGGATGATATTAAGGAATCATTGTTAAATTTATTGGATGTGATGGTACCTACTAGAGACACAGACTAAAGGGTTTATGGGTTGAATTTTATTTTTTTTTAATTTTTATTTTTTAATTTTTTTTTTTAGATTTTATTTATTTATTCATTCGACAGAGATAGAGACAGCCAGTGAGAGAGGGAACACAAGCAGGGGGAGTGAGAGAGGAAGAAGCAGGCTCATAGCGGAAGAGCCTGATGTGGGGCTCGATCCCATAACGCCGGGATCACGCCCTGAGCCGAAGGCAGACACTTAATCGCTGTGCCACCCAGGCGCCCCTATGGGTTGAATTTTAGACCACAGAATTTGCTCACGGAGCAAATTGAGAAGACTGAGAAATATATTTAATATTTTTATACCAAAGACGACTTCTTACAAAGATATGATAAAGACATGATCAACTTATCACATGATAAATAAATCAAGCTGCTTGAAATGGAAAGCTAGCCTGATATTTTGTCATAGGTCTTAGACATAGGCCAAAAAAATACATTTTTAAAACCACTAATCTATGATTTTTCTTTCTATTTCTATATGAGCTAACAAACATTTTTGGAAAAAATAATCCAATATATACAGTTATAGATGGATGGGAACATTTTCAGAATAAAACTAAAAATTCATGTGATGGTAAATTTTATGTGTCAACTTAACTGGCCTAAGGGGTACCCAGATAGCTGGTCAAACATTATTTCTGAGTGCATCTGTGAGGGGGCTTCTGGAAGAGAATTTGATCTGTAGCATTCGCTTCAGTAGACTGACTAGAGATCCACCCTCGCCAATGTGGGCAGGCATCATCCAACCCACTGAAGGCCCAAATGCAACACAAAGGAGCAAAGATGAATTCCCTCTTTCCCTTCTAGAGCTTGGACATCCATATTTCCTGCCTTCACACATCAGAGCTCCTGGTCCTTGGGCCTTCTGATTCTAGAACTCACACCAGCGGCCCTCTGGTTTTTAGGCCTTTGGCTTTGGACTGGGACTTAACACTAGTGGTTCCCCTCATTCTCAGGCCTTCTGACTCAGACTGAATTACACCGCTGGCTTTCCTGGTCTCCAGCTTGCGGACAGCGGACTGTGGGACTTCTTGGCCTCTGTAATTGTATGATCCAATTCTCCAATAAATCTCTTGTTTATATCCGTATATATCCTAGTGGTCCTGTTTCTCTAGAGAACACTGACTAATAAAATCCATAAGAAAAATTTTGTTTATTTATTAAAAATAACAAAAACAAAAACATGGTCTAAGGTGAGATTTCTGACTAAAAGAAGTTTGCTAAGATGTAAGACTGTGCCAGCAGTCTTCAACAAGAATCAACTAACGAGGCTGTGAGCCACACGCTATAAGAAGAGAATGCCATTGCGAGGACATTCAACTCAATGTGGCTTTTGTAGGCTCAGCATGTGGTGGGTGAAATGGAAACTAATATTTTCCCTCTATTCCATGAGTTTGAAACCACCCCCAAGCAGCATTTAAGGCATTTGTGCAGAAGTACTAAAAATAGTATTTGCCAATTGCCTGAGCTCACCTCTTTATAGCCCATAGAATAAGTACTAACTTTTCCTGTTTTAGTTTCCACTAAAGTTGAGACTTTCTTAAGACATTACAGCTTATATGTAGTATAATGACAGCATCAACCCTTTACTGAGGGAATACTGTGGGACAAGCAGGATGCCAAGTATTTTATCAACATAACTGTAAGGAATGAGCTCACAAGGAAGGTATGATTATATCCATTTGACAGATGGGAAAACTGAGATTCTGAAAGCTTAAGTGACCTGCCCAAAGCTCTACTCTAAGTGCTGGGTAGCTGGGATTTAATCCTGGATCCGTTTGGCTCCAAACCCTACATTCTTTCTTGTGTATAATAAAGCCATCAATTGCATGTGCTTCAAATTAACATGATCACTTAACTACGTACGTATGGGATTGCTTTAGAACACATGATCTTTAAAAGGTTCTTTTTCATTTTCCTTGCTGGTTTTCTTTCTTTGCCATTTAATTAGTTTTGAGAAATTAAAAAAGTAATGCTTGCTTGTGTTGTTCTAAAAAAGAGATCAAATACTATGAAAGATATAGGTAAAAGTCCCTCATACTCTTTCTAGAGATGACCGCTGTTAAATTTCTTTTTTTTTTTTTTTAAGATTTTATTTATTTATTCGACAGAGATAGAGACAGCCAGTGAGAGAGGGAACACAAGCAGGGGGAGTGGGAGAGGAAGAAGCAGGCTCACAGCAGAGGAGCCTGATGTGGGGCTCGATCCCATAACGCCGGGATCACACCCTGAGCTGAAGGCAGACACTTAACCGCTGTGCCACCCAGGCGCCCCCCGCTGTTAAATTTCTTACATAGTGCTTTTCAGAAATTTTCTGCCTATATTCAAACACACACATAGATTTTTTTTTTTACTTAGATGAACACATATTTTGCATACTGTTCTGTACCTTTCTTTCTTAATATATCTTGCACATCTTTCAATACAAGTATATTTAGTCTACATTTTCATTTTAATGGCTACCTACATTGGTGTTCCATTTATGAATGTACACCATCCACGTGACCAATCCCTGTTAGAGTTGTTTCCCCCTTTTTATTGCCAACAGTACTGCAATGATCAGTCCTGAACTGATATCTTTGAATACTTATGTGAGTTGATCTGTCAAATTGACGGGGATGCTTGAAAATCAAGGATTACCCTATAAGCAAGTCATAATTTGGGTTATAATAAGTAATGGGACATAAATTTCAGGGACTCAAGAGACTCAGCAGTCGATTAAAAGAGTTACGATACAGCATCTTTATTTTCTACTCAAAGCAACATTATTCGGTATTCAGGTATTTCCACATTGGCTTCAGTCTGCCGCTGGTGAGCAGAATTCTTTCACATACCTGAGCTGTCTGGACTCACCATGTTTTACTGAGATGATTATGAAAGTTCGCTCTACAGGTGAATGATACCTTCAAAGGGAAAGTAGGTTTTCATTCTTTTAATTACCTTCCTTAAGGTAGAAATCATTGGGGTGCCCCAAGTCCCTCATGCTAATTTGTTAAAGTAATATTAAACAGCATGCTAGATCAGTTGTTTGTTGTTGTTGTTGTTGTTGTTGTTAAGATTTATTTATTTGAGAGAGAGAGAGAGAGTAAAGGGAGGGGCAGAGGGAGAGAATCTCAAGCCAACACCCACTGAGCGTGGAGCCAGACATGGAGATCAATGTCATGACCCATGAGATCATAACCTGAGCAGAAACCAAGAGTCAGAAGCTCAACCCACTGAGCACCCCCAGGTGCTGCTGGATCAGTTTTTTGAAGAGATGTCTCATAAACTCTACAATCATTAGATGTTCAATTTGTGATGTGAAGTTCTAAGAAAGGAGCATACCTATCCTGATGTGACTTACTCGCAAACAGTTGTTACCTCACAACTTGATATTTCTCTTTTTCCTCAAGAGACAAAAAGATCATTAAATATAGGGAGTGTGTTCAAATGGGAATTTACTAACATGGATGGACCTAGAGGGTATAATGCTAAGCAAAATAAGTCAGAGAAAGACAAATACCATATGATTTCACTCACATGTGAAGTTTAAGAAACAAAACAAACAAACAAAGAGACAAAGAAAAACACGGACTCTTAAATACAGAGAACAAACTGGTGGTTGCCAGAGGGGAAGGTGGGTGGGGGGATGGGTAAAGGGGATTAAGAGTATGTTCATTTGATGAGCACTGACAAATGTATACAATTGCCAAATCATTAGATGTAGACCTGAAACTAATATAACACTGTGTGCTAATTATACTTAAATAAAAACAATTAAAACTACATATATAGTGTGCTGAAAGGAGGATTTGACTAAGGACTTATTGGAATGGGGGTAAAATTCCTCTAAGTGGAAGTGCTGACCTAAATAATATGCCTTTTAAATTTTGATAAATATGGTCAAAATGCTCTTTAAAAAGTTCTTTAAATGTATATCCCTCTCCACACACAAATTTGCATCCTGAAATTTACGAATGTTCTAACTATGGAAAATGTAATTTGTAAAATAAGATATCTTGTTTTTCAATTACATCCTGAAATTATGAATGGACTTTAGCATTGCAAATTTCTTTTACTTATGAATTGCCCATCTAAGAATTTCTTTTAAGCACCTCAAAGCAAAGTGGGGAACTCATCTCATGGTGTGTAAATTTGAAGGGAGTAAATATGAAGGGAGATAAGTCCAAATTGTCTTTGAAAAACAGCTTCTTTTCTGCAGGACTGCTCAGATTTTTTAGCACACTCTTGCACACTGTGACTCTCTCAGAGGCAGGGTGGAAGACGGGTTTGAAGGAAAATCTTCATTTCATACCCCTAAGTTTCATACCCACCTTTCCTACCACAACAATTTATAATGCTTCCACCTCTGGGTCCTGGATGCTGTGGGAATATTATTTGTGAACTGTAAAGTAAAAGTTTATTTGCTGTTATTCACTGTACAGTTGTGTTATATATTGGTCCTCAGGAACTGTCTTATGTGATGAGCAGAAAGGGGGTTAGATAGTGAGATAGATTGTCTGCAAAGGTAACTGCCCCTCCCATCAAGCAGTGAAGACTATTTTACTTCCCCTTGTCTCCAGCTCATCTTGGGACTTGCTGTAGACTACAGAATGCAATGGAATCATTTGGCAGGAATCTAGGCATGAGCCGCAGGAGGATGAATCTTAGAGGTCCTGTTGGAGAGCCCCAACCGAGGACCCCAGGGAGACCACCCCATTCCACCCATCAGGCAGTCGATCTTTCCCAGCCGAAGAGTTAAGTTTGTCGTGCTTGTTGCACTTATACAGAAGGCAGCCTCCCGTCCTTATTCGACCTGTGTCTCTAGAATAGAAATAATGTCGCCTTTTCCTACCCCTGCAGGCATTTCGAATGCATCTTGGGAAAGGACATGCGTCGTTGGCTAATTGTTATATAATCCAGTCCTGTCACTCAAATGTGGCAACCCTAGGACCCATCCAAAAGAAAAAAATTGGTAAAAGCCCACACCCTGAGTTTCTGAGGCCTTTGTCTCTCTTGACTGGCCCGCTCCTCCCTCCGAGTGTACTTTAATAAAACTTTGCTCTGCTTTACTTTCATTTCGCTGTCCTGTGATTCTTTACTCCGGCAGCGAAAAGAACTGAGGCTTCTTTCCTTTCCCAGCTCACTCTCGGTAACAGAAGCGATGTCGGGCAGGTTCTAGCCCCAGCCCTTAAGAAGTCTGGCGGCTTCTGCTTGCACTTGTTTGTGGTGTGTAATAAGAGTCGAACTATAATGAGAGAGAGAGAGAGACAGACAGACAGACAGACAGACAGACCCAGTTAGCTCCCAGCCATGCCAGTCGCCCAGCTGACGTGCCCGGCAGGTGGCTGACGCCATCTTGGTCGCTCGCGGTCACGTACAGCTTCCAGCCGATGGCGGGCACACGAGGGATACTGGTCAATCCCATGACAAGAGAAGAACCACCAGTGGCGTTCAGCCAACTCTCAGAATCATTAAAATAAAAGAGAACTGAAACTACAGTAGAGACTAAGAGAGCACCTGGAGAGAGAAAACCATGTGAAATATAAAATGAAAACCAGTTACCAAGACAAGGGTGCTCAGAACAGGTAGATGGGGAAGGTCCCAGACCAAGAACAGAGTACAAAGGTCTGAGCCTGAGTTAGGGTTCAATTGCTAGGACCCGTATTCCAGGCCTGTGTTTCCAAAGAAATTTTGTGTGATGATGGGAGTGTTTATCTGTGGCTGTTGGACACTTGAAATGTGGCTAGTGCATCTGTGGAGCTGAATTTTATATTTTATGTGATTTTAATGAATTACATTCAGATTTAAATAGCCCCATGTGGGTAGCGACTACCATACTGGGCAGTGTAGCTGCTACATCACACGTCAGACTTCACCGTGGTGAACAGATAAAAATCAGCAACTCGTCCCCAAATTGTGCCCTTTCATCTGCTTGCTTCTCTGAATTCAGACAGGAACCTTATTACTTAGACCTTGATCTGCTCACGTCCCAGACAACTGCTTAGAATGACCATATAATCTGTCAACATTTCCATTTGGAGAACCAATAATCAGAAGAAGGTTCCCCCTTTGTTAGGGTTTCTGGGTAAGCAGAGGTGAGGCTGGGAATAACAACTTTTACAAATCTGTCTTTGCCTTTTAGTCTATGTCTATAAATAATCTTGAGGTGAAAGCACGTATTATTAATGACATTTCTAAGAACTTTAATTAAGGTGTCGAAATTCAAACCCAAACTTCTATAGATGACTGCTGTGTTTCCCAAACTTCTTTCTATATAGAAATATTTTGTGTGTGTGACTTCTATTAACCTCTTGCGGCAGCAAGAGGACACATTTTGGGAATGCTTTTTTAGAAAACTGCAGAAGTTTTATTAAACTGGGCTAAATGTCATTATGAAATATTGAACACTTCAACCATGAATACTACATGATAACTTTCCAAAATCAATTCCATTTCCTTAATTAGAAAATTAATCATTTGAGATTATTAAACAAATATGAGGCAAGATTAAAATGATGATTTTCATTTCCTTATGGGTTAATTTTTAAATATTTAACAAAAATCGGATAATAATCCTTTCAGAAAAGGCAAGATTTTAGCTGAGACTTAATTTAATTATATGGTAACTAGGCTCCAAAATTTTAAAACACTGTTTTTAACATTCCTACCTCCTGAAGGCAATATTGACATTCACATGAACAAAATCATCCTTCTTTTATACCCACCACCTGGCAATCAGCCATGATTTTCCAAGGAGCCAAGGACAAACAATTATTTCAAGGACATTTTTTTGCTAGAGAGAAATTCTTGCTTTCTTAAAGAGAGAATAGATTTTGTTCTGCTTCACTGTCTGATTTAAGACCACTGAAACCGAAAACTGTTATTTCTACTTCTGTGAGTCCTCAAAGACTCTCCTACCCTCCAGAGTTCGTTCCAACTGGATCGTCAAATTAAGGTACTCCTCCCCAAATTCCGATTCATGTGAACTTTATTGTTGGTAGCAATCTTCAAAGATTATCTTCCTCAATGGTTCTCATGTTGGCTGTATATTAGAATGGGGTAGGGGTGGGGCTTTTAAAAATACAGATGTCTGGGCCCCACTTCAGACTCATCTCAGCAGGGGGCGAGGGGAGGAGCAAGTATAGATATCCGTAAAGCCACTTGGGAGATTTAATAACGATTACACTATTGAGCTAATTCCTGCTCACTTAAAAGACGTGGGGACCAGCCAGCTAAGTGGGATGTCACCATTTCGCTTCTTACTTATGAGGCCATTAGGACCGAAGCCGCCTGAACAAGTGATGGCTTTCCAGCTTGTGCATGAGTCACTAGGGTTATAAAGTGGTGTCTCCAGGGCCAGCTCAGGGGGTGAAAAGGGACAGTGAGGGAAGGGGAGACTCTGATTTTCTACCAGAACACCGCTCCTAGCTGTTTGCATATTGAGGTCCTTCCTATTTTGTTTGAAGAGAGGGTTCCACTGCTAAAGTCTGCCAAGTCTGAAAAATCGCCCCTCAAAAAATGTGAACATCATGTGTCCATTTCTGAGATGTTTATCAAAATATCTTAGACGCCAGACACCAGTTCAACTATTAATGAAATGTAAAAACACTTAAAAGAACAGAGGACTGTTTATTCTTAACTAACATTTTCCCCCAAGTGTTTGATGAGCTCTAAGGGGCTATCTAAGCTCAAATATTTGCACCCATGAAAAATCTGTATACCGGGTAATAGTGTCAGGACACAAGTGCACATTTTTAAAATGTATTTCATTTTTGTGCAACTAACTTAGTTTCTATTTTTATGTCCTATTACCCCTGATATCTAATGCACCCTGCCTCTGCCCATGGTTGTGTCTAAGCCAAGGGATGTAGGGGTACCTTTCTACACACACATAAAGGGGACATGTGGATCCGATTTTGATCGATTTCTTGACCTCCCTTCAACGCTCATCACTGTTTCATCCTTTTCCCCTGGCTACGTATATTCTCTAGTGTCTAGCAATAGGTATTCATAATATAAATTACAGAAATGCCATATGATAGACAACTATGCATTTATAATAATATTAAATTGATATTAAAGGACATGAATACAACGTTTTGATTCCAGACATTGGAAATGTTAACGTGCCCTCGTGACACACTGGGGTGTAAGAGAAACAGCCCCACCAGTTCCTCTCGCCGCAGGGGGCGGGGGCTGAGGCTTGTTTGACCACGTGGTCCTCCCTCCACGGTCGCTAATTGGCTCAGGAGTGAGTAACAGATCGAAGAGTAACCAAACAGTAGACTTACCAACAACCGATTCATTATCTGTATGGGCTTGATGGAAAAATGAGCAGAGCAAAATTTGAAATTTGTATGAAAAATCCAGAAATCATGAGACGAGTAAGGTCACAGCTCAGTTAAAAGGTCACAAGGTAAAATTGACACTGGAGGAGCCCCTGTGAGAAGTAGGAAGCTGAAAGTATGGGGCCACAGAAGTTAAGAACAAGTCGAGAGAGCAGTCGAAGGCAGAGCGAAAAGACAGATGGAGGGCAGCCAGTGGAGGGTTGGCAGCTGCCCCGGGGGGCAGACCCATACTCCAGCCAGGTGCACAAGGGGCTTGTCCTAACCCTACCCGGCTCTTAGATTTCCAAGCCAATTTCCTTGCCATTCTTTGTAAATCCTGTCGGTAAGCCCTTTGCAGGGTCTGGCCTCAGTGGCTCCCTATCTTGCAACTGTTACGAGAGTATATAGACTTGAGCCCAATTTTATATTTTTAACGTGTGCTTGCATGTATGCACGCCTGTGAAGTAGAGTTTGTGACTCTACTAACAATACTCAAGATTATGTGGCTTCTTTATTTCTTCGTTAACTGATCTGATCACCTAAAAGTTACTAATCACTGGGTGCCTGGGACCATTAAACTTGGCAATGTTCCAGTATGTTGTGGCATAATCCAGTTTACATATTCATTTAAAGTTCAACCCTTTAGGTTTTTGTTAAAGATTATATCTCATGTAGAAGATGGCGGAGGAATAGGGGACCCCTTTTTCAGCCGGTCCCCTGAGTCGAGCTGGATAGGTACCAGACCAGCCTATATAACCACGGAATCAGCCTGAGACGCAGGATGATGCATCTGGATCTCTACAAATGAACATCTCCAGCGCTGAGTATTGAGGTACCAAGAGGGGAGCTGTAAACCGTGCACGGATATCGGAAGATAAACGGAAGGGGGAGGGAGCCGCCGTGTTTGGGCGCCGGGAAGCGGCAGCCACCTGCACGGGGGAGCGGGCGGACACACAGAGGGCACCCGCGAGAGAGCGGACTGAGACCGGTGAGCCGTGAACGCGCGCGCCACCAGGCATCTCCCGGAACTCCGGAATCCCGGTGTGCTCACGGGATCCAGACTGAGACCGGGAACTCCCGGAGCGCGCGCGGGGCGGCTGGCGGCTGGCGGGCCACCTGCACGGGGGAGCGGGCGGACTCGCGGTCGGCACCCGCGAAACAGCAGACTGAGACCCTGAACCGGGTGCGCGCGCCACCAGGCTTCTCCCGAAACTCCGGAATCGAGGTGTGCTCACCGGGCATAGACTGAGACCGGGAGACCCGGGAGCGCGGGGCGGCCGGTGGCTGGCGGCATTAGAAACACAAAGGACAGAGACACAGCCGGTGGCTGGCGGCATTAGAAACACAAAGGACAGAGACGCACCGGCCCTGGAAGTGAGGGCAGGGTCGCCGAGTTGGTGCGCACATCCCGGGACGGCCGCAGGGTTGAGCAGCACCAACAGTAACAGAGTTAAAGTGGCCAGAACATCAGTGGAGAACGGGCCGCAATCCCTCTGTTCTGCGACAATGCAGCCTCTGCTGCTCTGACCCTCAGAAGAGGCATAGCCGGCCGCCAGGGAAAGCCGCCAGAGAACAAAAGCCTGGAAATACCGGCTCAGAGAGTGCCCATCCCCATCCTCCCTCGCAGGGGACACGGAGACTCTAACCAAACAGGGTTGCCTGAGTATTGGCGCGGCAGGCCCCTCCCCCAGAACACAGAAGGCAGGCTGAAAAATCAAGAAGCCCACAACCCGGGCGCCTGGGTGGCGCAGTCATTGAGCTCCTGTCTCCGGCTTAGGGCGTGATCCCGGCGTTCCGGAAAGGAGTCCCTCATCGGGCTCCTCCGCTGGGAGCCTGCTTCTTCCTCTCTCACTCCCCTGCTTCTGTTTCGTTCTTGCTGACTGTCTGTCTCCCTCTCTCAGATAAGTAAATAAATAAAATCTTTAAAGAAGAAGCCCACATCTCTAAGATCCCTATAAAACAAGGGGCACGGCCTGGGACCCAGTCAATAATTTTGGGCTCTGGAAAGCCCGCAACCTCTCTTCATCAGAATGACAAGAAGGAGAAGCCCCCCCCAGCAAAGAAAAGACAGTGAGTCAGTGGCCTCTGCCACAGAAGTAACGGATATGGATGTAACCAAATTATCAGAAATGGAATTCAGAGTAACAATGGTCAAGATAATGAGTAGACTTGAAAAAAGTATTCAGGAAAATATTACTGAGAATATACAATCCCTAAGGGCGGAAATGAGAGCGAATTTGACAGAAATTAAAAATTCTATGAGCCAAATGCAGGCAAAACTAGAGGCTCTGACGGCCAGGGTCACGGAAGCGGAGGAAAGGGTTAGTGAATTGGAGGATGGGTTAATAGAGGAAAAAATAAAAATAGAAGATGGTCTTAAAAAAATCCACGCCCACGAATGTTGGCTACGGGAGATTACTGACTCAACGAAACGATCCAATGTTAGAATCATCGGCATCCCCGAGGGGGTGGAGAAAAACAGAGGTCTAGAAGAGATATTTGAACAAATTGTAGCTGAAAACTTCCCTAATCTAGCAAGGGAAACAAAAATTCGTGTCCAAGAGGCAGAGAGGACCCCTCCCAAGCTCAACCATGACAGACCTACACCACGTCACGTCATAGTGCAATTCGCAAATATGAGATCCAAGGAAACAGTATTGAAAGCGGCCAGGGCAAAGAAATTTCTCACGTACCAAGGCAAAGGCATCAGAATTACATCAGACCTGTCTACACAGACCTGGAATGAGAGAAAGGGTTGGGGGAGCATTTTTAAAGCTCTTTCAGAGAAAAACATGCAGCCAAGGATCCTTTATCCAGCAAGGCTGTCATTCAGAATTGATGGAGAAATAAAGACATTTCAGAATCGACAGTCACTAGCCAATTTCGTAACCACGAAACCAGCCCTACAGGAGGTATTACGGGGGGTTCTATAAAAGTAAAAAGGCCCCAAGAGTGATACAAAACAGAAAGTCACAGCCAATACAAACAAAGACTTTACTGACAACATGGCAGAATTAAAAGCATATCTCTCAGTACTCAGCCTGAACATTAATGGTTTAAATTCTAGTTTCAAACGCCACAGGGTTGCAGATTGGATAAAAAGAAATGACCCATCCATTTGCTGTCTACAAGAGACTCATTTCGAACCCAAAGATGCATTCAGACTGAGAGTAAGGGGATGGAGTACCATCTTTCACGCAAATGGACCTCAAAAGAAAGCTGGGGTAGCAATTCTCATATCAGATAAATTGGATTTTAAACTACAGACTATAGTTAGAGATGCAGAAGGGCACTATATTATTCTTAAAGGAAGTATTCAACAAGTGGATATGACAATTATAAATATATATGCCCCCAACAGGGGAGCAGCAAGATACACAAGCCAACTCTTAACCAGAATAAAGAGACATATAGATAAAAATACATTAATAGTAGGGGACCTCAACACTCCACTCTCAGAAATAGACAGAACACCCTGGCAAAAACTAAGCAAAGAATCAAAGGCTTTGAATGCCATACTCGACGAGTTGGACCTCTTAGATATATATAGAACACTGCACCCCAGAACCAAAGAATACTCATTCTATTCTAATGCCCATGGAACATTTTCAAGAATAGACCATGTTCTGGGACACAAAACAGGTCTCAGCCGATACCAAAAGATTGAAATTATCCCCTGCATATTCTCAGACCACAACGCTCTGAAATTGGAACTCAACCACAAGGAAAAATTTGGAAGAAACTCAAACACTTGGAGACTAAGAACCATCCTGCTCAGGAATGACTCGATAAACCAGGAAATCAAAAATCAAATTAAACAATTTATGGAGACCAATGAGAATGAAAATACAACAGTCCAAAACCTATGGGATACTGCAAAGGCAGTCCTAAGGGGGAAATACATAGCCATCCAAGCCTCACTCAAAAGAATAGAAAAATCTAAAATGCAGTTTTTATATTCTCACCTCAAGAAGCTGGAACAGCAACAGAGGGACAGGCCTAATCCACTCACAAGGAAGCAGTTGACCAAAATTAAAGCTGAAATCAATCAAGCAGAAACCAGAAGTACAGTAGAGCAGATCAACAGGACTAGAAGCTGGTTCTTGGAGAGAATCAATAAAATTGACAGACCACTGGCAAGACTTATCCAAAAGAAAAAAGAAAGGACCCAGATTATTAAAATTATGAATGAAAAAGGAGAGGTCATGACGAACACCATTGAAATTGGAAGGATTATTAGAAATTTTTATCAACAGCTATATGCCAATAAACTAAGCAATCTGGAAGAGATGGAATCCTTCCTCGAAACCTATAAACTACCAAGATTGAAAAAGGAAGAAATTGATTTCTTAAACAGGCCAATTAATTATGAAGAAATTGAGTCAGTGATAAACAACCTTCCAAATAACAAAACTCCAGGCCCGGACGGTTTTCCTGGGGAATTCTACCAAACATTCAAAGAAGAAATAATACCTATTCTCCTAAAGCTATTTCAAAAAATAGAAACAGAAGGAAAGCTACCAAACTCATTCTATGAGGCCAATATTACCTTGATCCCCAAACCAGGCAAAGACCCCCTCAAAAAGGAGAATTACAGACCGATTTCCCTAATGAATATGGACGCCAAAATCCTCAACAAGATACTTGCTAATAGAATCCAACAGTTCATTAAAAGGATTATCCACCACGATCAAGTGGGATTCATACCTGGGATGCAAGCGTGGTTCAATATTCGCAAATCAATCAGCGTGATACATCATATCAACAAGAAAAGACTCAAGAACCATATGATCCTCTCAATCGATGCCGAAAAAGCATTTGACAAAATACAGCATCCTTTCCTGATTAAAACCCTTCAGAGTGTAGGAATAGAAGGTACATTTCTCAATCTCATAAAAGCCATCTATGAAAAGCCTACTGCAAATATTATTCTCAATGGGGAAAAGCTGGAAGCCTTTCCCTTAAGATCAGGAACACGACAAGGATGCCCACTCTCGCCACTATTATTCAACATAGTACTAGAAGTCCTTGCAACAGCAATCAGACAACAAAAAGAGATCAAAGGTATTCAAATCGGCAAAGAAGAAGTCAAAATGTCTCTCTTCGCAGACGACATGATACTCTATATGGAAAACCCAAAAGAAGCCACTCCCAAACTATTAGAAGTTATAGAGCAATTCAGTAACGTGGCGGGATACAAAATCAATGCTCAGAAATCAGTCGCATTTCTGTACACGAATAACGAGAACGAAGAAAGAGAAATCAGGGAATCCATCCCATTTACAATAGCACCAAAAACCATACGTTACCTTGGAATTAACTTAACCAGAGACGTAAAGGACCTTTATTCTAGAAACTATAAATCACTCTTAAAAGACATTGAGGAAGACATAAAAAGATGGAAAGATATTCCATGCTCATGGATCGGAAGAATTAACATAGTTAAAATGTCCATGCTACCCAGAGCAATCTACACTTTCAATGCTATCCCGATCAAAATACCGAGAACGTTTTTCAAAGAACTGGAACAAATAGTCCTTAAATTTGTATGGAACCAGAAAAGACCCCGAATCTCCAAGGAACTGTTGAAAAGGAAAAACAAAGCTGGGGGCATCACAATGCCGGATTTCGAGCTGTACTACAAAGCTGTGATCACAAAGACAGCATGGTACTGGCACAAAAACAGACACATAGACCAATGGAACAGAATAGAGAGCCCAGAAATGGACCCTCAGCTCTTTGGGCAACTAATATTTGATAAAGCAGGAAAAAACATCCGGTGGGAAAAAGACAGTCTCTTCAATAAATGGTGCTGGGAAAATTGGACAGCTACATGCAAAAGAATGAAACTTGATCACTATCTCACACCATACACAAAAATAAACTCCAAATGGATGAAAGACCTCGATGTGAGACAGGAATCCATCAAAATTCTAGAGGAGAACATAGGCAGCAACCTCTACGACATCGGCCAAAGCAACCTTTTTCATGACACATCCCCAAAGGCAAGAGAAACAAAAGATAAAATGAATTTATGGGACTTCATCAAGATTAAAAGTTTCTGCACAGCCAAGGAAACAGTCAGAAAAACTAAGAGGCAGCCCACGGAATGGGAGAATATATTTGCAAATGACACTACAGATAAAGGACTGGTATCCAAGATCTACAAAGAACTTCTCAAACTCAATACACGAGAAACAAATAAACAAATCAAAAAATGGGCAGAAGATATGAACAGACACTTTTCCAATGAAGACATACAAATGGCTAACAGACACATGAAAAAATGTTCAAAATCATTAGCCATCAAGGAAATTCAAATCAAAACCACACTGAGATACCACCTTACGCCAGTTAGAATGGCAAAAATAGACAAGGCAAGA
Source organism: Ursus americanus (assembly GCF_024610735.1). Lineage (NCBI taxonomy): Eukaryota > Metazoa > Chordata > Mammalia > Carnivora > Ursidae > Ursus > Ursus americanus. The sequence goes on from NC_142132.1 coordinate 61,147,040, forward strand.
AACAACAATTGTTGGAGAGGATGTGGAGAAAGGGGATCCCTCCTACATTGTTGGTGGGAATGCAAGTTGGTACAGCCACTCTGGAAGACCGTGTGGAGGTCCCTTAAAAAGTTAAAAATTGAGCTACCCTATGATCCAGCCATTGCACTACTGGGTGTTTACCCCAAAGATACAGACGTAGTGAAGAGAAGGGCCATATGCACCCCAATGTTCATAGCAGCAATGTCCACAATAGCTAAATCGTGGAAGGAGCCGAGATGCCCTGCAACAGATGACTGGATTAAGAAGTTGTGGTCCATATATACAATGGAATATTACTCAGCAATCAGAAAGAATGAGTTCTCAACATTTGCTACAACATGGACAGCACTGGAGGAGATAATGCTTAGTGAAATAAGTCAAGCAGAGAAAGACAACTATCATATGATTTCTCTCATCTATGGAACATAAGAACTAGAATGATCAGTAGGGGAAGAAAGGGATAAAGAAAGGGGGGGTAATCAGAAGGGGGAATGAAACATGAGAGACTATGGACTATGAGAAACAAACTGAGGGCTACAGAGGGGAGGGGGGTGGGGGAATGGGATAGACCGGTGATGGGTAGTAAGGAGGGCACATATTGCATGGTGCACTGGGTGTTATACACAACTAATGAATCATCGAGCCTTACATCGGAAACCGGGGATGTACTGTATGGTGACTAACATAATATAATAAAAAATCATTATTAATAAAAAAAAAAAAAAAAAAAAAAAAAAAAGATTATATCTCATGTAGATAAAAATAACACATTTATAAAGTCATTCATTGTACTACTGTTTGTAATAGCAAAATGTTATCTATGTCTATCAATAAGGAAAGAGTTGAATAAATCATGAAGCATCCTGACAATGAAATACTCTCCCCAAAAACCGTGATTACCTTATATACTATACAGATATGGAAATCCCAATAATGTATTTTAAATGAGAAAAAAATAGTGATGCCACCTTTGGTTTAAGAAAATGAAAAAAAAGATTAAGATTATATATTCACATTTGCTAGTAATAGCATAAACTCTGGAAAGATACATCGGAAGCCAACTAAAATAATGTCCTTTTTGGGAAGTGCTCTTGGGGGAGTAGGAATGGAATGGAAGGGGGCAGGACTTTTTCCTGTAAATTTCTGTACATTGTTTCAGTTTATGGATCATGTGAATATATTGTTATAAAAATGAAGCATATTTTAAGAAGCACTTAGCATTCCAACCTATGAAAATGATTTAAATAGTATCTTTTGTGTGACTCTGAGTGAAAAGACTGGTCTCTCGGACTTACCCTAATTCTCTGGTTAGGGATAGATGGAGTCATCCCATGGTGGTGGAGTGAGGGGAACTGGGATCCCTGCTGGGGATCTCTCTTTTCTTCAGAGTCATACTATCCCTGCTGGCATCTGCAGCTGAAGTTGACAACTGTCTGTATTTCTCAGTGGGTCGGGCTGAGTGGTGCTACCAGGCTGACTTGGTCTCATCTTAGTGCTTGCTGCTGTTCAAGGCCTTCTGGGTCTCTCCCATATTTTTTATCTGGCTCTACGCTGAGTCTGATCCCACAGCTTCTGCTATAAGACCATCCTGCTCAGGCCTGCTGATTTCTACCGAGCAATCTTCATATTGGACCCTTACCCTCTACCTCATTTCCCCCCTGGACTTTCAAGAAACCCTGTGACCAATGGGTGACACAGAGGAATTAGAAGATTTGTGGAAAGCTATACATCTGTTCTCCCTATATCTACCATGGAGAGAACCTCACAATTCACATTGATGTGGCCAGTTCCTGGGTTGGTACGTGGAAAACTTGCAAAGCTATCTCCCCCAGAGAACCAAATTTGAATCTGAGCAAACACTCCTGCCTTTAGCATTTTTTTCCACCTTCTTAAGCATTTGGCTTTGGCCCGGAGAGGGAAATTTTGTTTTATAATTTTTATTTTTTTAAAAAGCAAATGTTTTTTGTTTTTAGGATTTTATTTATTTATTTGATAGAAAGAGAGAGAGAATACAAGCAGGGGGAGCAACAGAGGCAGAGGGAGATGAGCCCTGGGGTCATGACCTGAGCAGAAGGCAGATGCTTAACCTACTGAGCCACCCAGGCACTCTGAGCAAATGTTTTTTAAATGTTAATTTTGTTATGACTGGAGAGAACATGGGAGTTTGATATATTATCCTTTGTACTCTCCTGATTTTGTTTCTTCTTGGTCTTTTTTTTTTAATTTGAAGAAAAAAATTCATTTTTTCCCTAGATTTGATGATGTTTTGGGTCCATTTTTAAAGCTTTTTTTTGGAGGACAAACTTGGATTTGATTCATCATCATCATTGGTTTGTGAACTGCACAGGTGAGATGAGGAGGGATTTATAAAATTAGAAATGGAAGATAACCCCCAACACACACACACACACACACACACACACACACACACACACACACACACATACTCATCAGTCATTTATTGTTGTTGTTGGTTTTTTCTTCCACTATCCAGATAATTGTTTCAAATCCCTAGCCTATTTGGCTAGTTCAAATCCAGCGTAGGAGACAGATAAGGCAAAATAGTTTACATGGTTCTTCCATAACTATCTTTTCTCAAGTGTCAAAATTTGGATTTTGAAGTCCATCCATTTGATCAAGAGAATGCTGACTTTCTTCCTTAGTAATGGATTTTATTTAAGGTAAAAATGTACTCAGAAAAATACTACCTCTTTGGAAATCTTGGCAAGTCTGCCTTCAGATTTCTTTTATGTAGAAAATAACTCTTGTGTTTTCAAACCGCTGTAGTTGGGTTTCTTCTAATACCAACCTGACTTAATTCCTACCTGAAACAATCATGAGTGGGAATTTGTGCATTCATTTATTCATTTAATTAACAAATTATTACTGGGCTTCCAGATTCCAGGTGCTGCACTAAATACTAAGTATTCTGGGACCAGATATTGGAATAATGAAAATTTTAGAATAATAATAACAGTTAACAATATTATGCTGAGCCCCTTTTCCGCTCGCACCTCTGAATCCACTCTTCATGCATCTTGCTTTGTGCCCCCGGGGACTGACCCATGTGGATGTTATCAGTGAACTCCCCAACTCTTTGGCTCTAGTTGGATTATTTTTCCCCTAGCTCCCTCCCTGTGGGATTTTCATAAACTGATTCATCTCTCTACTGAAAGTCACAAATCCTGTCAGGCAGCGTTCTCCAACTATTCTGTCTTCAGGCTCTGACAACTGTCCCCTTTTCTTATTAGTTCAGACCTCCCCTGGTCATATTGCCCAGTTGTACCAAGCTTGGGATTTCACTACATTCTTCCCAGACCTTTACAAAGAGTTCCTTTCTAAAACTCTTCTCAAATTAATTCAACTGGAATGTGCCACCTGTTTCTTTTTGGGAACCTAATGACACTGCTCTCATTTATCAAGAACTTCTTTTGTGCTATACACTGCTAGGTATGCCATTTCGTTGATTCTTGTCCACACTTTACCAAGTTAGGCTGATGAATAGAAGTTAATTATAACCAAGTTGTTAACTAGATTCTTTCATTTTCCTAACGAGGAATCTTCCAGAGAGAGGCTTGCTCTTATACAAAACAGTATAATCAGCATTTAGCAGGGGTGTACCCCTCCATCATGGTCCCTATCCCAGCTTTTCTTTCTGTGTGTCTTACTCACAGTACCATGTGCTTCCTCTTGGGGTTCCAGGCTCCCTTCTGTAGTGTCTCTCTCTGGCCTGCCATACCAGCAGTGCTCCTTGCCCCAGCCACAGTTACCTTTCCTGTGGAAGGAAGGGCAAGGTATCAAGATAATCATACCATAGCGCTTGCTGCTAAGTATTAATTATTACCCCTCTGGGGGGTAGCAAGAACTCTAGTTGACCCGTTACCTTAATTCAAACAAAGGGCTTAACCGGTACTGGTAGTTTTAGATACTGCTGTGATGATTTAAAGACACATTTTGGTGATTATGTTCTTATTGACTGCAGATCCAGTGGTACAAAGTGGTCTTATGCAAGGCACTCGAAAAACTCTCATATTTGGTGTTATGAAAAAATTCTGTGGCAGTTCTCCACCAAAGTAATTTTATTCCTGAAATCATTTTCTCTTATGTGTCTTTACAAATTCTGAGTTATATATTCCACACGAGGAGAGGAATTCTCCAGGCAACATGCGGAATTAACAGAGGTAAAAAAGAAAATCAATTCTGCTGGTGGAACAATGCTCCCTGTTACCTTTCATTTGAGTAGAAAAAGCCGAGCCAAGTCCATTTATCATTATCAAGGACAATAAGTAATTTCGCTATCTAAACACTTTCACATTCCCTTCCCACATTATAATAACAATTTTTAAAAAGACCTGTGTCCAAAAGTGCATTCAGCATGTATCCCCAGACAACACACATTCTATAGTTTCAACTTATTTGTTTCTAGTATTACTGGGAAGCAGGGGGAAAGAATCCAAGTGGTTTGAATTGTATAACAAAACCTACATGCCGGGAACTTTTTGAGTCACAATTCCAAAAGCGGTCCTCCAAATATGCATGTCCTGTTTCCATTATCCAAACAATTTTGGAGTGGCTTAGTGTATCCTAACTACCGAAGGCTTGTTTATACAGAATGATAGTGATGGCAAAGAATTCTGCCAAATACATTCTGTAGCACAGGTATGAGGCTTGCCTGAAGCATAGACCTCAAGAAACCCGGTCGTCTGGTTTAGCTTGGTACATTTAATCCCAGTATAAACTTTTCAAGAAAAAGTGGGATGCCTTGCAATATTCTATTCCTATGATGTTGGAGAGAAGTATATAAATTTTCCTTGACTATTGCAATAATTAGACAGATACTGAAGACTAGAGTAACTCTGGCAGTTTTAAAACATGGCTGCAAATTCTTTGACACTCCTCCCATTAAGAGATAGGGGCTCAGCCCTTCTCTTCGAATTTGAAAAGCTAGTGAAAATTTTGACAAAGAGAGTACGGCAGAAGGAATGCTGTGTGATTTAGAAGTCTGGGTCATAAAAGGTCATGCAGGTAAGCCTGTTTGCTGGAACATTCTTCTTAGAGTCTTGAGCCACCATGTAAGATCCTGACTGTCTTGCATCTGCCATGCTGGGAAGGCCTGGAGTAGGCATCCCGGTTGACAGTCCCAGCTGAGTCCAGGCTCCCAGCCATCTGTCCCTACTAAGGACACATGAATGAAGATGACTTGGACCCTCCAGACCAGTCCAGATTTTCCAGTTGAATACCATTAAGCAAACAGAAAATCCTCTAGGCAACCACTGCCTGAAATACAAACCACAAAATTGTGAGATGTTATTTTAACCACCAAAATTTGGAGAAGTTTGTTTCATAGCAACAGATAGCCAGAACCATTACCTCCTAAGTTATCTAGTCACTGATGGGCATGCCACTGTTCAGCAACATAGTTCTATCTGATAGACAAGAATCTGAAACACGAAGTCACACAGTAATGCAGGGCTGGAGCTTGATTTCAGTGATTACTGAGAACTGTGTGTTCTTTCTTCACTGTGCCATCTTTTCACATTGTTCATAAAATTTTCAAACTAGAATATTAAAAACAACTAAGTCCATTGGCTCTCAAATTGTGTTCTCTGGAGCCTTAGGCTTCCAAAAAAAAAAAAAAAAGGTGACTCAAGGATAGAATCGCCAAGCAAGAGAGGTTCTGGCTCTGTTTCAAACCATATTTATTCTGCTTTTAGTAGCTGCATTAAACATATTAATATTCCACTTAAGAGATCTTTTAAAAATGTTTCATTACTAAAACAAAACTGTCAAACACGGAAGTTTTCAAAGGAGTGATCTCATCTGAAATTCTCATTTTATAATTAAAAAGCCAAGTCTTGTGACTACATTTATCGTGGTGAGCACTGAGTAATGTATGAAATTGTTGAATCAATATGTCGTACACCTGAAACTAATATAACATTATATGTTAATTATACTTGAATTAAAAAAAGGCCACATCCTGAGAAACAAAGCATCTTGTTCAGTATTATATCTAGTTATGGGCCAGTCAAATTCTGATTCCCATCACAGTGATTTTACCATGATTATATAATTAGCCTGTGTCATGAATATTAGCAAGACCAAAGACCAAGATGAGTTAACTTATCCAATCAGTATTTACTGAACACTTGTCAGGTACCAGTTCCCATACCAGGTGGAGATACGGTGTTGACCATGAGATGCGTGGTCATTGTTCCCACTGTTGTTACCACTTGACAGGAAACACTTATCAACCAGTAATCCATGAGCTTCCTTCCTGAAAATGGCTTCCTGAAGATGGTGTCTGTCGCCATCTTATTCACAACAAGTGCTATCCAAAGGGAAATGTTTAAAGTCATATCGTTTAGTCTCTTGCTGAGGACAAATGTCGTGTTGTAAGAGAAAGAAAAGGAAGGGTGCAGGAACTATAATAATCCATAAACAGTAATGATTAGGTCCCCGTTAAGCAGAGAGGGCCATGGGCATAAGAGTACAAGGCAATCTGGAATTTTTAAGTTGTTATAAAATTACCAAAATGAACTTTCGAGAAGTTTTACCCACTTTAAGTTGTTTATTCAGTTTTGTTTGAGAACATCTCCTTAATTGTTCCAAGAATTTTTTTAAGTACTCCATGATTCAGGTAACATTTATATAACATGCTTTGTAAAGATTAAACTAAACTCAAGTAGGAATGTGAGACAGTTTTGAAAAAGAAATAGGCCACTTGAGAGGGTATAGGGACGTGGGTAATTTCTGAGCATCTACAGGCATAGAGATAACATATCAAAATATCTCATCAATTGAGTCATAAAAATTCCATCTCTTCAGCAAACCAGTTATAGAACTTATGAACCAAGTAACTCTTTATGACCAAGTTAACACCATGGACTCTTCACTTTTAAAGGTGCAAAGACATATTTTAAACTTTTTATTTTAATTTAAATTTAAATAGGCAAAGGCTTTGCTTGAATTCTTGACATAGTCTAGCTGTAAGAACAATCTTTCCAACACATTCTGTTCTTTAAAAGACTCCAGTTTTGGCAAAATCATCTTCGGTTCATCAACAAATCCTTTGCTTTGCATAGTCCACAATTTAAACTGAAGGTATTTTACTTTTTTTAATAGAAAAAGCTCATTTATCTGGCATTGTCATCATGGGATATCATGCAACTGCGAACTAAAATTCCAGAAAGTGATCATATTTAGTTTGTATAAATTATTGGTTTTCACATCTATGAAATAGAAACAAAACTCTCTTACACAAATTTATTTTTTTAATTGCTCTTTTATTTATTTTTGTTGAGGTATAATTGACATATAACATTACATTAGTTTCAGGTGTGCAACATAATGATTCGAAATTTGCATACATTATGAAATGATCACCACAAGAGCTTTAGTTAACATCTGTCTGTCACCATACCTTGTTACAAAAATTTTGTCTTTTTTTTCTTATGACAAGGACTTTGAAGATCTACTCTCTTGGCAGCTTTCATATATGCAATACAGTATTATTAACTATAGTCACTATATAGTACATTACATCGCCACAAACTCATTTATTTTATAGCTAGAAGTTTGTGTCTCTTGACCACCTTCACCCATTTTGCCCCTCCCCTCCCTCACCCTGGCAACCACCAATCTGTTCTCTGTATCTATGAGCTTGTTTTTTTTTATTTGTTTGTTTTGTTTTTTAGATTCCACATATAAGTGAGATAATACCGTAACTGTTTTTCTTTGTCTGTCTTATTTTACTTAGCACAATGCCCTCAAGTTCTATCGTTGTTAAAAATGGCAACATTTCATTCTTTTTTTATGGCTGAATAGTATTGTGTTATATATATGTAAAATAGTATTCCTATTTTACCACAACTTCTTTTTCCACTTATCCATTTATGGACACTTAGGTTGTTTTCATATCTTAGCTATTGTAGATAATGCCTCAATGAACACAGGTGTCCATATATCTTTTTGAGTTACTACTTTCTTTTTCTTTGAATAAATATCCAAAAGTGAAATTGCTGGATATGGTAGTTCTATTTTTAATTTTTTAAGGAACTTCCATAGTGTTTTGCATAGTGGCTACACCAATTTACAAACCCAACCAACAGTACACAAGGGTTCACTTTCCTCCATATCCTTGTCAACACTTGCTATCTCTTATCTTTTTTAATAACAGTCATTGTAACATGTGTAAAGTGATAGCTTACTGTGGTTTCGATTTGCATTTCCCTGATTAGGGATGTTGAGCATCTCTTCATCTGTCTGTCTGTTGGCCATCTATATGCTCTCTTTGGAAAAATGTCTATTCAGATACTCTGCCCATTTTTAAATTGAATCGTTTGGGTTTTTTTGTTATTGAGTTGTGTAAGTTCTTTATGTGTTTTGAATATTAACCTTTTATTAGATATATGATTTGCAAATATTTTCTTCTGTTCAGTAGATTGTCTTTTTATTTTGTTGGTGGTTTCCTTTGCTATGAAGAAGCCTTTTAGTTTGATATAGTCCCACTTGTTTAATTTTACTTTTTGAGTCAGATCCAAAAAATCATCAGCAAGGCTAATGTCAAGGACCTTACGTCTATGTTTTCTTCTAGGAGTTTTATGGCTTCAGGTCTTACGTCCAAGCCTTTAATCCAGTTTGAGTTAATTTTTGTGTATGGTAAAATAATAGTCTAGTTAGATTCTTTGCATGTGCTGTTCAGCTTTCCCAGCACCATTTATTGAAGAAGCTATCCTTTCCCCATTGCACGTTCTTGACTTCTTGTAAATAAATTGACCATATATGCATGGGTTTCTCACACAAATTTATGCTGATGATTATTTAATTTTTGGTGATTCAAATGGCTCAACAAAGATGGAGTCTCAGCCTCACATTGTAAACACTTATTCTCATTGTTTAGGGCAGTGTAAATGATGACAAATACCGGGTTGGGTCTCTAGTAATGCAGGAGCAAAACTTTGAAAATGCTTTTAAAATCAATCTTCTATGGGAGAGTTTTACTTCCATTTGTTTAAAAAGCATCCTTAAAAATAAAAAAATAAACTTCATGCACATACACAAACACACACACATAGTTACATATATGTATCTATCTCCCTAAGTCAGAGATTTTTGTGACGACAACCTTTTTTCTTGAAGCTTTATATACCCTGCTGTTAGTACAGAGCCCATCTCAAAGACAGCACTCAATAAATGTTTGTTGGCAGAGCAGATAATAAATAGTACTTCATAGCATCTCACCTACGTTGATTAATTTCGTCTTGTTTTTCACAGCAACCTTATGACAAAAGAAGGTCAACTAAAAAAATGAGGCTTAGAATATTTATGACTTTTACAGCCATGGTATTATTCTGTGGTGGAACCAGAACTGGACTTTCTTGACAGAATCCTATCTCCTTTCCATCCCTGGACCTGGTTCCCCTCGTAGAAGGAGAAAATAAAAGCTTTCAGGGTTTTTTTTATTGTTATCGTTGTTATTCCAGCAGAGTAAATCTGTGTTCTATTTATTCTCTAGCACTTTCTCATTTGTTTCACAATATTTACACAATCTGTAATCCCCTATATATGTGTGTATTTGCTTGTTTATTGTCTGTCTCTCCTACTAAACTCTAAGTTCTATAAGAGTAGGGAGCCGGTGGCTTTCATGACTCAGACCCCAGCCCAGTGCCTTTGGCTTAGTAGGCATTCAAAAAACACGTGTTGACTGTTGAAAGCTACAGAAATTGTTTCCATTCCGTCTTCAATCTCCAACTACAGTAAATAGTGATAGGAAGCCTGTGGACCGTGGGTGGCAGGGAACACGAGGAAATGAGGTGGCACAGGCAACACCAGCACCAGGCGCCTCAGATCCTATCTTTGTGATCTGACCACACTCTCAGAGCTGGGTAACTGACATTTATCCTCAAATATTAGCTTTCCGTCTCATTCAGATGTTGCTTCCAACAGAACCTGACATTTTTGTGTGCAATTGATTTCCTACATAGGAAAAACAGAACTTGAGAATCCTTATAACTTGGCAAGTATTTTCTTTCGTTGTTGTAAGCTTTTTTTTTATTTTTGAAAATAAAACATGCACCTGATACAATACTCAAACAAATAATGTATTAAAAATAACTCTTCCACAAATCTGCTCCCATTTCCAGAGAAAATCTCTTGTTTAGTTCCTTGTAAATCCTTTCCCAAAGGTTTGATTGATTTACTCCTCTATGTGGATACATGCATGGATGTATGTGTGTGATCTTATAATTTATTATCCTCATCCAGACACTTTTGAGGGTGAAAGAAGGTGCAGTTAATAGTTATGTAGGGACAGCAAGCGTAAGCCAAGATTGTCCTTAGCAAACCTTGACACGCGGTCACCCAACCTTGAAGTGTTACCCAAACTCTTGTAGTGTGCATCAAGATCATGACCTTTAAGGGCCTGGTTTGCTGAACTGTCCAGCTGTTCTGTCCTTTTGCTTTAGAGCTTAGTTTGTGATGAAGATTTTACTGGTCCGTAGGGAAAAAAGAATTAAAATTCAATCATGAGATTATAACTCAGCTAAACTGACTGAATTCAAAAATTTATATCATATTCTGAGATTATGCTCTTCCAACTCTTTTTGGTACTTAAATGTCATTTCGAGTGTGTAATGGTTGTCATTTTCTTTCTCTCTCTCTCTTTTTTTTTTTTTTAAAGATTTTATTTATTTATGTGACAGAGAGACAGCCAGCGAGAGAGGGAACACAGCAGGGGAGTGGGAGAGGAAGAAGCAGGCTCATAGCGGAGGAGCCCAATGTGGGACTCAATCCCGGTACGTCGGGATCACGCCCTGAGCCGAAGGCAGACGCTTTAACGACTGCGCTACCCAGGCGCCCCATCTTTTTTTTTTTTTTTTGGTCAGTTCCAGTTTGGATTTCAATTACAAGGAACAATAACCCATTAAAATAGGCCTAACAAAAGTTTGGAAGTAGGTAGTCATGAGCCGCTGTGAAGGTTCAGTGGTGTCAAAAAGACTCAGGCTCCTTCTGTATCTCTGCTCCACCATCCTATACATGAAACCTCCTCAATTCATGGTAGTAAGACCATCACTGCGATTCTAGGCATCACATTCAAGTTCCAGGCAGAAAAAGTAAGGGGAAGGGCCTTCTATTCATAGTGCTTAGTTTATTAAAAATTTGGCAGTAGAAGCCCTCCCTAGTAGATGTCCTTTTATATTTCATTAGACAGAAGTGGGCCATGTCACAACCTTCAGACCACTCACTGCCCAGGGGACATCAGGACAGCTCGAGAGCTGTTTAAAAAAACAAATCCCAGATCATGTGATGCCTCTGCTCAATCCTCCAATGGATTCCCCATTGTGCTCAGGGTAAAAGCCAAGGTCTACCTGATTCTATACCGTCTGACCTTCACCGCTGTAATCCCTGTCTGATCTTTCCCTTACTCATTTTCTCCCTCACTCATTCTGGTCCAAATGCCCTGGCCTCTGCTGTTCTTTGAACACACTCAGTATGCCTCCTCTTAAAGGCCCCCATGCTTGCGGTATCCTCTGCCTCCAGATGTCAGTATGACTCACTGCCCTTTCACTGAGGCTGTCTCCAACCACCCTATGTAAAGTAACCACCATCCTCCACCTCAGCCTATCACTTCCTACCTCATCTTGCTCAGTTTTTCTCCCTAGCTCACCACCCGGCACACTGTCTTTGCTTATGTAGATAGTAACTGTTTGTCTCCTCCCACTAGAATATAAGCTTCTTGAAGGCAGGGGTTTTGTCTGTTTTGTTCACTGCTCTATCCCTAACGCTTAGGGTGGTGCTGGCTCATAGTAGGTGTTTGATAACACATTGAATCAATGGAAGAATGACCACAGTGGTCTTGAGTCTCATGATTCACCCCTAGGCCTGAAGTAAAGGCCTACCTTTCCCAAGACCAAGAGATCTCTCCTCTCTAACTGAACAGGCCTGACCTGGCAAGGAGGAAAAGGCTGACACGTAGGTAAGAGGCAGCATCATCTACAAGGCTCTTACTCAGGAAACTGAAATATTGAAAACCAAATTTGGTTCCACCCAATTTAAAAACAAACAAACACCAAAACTATAGTATCTAGAAACCTCCCTGGGCCCTGAGACGACTGCCTCCCTACCTCCCCTTTGCCCTGCCCCATCTATGGTGCTGATGACCTTGATCCTCTGACCTGCTGAGTTGGATGTCGCTTCTGGGACCCTTCTTAGCTGTTTGCCTTCAATCCTGACAGTCTCCACTTCCCGGCGCTGCCCTGTTTGTAGCTCCTTCTCTGCCCTCTAATCCCTCCAGCTGTTGAAAATGGGACCCAAACAAATAAACCACTCTTCTTTTTTCTCTTAACCATAAATTCCTAAGAAGCAAACCAACAATAAACCCTAATAACTAAATCAGTCAAAATTGAAGAAAATCTATCAGATACCTCGAAACAAAATGTATTAGAAGGCACATGCAATAAAACATTACGTAGTGAAATAATTTCAAAATTATTTAAGTTGCATTTCTGAAAGATAAATTCTCACCCTGTTACTAATTTGAATCAAGATTTTAGTCTTTGGTCATCGATCGCCATTGGAAATGTAATTAGATTCAGAATAACATGTTCCAAATTGTTGTTTTAACTCTTACAAATTGTTTTCTGCCTCTAAAGTTTACCCCTCCACCTCCACTCCTCCCCCCGTCGGGGCTGTCACAAACTTGTGTGAGGAGTTCACCTCTATTATTAGTCTTGTTTTTTAGCAAAATGATGATCAAATGTCAGGAAATTGGTAGCATTCTGCCTAATTCTGTGTTGCACAATTCGGAGAATGGATGTATCTACCATGTGGAGAACAGCCAGTGGGGTTGTGGGTGGGAGACAGGGAAAGGAGGACAGATTTCCCCCCATTCCTGGCGTGCAGAGAACATCTGTTCCTTTATATTAAATGGAAAATCAGGCTCACCACAGCACGATAAACCAATTTCTGGGTATAATTGGGTATTTAATATTCAAAAGAAATAGAATGCTCTGTAAAAACAATTTTCTCTTGGCAAGTGGGACTTTCCTTTTGAAATTTTGTGTAAGATTAAATAATCTTTTATCACCATTTTGACATTGGATTTCAAAACAACCTTAAAGTGTTTTATACTCATTTGGTCTTAAGATGATAAACAGATTGATGGCCCCATTGAGGAGACATGATGTGTATATTTTCATAGAATAAGTTGATGTCACCACCATTGAATGAAATGTCTCCAACCCTTGCTCTAGTCCCTGTATGTATGTGTGGACATGTGTGGTGAACATACATTCCATTTGGTTAAATATCCGTATATTTAAACAATGGTGAAAAAACTGATTGGAGCAGTACTATCTGGGGTTTATGGAATGACATTTTTCTTTTTTTCTTTTTAAGTAGGCTCCATTGGGTGTGGAGCCCAATGCGGGGCTTGAACTCATGACCCTGAGATCAACACCAGAGCTGAGATCAAGAGTTGGACACTTAACGGACCAAGAAACTCAGGCGCCCCATGGAGTGACAAATCTCAACAGAACTTCCCTTAATGGTGTGGAATTCAAAGGAGGGGAGGTTTTTTTGTTCAGAGTGGTAAGTTAAGGGGAGTTTTTTATCCCAAAATATATTAAATTATAGTATTTTTTTCCCCTCTGTGCTGGGTATTCCACTGCACTGACTGCAGCAAGCTGAATATCCAGTTAGCTCAGTACAACCTAAGAATACTCAGTCTTCCAAAATAATTACTTGGGTTCATCTATAAAAGGTTGAAACTCTCCAATAAAAGCAAATACAAAGACATACTTTAAATAAACTGTGTGTGCTCTCCCATAGTTTCCTTTGTCAGACTCCCAGAGAAAGCCCATTATTCCTCCAAATGAGTTTTCTGATCACTTAAACAAATAGAGCGTTCTGTTCCTCTCATTACTTGTCATAATGAATATTCTCAAATTAATGTACCACACAGTTAATATGTATGACATTGTTGTTTTCTTACAGATTTGCTGTCAAACTTTGAAATAAACAGGTCCATAGTTAGAGAATAGATCTATATGGTTTCAAATATTTTCAAAGCTCATTTCTATTCCTTCCATTCTAATTTCTGAAAGAATAACAGAAGCATAATAAGTGTTTCCTTTCTTGAATATAACTTCCTGAATCTAGTGAGAAATATAGGACACTAAAAATGCTAAACCTCAAAACCGAAATCTTCCAATATCTATCAACAAATAATAGCTTCTCTCTCATGTTCAGAAGTTGGCTTTAACAGACATTAGAATTTTCCATTGCTATTGATGTGGTTTAGAGAAGTGAGAAGAAGATGGAAAAGACATGAGAATCTTCTTCAATTCTATAGGGCAAGATGCTTTCTAGGATGAAATTCAAGATGTGTATAAATATAGGTCCATTCTGAGTTAATATGACCATTAGGACACATTTTAGAATTATGTAAGTTTATAAGAGGAGGATTTGAATAAATCTGTATTTATTAAGCAAAAGATATTAGAGATAAAATGATGCTTTTTTCCCCCTTTTTTCTAAGGAGTATAGGTGTCAGGTTCAGGATGATCAGTAATCTGATGCAGGTTATCCCCTCATCATGGGACCTGTCCCAGGAGAAATTTTCTCTCCTCAACTTTAACCTCCCAGGTAAGTTCTGTTCCCTTACTTTCTCTTTTTAATTTTCTGAACTTTACTGTACTATTCAGTGGGGGCTTAGGAATTCAGATTTTCACAGTAATTACAGTAAATGAATGTGAATGGGTCCTTGAAGCCTCAAAGTAAGGCCAAGAGAACTTTAGCTTTAAAAAGAAATAAGTATTGTCAAAACAAAACTACTCAGGAAAGCACCAAATGAACTTTTAATTTTAAAAAACAGCTTTTTTTTTTTTTTGGTGAACTCCCAGAGAAAAAACAGTTAAATGTATCCCTAGAAAATGGGTTGTTAACTATAAGGCAGTTAATTTTAGGGGAACATTTTCCAAACATGATGACTCTGTTATCTGTTATTCAATATTAAACTGAAGTGTTTTGGGGAATAATTAGAAAACTGGGCCAATTGTCAATTTCATAATGGGTCAAAATTAAAAACTTTGTTTTTAGGCCTTTTTCACATCCATTGGAGATATTTGTAACAAGATAGAAAAATCAGATTCTACATCTGTAAAGAATCTTGGAAAAGTCCTACCGGGTCCACTCCTTCCTGTATCCCAACCCACTTCCTGTTTATTTACGATGAGAAAACAGAGAGGCCAGAAAGCTTGTGGCAGGCTGCCAGTGGAGCTGAAGTAGCTTAGGTTTAAGCACATGCACCAAGAGTTCACCCGCTTCTGATTCTGGCTCAGGAAGTTCTCACCACCTAACTTTCTAGAATGCAGTCATCATCTTACCAACTCTTGGAAAGTTTTATAGAAACTTTCACCCTACCCCATCCTCTGCCATTCCTTTGCAAAACCATGATACACAATGCACATGGCATCTGTCTGCTGTGTCGTAATGGCTGATTTCCCTCTATCTCCTTCATTAGACTGGGAGGGCAGGTATTATGTGTCTGACTTTCTGTATCCTCAGCACCTACATAATACCCAGAATATATTAGGAGCTTAATGATCTATGTATTTAAAAGTTTCAATCAATAGAATTATAGTCTCCTTATTTCTTATTTCTTTTTTTTAATAGTCTCCTTATTTCTAAGACTACATTTTTCTCTATGCGTTCTATACTTAGGCAATGCAAACATTTATTATTTTTTTTAAGATTTTATTTTTTAAGTACTCTTTATACCCAACATGGGGCTTGAACTTATAACCCTGAGGTCAAAGTCACATGCTCCACTGACTGAGCTGGCCAGGTGTCCCATGTAAACATTTATTTTTATTATTACACCGAACATTTGGATTTTTTGTTGCATATTTATTTTGTTTGTCTACATAGCATCCATTTCCATTTTCAGTTCGCAATACTGAGAAATAGCTCTACTCTATGTGTGGTTGGGTAGGGTGGAACCCACCTTCAACTCCAGGGGTCTCAGGAGACCTGATTGCTATATTTCATATCTTTGGCTGGAGAAACTGTTCCATGGAAGAGTACAGAACTCAAGCCAGATGAATCTCACTAAATCCTAGGACACTTTGGGAACTCTTTTGGAGGAAATTCTCCTTAGGCTAAAACTGGTATCAGTAAATTTGATGTTAGTTTATACCTGCCTGGGGCCACTACTTGGAGCCTGATAGTAGTGAAGCCAACAATGAGGGAAAAAGAATTGTGAGAAAAACAGATAAACGTTTGATAATATCCCTCGAGCTTCTGAACCTAACCATGCATGAAATGAGTATATTAATTACAATGCCCTTGGGTACACATAACAAAACATTGCAGTAGAAGTGATCATTGCATTTCATCTAACAAAGAGTTCAGGGGTAGATTGTTCCGGATTTGCCCCACATCTCTTGTGTAACCACTGCAGCATCACATCCTCACACAATCATGACTAAAGAAAGGAAGGAAAATTCTTTTCCAAGGGTTCCAAGTTGACTTCTCCTTGTGTCTCATTGGCCAGGATTAGGTCACATGCCCACACCCTAGCTGCAAGGGAAGCTGGGAATCTGGGTAGGTGCAGATTTGTTGCTTTCCACCTGCACAGTGAGAGATAGGCTTTTCTGGCAAGGGAAAGAACAGTATGGGGTGGGAGGTGGCAAGTGGGGGTGTGTGTGGGTGGGGGGGAACCACTAGTAGGGTTTACCACACTGATTTTCCATGGATTTTTCAAATACCTGAGGGAAAACAGTTCATTTATTTAAGCTATTTTGAAGCAGCTTCTGTCCTTTGCAACCAATTGTGTATCATAAAATATTTCATTTTAAAAATTTATCTTTTTATTATAAATTTTAAAATATTTAAGAGAAATTGCTTATAAATTAGTGTACTATTACCAAAGAAATAGAAAATTATAAAGGTTATTCAGTTTTAGAAGATGGGTTTGCTGTCCATATTTTCATACAGGTGACCCAAACATAAATTCCTGGGTATTAAGTAGACCACTCATGCACTTACTGAAAAGATAACTGAGCTGTTATCTCACAAATAGGGCACTGGAACAATTTCAACATAAAATCAGTTAATATTTCATAGGGTTCTTCATCTTTATCTTGTTTTCAATCTTTGAGGTAAAAATATTTTCAGAATTTAAGATTACTGTGCTCTTTTATCCACCACACATTCTGTAAATGCATGTCATTCCATTGCTCACTGCTTAAATTTTTTTTTTTTTACAGAAAAAGACCAAAGAGCATAAAGACATAAAAGCTGAACTCAGATGACTGGCAGAATTGGGACTCAGAAATTTTCTTCTCTTCACACACACAAAAAAACTAGGCTACTTTCAGTGAAAATTTTATTTCTTTAGTGCGTTTTTTGGTGACTAACTTTTAAAGACTTGAATCATTTGTAAATTAGATATTCTTTCCAATTTTTTCTAAATGATGTTGCTTAATTTTTTTTTCAAAAGCCAGGACAGATGGCTTGTTTATTTTCAAATTTAATTATAGCTGTACATATGAGAAACAAAATTGTTACTGTTTTTTGTATTAATTTTCTCAAAAATTTTCAGACAATTTAGTAAATACTAAATTTCCTCAGCTTTCATAATGGTTCAGAAAATAGATATCAGAAGGGCAGGTGGACTAATTAGGAATGAGTATTGCAAAAAAAATGAGCTTTGTATGTCAACCATAATTGTAGTGAGATATCAAATTCTTCTGAGTGTAACTACAGATTAGTGAATAAAACTATAATTTGATCAGGGAACCAAGATAAAGGCTAATCCTAATGGTAGTTCAGAAGTCTCTCTAAAGTCATTCCAATATTCTTTTAATCTATGGTATATTTCAAATTATATGTTAGAAATAATAACTATTTAATGCAAACAATTAGTATCTAAGATATGAAGATGATAAAAATGGACAAATTGGGAAAAGTTGGGGATGAAATAAAAGTTGAATGTGACCATGCCTCTGGAGTTTCTCAATCTTGGTGCTATTGACAATTTAGCTAGATAATTCTTTGTTGGGGAAAGGGATTATCCCAGGTACTGTAGAATGTTTAGCGTGTCCCTGGCCTCTTCCCACTAGATACCAGTAACACTCCCCTTCATTGTGACAACCAAAACTGTTTCCAGTCATTGACACATGTCCTTTGGGGTCATAATTGCCTGAATTGAGAACTACCACTCTAGATCCTGCTCCAATTTAAAAGAAATTCAAAGGACAGAGGAACAGGACATGCAATCAACAAAACCTACACTGTGGGAATTTATACATATCAAATGACCTGGTTTTTTCCCTAAAACCAAATCATAAGAAAGAGCAAAAAAGGGATTAAGAGAGACTTAAGAAGCATATCAACCAATTTCAAAGTATGGATCGTATTTTGACCCTGATTCATACAAACGAAGTATAAAAATGTTATGCGATGATAAGAGAACTATGAACACACTGGCTGGTTATTTTATGACAGTAAGGAATTACTTAAATTATGGGACTATGGTCATGTTCCTAAAAAGAGATCTTGTCTTTTAGAGAGCCTACTGAAATACTTGCAGAAGAAGTAATATGCTGTTTGGTATTGCTTCCAATTAATCAGGGCTGGAGCTGGGAGGAAGGGGCAACTTTGATAAAGCAAGACTGATTATGATTTGATAGTGCTGAACCCAGGTGACGGATTTATGAGAACTCATTAAATTATTCTTCTTACTTAGAATAATGTTTAATATATGCCACCATGAAGAATTTAAACATATTTAAACATCTTTTTTAACAGTTTTAGCTTCATATACCATCTTTACACCAGCAGCTTTTAATTTTTTTTACTGCACTCAGTAAAAAACTTTATTAGTTACTAAGTTAATTGCCAAGAGAAAAACACAATGCATTTGCTTTAATCTAAATTTGGCAGCTCTACTGATTAATTTAAGTATTGCTAAGTCACTATCTTATATTAAATAGAGGAAAATCTGACACAATGCCCAGTACATTAGTTTTCAGGTAGTATCCCTCACCAATCCTGGGGTTGCACAGAAGTACTTTCAGAAATACCTGATTCAAATTTCATGGTTTAGACACTTCCAATTATTTTTTAAAACTGCCATTTAAAAGACTCAATATGGAGATCTACCTATCTGTTACCATGTGTGCATGTTAATTTGATTTTCCTAAAACTAAGAGTGAAGTTACTTCTGCCATCATTGTTTTATTGAGTAAAGAGCACCCTAAGAAAGTAAGGTGACTGGTTGAAAAGTAGTATAATTTCCATTACTAGTTTGTGTGAATCCAAATTTTTTTCAGTGTTTTCTAACCTGTTCCCAAAGTATGTAAGTCTGAAGTACTTTATGACTGCAACTTGCAATCATAATATCCAATATTAATATTTTGTTTATTGTTATTTTTTAAAAAGATTTTATTTATTTATATTGAGAGTGGGGGGAAGGGAGAGGAGGGGCAGAGGGAGAGAGAGTAGCAGACTGCTCACTGAGATCATAACATGAGCCAAAGGCAGAGACACTTACCCAAGACTGAGCCTCCCAGGTGCCTCTGTTTATTGTTATTTTGAATCAATGTAATACTATAGAAATGTTTGTAAATGTAATAAAATAATTTTATGCTAATCAAGTCCTGAGTTGTATACACATTTGAAAAAATGGTAGTGCTACAGCAAGAAGTTTGAATATCAATGTCCATGTGGGAAAAAAAGCCTGGGCATCACCTTTGAACAAACAGACCAGGTACACTGGAGGCAGGACCACATCTTGAGAAATGAGGCCTTCTACATTAGAAATTTAATTCCACCTAAAAGACCTATCAGGTCAAGAATTATATCTGGTTTAGTCACAACCATATGACCGGACTATTACTAAGGTGCGGCTCATGGAAGCTTTAGTTCCCACCTGAATCTCTATTAACTAAGTTCAAGACATTCTAAATTCAAAATTTTAAAAATACCAGTCAGGAAACCTGGAGGGAAGGGAAGTCCTCAGGAAGATTGAAGAGATTCTAAGGAAGGCCCTCCTCCCTGACAAGTGAGCTGAGAGTGGGGAAACGAAGAGGCATGGTGAGGTACCTAGGGTCCAGCAACAGGGGAAGCCATTGGTGTCCCTATGCCTAGAAGAGTAAAGAGAGGGAGTGCTACTACTGAAACCCAAAGGCAGTTGGATCCTTGAAGTAGGGGTACAGCCAGGAAGGCACACAGCCACTACTCAAAGCAAGAGAGAGTGAGGAAGAAACACGGACCCCTGTCTTCCCCTATCCTTCAACTACGGCCAGTGCCTCCCTCTGGCTGAACCAACCGGAAGCAGCAGCAAAGGAGCCTGGGAGATGCGGGTCCCAGGGGCGGCCTCCATAGCACAGCCCAGGAAACAGATGGATGACGGGCGCGGATGAACGGAGAATAATCAGCAACCTTCTTCCTCTCCACCTCAGAAATATGGCAAAGTGAATAATTAAAATCCTCAGGCTGACGATGTCACAGATTAAATAACAAAAGAATGAAATCAAGGAAATCCTTCAATCAAGGGTGACGCTTGGGTAACCAGTGGGAATTACAAGCAATCCTTGTTTCGGTTTCTGTTTAAAGATTCCGTTTATTTGAACAGGGTCTCCATATATCTAATAAGTTTACAATTTTCATTTTGTGGCGATCAGTCAATTCAGCTTTGTTCTGTCCTTGGGGTGGCAGTCTTGGGTAGTGTGACTTGTATAGGGTGTCCCCAGCAACTTCTACTTCCAGTGACATCTGCGGAGATGGCTACTAACTTGCCTGCTTCTTAATTACAGGTCCCCACCAGTTGCCGAGAGTGTCCCTTCACTGCAAGTTCCCTTCTCTGGGGTCCAGTTCTCTCTGCAACGTCAGGCCATTCTCAATGCATGCAGGAATCTGCATGCTTCTCCCAGCTGCTACTCTGGCTCTGGGAGGGCTGTCAAGGACCTTCCCCCTGGGCTGGAAGGGGGTGTGGAAATCCTTCTCTGCTCCTACAAAGAGGCAAGGGAAACTGCGGAGCCCTTTCCCAGCACATCTACATACCTAGTCAAGTATCCCCTCTCTGGGGCCTCACTGCTTCTCCACTCTCTATCCAGGAGTAAGGCCCACGTCCTCTTGTTCTTGGATCTCCAGCCTGTTTGGGGTTTCCCTTTTCCAGGGACACACAGTCTCTAAGCTCTCTTAGCTTCTCCTCCTACTTTTCACCTCCCCTAACTAGTTGAATTGTATCAAGTTTGAGAGTGGTGTCTGTGGTAGAAACCAGTTTTGGCATTTTTTCTTTATAGCAAAAACCCTTCTGGCTCTAATCCTATCAGAAACAGACTCTCCTGTTGTAATTCTATTCTATTCTATTCTATTCTATTCTATTCTATTCTATTCTATTCTATTCTACCACTAGTGGAAAGGTAGTGTAGAAGGCTCTAGAGTCAAACAGATCTGGTTTAGGTCCCAGCCAGTGTGACCACTTATTAGTTGTGTGAATGAAGCAAGTTCCTTAATTTGCGAGTCTTCCCCCCTTCCTGTCCTATATTCACCTGCCTCAGATCAGCAAGGATTAAATAAGATAGAATATGTAAAGCGCTAAGTATCATCGCTGTGAAACAAAAATACCAAGTAAATATTAGCTGCTCCTCCTGTTATTACTATATGTAAAGTCTCTACTTCATACTTTATATCCTGGGGCTACTGAAAAGATTCAGTTAGTATCTAAGCAGAGACTTCAATTCCATTTGTAAATGGGGAGAATGTTTAGAAGGCATAGAAAACAGAAAAATGGGGTGCTTTCCTAAGCACATCATTTAGTGAATGTACTAAGGTCCATAGAAATAATTTAAGAGTAGGTATGTAAGCTATGAAATCAAAGCCATTAGGAAAATACATACCACTTTTCCGTAATGCAGGTAAGAAAGGAATTGACCCCAATTAAGTTAAATAATAAACTTAACATTCAGAATAATTGGTTAGTAGAATTTTCATGAATTGTGTTTTCAGAATAATGATTCTGCTTATCTTTATTCTGCAGTTATTTTCACATTTTTTCCATTTTAATATTCATCTGTAACTTAGCAATTGCTAAATGAAGTGGTAAATTCTATAAATGCATAAAGGGAATGACATTTCTCAAATATAGTAACCATAGAAGAGCTTAGCCCTTTGTCAGAAACCCAGCATCTCTTCAGCATGCCTACGATTCAAAGATTTAATTCTTACTCAACATTTCAGATCCTAATTCCTAATTAGCTTGCAGGTAATATGTTTCTTGCTAATATTATATCTTCTGCTAAAAGATAAATCAAAGATTTTGATTCTTAATATCTTGGGTTCTAGCTTAAATTAATAAGAGATTTGTGTAGCAAACATAGAGTCACAAAAATCCAAACGAGGGTACAAAATAATTAAAAAATGAAAGATGTTAATGTACCCTTTTGTACTTTTAGCTAAACATCTTGAAAATAATTTTCCCCTAATCAATAGTGTAATAATGAGTGGAATGTTTATACTATGAAGTCAAATATAATTAATTGTAGAATAAATCAAGTTTTACAAAATGTATTAGAAGTAGAACTAATAAAATTACTGCAGTATTATCACATTAGTATAGAATAATTAAAGAGAAAATAAGCACATCAAATTTAAAGGATATAAACATGATTTATAATATCCATAAGGATTAACAACTTACAAGAGAATCACTTATTTCTTTAAACAGTTTTGGTTTATTAAAAAATAGAAGTGTGAAATGACTAAGACTTATTGCTAACTGACCTATTTTAGAAAAAAGCAAGTTGATTATTAGGAAAGCAATTGAGAGCCAAGAGAAATAATCTATCCTAATTGATCATTAATTAATTTTGACTGGTTATTCTTGCTAGACATTTGTATGAAATTATTAATATTGAAAGTAATTCAATAATTTAGCCAAGTATTTGATGTAAGTTATTTTAATGATACATGAAAGATATCTTGTTAACATTCTGGAATGAAGAACTTTATTCATACCATCATAAATATGATGATCATAATAACAGATTCACATTTGTAGTCTCATTTTTTAAATTAATTACTATGGCATCAGACTGACATTTTACCTAGTGTTGTATAACCTTTTGATATTAATCTTGTTAATTTGAGGTTTGAAGTGTAGCCACAGAAATAAATAATGATGAGCCTGAGAAATTATTTAATGTTACAAAGTATATGAGAGCATTGAAGCTGAGGGTGGAGGTGGCAAGGCTTTTTGTTGTATTTTTCAACTGAAAAATTAGAGGCTTAATATTCAACAGAAGAAATCCTATGTTTGGTTATACCTCGAACTTTTCTCCAATAAAAACTGCAAACAAATTCCACAGCATTGAGGATGGGTCTTGGCTTTAGACAGAGAAATGTGACTATTGTTTAAGAGCTCTATCTTAGAAGCTAATTTTGCTTTATATAGGAAGAGAAAAATTGCTGCTACTACAGGGAAGAAATAAAATGACTTTCTCAGTGGACGAATGACTATATGTATTCTGCGGCGGAGACAGCTGTAGCACGAGCAATCAAGGAAGCATTTTATTTAAAAGGCATCGCAACTGTCACGACCACTGAGCTCCTGGTTGATTAATGTCTTGTCTTATCTAAACTATGATGATTGGATCTGGGAGGCAGGAAAACAAGAAGCACGGCAGGATCTTCAGGGCTGGGCATCTTTTCTTTCTCATAATCTTTTTTCTCCATTGAACTGTCTACACGTCCAACAGCATTTGTAAATTTAGTCTCACAGCTGGAAAGACAAACCGGAGGAAGAACCTTTCAAAACTGTCCTAGCAAGATGAACATATGGAGATGGCCCTCGGGGAGATCATGCACTGCTACCTGGGGGAAACCCTGGCCAAGACTGTAAGCAGTCGTTTTAAAATGATGGAAAAAATATTGTGGTAGCTCATTGTTAACAACCAATTCAGGTCCTTCAGTAAATGTTGTCATGGGAAAGGCCACATCAGAAAACCACTTTGTGAATTTTTTTTTTATCATATATTGGAATTTTACCTCATGGCGTATACTGTATATCAGCGTTTATATAAATACATAATAAATAACCGCTGGTAATGTATCATATTACTAAAGATCTTTCAGAAGAGATTGCCAATATGCCCCAGTAGTATATTAAAGGTACTTAATAAGTAGTAAATTCTTTAGTTATTTTTATAATGCTTTATAATGATTACATTGTTTCTACCCTCTTCTACAAAACCGTAGAATAGAACTGGATAGATACTCTCTAAGGCTTCCTTTAATTTCTAAAATCTTATGATTGAATCTTCTTGGCTCTGAAAGTCCTGTAATACATTTTGCCAATAGCCATAAAAATTCTGACCTGATTAAGCCATAAAGAGTTGACATCAACCCAGATCCTTTTTGCTAACATTGTTACACAATAGATTTTATTCTGTACCTTAGAAAAACATAGCATAGCATCTGCCTTGAATACGTGGTGATAATTACTAAATCACTCTCATATTCAAAATACATACAGTAAAATCTATTATTTAACAAATCTAACCTGTCATTCATTAAAATGAATTTTCTGGGACAATCAAAATTTTTCCAGGAGGAAATACTTTGAGTAATAAAAGGTGGTTAAATGCTTAATCAATAATTTGATTCCTCTAATAATGAATTAAGATAAAGAAAAAATCAATAAGATACACAAAGGACTTTTCAGTATTTTTTATTCATTTCTACAGACGTTTTCTACTTATAAAATTCATTTTTGTTAACACTGCATTATGTTAAAAAGTAATTTATGATAATCCAGATTTCCATAGCCATTCTTTTTATTTTATTAATTTTATGAATTTGAAACACAGCTAATAGAGGCAAATTCCGTTTCAGGAAATAAGTAATGTCCCAAAGTGGAAACTAATTACACCTTAGAGAATAAAATACATATAATTGTGTATGTAATTTCTATGATTAGCCTGAACATAAGAAACTATCAAGCAAAGAAGCAAAGTAGAATTCAATTAAATAAAAACTATGCAGAAAAACAATATATTAGGGGCACCTGGGTGTCTCAGTCAGTTAAACATCTGCCTTTGGCTCAGGTCATGATTCTGGGGTCCTGGGATTAAGCCTTGTGTTGGTCTCCCTGTTCAGTGGGGAGCCTGCTTCTCCTTCTCCTTCTGCCCCTCCCCACTGCTCCTGTGCTCTCTCTTTCTCTGCTCTTTCTCTCTTACATAAATAAATAAATAAATAAATAAATAAATAAATAAATAAATAAATAAAATCTTAAAAAAAAAGTGAAACAAGATTTTGGGCATTGGGAAGAAAATTTTTTCAGCCGGAAGATCACCAGTTTTTTTCTATTTATATGAGTATCTTTTTCTGGACACAACATTTTAAAGGAATATTTTGATTTGACACTTTTCAAGTACGAATCTAGTGTATGATTAGTACATAGAATTCTTCAAAGTATTTAGTGTTACACATTAAGGAAGACACATTAAACCCGCAGGTAAAAATCTCAGATTTTACTTATACTATGCTAGGGAGAAAGAGTGACATTGCTATAAAAACATCCACCAAACAAAGAAATGAAACTCCAAATGATGAAGATATTGTTAGGACATAAAAAAATAAAGATGTATAGCTGATAACTATATTCTCAAGCCTACACAAATGTCCCTTCGAGAAGTCAGAGCCACATTTTTGAGTCACAAGTGACAAAAAGTTTTTATTGATATTATATACTATCTTCCACTCTATTTATTTCAAGTAAAGAATTTAGTGCATGCTTTATAAATGAATGATTTCTGTAAGTAATAAAGAAGTGGTTTGAAGAAATGAAATTATATTCATGGCAGAGTTAACAAATGGAAAAAATTAGAGCAGTGGCCATCAAAAAGTGAGCGTTCATTTAGCATTAGCTCTTATTTAACACTTAATTTGAGCATAACTAATCAGTAAAGCTTACACAGCTCAAAATGAATGCTAAATTTTTTAGATTTCCCATTGAAAACTAGAAAGGACAGAGATAAGTAACCCATCCCAGGTGTCTTATATATGAGAAGGAACTCAGATTTTCGTATATAATTATTCATCACACATCATCATCATTATTGTGATAGCACCAGTCAACACAGCACTTTACAGAATTAACACGGAGCCTGCCCTACCTGCCTGGCCATTCATAAGACAGCAAATGGCGAGCCAAAAACAACAATTCTGCAAGACCCAGAGTTCCTTGTCATGGATACCTTAGGTGTTCAGTTTATGGTCTTTGTGAACCAGTGCAGAGCTGCTAAACAGGCTCACACATTCTGGAAAATGGTCACAGGATGTTTTCCTGTCTTTAGTTTTCAGAAAATAATAGGAAGGGCATTTTTATAAGACTTCATGATTTATTCTTTCTAATGTGGTGCTCTCAATGGAAGATAAGTGTCAATTGGCAAGAACTCAGAATTTTGTGGTGAAGAAATGGCTGAAGAAGTTTGAAAACAAGGCAGTTTAATAAGCTTGGCTCTGGAATTCATGATAAGCAAGCCAACTCAATTCCTACCTTGATATCACATTAACAAAAAATATAGTTTTCAAGGCCAAAATAAACTTTTTTTCTTCCAAAATTATCTTCTGTTTTATTTTTCTTAGGTATAACCCCTTAAATTACAATGAAATTTCAAAAACATTAAAGACTCTTTAAAGACGTTTATGTTTACAAAAGAAAGTGTGCGTAGTTATTTAGATATTTTAGACAAACATGTCACTACTTCGTGCTGAAATCATCAAGTCATTCATTACACCATTATCTGATTTAAGTCTCGAGTTTTCATAACTTCCTTAATGTTTTCTTCTTAGGATTGACATTATATAGATGGAAATAAACCAATTCAATGTTGTTAATGATACTACTGGAATATATTTGCAGCTCCTTTACATTTTTCAGACACCTTCACAAAAGCTGGATACCAAAACCAAGCCAGTGCAGCAGACTGGGGAAGAATTATTAGTCCTACTTGACAGGTGAAGGAACTTGGGTTTAGAGGCACCAAGTGACTTGGCACATGGATACTAGGTGGCAGGGCTAAGACCATACTTTAAATCCTGTCCCTCAGCTTTGTACTTGCATCAGTCAGTACGGCCCACGTGAGGCGGTAGCAACAATCCCCGGATGCAGAGGTTCACAACAGCAAAGAATGATTTCTAGCTCTTAATACACGTTCATCACAAGACATCTGGGGCTCTCTTTAGTTCTCTCCCTCTGCAACCCAGGATATTGTACCATCCACTATCTGGAAAGTTGCCTGTCACTGGCACAGAGGGAGAGAAAATTGTAGCAAATCACACACTTGCTCTTAAAGTTGCTGCTCAGACACTTCTGTTCATGGTTCATCAGCCAAAGCTTGCCCTACAGCCTTGTCTAGGTGCAAATGGGCAACCTATGAGGGAGTGAACCAAACCAGACATATTTTGTGAATGTCACTGATTACAATAGTCCTTCAAGGCACAAAATATTCGATGTATTCTCCTTCCCATTAGGCAATATATACTCTCCCCTCCCTGAAGGAGAAAACCCAAAAATTGCCATTTAGTGAGGACCATAAGCACAAAGAGCAGATCTATGGATGAGACTATAGTGTAGTCCCTACATCAGGGAGAAATGTCTGGGTGTGGCCCCTCTTGAACCAAAACACCTATGAACTAAAAAGGCAAGTCATCTGCTTGCCAAACATCCAGTATACACTGGTGAAACATGTTCAGGGTAACTTCAATAACGATTTCTATGAAGAAAAGAGAAGAATGGGAGACACAGCATTTTTGTTTATAGCAGGTGTGAAATCCCAGGGGGCAGATATTTAAGGATCCTCTAACGCAAAGGGAGAGAAAAGGTTTTTTTGTTTGTTTGTTTTGTTTTTGTTTTTCTTTTCCAGACCTACAAGGAGCTCTCCAATGCATTTATTCTCCATGACTCTCTGATCCATCCTCTGAAAAATTCCATCTTTGTCCAAAGATGAACAATGGAGACCTTACTGGGACACTGAAAAATTTTTTCAGGTGGCAGGAGAAAAACAAAGATAACATGGCAAGTTTCCCTTAAAACCAAAAGTGTGCGGTGTAAGACTGCTCTTTATTCTGCAGTGCAGAATATTATATACTTGTCACATTTTTGGTGTTAAAAGTACCCTTTCCTGTGGGTTATATCAGCAGTACGGTGGACTTCATGAACAGTGGTTCCTCTCATTATTGAACAAGTTTGCATGAATGATAAATTTTGCAACAAGTATAACTTTTGTAGCATAGCTGAAATCTCAGGAAAGAAGAAATAACTTTTAAGGGACTAAAACTCGAATAACAACCCCACAAAAACCCAAACAAACAAAACAACCGTGAGTGGAAACCTGAGCTGTAAGCTATGCCTGCCCTCATGCTATGCACATACACAAATGGTCTTGCTCTGCCAGTGCCACATAGAAGGATCTGCACCTGAGATCCTGATATTAAACCTAGGAATCTGGGGGCGCCTGGGTGGCACAGCGGTTAAGCGTCTGCCTTCGGCTCAGGGCGTGATCCCGGCGTTATGGGATCAAGCCCCACATCAGGCTCCTCCGCTATGAGCCTGCTTCTTCCTCTCCCACTCCCCCTGCTTGTGTTCCCTCTCTCGCTGGCTATCTCTATCTCTGTCAAATAAATAAATAAAATCTTAAAAAAAAAATAAACCTAGGAATCTGGGCTAACTGGTCTCACGTGTCTAGAGCCACATGGCTCCCAGCAGAAGCATGTGCAAATCGTCCCTGGAAGAAAGTTGAGATTAGCTACATATGAACACTCAATTAAAAGCTACAACACACAAGGAAACAAGTCACCATGAGCAAATGTCAGTGGAAACATGAAATTAATATCCTCAAAAACTACAAATATTAGAATGGCTAGATAGAGAATTTAAGTATGAAAAAGATTGAAAGAAATTAAAAATAGAATCACATGAACGCACGGGCAACAAACGATTACCCCAAATGACAAGGCAGATACAAAAAAGTAACTAAAGTGGAACTCCTACAAATGAAAAATGTAATCATAGAAATAAAGAAACTCAGTGGTTGGATTTAAGAGAAAATTAGACATAGATAAAGAGACAGCAAGATGGAAAAATACTCAGAATTCAGCCACAAAGATTCAAGAAAATGGAGAATATAAGGTAAAGGTTAGGAGATAAAGATAGAGTAAGAATTCACCTAGGTCTAATTGTAGTCCTTAAATGACAGAACAGAACAGAGGAGAGGCAATTTTTAAAGGGTTAATGCCTAAAAATGAAGGGCATAAATCCAAAGTAACAAGATATATAATGCAGGGAGGTAAAGAAATGATTAAACATTAGAAACATTTCCTTTAAAATCAGGAAGAAGACATGCGTGCCCACTTTCCCAGCTTCTGTTTAACACTGTATTAGCTGCCTGTCCTCGCCACAGCAGTAGGTCAAGGAAGAAGAATGATAAGAATTAGAAAAGAAAGAAACAAAACTGTTATAATTCACACTTAGTTGTCTACATAGAATACTGCCCCCTGCCCTCTGCAAACCTACCATTTATTAGAGGTAATAAGAGAATTTAAGTTATCAAGGATAAATTGGTATTTGGATGTAATACCAACAAATGGAAATCAGGGGTATTTTTATACACTAGCCACAAACAGAAGACATATTTTTAAAGCCATTATTTATGGCAGCAAGAAGAGATATAAGGAATCCAAAAACACATGGAACAAAAGATATGTAAAGCCTCTATGGAAAAAAGTACAAACCTTTTATTGAAAGACATTAAGGAAGATCTAAATTTGCATCACATGTGATGCACATGGACAGGAACGTTCAGTACCCTAAATATGTAAATTTCTTCTAAAGTCAATACAATTCCAATAAAAATTCCAACAGGCTTCTTTGTTATTGCTACAGAGCTTGAGAAGAGGATTCAGATTTTTACGTGAGAGAGCAAAGGCCCTGTAATAGCCAAGATGGAGAAAGGGGAAAACAATGGTGAATATCTATAGAGAGAACAACTCCAGAACGTGAGCAAGAGGAGAAGAACATGTCCTTAGCCTAACTGACAGTATTAATGCATCTGAAGAAAAAAAAAAAATTCCTGGAGAAGGAGCTGAGTCTGTCTGGGAAACCAGAAGTGGCCGCAGGGACAGTGAGGGGTGGTGGGAAGGGGAGGAGCGGAATCAGAGAAAAATTGGGGGAAGTAAGTCTGCAAGCATTCCTCTCTGTCAGTCAGACACATCCAGGTCTTGCAGTGTGATATTATTAGATATCTAAATCAGCACTTTTCCAAAATATTTGTGCAAAACTCCTAAAAGAATTTTTAAAAACTTTTTATCCTTTAATTTATTTTTAAGGTGGCATCTGTTATGTCTTACCATATATTTAAATAGTTACAAAGGACATAATTGCTGGTGTATTGAAAATAATTACAATTATACAATTTAAATCATTATATTTACTAAGTGTATCTAATGGAAATCCCAAATGTTAAAGATTTAATACTCAGCCACCATCATCCCTTTAGAAAAGACCTGAACCACTTTATCTCTAAATTGGAAATTTTACGTTGTTCCTTTTTCTACTTGAACTTCTATTTTTATTCCACTTTCTTCACAGACTTTTCTGCTTACATAAAATATTTTTATGCTTGAGGTCTTCATCGCTCATCCTATCATGTTTCTCTTCAGCAAGCATATAAATGTAAATTGGAATTTTATACATTTTTGCATTTCATGTGACTATAAGATTTAATGGTCAAGAGTTTTCTTTTGGATTGCATTATCAAAATTGTTAGCGGTATACAATTGATAACAAAATAAGCATATGACGATTACAACAGATCAGTATTAAACATTGAAAGTAAAACTTTCCTAGAAATGAAATCTCCGAAGGAGATAGATGAGCCCTTTTTTCCTCCAATTAGTTTATGTATCCATGAGCAGATATTAATGCTAGGATGAAACAGTTCTCAACATCAAGTCTACGTCTGCTATGTAAGCAATGAGCCCCTGGTTCATTGATTGTAGCAGCATCAACACCAATGAATTTAATTGTCCCTTTGGCCCCCAGATGGTTTTTATACTGAAGAGCAATGCTGTAGTGGGAATGGCTAACAGTGATGCCTTTCTTTTGTCCAGTGGGAAAACGTGACTGTGAAAGGGGGATCAATGGGAGGCCTAGACAACAGGCTCTTTAGCTAGATCAATTTTAGGATGGAGAATGTCAACTGAAGATCTTAACAATGATTCCTTTTAACACTGCCCAAACCTATGACACTTTGGTAAGTTGTGGGATGCCACTGTTTGAGGACCACTGATTCAAGACATGTAACGAATTCCTCTGGCTGATTCGCTTGCTCAGTAAGGAGCCCTCTGATTCTAATGTCATTTGAATGTCCTTAGGCCTATGTGTAATATACAGGTCACATTAACAGGAACTACTCAAATTGCACTTCACTTTGTCCCCACCTGCTGACAAACCTCTCATCCTTTGCAAAATCTACCTACCTCAGCTGCCATCCAAGCTTCCAAGCAATGGCTCTTAAGTGTTCATAGATAAACCCACACGGCCAGTTTCCATCTCTCACTGGGCGTAGGCACCAATGTATTACAGCTGTACTTTCACACTTTCACATACTAAAATGCACTGGAAACGAATCAAATGTAAGTCAAATTTTGGAAGCCAAAAAATGTATTGTTATTTTGCCAAGAAAGGATCTTTTAAAAGACCATCCATTATCACCACTGTTTAACTTGTACAAGAATATCTCAAATGTCTTAGAATGATTTCTATTATGATATGTGGGAAGCACACAAAAGAACATATGCAATATATATGTATGTTACTAGATAAACAGTAAAATAAATACCTGGGAACCCATTACCCAGCTTCAGAACTAAAACATTACTAGTAGCTTTGTACTAATGCTCTGTCTCCCTCCCATCCCCCGGCCTTTTTCCCAGAGAGAGTCACTATTCTGAGTTTTGTTCTTAGCACTCTCTTCCTTTTAAAATGTAAGCTTTTTATTGCATGTATGTGTTCCTAAACAAAATATTGTTTAGATTCTCTTATTCAGCTTTGTAAAATTTACATTTTCTAAGTACTTCTCTGCAACTTGATTCCTTCATTCAATAGTTCCAAGATTCAGCCATGATGTTATATATATCTATGATTTACTCATTTTTACCAACATATGTCATTGGGTACACCACCACAATTTTTTTATCCATTGTCTTGAAATGAACATTTGGATTGTTTTGTATTTTTGCTATTACAAACATGTTGCTGGTATACATTTGTAAGAAGTTCCCTAAGGGTGTATGTACCTAAGAGTGGAATGGCTTGGTATATACGCTTTTTTTTTAAAGATTTTATTTATTTATTCGACAGAGATAGAGACAGCCAGCGAGAGAGGGAACACAAGCAGGGGGAGTGGGAGAGGAAGAAGCAGGCTCATAGCGGAGGAGCCTGATGTGGGGCTCGATCCCAGAACTCCAGGATCACGCCCTGAGCCGAAGGCAGACGCTTAACCGCTGTGCCACCCAGGCGCCCCTGGTATATACATTTTTTAACTTTACAAGATAGTTCTGAATTTTTTCCAAAGTAATTGCATGAATTTACATCTCCTCTATCAGTGTATAATATCCTTTTGACCTGTAAAGTTGCCAGTCCTTAGTATTATCAAACTTCTTAATATTTACCAATCTAGTAACTATAAAATATTATCTCATTGGGGTCTTAATCTGTAAATTGCAAATTTGCAAATCTACAGATTAAAACTGATAATAAAGTTGAGCAACTTTTCACATTTTATTTGCTACTTGGGTTTAATCTCCTACAAGATGCCTACCATAACATTTGACCATTTTCCTGTTGGATTTTTATTGATTTGTAGTTCTTTATAATATAATCATGGTATTAATTATTTTTCAGTGGTAGGTGGTATTCACATAAGCTATTCTCATTCAGTTCTCAGTGCTCTGTGGGCCCTGTACCTCGGCCCATAGGTGCTGATGCTTCCTTCCTACAGTAGCAGTGTCTCATGTTCGTGTGGATAACCAGTTAACAAAGCACTCTCGCAAATCTTATCTCTGTTGAGTCTCCCAGTGACTTTTAAAAAACTAGCCGGGTATTATTATACTTGTTTTATAGATAAGGACACTGAGTGGCTTGCCTAAGGTCATAGAGCTAATAAGTCTTCAGATTCTGTATTCCATATCCTCCTTATGATTATATGATGCTTCTGCTGTTTGTAGATTATGGCCTATTCATTTAAGCAAATGCTGAACCTCTGCTTAGCATCTTTGCTTCAGTTTCTTCTTTTTTTTTCTTTATTTTACTTTTTTTGGTATATAATTCAAAATACAGCTCTAGTCTATGAAGTTCGTTTTAAATGTATTACCTACAAGATAACAGATGAATAGAGGAAGCACTGAGAGAATTTTTCAATAGGAGTTTTCTAAGAAAGTCTAGGAGGATATTAAAAACCACAACAGTTATCCGTTCCAGGGAAGATCACATTTTTAAACATAATGGGTCTATTATGTAAGAGAGCTGATTTCCAGTTCAGTATTTTCCTTTCTTCTGGCCTTTTAGAGATTTAAAAATAGGGATGCAGGGATTAAGAGAAGAAAAATGTGCTTTAACATTTATTAGTATTATCTAAATTGGCTATTCTATGTCAAATACTGATTTTATATTTATTAATTATTAAATATGATCAATTTTTATATTAGAGATAACAAATAATTAGTCTTACATGTTGAACTTATCATGGCAAGTAATATCGGTAGAACAGTAATCCCATCATTCACCTTTCATCTGAAGTTTTTATACTTGGGCAATTGGGTGGGCATCCATTGACTGTGGGAGCCCAAGGAGGGTGGGATGTTAGCTCTCAAATGAGAGATGCCCAAATACTATTTTTCAAACAGTTGAGCTGGTAAAAGATCATACTTCTTATTTTCTGGGAATTGTTAAATTCATTCATTCATTCATCCATTCATTCATTCATTCTCAAGCTAACCAAAGTACTCATGTGAAATCTTTAACCTTTTGGTAGTTTCCTTCTCTTTTTAGGTACATCATATACATCAGAGAAACCTATGTTTGATGAAACTACCAGAAGGACCCGGGGATAAATAAGGAAACAGCATTCCTGCTCGGAGGTATTTTAATCTCCATTTAATAGTTATATCTTAAGCCCTTCCTGGACACGTCCCTTGATGAATAATAAAGAGATAGGACTACATCATATCTTCTCCAAAGAGAAAGGTCTTTAATAGCAACTGTCAATTCCACAGATAATTACTAAATATGGCTTTTCCTAGATCTCATTCTTCAAGTATTATAAATAAATGCATCTCCATTAGTATTTACTCATCAAATATTCCTACACCCATGCCCAATTTAAAATTGGTTGGCTTGCCTCTGTTTTCATAAAGTGATGGCTTCTATAAGTATTTTGGTTTGAATCTGAGAGCTGTGTGTGTTATATGAGAAATAATGTACGTCTGATGATGAGCTCCCTTTGTGTATTTCCTTTATGAGTCAGGCACTCTACTAGGCTCATGCAGCTCACTTTGGGTAGGGGCTAATTATACCACAAAGTGGTAAGCATAAGAGAGGGGTGTGCATTGGGGGAAGGGTACCTAATGACTTTGGAATTCAGATCTGTGTTTGGAGAGAACGAGGTAAACTCATTGTGTTGGTAATTTTGAGCTGTACACATTTTATAGTTGTGTGTAAGGATATGGGTCATTACTAATGACCCATACATTCCTAATGTAAGGGAAGGGTCATTCCTAGCTGGGAAGCTTCTAGTATCATCTATTCCACAGGGCCTCAAAGAGGCAAAGTACCTATTTGAGAGGACGGGCACTCTTCGTATTTTCAGAAGTAAATCTTCAAACCAACTGCTTAAAAAAGAGCCTTGTGGATAATGTGACCATACAATTTAATATTCACTTTGTCTGGACAAATGAAAGATTGGTGGGACATTGGGACAACAAACCCAAACAGGGAATGTCTCAGGCAAATAAAAAATATTTTCGTCCGATTTATGGAAGGAAAAGTGCCCAAGGCCTTCTATGAGGTGATGGTGGGAGAGTTCATTTGGTTGATTTTGCACTGAGGAGAAAAAATATCAGAAATCAAAGAGGAGTCCTGTTGCCTTTTCAAGGGTAAGTCCGGATAGGCCAGGACAATGGATTATAAGGATCTTAAAAGGGCCAGAAATCTTTAGCACTTCAATTTTTATTTTTAAAGATTCCATACTTTCCCATTATGATTAATAATAAAACTCTTTAAAGAGTCTTTGTATTGGGGGTACCTGGGTGGCCCAGTCCGTAAAGCCTCTGCCTCCAGCTCAGGCCATGATCCCAGAGTCCCCAGATAGAGCCCCATGTAGGGCTCCCTGCTCAGTGGGGAGTCTGCTTCCCTCTCACCCTCTGCTCGGGCTCTCTCTCTGGCTCTCCCTCTCTAATAAATAAATAAATAAATAAATAAATAAATAAATAAATAAATAAAATCTTTTAGAAAAAAGAGTTTTTGTATTGGTCTTTAGGGACAGCAAAAAATGGGGCTCTGGGAAAATAATATGTCATTCGGCTATCACCTTGGGTATCACCCCCCACCTTGGATGATGGTGGGGGAAGGAGTAATGGAAGAAGTATTTTCCAAGAAGAGAATAAAACTGCTTTCAAGAAAGAAGTCTTTGCGAGAACAGACTACTTGGGTGTGTGTGTGGGGGGGTATCTGGAACTATAAAGAAACACTGGGGACAGAAGAGACGTTGTGAAATGCCATGGTACCTCTGCAGCCGGGTTAATAGGACCGTGGTCCCCGAGCGACCCTGTGCTGTGTGATACCGCTGGGAGCAGTGTCCCTCGGGTCTCTGGGAATGAGACCATAGGCTCCTAGTGACACCGTGTGTCCCTGAGTCGTCCGTGAGAACGCAAGGGCTGCAGCCAGCCTCATGGCTGTGGAGGGAGAACCTGCACTGGGATGCAGGCAAAACGCTCTCAGCGCCAAGGGCGTGCCTCGAACACCACTGGCAGAAACCCTGCGCCGGGCCAGGTGCGCTCCGTGGCCAACGCTCTCCCCACCGCTCTGCCCACTCCCGTCCCAGGCCCGCCCACACCCCAGTCACTGCCTTAAGTCGGCCCTCCGCTCCACTTCTCCGCGGGCGCTGAGAGCTAGGGTTTCCGCCCGCTTCCCGCTCCCGAGGCCCGGGCGCGGGGCGCTCCCACTGCGCGTGCGCCCTCCGGCTGGAAGCCCCCCGCGCCCCTCCCCTGCGGCCGGACTTGGTACGGCCGGGACGGCGGTTGGCGTCCTCCGCGGCTCCAGCGAGCGGCGGGCTTTTCAAATCTTACCTTTGAAGGAGTGGCGGAGGCTCTGGCTGTGGCGCTGGAGATGGAGGGGCACACCGTGAGGGGTCCCGAGCTCCGCCTGGCGGGCCTTCCCGCCCAGCAGGTGAGTGAGGAAGGGCCCCGCTTCAAGTCCTCAAGCCACCGTTGTGCCTGGTCGTCGAGAAACCCCCACCCCGCGTCTCCTATTCAGTGGAGGCCGGAAACAAAGGGAAGGACTAGGAGGCCGCACTTTTGAGGCTCCAGGGGAGCTTAGAAATCTCCTCATCCCCCACGGCCCCCGATTTCTTATGGAGGAGACAAACGCGAATGGGGAAGCGATGCCAGAGTTCCGCCGTGCGCTTCCGGGCGCACCTGCCCGCTGCTTCCCGCCACCCTCCAGGGTTTGGACGCCCCCAGTGTAGGCGCTGCAGGGGGAATGGAAGCTGCGGGATTTCCAAGAAGCCCATCCGAGGCCAAGGGAGGACAGTTCGCTTAATACTCGATTTGACGGCAACACAAGTACTGGAGCGCTGTCTACGCAGGACAGAAACTTGAGGAGGCAGGGTGCAGGAGCAAACTTCAGCCTTGGACCTTTAGAAGAAGTTGGTTTGATAGTGGATTCTTTTTGAATTGGATAAGAAAGAAGTTTGATAGCTTACTATTTCGCCATGTAAAATGTGTGTTAGAAACCTTTTTACTTAATAGAGACCAACATTTTTTCTTGGGAAATCAGTTATTAAAATGTTATATTTTCCTCTTAACCGTAATTTGAGTCTTAAAAGAAAACGGATGTCTTTAAGCTGGATCTTCACTATTTTAATATCCACCTTCTTTTACCTACTTCTGAGATAGATTAAACCATCTGAAAATACCAGTTTCGTAGGTCAAAATTGGTAGTCTATTAGCAATTTTACATGGCCCAACCGATAATCTTTGTTTAGAAACCTGGCAGAGCTTTTCCTTAGAAACTTATTGTTAGAAACCTTAGTAGATACAACGTTGTTAGTAAATCTTCAATAATACTGAGAAAAATAAAGCAAGACATTAAGAATCATTATGCAAAGTCCAACTCTTTTATTAGTAATGCTGTTTTATGCCAGCATTTCAAAAATTTCAAACATTTTAATGTAAAATACTTCTTTTTGTCCTATCCCTTATGCACTTTAGGCGTCCCGATTGCTAACAAAATCTTGATTTCTAGTGAATTGGCAATCTGTTGAGGTTTTTGTATTACATAGGTGTTTGTATAGTGTTCGAGTATATTTGTTAAGCTGTGTGCAGCAGTAATATTTAGGAATTATACAGAAGAGAGAGGAGGATAAGGTCATGAAAGAAGTTTAGCTACATGGAATGAAAATAAATATTTAAATATACACAAGGGCTGGGTTATTTTCATGTGAGAAGGTACAGTATTTAATGATTTCTTAGACAGCAAGAAAAGCAAATACTTGAGTTGTGGAATTCCTTCTGTTTGGATCTTGGATAAAAATTGCAAAATAGTAATAGGTTTCAACCTAATATTGAAGGTAAGAGAATTTTGTACTTGACTAAGTGAATTTTTATTTTCTGTTTTTCCTTTGATACTAATGAAACTGCCATCTAATAGGGATAGGACCAAAAATTCTGGGGTGGTCATAGCACTAGGGAAACACTTTTACTCAAACCTTGGAGTCATCTGTGAGCACACACAACGTAGAGTATTGGCTTTGGAGTCAGATTAAGCTCAAATCCAACTCTGCTTGTTGTATAGTCTTGAATAAATTATCTGTCTTTTCTAAGTCCTTAGTTTCCACAGTTGTAAAATGGGCAAGATGCTTATCCCAGAAAGTTGCTGGGAGTTGAGAACCTCTTTAAAATATTTAGCATAGTGCCTAACACTCAGAATGTGCTTGAGAGAAAACTGTTTCTCTTACCATCTTTTGTCCCATTCATCTGAGATGTTGGGGAAGCCACTTACCTTTTCTTACAAATATTTAAGTTTTTGAAATCTTAATAAAAATGAAATTCAAGAAGTAATGCTATTGATGCCAGTGGGCCGGTTTGGAGGACCCAGAGGGGGTCCCACAGGACCAGCCAAGAGGGTCCTTAGCTTCCTGCACATGCAAATCTCACGTGAGCCCGCAGGAGGTGAAAGAGTTTATTGAAGATAGAGAGAGAGCAGATACAGATGAATGCCCAGGAGACTCAGAAAGAAAAGGAACACGAGTCTTGTCTTAGTTTGGGGTCTGAGGGTTTTTATTAAGGATGATGGTCTGGTGTATGTGTCCTCTCAGGCGTCCAGGAACCGGTTAGAACAAAGATGAGGACCCAGGTGTTATTGCTTGGAGCGTGGGTTGGGGGGTGCCTTGGTGTCTAGGTGTTTAGCACTGGTGGTCTGGAATACACATATGGTAGATCCCTCCAGTCATTCTCATCTGGTTCTTCCTTAGAGGTTATCTGTTCGAAAGAAATTATGAACTCCTTGTCCCTTACAAGGAAGACATACTCTATTTGCATTACAAGGCATGTGTAAAGTGGGGTGTGGGTGCAAGCCCTAGCAAGAATAGAAGCAGGAAAAGGAGCAAAAAGCAGATTTTTATGGAGTTCTTCAGTTTCCCTGTCTCATTATCTCATTTCAGTAAAGTAAATGTATACAGAAACACGAATTGAAGAACTCTTTCTCTAATGACATTCCCCAAAATGACCACTGTTAATGATTTCCAGACTTTTTCTGTACATAAACAATTCTTAAAATAACATGCAATTTCTTTTAGAAGAAGGATGTATGCTGTATATACTCTTTTGCAATCTTTTTCATCACGGGCTCTTAGCTAACATGGTTTAACTATATCCATTAAGTGAGTGATAGTTTCTATCTGGATTACTACAGTTGTCTTACTAGCAGCCCAGCTTCGTTTTTTTTTTAAGTCTGTGCTTAGTTTCAAAACTAAGGCCATTTTCTTTGCACTTCCTTTGTCCCATTCTAGCTCTTCACACCTAGTATCTTTATGTTTTCTACATAATCTAGATTTTCACTTTTAAGTCCTTTTCCTATTTCATTTTTAGCCTTGCCTTGTCCATTTATTTATATCAGCCTGACTTTAGATACCTACATGATCAGGACAGTGCCATAAGCTTCATTTGACTTGATTACAAGGTAGCTCTCATTTAGAAAACCGAAGAAAAAATGGCAAGAGGAAGGTTTCCCCCCCATTCTTTGCTCTTTCTGGAGACTTGTTTTCAGACACTTCTAAGAGGGATGTATATAAGCTTTTGTCTTGGGTCCTACTCAGTCTTGACTCTGCCATTACGGTTGAGGCAGCAGCAGTAGGGATTTTAGCTCCCTCCTATTCCACTTTGAGGTGAGTTAGCATCATCCTTGAGTGCTCAGTCTGTGCCCTCGTTACAGGGTCATTGTTCTCACTGTGGATAGCACATCAGCTCTGACTCCAGGAGAACTTTGCACCCCTTACTAACTAAAACTAAGTTCTTTGACTCCATAAAGACTTTTCTGGCTGTAGTAATATCACTTGACCGGAGAGATTTTCTCTGTGAGTGAAGTATAGATGTGTACTAAAGTTGCATGGAGAACACAAAAGTAGCATTCATTCGAAAGCATATATACACTTAACAATTCATCCTACTCATGTCAGCCCTTCCGGATCCACATCCGCTCACTGTAGAACAGGGGAGGTAAGCTAGTTTACTATGAATGTAAATTTGGCTCGGTTAGGGATCAGCAGACTCTTTCTATAAAAGAACAGATAGGTAAATATTTTCAGGTTTGTGGGCCTCATGGTCTTAGTTGAAATTACTCAACTCCGCCACGTAGTTTGAAAGTAGCCTTAGATAATACAAATGGGCATGACTGTGCCCCAGTACAAGTTTATTTACAAAAAGGCAAGCATTGACTAGGCTATATTTTGCTGATCCCTGCTCTAAAGGATAGAACTCTAATGTTAATATGTTGGATATATCTCATTTCCTTAATGAATATTTAACCTTACAAATAAGGTAATTTAAAAAAGAAGCCCTAACTTTGCATTTCATTTCTGCACTATTTCCCAAGCCTCTATAATTTTATAGTCTTTATTAATAAGTGATGAAGAGCAGACCATCTTCATTTATAAGATGGGAACCTTAGAATCCCAAACCGATTCTTTAATGTGTTTGTGGCCACCTACTGGTTCCTTAAGGTTGTTGCAACTTTCCAGATTGCTATGGAATTTCAAGTCCTACAGCAGTGGATCTCTACCCTGGTGTACATGAATCACCAGAGGAACTTTAAAAAAACAGCAACAACAAAAACTCAGACTCCACCTCCAGGGAGTCTAATTGTTTTGGGGTGAGTCTTAACTTAGGTACTTTTATAAGGCCCTTCCTCTCCCAGAGATGATTCTAATATGCAGCTAGCTTTAAGAACTGCTGCACCGGTTCAACCGGCTGCTTCACAGTAATATTTAAAAAGCAAAATTGAATTTAATGGAAGCAGATGGTATTTGTTTATATTTGAGTTGTGCGGTAAAGCTATTCATCCTGGCTTGACATTGTTCCCTGTGTGCACTCTCCAAAGCTAACCGGCCTGCCAGAGCTTATTTCTATAGACATATGGGTCACATAGATAATTATTATAATTAATTATTAATTACATTAAAGAAGAATTTACTTTGGGACTGACAAAGTCATAACAAGATGAAATGGAATTGTTGAAATTGAGCCATGTGTAAAGAAGGAAAACCAGTAAATGACTACATTTATATAGTATATCAGTTTTGAGTTCTACTACTAAAGAAGGTTTTTATGTGGTAATTACATGATGTAATTACAGAAAGTAATTAAACAGATCCGTTTTTCTGCATGTGAACAGTGCATTTGATTGATTTGGATAGTCAAGTTAAATCATCTATTGCAACTTCTCTTTTAGGGTAATTTTCGTAGACTTGCTCTCCTAACTTTTAGGTTTTCCTTAGAAAAGATTGTCTTTTTAATATCTGGAACTTCTGTTATTAGATTCCATTTACATTTTTTTGTACAGATTTTGATCCAGTTAAAAGGTAAATTATAAGGATGGTCACCTTACTTTTAGAAATAGATATGCTGGAGCATTATTATGTTTGTAATATAGTAAAGAGTATGCAATGATTTATAATTTTTTAAAAAGCCACTGTGAATTAAATCAGAATAGTACGTTGCAGTTTATAGAATTTTAATGTTACATGTGTAACTTGTATATAGAACCAGGCCATTACAAAATCATTGTGTGGAATAAAAGACTTTCAGAACTAAAGTGATTTAGTAGTTTCATGATGACTCTTAAAACTAAAGTAAACATATCTAAAAATGTATTCTAAATCTCTGTTCCATCCAATAGCTAAAGCTTCTGACATTTTCTGGGCACAGTGCTTTCACTCTTGCTTCTGAGATTTTATTTACATTGGCTTATCATGGCCGCTAAATCTTAGTCCCTTTTCAAGCATCTTCTCCTTTAGAAATTTTTTCCTTGGTTAATTCAGTGTAATTAACCACATTTTGCCATTCCACAAAACAACTTATATAATATGTGCATGTGCTATATTGCTTACATTAGTTACTATGTTATTGTATTAGATTCCTGAGGTTGTCCTACAACAAATTACCAAAACTGGGTGGCATTATATATATATGGCAGGCCCATATTCCTGCTAAGGGCTGTGGGAAGAATTCTTCCCTTGCCTTTTCCAGCTTCCGGTGGTTGCTTGGTGGTCCTTGGCTTGTAGACTCATTACTCCTATCTCTACTTTAGTCTTTGCATGTAGTTCTCTGTGTGTGTGTCTCTTTCTTCATGTGGCTTTCCTATAAGGACACCAGTCATTGGGTTTGGGCCCATACTACTCCAGTATGACCTCATCTTAACTAATTATATCTGCAAAACCCTATATCTGAATAAGGTCACATTCTGCAGTTCTGGGAGGACAGGAATATTTGGGGGACATTATTCAACCTTGTGAAATTATGCTAAGGCTATGTAATGTTTCTCACCCTTGTTTCTGTTCTTTTTCTCCACTAGGTTGTAAAGACTTCCTAAAATAAGAAATTAAGGTTTTGCAAAGAGCATTTTCAGACAGCTATATCTTTTGTGCTATTATACATTAAAACTTTGTTACTTTACCAATATGTTATAACATTAAAATGATGTCTAGTACATTTTCCATCTATTGGGGTAAAAAGAAATGTTATAATTTTGAATTTTTGCTATCTTTTAAGAATTCTTTTCTCTCTTTTTTTTTTTAGGATTGCAGCATTCAAGAAAAAATAGATTTAGAAATTCGAATGCGAGAAGGAATATGGAAAATCCTTTCTCTGAGCACTCAGAAAGACCAGATCTTGCACGCAGTTAAGAATCTCATGGTATGCAATGCTCGAATAATGGCTTACACATCGGAGCTACAGAAATTAGAAGAACAGGTTGCAAATCAAACTGGAAGATGGTTAGTAACATAGTTTTCCTATGGCTTTTAATGTACTCAAATATTTGAATAAGAAAGCAATATAATTTAATTTTAATGTCAAATATCAAATCACCAAACTTTAAAAAAAAAAATACACCAAAGTAGTCTCTGATATTATAAACATTTTGGCAGTAGAATTCAGAGTAAACATAATATTATAGTAGCAGTTTTCACTAGGAAGTTTTGTTGTGTTCCAGATTATAAAATGAAGTGGTTAAGAAGCAAGAACTGAGGGAATATTTTAAAAAGGACCAAGACTGGGGCCCCTGGGTGGTTTAGTCAGTTAAGCCTCTGACTCTTGATTTTTAGTTCAGGTCAGGATCTCAAGTTTGTGAGAATGAGCATCGCCTAGGGCTCCACACTCAGTGGGAGTCTGCTTGAAATTCTCTCCCTCTCCATCTGCCCCTTTCCCCCCATGCTCTCTCTCTCTCTCAAATGATAAATAAATAAATCTTAAAAAAAAAAAAAAAAAGGACCGAGACTGATAGTTGAGTATATAGAATTGTGAATTAAAAAAAAAAACAAATTGCTTTAAAAAATGCTAATAAAGAGGTACTAGTTGAGAGTAATGGAAACTTAGGTGTAGACATTGAAATGCACACTCCTTTCATATGGTGAACATAAGTCCTAGAGAGACAAGCAACCTACTCAAGGACACGTC
Source organism: Ursus americanus (assembly GCF_024610735.1). Taxonomy (NCBI): domain Eukaryota; kingdom Metazoa; phylum Chordata; class Mammalia; order Carnivora; family Ursidae; genus Ursus; species Ursus americanus. The sequence goes on from NC_142132.1 coordinate 61,190,579, forward strand.
ACTGGCTAGCGACAGAAGCTAATGAGGGGTTGCTTACGATTTGCTAAGTATCTTCTGGTCCTTGTTCTCTCTGTTACTCTGTGCCGCCATTTTATATCAGGTCTAGGATTTGTATATGAAATTTACATCCTATCCCATTTACAATGCCAAGTGTTCTTGAACCTAAAAATTGACTCAACTTTATTGGTTTCTTTTCTCATATAAATGGTCCTACATCAGCCATTGTTGATCAGTGCTAAAGCTCTAGCCCTAGTGAAGAATTTCTTGTTATACCTTAGTGGCCATTGTATTGTTCACAGTGCACTTCTATTAAATTCTTGAAACATAAAAACACAGGTTACAGAAGGAGATTTTTGTAAAAATAAAATGTTGATGAGATTGTGATATAATAAAGACTTGTGTACAAAGTAACTATCTTTATTTGCTGTTCTGCTTTCGGATAGCTACTTAATCTTTTTGTGCCTCAGTTCCTTCATTACGGTTGGCAAGATAATATTTACATTTTGAAAATTAAGATTACATTAAAAACCTAATCTAATACTTTTTACATAATTATTATTCAGCAACTATCAAATAATTTTCATTATTATTTATCCCTGACATTATAAAATGAAATTATTCTTGTGTCATAATTTAGGAAAATATTTTTTTAGATGGGCACACCTTGGTTTAAGTCAGTGCCTCTCAAACTGGGTCACATATATCACTGAGAGTACCTGATTATGTGTCAGGAGGTATACAAAGCCATAGGGTAAATATGGCATATCTTCTTTATAACCATGAGATTTTAAGATAAAACATGAGAAATTTGAAACTGTGGTATAATTTGGGTTATTCTACTCACAGAGATATATGTTCTCCCCCCCAGCCTTTTAAGGACATTTTGTCAGAAGGGGGTTGTTTCAGTGGAAGAGTTGGAGAAGCACTGGTTTAAGTACAGGGTGGGGGTGTTATACACAACTAATGAATCATCGAGCCTTACATCGAAAACCGGGGATGTACTGTATGGTGACTAACATAATATAATAAAAAATCGTTATTAATAAAAAAAAAAAAAAAAAAATAAGTACAGGGTGGGACTAAACACTTGCTATTACATCATCTCTCACAGTTACATGAAATACTCCTCTGGGAATCATATCTGTCCTCCACATTTATGTTCTTTACGTATTTTTAGTGAATTGTGAATTAATCATTTTCTTAATTTGGTAGTATGACTTTTCTAAAATTACTGATTTAGAAAAATGTTAAATAAACTTAATCCTCATTGGATTGATAGAAAAAAGATAGGAAAAAATATTTGGGACTCTCAACTGGAAATGTGTGTGATTTTCAGTTTCTTTTTCTTTCTTTTTTTTTTTTTTTAAAGATTTTATTTATTTATTTGACAGAGAGAGAGAGACAGCCAGCGAGAGAGGGAACACAAGCAGGGGGAGTGGGAGAGGAAGAAGCAGGCTCATAGCGGAGGAGCCTGATGTGGGGCTCGATTCCATAACGCTGGGATCACACCCTGAGCCGAAGGCAGACGCTTAACAACTGAGACACCCAGGCTCCCCTGATTTTCAGTTTCTTTAGGGATTATCTTCATTAGATGAAAATAGCTTTGCTGCTATACATACATTTATATTTGTTTATAATTCCTATACAAAATTTTCTCCCTTAATTATAAAATTATTTCTTTAAAGAAATCTGAATATTCTCTATGAATTCTTTTGTTTACAATTCCATTTTATCATGTGTAGATATAACCTGATGTCACTGGTCAAATATAACTAGAAACTATAATACTTCTTATTACATAAAAATGATCTAAATATTAAGGAGAGTCTTATGATAGTTTTTCAGTTTCTGGAAGAAACTTATGTAAATTATGCCATTTGATTAGTCAGTCAAATATTTACTGAATACTACCTGTAGAACAATTATTAAGTACTGTGTTGGTATATACAAACTCAACAGAATTTGTCAAAATATGAGAATATTTGTATGTTGAGCAGTCAAATATTTTACCTTTAGAGACTCAGTGTTCTATTCCTTAGCTTGGTTTTGATAGTCTTTAAGGTAGAAAAATGCTTTGTTTTTACACTGCTACCAGAGTTAAAATGGCATTTTAATGAGTCTACTGCCTACCTCTAGTCTATCTTCTCTAGAATTTTAATATAAAATATCAAGAAATGAATATATCTAGGCTTTGTCAAAGAAGAACCAAGTCAGTATGAAATGGTAGGCTTGAGGAAGATCTGATGAAAGAATTGTATCCGAATCTTCTAGATTGTGAAGGATGGATAGAGTTTGGTTGGGCGAGTAGGAGGAAAGCAGCATTCCAAGGAAGAAAAATGGCAAAATAAAAGGTCTGGGTGAAAGATGACCATGAATTATTTCAGAGCAGTGATGAGATGTGTATGAGTTGAGGCTCAAGATGAAGCCAAAGTTGAAAAGCAAGGGGGAAGCAAGGTTCAGGAACGTTTAGAAGGCTGGTTAACAGTTGTTAACTGACAGATTTCCAGGTGCCGGATATTATCTTAAGGTGTGCACAGATATCATGTTACAAACTGAGAGAGGAATAAACCTCTATTAAAGACTTGGCAACTGGGACTTTGCGGTATTAGATAACTGTTTCAAAGGACATACAGTGACTATGTGGCTAGGACGTGAACCCAGATGACCCAAAAGCCTAAGGATTGCTCACCCCTACAGGAAGTTAATGGGTGTTAACAGACAGCCTTCTAGGTGTCAAATAATTGTGCTAAGGTGTTCACAAATGTCACATTATAATCTGAGAGTTTAAACCTCTTCTGAAACTTTCCAGCATTCTTTTTGTCACCTTCATGCCTATTCTTAAGTTCTGACTTTTGTTGGCTTCTATGCTTTCAAGTATTGTCAAGTAGTATTCCTTACTTTGTTCAGTTTTTTTAGCCAACTTTTTATTAGGAAATTTCATATGTAAAAACAAGAGTAAGAATAGTATGATAAAAATTGTAAGAATAATATATTCTCTACCTTGATGGACCAGTTAGTAGTTACCATAGAGGTTCATCTATTCTCCCTTCTGTCTTTGTATTATATGTAGACACATGCACATGCACACACATTTTTGTTTTGTATTGATCCATTTGAAAATAATTTGCAGACAACATGGCATGTACATCTCAATGGTTCTAAAAACAAACATTCTGCTACATAGCCAAAATATGATTACCATATGTAAAATATTAACAGTAATTCCGTAGTAATCATCTAATATTCAGTCTGAATTCATTTTCAGCTAGTTCTTAAAAGAAAATCCTTTAGAGTTGTTTTCCCAAACCAGAACTCAGTCAACGTTCATGTAGTACATTTGGTTATGACTCTTTATTTTCTTTCAATCATTTAACTTTTTTATAAAGACTTCTTGCCATTAATGCTTTGTAGAGTCTACACTTTAAAAAGATATCTTTTAAAAATATCCTGCATTTTCTATTTATTTAATTATCTCTTTATAGTATCATTGACCCTTTTCTCCTAATTTCTGTTTTTGCTGTATCTGGAATTTCGGTCTAAAGGCTTATTCATAAGACTCAGGTTAAGTATTTTTTTGGCAAGAATCTTTTGAGGGGAGGTTGGGTACGATCTGTGCTGCCAATGTGAGTGTGGTGGTACGATAGCTGGTGTTAGTTACCACTCTGTGTGCTACAGTTCTGTCCCTTGGTTTGGATGGTAGTTGCCTGAGTTTTCCTTTGTAATATAATGGTTTTTCCTTTGCAATTCATAAGTAATCTTTGGGACATTATATTGGGACTAGGAGAATATCCTCTTATCTAACTAGCTTTCACTTAGGGGTTATATCCATTTATAATCCTTGCCTACCTTATTATAATGGGGTTTTTAGTGATTATCTAACCCTATTATTTTTTCTACACTTTGTAGCTAATCTTCTGTAAGGAACGGCATTGCTCTCCTTTCTGTCTCCATAGATTCATGGATTGTTATTTATTCAGTGTGTTATCATTTATAGTCATTTATCTTTTGATAGATAGATAGTCTCAAATTTGTTTGATGGAAGTTCCTTCAGACTCACATCTTTATTCTTTTGACTTGCCTCTATTAGTCCTTACGAACTTCTTTACTTTCTAGCACAAAAAGATTACCCAGGCTTATCTTGTATCTTCTGTGCCTCACACCTAGAATCACCCATTTGTCTAATGTGTCTGGTTCCCTTTGATGGTGAATGGTATTTTGAAATCAAGATCTGGGCACTGGGTGTGCCTATTGTTACTGGGGATCACTACTTTTAGACCTTTTTAGAAGACATAGCTATGGGAGTGACTTTTTAAAAAATTACGAGTTTATATTGATATTTGTAGGTTTTTGTTTTCTTGAATTATTTTATATTTATCTTTTTTCTTATTCTGAAAATCTTAATTCCTAATAACAGTAATCTATCCCCTTATTTGTTTAATAATATGGTAATGTAAAGTAGTTTCATAATTTTAGTATCAAAATTATTACTGACAGTAAACCCAGCTAGGCAAGTTCAGGATTTCTTTGCAGTTCTTTTCCAACATACAGAAGTTACGAAATTTTCCAACATACAAAAAAGGTTGAAAGCATTGTACAATGAAGACTCATATACCCACCACCTAGATTCTACAAATAATATTTTAACTACATTTGCTTTATTCTAAATTCATCCTTCTGTTCATCCACTAATTCATCTTTTTTGTGATGTAATTCAAAGAAAGTTCTTGTGCGTGTGTGTCTATGTACATGCAAACATGTATACATTCCTGTGGATAGACAGGAGACCATGATTAAAAGTTATTGAAAATGATCTTTTTCTTTCTGAACGGTTACGTTATCAGTTTCATAAACAGAGTCATCAATTTTTTCAATTTGAATTTGCATTTTTTTTTTAACCCTTGGAATAAATTCTACTTCTTGGATACGTCCTGTTTCTTTTTCTCCAACTCTCAATTAGTAGTAACTACCTCAGCCTCCCACTCTAAGGGGCAAGGATTGTTAACTGATTTTTTTTCCACCATAGGTTTTGCCTGTTCTAGAACTTAATATAAATGGAGTTGTCTAGTATGTACTCCGTTTTCTCCTTCACCATAATACTTTCAGGAGTCATTATGTAACCAGTGATTTGTTCCTCTTTATTGATAAGTAGTATTCCATTGTATGAATATACTATGGTGCCACTCCCTTATAGTGTTGACTCTTCTCTAATTTCATTTTACTTTTGGTTGCTTGCCAGTCCTTTCATGTAGTTGTTTAAGTAGTTTTTCCGGTTTTTATATTGTTTTCTGTGGGAAATGGAAGAGGAAGAGGTAGAGTTTTTCTAATATGAGGTACTAGGACATTACCAAAAGAGGAATTCGTTTTGTATATTGATCAAACAGATTTTTATTTTTTCTACTTTAAGGAATATTTTGTAATTTTCTTTCTGGCTTAATATAGCCAATTTTCATAACTTTCATGGGCTTTTAAAGTTATGTTTCTTTTTACCATGATGCAAAGTTTAATATACATGTTCAAAAGATCTATGTTGTTGATTGTTCTTGAAGTTTTCTATAGGGCTACCTCGGTGGCTCAGTTGGTTAAGTGTCTGCCTTTGGCCCAGGTGATGATCCCAAGGGTCCTGGGATGGAGTCCTGGATCAGGCTCCCTGCTCTCAGGGAGCCTGCTTCTCTCTCTCCCACTGCCTCTCCCCAGCTGTGTGCATTCTCTCTCTCACTCTCTTTTTTCAAATAAATAAATATAATCTTAAAAAAGAATAAAGTCTTCTATAACCTTGCTTATTTTTTGACCACTTGAACTGTCTTGGACTGAAAGATAGGTTGAGATTTTTTAATTAAGGTTTTTCTGTCTTATCCCTTGTATAGCTGGTACTTTCTGTTTTATGAAACATTTGGTATCTTTGCACTTGTTACATACATATGGTCAACTTTAGTATTGTTTAGTGTTCTTTTGTTGCTGTTGTCTCAGTGCTTTTTTAGACTTGAATTCTGCTGTTGGCTGTTAACAACAAGATCATAAACCCACGCATTCTTAGTGTTTGCATTTGTTTGGTTTATCTTTGCCCATCTCTTTATTTTAGCTTTTATGAATCACTTTGTTGGAGGTGTGTTTCTTGTGTTCATCTCAGAGCTGGGTTTTACATTATGAGCACATCTGAAAATCCTTTCTATTTACATTTATATTACTGATATATTTGATTTTAGCTTTGTCATGTTCTTTTAAGAATATAACATATAATATATATGTTATATATATATTACATATATAATATAACATATAATATAACATAACATAAGTTATGTTAACTTATGTGTATTGTAATTGTTGTTTGTCTTTTAGTATTTGGTCTTATCTTCTCTGCTCTTTTTTTTTTTTTTCTTATTTAAGAAGTGTTTTATTGGTTATAGTAGTTACTGGAACTTTATATTTAAAAAAAACTTTATACTGGTAACTTTAGAATGACTTTAGCTTTTTTTCCCCCCTGACTTAGGCTTTTACTATTTTGTTTTTCTACTTTAAATGATATCATTTTGTTTTCACTTATCATCTGTGGGGAGATCAACGAACGTATTTTCCCATTTTTCTTCTCTATTTTTCTATTTTATTTTGTTTTATTATTATTTTCTAGGCTGTATTCTCTTTCCGCTGAGTAGATGATATTCACATGCTAATCTTGTACTTGTGTCTCACCTTTGTTTTAGTCTTCGCCCTATTGAATATGTATAATGTTCACTACTTGTCCTTTTGTTTTACTTTCCAAAATCATCTCTTGTTTGGAGAAAGGTTATGACCTAGTAGATTTCTCAGTGTGAGTATAGCTTTCTTCATATTCTCTTATGTTTAAAGTGCTTTTCTTTAGTGTATGAACTTAAAAAACACAGCTTGGCTGTGTACAAAATCCTTGGCCAATGCTTTCTTTCTTGGAGTTTCTTAAAAACCTCACTCCCCTGTTATCAAAAAATCTAATGTCTCATTTTCTTTCCTGTGTAAATGACTTGGTCTTTCTGTCTAGAGGCTGAAAATACTTTTCACTATCTTAAAGTCTGATAATTTTATTGGAGTATGTTTAAGGCTGAGCATTTTGGCTCGATTAGTACTCTTTCAATGTGTAGATTCATTTCTTTCATTTTCAGACAGTTTTCCTGGAGTTACAGCCTCTAGAATAAAGCATTAAGTGTCTCATTATTTTGTTTTTCTTTTTTAAAGGACTCCAATTACACATAAGTTGGATCTTCTTTGGCTGTCTTCTATGTCTATCTCTTTCTCTTTGATGTTTTAAAAAAATCTTCATCTCATTTTTGTCTTTTGGCTCTTTTCAGTCTCATCTACTATGTCCCTTAATGATTATCAGTTTTATGTCTTCATCCTTGGGGCACTTTGTATTTTGCTCTTCATTTCAGAAATGATTTTATTTTCCTTTTCCCAATTTCTTTCTTCTTCTTACCTCTCTCTCTCTCACTCTCTCTCTCTTTTTTTTTTTTGGCATATTTACCTATTGTTTGTCCTTTACTAGTCTGAGATCTAAAAATTTCAGATTCCTCACATCTTTCTTATTTATAATAGCTTATTTAACTGCACTTAATTCATTTTGGAATATCGTGTTTTTGTTACTTTATGTTTTTTGGAGAGTGGGTGATGGAGTATTTTTATCAGCTGAAGCATTTTGACTCCTCCTACTTTCATTTTATAGTAGCTTTCTATGGATGTTTGGGTCCTTTTTTTTGGTCCCTAGTTAAATATGCAGGATGTAGAGTTTTCCTGAGCCAAGTGATGATGGGTGGGTAGAGAGGCTTACTTGTTTTTTGTTTGTTTATCCAAGAGTGTTTTCAATTATTGGAACAATGAAAAGCAGTTTCTTTAATAAATGATGCCTTTGGGATGTTGGTTAGTTGGAGTCCTCATTTTTTTTTTTTTTTAAGATTTCCTGAATTTTTGATACTGTTTTGTTTTTAAGGCTTTTAACTTCAATTGCCCTCCCTCCTCCCCCTCCTCTTCCCCCTCCTCCTCCTCCCCCTCCTCCTCCTCCTCCTTCTTCTTCTTCTTCTTCTTCTTCTTCTTCTTCTTCTTCTTCTTCTTCTAGTTCTTCTTCTAGTTCTTCTTCTAGTTCTTCTTCTAGTTCTTCTCCTTCTTCTTCCACAGCCAAACGTTTAAAGCATACCTCTTTCATTGTGTGTCTTTCTTCTCCATAAGATTAATAACTTCTGAACCAGAATTCTTTTGGAATCCCTTTCAACTCTCTAGGAACCAGTGCTATGGTATCCATCAGGTCTTATATCCATTGTCTTTTCTTCTAGGAGAGATCACAAATTGCTATTGTGTTTTGCAGTGGGTACTTGACCTCCAGGAGCTGGCTTTGATGGATTCAGTTGTCAATTTCCCCACTTATATGTAAATTGAAGTTTGTTGTAGTCTTCGTTTTCTAGTTATGCTGTAAAGTATGGGCTATAAGTATTTTTATTTGGTTTCCTTGTTGATCTGAAAGCTTTTGTAAGATACTTGAAGAAATTCAGATTTTGCTACTATTATCTTACAAAAACTGGAAAGTCATACTCTGACCACTTTAACAAATGTTTTAGTGCCTCTTCCACATAAGCTCCAAGTTAAATACTGAGGCCAAAAATATAAATACAAAGTAATCCTTGTACTTCTTTAACATTTCTAAGAATGACATAGAATACATTTAAAATACTATTTCATTCAGTACCTATGAGGTATGTAGATATTTCTCCTATTTTACAGATGATGATGCTGAGGCTAAGAGGTTAACAGCAACTCTTTAGCATAAGTAGTTATTGATAGTAAGAATCAGACCTAAGATTCAGACTGAATCTACTAAATACTCCCTGCTCCATCAAAATGGCCACATATATTTCACTTCATTCAGTATTCACTAAACATTTATTGAGTGTCTTAGAAGGTACTGAGCTGTATACCAGGTGCTGGTGATTCAGCAGTGAACAAAATAGATGACAAAAGTCCCTGTGCTTACAGAGTTTACATTCTAGCAATAATTTTCTCTCCTATCCCAACCTGTGAATGTATCTCTTGTCTTCACTTCTGAAATGCTTTATTTGGTTTTGTAAAAATACTATTAGTCAAAGTCATTTGTAGCACCTAATTATGTATATCATTCAACATAATTGTGATTTTAATAATGCCACATTAACCAGTTTCTTATAATCCAGTTGCTTAATATTTTGCTTAAATACTAATAAACTAAAAAAAGGAAAAGTATAGAGGGCGAGTGAAAATTGTGTACTCCTGGTATTTCTACAGTAAAACATGGTGTATTAAAGAGATTGCTGATTTTATTTTTTAACTGTATATTATTTGGTGTCTGTTGAGTTTGTTATGTCAAGGTTTGAAGTAGAGATCTCATCTTCCCAATTTAAGATACTTAGGAAGTTATTAATTTTATACCACATAATTTAAGATGTTTTAAATTCCACATTAAGCACTTCTTAATGTCTTAGTTTTCACGTATTTGCATAAGAGGTGAAGGATTTTATAACCTGCTTCCAAATAATAGAATCCCAATTAGAATTCTCTTAGTACTTCATTAAGAAAATATACAGTACTTTTGTAATTGTTCAATTTCTCATTATACCTTGTTAATTTTGGCAAATAAATGCTATTTTAAATTCCCATATTGAATAATATAAAATAGGATAATCTGTACTTAGTCAATTTTAATACAGATTTTTGAGCAACAAAGTGGTTGATTGGCACCCTCTGTTGGTCATTTTATTTACCTACAGGCAGAAATTAAGTAATAAAGCAAAATTAAAAGTTTGTCTTTAATATTTTTATCTCTGTCTTTTAAATTAGCATTTACAAGTCTCACCAAAATAAGACTCTAAACTGGGTTCATAAGAATAAGGTACACTATTATTTAGCTGTGCCTCTGTTTGGATAATTTTGTGGTTATTTGCTTTTTCCTCAGGCTGGCTCTCTAATTGTAGCATTTAGAATTGGCATTAACATTGCAGATTTTCAAACAAGTATTTATTTAACTGTAGCAAACTATTAGCTACAGTAGCACATTATTAAACAGAGAATGTTTAACAATTTTATTGTCAATTTGGATTAATTAGAAAAACATCACATTTTAGCACCCTAAATAACAGTTTGAAGAGTTATTTGAATTGAAAATAATTCAGGCTTCAGCAAAATGAGGCTGAATTAGTTCAGTGTGTCTCTCATTTTTTAAACAGACTTAATTATTCTGTAAGATTATATGATTAAATGGATTTATATTATAGTTTGATAATATTTGTGTATAATAACTTCATTGGCCGGCCCTGGAAGTGCCTATGCAAGTAAATTATAATTACAGGGAAGAAAGCTGTACTCTGCCATGTGGTTGAATCGTTTGGGGGAATTTTTTTTTTTTTTGTACTAAATTTTCAGCAAGTTTGCTTTTGGTTGTTCTTATATTTCAGAATTTCACTTACCTGCCAAAGCCTCTCGTTTAATCCAATTTAGTAATACCTAATGGATCTCAAATTTAGCATAATCTATGACCTATTCCATAATACTCGAGTTACTCACCATATTAGAGTTTTCTTGTATTTCTTCACTGAAATAAGTATTTTAGGAATTTATATTATGCATTGATCATATAGGAGGTGTTTTTAGAAATATTACTTACAAATGCCAGCCAACTATATATATATATATATATATATGTATATATATATATATATATATATATATATATATATATATATATATATATATACTGTATTTCTTATACCAAATCGAGGAAATTGAGATTTGTGTTTGATTTCTAGTGTGCCTTATAGTAGGCTATTCAGTTGAAGTTTTCACTCTGTGATGAACTAATAAGCAAGCTAATATTCTCCAACATGACAAACTAGAGTAAAAAATATTGAACTTGACTCTTTTAAAATTTATGATTCATTGAAACATTAAATAATCAATGAGTACTTTTATTTTTTACTTAGTGAATTCCCTGTTTTAACTTAAATACTAATGTGACCACAAAGTAATTAGATAGGTCCTGAGAAATTTATGGCTTTAAGTCTACTACATTACTTTAGTTATACATCACATGTAGTTCTATAAATACTATATACATGTCTTATGTAAGTTTATCAACTTAAGTACATCAGTATATTATTTCAGCTCATATGGAATATATTTTACATAAAATGTTGATGTGCTTAATCCAGTAAGAGAGTAAGAGAAGTAGACTGATATATTATCTTCAAATTCTAATATATATTAAAGAATATCTATGCAATCTTTTTAACATGCCTATTGAAATGCAATGAGATGGTGTCATACTCTTCTGAAAATTAGTTACACTTCAGAATCCCACCCAATCTTTCTCCAAAAGCTCTCTTAGAATCAAAGGGTATTCAGATGAAAAGTTTTTATCTTATCACATTATTTGAAGTACCTAATTAAATTAACCAGTAGTTAATTAGCTAACGAAATTAAGTGGAGACCCCCCTCCCCCAAAAAGTACAAAGCAGAATACTCTGGGAAATAGTGTTCCAGAAACGCAATGTTAATTTCTAAATGTGGGATATTAAGAAATAAGATATTGGAAAAATATTCAAGGGTGGTATTGATTTGATTTACCAGGAGCTAACTATTTTGAATTTCTTTTTATGGTAATAGTATATTCCAAAGTCAGATCTGGGAGTGTCTTATATACCAAGAATTTTATTAATCTATCATCATGACAGTTTTACTCCATATTTTATTCTCTCTGCAGAGCCACTCCCTTTCTTTAGTGCCTGAGTTCATTTATTGTTTCAGTATATAGTTTTTTTGAGTTTCAAAGAATGATATATGATATTACTGCATATAAATATATAGCAGAGAATACATTTTTTGATATTTGTCAGGCTTTTCTAAGGATGAAATACTCCTGAGCCGCAAGTTCATGGTTGAGAAGCTCTTTAGCTTTTTCAGGTAACTATAATCTGGTAAGCTAGAAATGTAGTTTATGAAGTGGTGATCCAAGGTATTCCTGGGACCTGGACAAATATGGCACATCTTGCTTATAAATAAGTGTTAATAGAAGGTTTTCATTGTAGGGTAAGCCAGTATATAATCATCAGGGAATGTAAAGCTTATATGAAAAATGGAAGAGAGTACCTCTATATATTTCTCTTAAAGGCAGCTAGCTGTTGACTAAACATCGTGAAGTTTGAGTGAAGTAGTTTATGTTAACTGGAGGTCATTATTATGCATGGATATGTGTCTGTTTTTAATATTTAGGCATTTGTGAAAGGTTGTTAAAACATTGCTTATTAGAAGAGATCTTTTTTTCATTAGGTTTTTTTCCTTTTGACAGTGATGTCAATTTTGAAAGTAAAGAACGAGCAGCCTGTAAAGGAAAGATCGCCATGTCAGGTACGCTATAGATGGATTATTTTTTATATTGCTGAATAAATTCTATTAAGTACCTTCTTAGAATTGGTGGCGCTTTAATTCCCCGTGTCCATTCTTTCCCTTCATTTTATTTTGCATATCTCTATATTTGTTCTAAAACACTGTTTTCATCATTATGCTGTACATTAATGTGAGATTTTACAGTTTGAGAAAGCTGTTTCGTATGTATTATATATATTATGTAGCTTTCTCTTCAGTGCAGTTTTGTGAAAAGGTAAGATAGTTCTCTTTTTCTAGACTCAGAGGTTAAATGACTTCTTGTAAGTGGTTGAGCTGGGCTACAAACGCAAATCTTTGACTTTCCATTCGTTTTCTGCTCAGAAGTTTCAATAACATTTCTAATGTTTGTCCAGGCTAGCAGTTCCATGAGGGTTGGAAATATGTTTGTTTTGTTCATCATTGTATACCCTGAAGCCAACACAGTGCTGACACATAGTAATTGCTCATTGGATATTGATTGAATAGATGACTGCTTCTTGTTTTCCATAGGATAAAAACCAAACTTTCCCCCCCAAGAGTTTTCCATTCTGACCTAACTATTTTTCTAGCCATATCTTCTACTCCTGTTCATAAACTGTCTGCTTAGCCAGACATTTCTTTCCCTGTTTTGTCAATACACTGCCTGCTTCTGACACCCAATTAGCTCTTGAAATAACTATATTATCTTCAGGATCTGTTTGCTCATCTATAAAGCCTTCCCTGTTATCATTCCAGCTGGAAAGGATGTTTTCTTTCTTTGAATTCCTAATGCAGATAGGAGACCCTTTACCACTAGATGGCACTTATGCTGTGCTGTCTCAGTTTCTCCAAAGTGCTAAGGAAACTAGACAGTGGCTTGGAGATGCCACAGATTGAAGTGAACACAGGCTGACTCGTGTACACTAGTTAGATAATGTACCTTTTACAAATATTATCTCATCAGTACATTTGGGGAACAACAGCCCTTAAGTCATAACTAGCTTGTTTCATTGGCCTTGTTCTCTCAGCTCCGGGGAACATGCTGCTGCATTTCAGGCTCTCTTGCCCAAGGAACTGTTTTTAGAAATGTCTTTATGGATAAACCAAATCTCATGCAGGAAGGATAGATCTGAATTTTACAGGATATAATTGTCCTAAATCATAGGAATTGCCCTCAGCAAAAAATTCTTCAGAAAAGTAAATGAACTATACAAAATCTGTTGCTTGTTTTATAGTTATTTATATTCATGTTTTCATCTTTCCAATTATAAGACTGGGATAAAACATGTCTTATTCGTCCTTATATGCTTTTGATGCCAAACACAGTACTTTTACGTAGTAGTTGTACACTATGTTCAATACATTTCAATGTGAATAAATAAAATATTTGAAATCTTTAAGGGAGATTTTCTAAAAATACTTAAACATAATCCTCCATTTGTTTCTGATTTAGTGCCACTAAGTACACAAGTGAGATGTGTTAAATTGTTGTTGAAGACTAAAATGACATGATAGAATTAACATCTATTGACATTTGCTACAGCAATTCATGATATTAACATTTACTGCACATTTAGAAGAGTACTAAAGTAAAAGCAATTAAAAAAAGAGAAAAAAACTCTTTTCCTGACCACAAATACTCAAGTGTAGAAATTAAACTTGTTTCTGCATGTTTTCCTTCTTTCCAAAAGATAATTTTAAATTAACTTAAGGCGAACCTCAGAAAATGGGATGTATATGTAATTTCTCTTCATCTTTCTTCTACTTAATTATATCTTGTCTGTGTATTTGTAAAAAATAAAAACAAAGAAGATTAAAAACTAATTCACCATTATAAATCCATTTTCTTTTGAAATTGGGAAGGCTTTTGTTTTGATCAAATGAGTATTTGCAACAAATCTTCCTAATGTTCTGAGATTACATTGATTACCAGGTGGTACCTGGGTTTTCCATTTCCAGCTTCACCACTCATGGCCAGATCCTTATAAAAATAAAAAGATAATTCAGGTATATCCTGATCATTCTTACTAAATATCAAATAATTGCATTGTGGCAATTGTCTCAGCTTATTCATTGATTACTAATTCAATATCTAAAGCCAAATCAGTTCATAAAGTGCCTCAGTTTTTACTTTTGAAAATGATAGACTTTCAGGAGTTGACAGCATCAAGTTAGCCATTGTATTATGTATGTCCCTTTCTGTTTATCATAAAAGTGTCAGTAAAGACATAAAAAGAGACAAAGGTAAGAGCACTGTCAGCTAAAACTGAGTCAACCATTTGCAAGAATCTGGAAGGAATTTCTACTATTTGATGCTGAATTAAAAATCATAGTTGGTGGGTTACACATCCTTTGTCATCTGAACAGTACCTGACCACCTGGGAAATAGATAAGAAATGTGTGCTTTCTCTTGAGGATTTGACGTAGCTAGGCATGGGAAAAGGCAAGACTGACCCATAGGGTATTGGTGTTTAGCAGAGGAAGTTAGGGTTCATGTGCCTCCCAAGATAGTATAAATAGTTAATACCACCCTAATAGGACAAGAACAGCTGTGAACAAGAACAGTTGTGAAATGAAATGAGTCAGCAACTGTGGTCATGCAAGAAGCAGGCTCTTTGACAGTGTATCAGCCAAGTCATAATTATAAAACAATAAAGGCAATCCCATTAAAATCAAGGACAAAGTAAAAATGTCTCTTATATCGATATAATTTTGACACAATTTAAGCAATTGTAAGTAAAATAGCAAGAATGAAAGATGAAACTACTGAAAAGAAATAGAGAAACTGAATACTATTTTAAAATAATAGATTGCAGACCTAGAAATTCTAAGAAAATTTACCGAAACACTATTTGAACTAATAAAAGAAGTCAGTAGAAGTGGCTAGATTCAAGGTAAACATACAAAAAGTCGTAAGCTGCTCTCAAAACCAACAATATCTAGGTAGAAAATATGGCAAAAAGATCTCTTTTAGAAAACAAAAAACAAAAAACAAAAATATTAAATAGCCCAAGAATAACCTTAATAACAATGTGAGGGTAACTGTATTGTGCTACTGTATATATTGACAGAATATTATAAGGTTATCAGTTCTCAAATTAATTTGGATAATAGAATTCTAATAAAACATTTTAGAGGGGGACTTTGGACAATATATTTCTAAAATTTCACATAAATTAGCAATTGAGAATAAGACATTTTGGAAGGATATATTTCTAGCAAATGGTAACATATACTGTAAAGATTCAGTAGTTATAATAGTATGGTATTGCTATTAGGATAGACAGTAACTGTTAAATGATTCAATTAGTTCTGTAAAGCATATAGCCAAAGGACAAATACTTGCTCAGAATGGCATATATAATAAAGATCCGTTGAATCATTAAATCAGTGAGGAAGGGAAGGCCTATTAGATAAATAAATGGAACTGAAACAGTTATTTTTATAAGAAGAATATTTATGTTTTTACCTCATATACATAGATTAAATAATTCTCACATAGATTAAATAATTAACTTTCAAAAGTACAAAGCATAAACAGTATGTTAAAAAAAAGAAAAGTGGGTCATGAACCGGCTGATAAATGTATTAACATTTTTCTTGTTAATTAAGAAAATGCAAATCTAAACAAATCTTGTCAATTGGCTATTAAATTAGTAAATATTTTTTTAAATTATGGTTAGATGAGATGTATATAAAGTGTTTAGCTGGGCACATGGAGAGAGCCCAATAAGTAATTTTTTTTTTATCAAAACTGCTAAGGCAGCTGTGGCAAGAGCACTCATACAGACATACCTGGTTGGATAGGGTAAGGATGAAGGAGTATTATAAAGCTTTTCTAGAAAGGAAATTGGAAATAGGCATTAAGAACCTTAAAAAGGATTCTAAACAAATGAAACTGTAGACAAAGGATCATAGGACTTAAAGTGAAACACAACATATATGTAGCCAAGCAGTTTATGTTTATAAAGATTTGTAAAACATACATCTTTTTTTTTAAAGATTTTATTTATTTATTTGACAGAGAGAGAGACAGCCAGCGAGAGAGGGAACACAAGCAGGGGGAGTGGGAGAGGAAGAAGCAGGCTCCCAGCAGAGGAACCTGATGTGGGGCCCGATCCCAGAACGCTGGGATCACGCCCTGAGCCGAAGGCAGACGCTTAACGACTGAGCCACCCAGGCGCCCCTAATTCATACATCTTAATCTACTTGGTAGAACTTTGATTCTCTTTGAAAATATATAGATACCATTAGAATGTCAGAGGAAAATTGTTAATCTAGTATTAAAAGTAAAGGGAAGAATGGAGGAAACTAGGCAGGAAATATTTTGACTGTGTCAAAGGTCTAGATTAACATCTGGAATAAGGATCATTAACACAAATTTAAGGTTTGAAGAATGTGTGAATGAGAGAAAATACATTTTGATCACTTTTAGAACATATGTCCTTTTCTTGGTCTTGAAGAAGGAATGCATAACTCTTTTTAGTTTTATTTAAGGAACATGCCATAGTTTGTAACATGAATATACAAAGATCTGCAAATTCTTTCATAGACAAGTTAAATCTCCTTAATGGAAAGAGTTTGGATCTGTTTGTCACGAACGATGATCTTTCGCTTAATTTTTTTCATCTTTAAAGTTTGCATAGTGGAAGTCCTGACATCCTTTCTACCTACTATTTTATGATTTTGAAATGTATTTAACTACGTTTGTTGCTACTGCTTACCCAAAATAGAAATTCAACTATTTCATCTATTTCAAAAACATAAATCACAAAATGAAAATGTTATGGCATAAGCTTATTACAGACCTTACTTAATAATTTCTTGAGTAATAGTTGGTAGGCTTTTTAGTAAATTATTTAAATAACTATAACAGATTTTATATTCCTAGTCTAAGCTATTTTTGAGAAAATATTGCCTGTGTTAAAATATTTAAATAATAAATTTTATGTTGGCTTTAATGGTCAGACTCCATTATGGAATTCAGAGGTTCATTTCACTCTAAGAAATTAAATTTATTAAGATTATTACTTGTCATGTCTTTTTCCCCTCCTTCATAGATATTCGAATACCACTTATGTGGAAAGACTCCGATCACTTCAGCAATAAGGAACGTATGTACAATTTTCATTTATATTTGAAATGTTTTCTTTAGGGTATAGTAATTTGTGATTATTGGGAGAAAAAGCTGCTTCCACACTGAAATAAATTGATGTCATTTGGCAGAATAAGTAGTATCTTGCTGAACTGTGTTTTTCCTATTTTTAGTACAAATATGTTGTAATTGATTGATACTAATTAAGATAATGCCTATCTAATGTACTTTTAGTTGTTGATTGGAAACTATGAAAAGACTGTAACAGGTTGTGGGGAAGGGAAGTGTACAACAAAAGAAAATGTTTAAGGAATAAAGGTAAAGGCAGGATTTTTTTTTTTTTTTTAAGATTTTATTTATTTATTGGACAGAGAGAGACACAGCGAAAGAGGGAACACCAGCAGGGGGAGTGGAAGAGGGAGAAGCAGGCTTCCCGCTGAGCAGGGAGCCCAATGCGATGCGGGGCTCAATCCCAGCACCCTGGGATCATGACCTGAGCCAAAGGTAGATGCTTAACAACTGAGCCACCCAGGCGCCCAAGGCAGGATTTCTTTTTGACCAGAATCTGGGAGATCTTTTCTCTCTTGTTTTGTTACTTCAGATTATTTAACAGGATGTAAGAGGGAAAATTTTTTTAGCTTGATCTGATTTTTTTTCCCCTTCAGCATTTTATGGCTTTATATAGTGTTCACAAATCCATGTATTGCTAGGTCATAGAAATTAACCTCAAATGATTTCTAGCTGTTAGAGGCAAAGCGGAAAAGATATGATAATCCTTTATCTTTCTTGTCTATTGTGATAGCTTTGTTCCTCTTAGTTTAAAAACTGAATCATATTGAGCATAATTAGTTTTATATGAAGAATCCAAAATCAAGTTAGTATATTTGTTATTCAATTAGGAAATATAATTTACTTTACAAAGGAATACATGTGAGGATTAAGCATATCTTTCTGATTACTATAGAGAATAAGTTTTTCTGAAGAGGTACATTTTCTCAATAATGAGGTTTTAGCCCTTTAATCACCCAATACTTTTAAAAGACATCACCAAATTAAAAGACTCAGCAGCTATGTTTTTTGTGTTTGCATGTCTACTGTTTATTGTTTTTGTGGTTTCCTTGCTTGCTGTCAGTTTGGTGGAAAATGTTTTTCTGTTGTTAACATGCCTGTCCCTAACCTCTTACAATAGAAAACTTCTTCTTATATAGACTTCGAAACCAAAATGACAGAGGTAATAGTATATATACAGTAATAAATTGGCTATTAATGAAAGACTAAAGAGTTTTCTAGGAATAAAATTTATGAATGTGGTGCTTACTTTAGGGTGCTGAGAGGCCTGTATTTTCAGCTTTATCTTTTGATAATCCTTGGTTTAATTACTTTGTTCTGGTTGGGAAAGGTGTTAACATATGCTGACAGAGCAGTCCCTATAAAAAGCTAACAATTACAGTGTAACATATATGAAAGTAAGAATCTGTTAACAAATATTTGAACTAATTTGTCATTTTCAAGTAGATTTTAACATGATACAGGCATGATTCATCTCATGGAGCACTTTTTTCCCCTAGGATCACAACGGTATGCCATTTTCTGTTTATTCAAAATGGGAGCTGAAGTTTTTGATACTGACATGGTGATTGTGGATAAAACAATCACAGATCTATGTTTTGAAAATGTAACTATATTGTAAGTATGTTTAAATCTTCAAAGACTGAGAACAATTTAAAATTCTACCTTTAAAGGAAGGCAAAATTATTGGGTTTTGGGTTATTTTTGAAGCATTAAGATTTTTAAATGTTTAAATTGATTTTCAAAATTACTTTATTCAGAAGAAGCCCATTTTTGCATTTGAAATTTTTCTATGTAAAATAAAGTGGAGATCATGTAATGTTAGTAGTAAATATTTGATTCATTTGATATGATAAATTTTTATTAATTTTTATAAACATGTATAATTTCATTATTAACCAAACTATGAATACAATGGAATCTCATTATAACATTATTTTATATAGAGTGAGTTTGGGCATAAAACAGGTTGTTACATCTCATATAGGATATTTAGTTACAGAAATGCTATAATAGTTACAACAACTTTATTTATAAGATAGTCCTGAAATATGTACCATAGGGAAAGCTCTTTGGTAAAATTTCGAGATATTCTTTTTCTTATAGTGTACTTCTTTCATGTACTCCAAAACAATAAAAAATTGGGTGATCCTTAGGGCTGTTTTTATTGCCCCTGCTCTTTTATAGGCTCATTTTATTGTAGTCATAATACAGAACCAGAAGGAACTCCTCAGGTAGCCATAGAAATCATTTTTAACTAACATAAGTTTTTCCTGGCCTCTTTCAGAGGTTCTATTGGCCTATATCAGTGTGTGATTTGTATTTCTTTCAGGGTTTCAAAAACACTGTCTTTGTATCTAAATATTAATAGCTACTTAACTATTAAAATAAAATTGAGTGTACATGGTTTTTGCCATCTTCAGCTATGGAACTAAAGAGTTGAGATTGGAGAGTAGTTTTGCCACTCACATAACATTAGAAAAACTATTGCAAACCATGTTTTGTGGCTTCTGTCCAGTATCCCATAAATAATTGTGTAGCACGGAAAAATAAAATGCATTGTTCTGAGTTATTAGCTGTTGTGCAGGCCTTCTTACAAACTACTGAACCAAAGGAATTTATTTAGGGTCCTCAAAATATCACCAAATGCTTACAAAATTAAGACTACAAGAATAATTTTCCTGGGTTATCTAACTACCTTCATTTCAGTAATCAACTTTTGCTAGTGCATTTTTTTCTACCAAAACTGTCCTGTTAATGGGCTCTTTTCTTCCATCACTTTGCTCTTGTTTGTTTTTACCACAAAGACAAAATAGTAATTTTTTTCATTGAGAGAACAATGCAAGCTACTTGGGAAGACACCACATGATTTATAATTTTTTAAAAATTCTGTAAATATTTTAAATTGTTCCCCAAGTAACTGCTGACAAATGTTCTAAATGTTGTTTAAAAATGTGCTTTTGTTATGATTGTTTTTAATAAGTATCCAATATTTATGAATCTCTGGGTTTTCTCTAAATATTGACATTTGTTAGTCATTACCAAGAATACTGTATGTTTAAAGGTTGCCAAGTAAACTATAAAAATATCTGGGAGTTATTCGTTGGATGTATCCAAAGTATAGATTGCCCATTTAAAATCTCTGAGACTGATGGATCTTCCATCTAAGGCAACATCTGCTGATGGACCTCTCTTGTGGTTTTAAGTAAATTTTATTGTTAGTAACACCACCACAATCTTTTACGGTGAAGGTAGTTTGTTGTGTCCGAAAAGGGGCAAAGCCAAACTTAGCATTTGCTAAAAGTGCAGAACTTTTGCATATGGGTGGTATCGAGTACCTTTTAGAAGATCGAAGATTGGTAGGATATGGAAGGGAAGAATGAAGGGGGGGGGGTAAACAGAAGGGGGAATGAACCATGAGAGACTGTGGACTCTGGGAAACAAACTGAGGGCTTCAGAGGGGAGAAGGGTGGGGGATTGGGATAGGCTGGTGATGGGTATTAAGGAGGGCACATATGGCATGGTGCACTGGGTGTTACATGCAAATAATGAATCATGGAACATTGCATCAAAAACTGGGGATGTACTGTATGGTGACTAATATAACAAAATAAAAATTATTAAAAAAAAAAAAAAGAATATAGAGGTTACCATGCCATCACTCTCCCTCAAGGAGTTCCTGCCTTGCAGTATATAGCTCTTTGTATTGTTTCTTGCTTGTGGGTTTGTTTTCCCCTAGATAACCAAACAGTGCAATGTTATTTTAGAGCTATTAGGTACAAAGATGGGGTGGGGAGGATATAGTGGTGATTGGACTGTGACTCTTTATGAAAAAGAAATGAACACTAGAGTTTTCAGCAGAAGAAAACTGCTGTTTTCTTTCCTTCTTTGGTTTTTAAGTCTTTTCCTTTTGGAGGAATAGTTATTTCAGGAAATCACACATATTATGTAAATACCTTACAAATAAGTATAACTGAAGACGTGACAACAGGAAAATGGCATTGGCAACAAGATGACCAGGGCATATTATCCGAGTTCTTTAGGACTGTGCCTACGTGTATTGATCGCATTGTGTTCACACGGCTCTACTTTAGAAGCTGGTAGCCCTGGAAGTTGCAGTGACTGTCTCAGGTCATTTAGATACTAAAACACAGGGAGATTCTGTCTCATTAACATATATTAACATAACATATATTAACATAAACCTGTTTCAAATTGAAACATCAAAGGATGTTCCAGTTTTATTTTCTACTGAGTTAAGTTTCTAACATTATGAATGCTCTCGATTTTAGTAATGAAGCCGGGCCAGACTTTCAGATAAAGGTGGAGGTATATAGCTGCTGTACAGAAGAATCTTCTATAACCAACACACCAAAAAAACTAGCTAAGAAACTGAAGACATCTATAAGTAAAGCTACAGGGAAGAAAATAAATTTGGTGCTCCAAGAAGATCATGAAACATGCTCGTCCTACAGTTCTGCTATTTTGTAAGTTTTTTAATACAACATTTATAGTGACATAGTATTACTATATATTTGTGACATTTTAAAGTATTGTATTTGGAGTATAAGTTTACATTTTAAATGGGAAAAACATCCTGAAGCAGAAACAAAACTGACATTTACCCAGTCGAGGTATCCTTAATACCTTCCTTTGAAAGTAGGAAGTTGGAGGACAGTGCGTTTTAGTGATTTGGAATTCCAGGACCTACCACAAAGCTGCAATATTTTTCTGGAAAAGGGGCTATCTGTCAAAGTGTTTGCTGCCTGTCAGTCTACTAACTGGATTTCTATATATGTCATGCACTATTCTTACAGATTTTAAAAAATATTTTATCTCTATAACCAAACCTCACTATTGTTATCATGTCTAACAAAATAAAAAATAAGTCCCTAATATCATCTGATATCCAGTCGGTATTCAAATTGCCCCAATTATGAAAATGTCCTCTTGTAATTTGTGCAAATCAGGATCCAAATAAGGTCTACAATGTTGCATTTAAGTGAGTCTTTTAAGTTTGTTTTAATCTTTAATGATTTCCTGTCTACCTTTTTCTTGCCATTGTTGAAGAAATCAGATCTTGTAGAATTTCCCATATTTTAAATTCAGCTAATTGCATCTTTGTCTTTTCAAACATCTTTTTCTATTCCTTGTGTTTCCTACGGTAGTTAGATCTAGAAGACTGATTTGATTCAGGTTCTTTTTTAGGCAGTAATACTTCACATTGATTATGGGTACTTCCTACTGTCTCCCATTAGAGGGCCTTGTCCCACTTACAGTTAGGTTAAAATTGATCAGTGGGTTCAGGTGTTGCCAGCCTAATTCATCCATTATAAAGTTCCCTGTCAATGTTTTATCTCATGGTTTTAGCAGCTATTGCTGAAAATTATTTCATTTGGAATTATAATTTGGCAACTTTCTAAATTTGTCATGCATTTTTTTTTAAACTTTCTCAGAGAAGAACTTTCCTTCATGAACTGTGGAGAGAAATAGGAAAAAAAAATTGATGGAGGAAAGGGAGAAAAAAATGTTAGATTCTTTTATTTACCCAATTGTAGACTAATGAGTTGATATCCTAGCAACCATGGAGGTAATCAATGTTTTCTTTTATTGGAACTCTTGAATCTTTGTATATGTTTGTGTTTCATTCTATTACAGTTACTATTCTCTTTGAAGCCAAGGTGTCCCATCTTTGATCAGGGGGAAACTTTTCAGCTGATTCCTGCAGTTTTTGACATAACCTAATCTCTTGATAGCGTCTTTGCTCTTGACACAAGATGTTCCACGTTCATCTTGTATTTTTCTGCCCAGACTTGGAGTCACTATTTCTTCAAGGAGCCCTGGTTTCTTTCAGACACTTTCTTTAAACATTGTATTTGTTACTTCACAAATAGTTTTATGTTTATGTTTCTTGGGAAAACTGTTGATCAGTCTACATTCTCAGAATTTCTTTGCATGTCCTGGTAGAGTTGGCTCTTCAGCATGTCGATAACTTTACTATGATGACCAAAAGCAAAATATTTCAGGTATATAGACCCTGGAAATGTCAATCATCAAAACATAATTATATAACTCTTTTCATGTCAGATACATTACATATGGACAATATCTTGGCATTGCAGCTTTCAGTCTCTTTTGATTGAGGCCTATGCTAAGAAGTACATTTTACATCATGGCTAAATGTACAACAGCATAAACAGATAGATTTCATGAAGCAATACTTAGCCCTAGCTATTTATAATACAGTGATCAGACTTTTTTATTCTATTTTTAGTTTTTAAAAATGCAGTTTATGAGTCATAAGTTGATGTCATGATCCATTGGATAGGGTTTTTCCCCCCCATTTTCCACTGAAAAATAATCACAGAAGATGTTAAGTATTTCCTCATATAAATATCATTGAAAAATAGGTAAGGGACCATTTTAATTTATTCTTTAGAATTAAGGCCTTCTTAAAACTTTTCTAGATTAAGATATGTCAAGAATTTTCCATTGAGTTCAGTAGTTTTTAAAACTTTTTTAAGCAGCAAAATTTATTTTGCTGTATTCAAACAATGATAGGACCAGTAATGTCCTGGAGAAGTTACATTATTTCCTGGGTCTCAGTTTTCTCATATGAGAGGTAAGGATGCTTAGACACAATCATTTATTTGAAGTCTCCTTAGAGACATTTCTAGGGTTTCATACACCTTAAAGCTCGTAAAAAAAGGGGGAGTGGAGTGGGTCTCAAGCCTCATTTTAAACCTCATTGTTTGGCAGTGAATACTTAATTTTTTATTCTGTCATGTATTATTTGTGTGACCCAGGGCAGGTTAATTTGCATATAACATATTAGCTTCAGGTGTACAACATAATGATTCAATTTTGTTTACACTGAGAAATGATCACTACAATAAGTCTAGTAACTAGTTCATTGTACTAAGTTAAAGATTTTTTTTCTTGTAATGAGAACTTTTAAGACTTACATTCTTAGCAGCTTTCAAATATTTAATACAGTATGATTGGCTATAGTCACCATGTTATAAATTACATCCTCATGACTTATTTTATAACTGGAAGTTTGTACCTCTTGGTTCCCTTCACCTATTTTGCCAGCCCCCCAATATACCTCCCCTCTGACAGGCACCGATCTGTTCTCTATATTTATTAATTTTATTTGTTTGTTTTGTTTTTTAATTCCACTTATAAGGGTAATCATATGGTATTTATCTTTTTCTGTCTGACCTATTTCACTTAGCATAATCTCCTCAAGGTCCATCCATGTTGTTGCAAAAGGCAAAATTTCATTCTTTTTTACGGCTGGCTGGCCATCCATTATATAAATATACCACATCTTCTTTATTCATCCACTGGTGGGTACTTAGATTGTTTCCATATCTTATTATAAATAATGCTACAGTGAACATAGGGATGCATACACCTTTTTGAATTAGTGTTTTCATTTTCTTTGGATAAATTCCAGTAGTGGAATTGTTATATCAAACTAAAAAGCTTTTGCACAGTGAAGGAAATCATCAACAAAATGAACAGGCAGCCTACTGAATGAGACGAGATAGTTTCAAATCATTTATCTGTTAAGGGGTTAATATCCATATACATAAAGAACTCTTAGAACTTAATAGCAAAAAAAAAGAAATCCAATTAGAATATAGGTAGAGGATCTGAATAGACATTATTCCAAAGAAGACATACAGATGGCCAACAGAAACATGAAAAGATGGTCAGCATCAAAAATCATCAGGGAAATGCAAATCAAAACCACAGTAAGATATCACCTCCTACCTGTTAAAATGACTGTTATCAAAAAAATAAGAAATGTTGGTGAGCATGTGGAGAAAGGAGGAACCCTTGTGCACTCTTGGTGGAAATGTAAATTGGTTCAACCACTATGGAAAACAGTATGGAGTTTCCTCAAAAATTAATAATTGAAAAATAATTAAAATATAGTGGGTATTTAATAATTGTAGCTCTTTCCATTATTGTTACTATTTTTACTGTTTGAGACTAGTGCTTTTCCTTAACTTTTTTTCAAACTTATGTAAAGCATTGCAATTTAAAAACAACAAAGGATTATAAAATATAGACAGTTATTTTAAAATTTAAAACCATTGTTTATAATTTCCTAAAAGATAATCTAAGCGATGTTAGAACTTACATTTAACCAATATTCCTCTTTTGAAGCCTGGAGGAATTTTTGAGCATAATATTATTGGTATTAAGTTCTTTTTTTTAGATTTTATTTATTTATTTGAGAGTGAGAGAGAGCACACAAGCAGGGGGTGAGGGAGAGGGCCAGAGGGAGAAGCAGACTCTCCTTTGAGCAGGGAGGCAGACGCAGGGCTCCATCCTAGGACCCTGGGATCATGGCTTGAGCCAAAGGCAGATGCTTCATCGACTGAGCCACCCAGACTCGCTGGTATTAAGTTCTTTTCAATAATGACTAACATATTTGTCTTCAGGTGTTCACTCTATTTAGATTTGTTATTCTTCTTGGTTTACACCTGAATCCAAACACTAATTTTCTTTACGAACATTCCCCATGCAATTTGCATGCCATTTGCTTATTATATACCAATTAAAGTTGGTCAAAGGAAGAGTAAAATCTCTTACATTTTCACTGAATCATGTTCTGCTAATACCTGTATTCTGCTGAGCTTCAGGTATGAATCCAGCATATACTAGGTTAAATTAATAGCCCAGGACTACTCTATTGACCGCTTTAGTACCATGATAGGGGTTTGAGAATAGCACTAGTGATCAGAATGCATAAGGGGACCAGTTTTGTTTCTTTAATAGTGATCTAGTTCAGTGAGAAGATTCCCAATACAGCTTTTAATTTTTAACCAAAATGGGCATAAAAGATCAAATTTGGGCTGTATATATCTTCTCTAGTAATATGGCATGTGACCAAATATAGCTATTCTTTCTGACAAAAGTTCTTTAGACTACCATTTAAAGTAGTCATTTATTTTTTCATAACATTTTTGGACCAGTCTCCCCCCCCCCAAAGTTATAACAATTGGTCTATTTGATTAAAAAAAAAATGTAGCTGATTAAACTGTTGGGAACTCAATATTAGGGTTGGCTAAAAGGAATGAGGGTAATGTTTTAGTAAGAAAATGTTATCCTGACAAGAATGTTTTAAAAGTGAGATCATTGTTGGTTTTGGAACCATTGGCATTGTAATTAGTCATGGTTTAAAAATGAAATAACTTGAAATATCATCATAAAGTATTGTTTGATCCAAAAGAAGACAGTGAACATTTTTGGTAATTTTTAGCATGCTCCCTGATGTGATTCATTTATTCATTTTATTTGTGGAATTTCACTTACTGAAATTCCTTTAGCCAGATTTTCCCAGTGTCTCTAATAGCTGAGTTCACTATTTTATGCTTCTTGAGAACTATTTATTTAGTACATTATTCATCACTGTGTAAATATACATCATTTTAGACAATCATTTCAAGAAAACTGGTAAAATTGAAAGTGATTATTTGACAAAAAGGTATACTATTTTTAAAAAAATAAGCCACTATACTACATTTTAAATTAGATTGAAGTTTTAAAACAAGTATCTTAACACTTCTCCAGAATAAATGGATTATTTATGTTTTGAGGAACAGTGAAGTTACGGTTTTGGTTGTGTGAAAGATGATGCAGAGTTCAAACGAAACTAAGGAGTTCCTCAGCCATTGGGTGTAATTTCTTTATTCATTTAATCATCTTAGAAAGGATTGTTCAGTTATATCATATGGCACACTGGATTCCAAGGTTAATAAGTCATGCTCCCTGAACTCAAAATTCTTGCAGTGGTAAAATACGGTCACTTGTATCTGTTTTAACAGAAAAAGTACCATAATTTTAAACTATTTCTTAATGAAGTATAAAGGTAGTAAATAGAATGTGTTCTCTTTCCAGTACACTACTTGCCTAGTAGAGGCAAGTCAATTATATTCGCTGAACTTCAGTTTCTTCATCTGAAAACAGGGACCAAACTACGTGCCCTGCCTACCTCACATAGTTATTGTGAATCTTTAAAAAGGTATTGCTTGTCAAAATGCCTTAAACTGTATGTATGTGGTATTATAATGCTTTGCCTGTCTCTGATTTTTATGGGAGATTTCCACCGTACTACCGCTTCACCACATTTATTATTTGATTACAAAAATAATCAAATAGAATCTAGAAGAGAAAAAAAACCAGTTATTCGTACTTCATTCTAAGTCAAATACTTTTTATATATTGAACTGATATTTTTTTCAGGTTTTTAAATACCTAGCTTTGGGGGATAGTTTGGTATTTGTAATTATCTACACATTCAGCTTTTTTCTGGAGTTATTACAGAGTCTTCACATAATCATTTTAATGACCATATTATCTCTCAGTTGGCTCTGTCATAGTTTATTTAGCCATTCTTAGGAGTTATCAGTAACTTTCTTCAGGTGTTATTTTCAGATGTGTCATTTATTGGAAATAAAGGCAAATATGCTCCATGTTTATCTGAAAGTAGCTGAGGAAAAGATGTCTTAGTCACAATTATTTCTTAAGGCCAGAGAAACAATTTGAACATATACCTCGCTCGTCACATAATTTTAGCCTGCCACACAAGTTGCTTTCAGAACATGCCACCTGCCCAGTGCACTTGGTGCGAACACACAGCCTATAACCAGCTGCCTCTTGTGCACACTAATAGCAGTATTTTATATCATACTATGTATTGAAATGATGCTATTCCTGAAGTAGAGAATACTCAAATGTTTTTAGTGGTTAGTAAGAATAAATTACAATGCCACTCTGAAAAATGAAAAGTATCTTCATTCTCTTTCTCTCCCTCTCCTAGCCTCCCACCATTTCAGATGTTTGTTGTTGGTTTTTTTTTTTTTTTTGATGGGCTTAAAAAACACATGAATTCTATCCATCTAATACCTGACCTCTCAGTTTTGTGACACCGTCTCCTGTGATCTTGTTCTTTTGCCTATTTCAGTCCTGCACCTTATTATTGTGCCCTAGACCTTATTGTTATGAATAATTGCACACCCTCTACCATCTTTTTTTTTATAATAATATTTTTTATTATATTATGTTAGTCACCATACAGTACATCCCTGGTTTTTGATGTAAAGTTCCATGATTCATTACTTGCGTATAACACCCAGTGCACTATGCAATACATGCCCTCCTTAATACCCATCACTAGCCTATCCCATTCCCCCACCCCCCTCCCCTCTGAAGCCCTCAGTTTGTTTCCCAGAGTCCATAGTCTGTCATGGTTCATTCCCCCTTCTGTTTACCCCCCTCTTTCTTCTTCCCTTTCTTCTCCTACCGATCTTCCTACTTCTTATGTTCCATAAATGAGTGAAACCATATGATAATTGTCTTTCTCTGCTTGACTTATTTCACTTAGCATTATCTCCTCCAGTCCCATCCATGTTGCAGCAAATGTTGAGAAATCATTCTTTTTGATGGCTGAGTAATGTTCCATTGTATATATGGACCACATCTTCTTAAGCCAATCACCCTCTACCATCTTTATAGCGGATATCTCACTCTATCCATCACCTCCCACATTTCCAGCTTGCTCCCTTCAGTACTCTGACTCGAACTTAGCTTAGACTTAATGATTTACCACTTTATTCTTTCCTAACCTTTTTCTCCTTATGTCCTACTTACCTTGGAAAAACTCCAACCTTGGTTAAATCCTCCTTTGAGCTCCTCTGCATCTGCGCTCATGATGAGGAAGATAGATGGGGAAGCTGGAGAAAAACAGTCATAGTGACTGGTCTCCCTTTAGACACATGATCACTAACCTTAAATGAGTTCTCAGCATGACAGCATTCCAACTAAGTTTCCACAGCCTTCCACTTTACTTCTCTTCAGGAAAAGTATTTCACATCATATTGCTGTCTCTTCTGAAGACTCTGATTCTGCCTCCTCTCTCCTCCTTAGTCAAAGCTGAGGACTTTGTTTCAACTATCACTGATATTACTGAAGCAATCAGGAGAGAACTTGCGTATCTTCCATCTGCCAAATCTATCAGCCTGTCTGCATATGTAGCTGTATTTGCTGCTTTCCTTCCTTGGGAACTCTGCCCATCTAAGGCCACCTTCCTGTATGCTGGATCCCATCTTCTCAACTACTCAGAAGTAAGCTCCTGCGCATGTCCCCCGCTCCCCCACATCATCAGTTTTTCTTTTTACTGCATCATTGCTACAAACACAGAAGCATACTGAAATATCTCCCATTTCTACTGCCCCATTTGATAGCTATGCTTTACAGAAAAATTTTCTATATTTCTTACCACCACTTCCTCTCCTCTTACTCTCTCTTGGACCATTTCTGTTAACTTGCCCCATAGGATCCACTTCCCTGGTTTTTCTTCTACCTCTGACAGTTCCTCACCTGCCTCCTTTGTCCGTTGCTCTTCAGCTTGATCTGAAATGATGAACTGTGTCTCATTTTCTCAGTCCTTGGACTTCACTGGACTTTCTAACTTTAATTAAATTTCATGTATATACTGGTAACTCCCAAATTTAATTCTTCCATACTTTTTTTTCCTCCTAACTCCAGATTGATACATCCAGCTGCCTACCCTACAACCCATCTGGATATCTAAAACAATTTTAAACTTGACTCGTCCACAACTAAATTCATACTTCTCATATCTATTCTTCTCTCAGTCAGCCCCACAGCAGTTGAATAACAATCCCATTTTTCTGGTTGCTCAGGCCAAAAGCCTTGGAGTTGTTTTCAGTTTTTTGTTTTTTTTTTCACCATCCATGTCCACATTGGGTCAACTTTAACAGCATATCAAGAATCTTGCCACTTCTCACCAGCTCACCAGCTACCACCCTATTCCAGGCTTGCATCAGCTCTTTTGACCAGCAGTCAAGTCAACTGCAGAAGCTTTCTAGTTGGTGTCATTTTCACTCTTGGCCCCTGTGGTCTGTTCTGTACATGGAAGCCAGAGGGATCATTTAAAATACAAGTCATAAACTAGCACATGCCTCTGCTCAAAACCTACCATTTGTTCCCATCTTACAAGAAAATCCAGTGTCCTTAGTATGGCCCACAATGCACTGCCATGTACAGTGTCTGCCCCCTACTAACCTTTGGGACGTCTGTCCTTCTCCTTCATCATACTCCAGCCACACTGGGCTTGTTTGTCACACACACCTAGCATTTCTCCTCTCTCTCTCTCGCATCACTTCCCTGCTTATTGATAATCAGTGGTTCCTGAAGCTAACACACTGCACTAAAATGCCAGTAGGAAGTCTGATACCCTTTATTCTGAGTGGTAGAAGTTATAATGTGTTCTGTAAAACTGATATGTGAGGGACAAAAGATCATGTTGAGATAATGCTTAACATATTGGCCCTGATCACCAGACAGTTAGTGACTGTTAGTAGGTGCTTTGTATGTAATCATGTTTTCTCTTCCATTGTAACTGCTGTTCTCAATTGCTTTGACTTTTTTCTCCACAGTTTTCTTTAATACTTTCTCAGCTTTTGGGGGGGTCTCATTGTGTAACACTAGGGAAAAGTAAGAGCTTACTATGGAAGGTACTATAGAAACCCAGGATAAGTAAGTAATAGCAGAGAATGGCCCACACTGAGTACGAGGCTTTTAGCTCTTGCAACAGTGGAGATTTGTTGGTGCTTATTGAACTTTTCCAGAAGTCGGTATATGAGTCTGACATTATACCAATTGTATTCAGAATGTAGCTTGAAATTTTAGTCATGCATCACTTTGTTAAAAAAAATTTTGTTGAGTTTTAGAGAAACATAAATTTTCCTATATAAATACTGACAAAAGACATTCGGTATTGAGAGATGTCTCTAGTCTATGGTGGTTGCATATTAAAAACCAAGATAGATCAGACCATCATGCTGTATTTATACAGTAAAGTACTATTTCTTAATAAAACTGGAGAAGAAAACAAACCAACAGGTATTCTCCAAGGGAGTAACGTTCCGTGGAGTAGGCACTGCACACCTACTGCATGTATATATACCTTTTCTTTGTAGTAGAGATTCTTCTACAGATTTAGTACAAGACAAAGAAGGCTTATGAAACATAACACTTGGCACAATTAATAAAAATTCCCATCAGACTTCTCTCTTCTTCTCCAAAGTTTGTCTATATTACTGTCTGTCTGTCTCATTTTAACATGCTTTCTGATGTTTTGAACGTTGAGGTTTTACTAATTTGGAAAATAAATAATAAAATCAAGAAAAAGTCTTGAAATAAAGATTACTAGCACAGAAAATAGAATTATTATTGAATGAAAATTCACTTTTTATCACCACAAAGTACCAGGGTATGAAATTTAGCATCAGAATTTTTAGACATTTTGTCAAGAGTGCTATTTTAACACAAGTAGCCTAAAGGGGATTATGATGAAAAAAATGGAATTAGTAATAAAGAACTTCATTTTCCCATATGATGGGTGAAAACCCCAGATATTTGAAGTTGGTAAACCAGAAGAACATTCATTCTTACTCCCAGGAAGTAAATATGAATAGGATCCCATCATTACCATCTTAATAACTTTCTCCAGTGACTTCCTATTACACTTGGAATCAAATCTACTCTTCTTCCAAGGCTCCCAGCAAAGTCCGAGGGATCTAATCCCTGTCTTTTTCTCTGTCCTTGTGTCCTAAGGTGGTGTTTCCCGTTTGCCCCCTATACTGCAGCCACACTGCTCTTCTTTCAGCCGGCTCTGCTTGGAATGTTTTCTTGCGTTCTTTTCTTGGTTCCATCCTTTTACGAGATCATCACTGTTACCCCTTAGAGAGTCATTTCCTGTTTCTCCTGCTTAACAGGTCCTCAGTTTTCTTTTCTTTTTTTTTTTTTTTAAATATTTTATTTATTTATTTGACAGAGATAGAGACAGCCAGCGAGAGAGGGAACACAAGCAGGGGGAGTGGGAGAGGAAGAAGCAGGCTCATAGCAGAGGAGCCTGATATGGGGCTCGATCCCATAACGCCGGGATCACGCCCTGAGCCGAAGGCAGACGCTTAACCGCTGTGCCACCCAGGCGCCCCGGTCCTCAGTTTTCTTATCCCTTTGTTTGATAGAAAAGGTTGCAGTATAACTTACAAATGCCATTTTTTAATTTATCCCTCCGTCTACTTTAATTCCCTTCTCCCTTGCATCAGAATATAATACCAAGTCTTGTTTACCATTAGTGCCCATCACCTTGCATAGGACTTGGTACATTTTAGGTATTCAGTTAATATTTTTGAATATATGGAGATCTTTCAGAGAAACATTTGTGAGTTAAACCGAATAACTTGCAGATATTCTTAAGATAAAATAGCATAAAGACATAAACATTCTAAGTTGATAATTCATTTATGTTTATCATCAGTCATCTATAACCTCTAAATGTGTTTTTTTTTTCATTTTTTATTATGGTTAAATATATATAATATAAAATTAACATTTTAACCATTTTTAAGTGCATAGTTCAGTGGCATTAGTACATTCACAGTTTCACAGTGTTGTGCAGCCATCTCCATTATCCATCCCCAGAACTTTTTTATCTTTCCAAACTGAAATTGTATACCCAGTGAACAAAAACACCCTGTTCTCCCCTCCACCCAACCACTGAACCTCCAATTCTACTTTTTGTTTCTATGAATTAGACCACTCCAGGGACTTTACATGTGGAACCAAGCAGTATTGTCCTTTTGTGATTGGCTTATTTCACTTAGTGTAATGTCTTTAAGATTAATCCATATTGTAGCCTGTGTCAGAATTTCCTTCCCTTTTAAGGCTGAGTAATATTCCATTGTATGTATGTACCACATTTTATTTATCCTTTCATCCTTTGAATAGACAGTTGACCTTCTTCTACTGTTTGGCTGTTGGAGAGTAATGCTGCTATTTATACAGGTGTAGGCATATTCATTTGAGTCACTACTTTACATTCTTTTGGATATATACCCAGAAATGGAATTGCTGAATCATATGGTGATTCTATTTCTAATTTTTTTGAGGAACCACCTTACCATTTTCCATAGTGGCTGCAGCATTTTACTTTCTCATCAGCAATGCACAAAGGTTCCAATTTGTCCACATCTTAGCCAACACTTATTTCCTGTTGTTGTTTTTTTTTTTAAATAAAGGCCATCCTAATGGATATGAAGTGGTGTCTTGTTGTGGATTTTTTTTAATTTTTTTTTTTTAAAGATTTTATTTATTTATTTAACACAGATAGAGACAGCCAGCGAGAGAGGAGACACAAGCAGGGGGAGTGGGAGAGGAAGAAGCAGGCTCACAGCGGAGGAGCCTGATGTGGGGCTCAATCCCACAACGCTGGGATCACGCCCTCAGCCGAAGGCAGACGCTTAACCGCTGTGCCACGCAGGCGCCCCTTTTTTATTTTAATTTTAAAGTATTTATTTATTTTAGAGAGAGAGAGTGTGTGTCCACACGTACACGAAGTGGGGAGGGGCAGAGGGAGAGCCAGAGAGTGAATCCCAAGCAGACTTTGTGCTGAACACAGAGCTGGATGCAGGCCTGAATCTGACAACCCCGAAATAGAGACCTGAACTGAAATCAAGAGTCAGATGTTCAACCGACTGAGCCACCCAGGCGCCCCACTCGTGGTTTTGATTTGCATTTTCCTAGTGATTTGTGATCTTGGGCATTCTTCATGTTTTTATTGGCCATTTGTGTATCTTCTTTGGAGAAATGTCTATTCAAGACCTTAGCCTATTTTTTAATCAGGTTGTTTATTTTCTGTTGTTGAACATCTAAATATTTTATGTAGTAGAAAATATACTAAAATACTTAAAGTATGTCTTATTTCTCCCTATTGCTAGTGGTGCAAAGTATAATTTGTTAGCTTATACGACACTGACCTTGGAAAGTGCTGAGGATAGCTTCAAGACCCATAATCTGTCTATTAATGGAAATGGTGAGTACAGTCTATATTTTACTTATTACATATGTTATGTTGATAGATAACGTGGTGACAGTAATAATTTCTAATTTTAATATGCTCCTCTGAAGCGGATGTTGGCTTAAATAATGGAGGCATGCATGAATCTGTGGGTTCTTTCTAATATGTCCATCCTTTCTCCCTAAAAGAGAAAAAAAAATGTTTTCCTTTTTCCATGTCATTTGCCAGAGATTTGTTTGTGAGGCTTAATGAGGTCAGAGAGGTTTTGTATGTTCTGCGTCTTTGTCTTTGACTTGAAATTGATTACTTTACCACCCCTCTAGTTGGCAATCTAAGACCAGTCTTATTTTTAAAGTTGAACCTCCTGTTGGTAGAAACAGAGGATATAGGAGAAAGTGGGCTGAATTAATCTCTCTGGATGATACTGGTAGTTGTAGTTTAGCCAAAAAATAATATAACAAGGTAAAGAAGGGAGCTAAGTGATAAGAAAAGTTTGTAAAATTTAACATGAGCATTCTCCATTCTCCCAGATTATTTTACCTATGAGGAAAAATACAGAGTGGTGATGGCAAAGAAA
Source organism: Ursus americanus (assembly GCF_024610735.1). NCBI lineage: Eukaryota > Metazoa > Chordata > Mammalia > Carnivora > Ursidae > Ursus > Ursus americanus. The sequence continues at coordinate 61,225,616 of NC_142132.1, forward strand.
TTTAGAAAAATAATTTGGGTTATTTATTCTTGTCCATTTTCTGAGGCAGAATATATAAAATGATGTACGACCTTACTTATACTTGTTGTTTTAAAGACGGGTGGCTCCATACTGATGAAACATGATTTTACAACAATATTTTTCAAGTTTTGCACTAAAAATTATATTAAAAGTACAGAGAAGTTCTTAAAATGTAAATGTACGGTGTAACAAGTAATTATGAGATGAATGTATGCCTAACATGTCAAAAAGGAGCATTGCCAACATTACTTCTTAATTATTCTTGGTGTAAATGTGTCCCAGTTTTTACTGTATTCACTTCCTTGCATTTGTTTTTGGTTTTACCACCTATGTGTACTTCTCTAAATAATGCAATTTAGTTTTCTCTGGTTTGAACTTCATATGGATAAAATCACATTATGTCTTTCTGGCAACTTGGTTTTTGTTTATTTTGTGTGTGTGTGTGTGTGTGTGTGTGTGTGTGTACTGGATTGCTTATAGCATTTCATTGCGTGGTTATTTCACTATTATTTATCTTTTATTCAATTATTTTTAATAGTTATAGAGTTCGTTAGGTTTACTGTTTCTTGAGTCATTTTTTGGAAGTTATATTTTTATACATATGTGTCTGTCTATTTTATCTAAAATTTGCGGTTCATTGGGGCACCTGGTTGGCTCAGTTGGTTAAGCGTCCAACTCTTGATTTTGGCTCAGGCTGTGATCTCAGAGTTATGAGATCCAGCCCCGTGTTGGACTCCATGCTGAGTGTGGAGCCTACTTAAGATTTTCTCTCTCCTTCTCCTCGTCCTCCCCCCACCCACTGCTTGCACACACGCACAAGTGCATGTTCTCTCTCTCTAAAAATAAAATTAAAGCATAAAATAAAATAAAACTTAAGGTTCATAAGCATTAACTTCTTCATGAAAGCTTTGTTGAATTTCCCCAGGCTCTGTAGTGATGTTCCTCCTTTCTACCTGATACTGGCTTTTTGTACATTGTCTTGTCTTTTTATTATCATTCTTGAAGTAGGCTTGTCAGTGTTTTTATTCAGTTGTCTGTTCTATATATTCTAATTATTTATTAGAAATAATTATTGTAGGGGCGCCCGGGTGGCTCAGCCATTAAGCATCTGCCTTCGGCTCAGGTCATGATCCCAGGGTTCTGGGATCGAGCCCCGCATCAGGCTCCCTGCTCAGCGGGAAGCCTGCTTCTCCCTCTCACACTCCCCTTGGTTGTGTTCCCTCTCTCGCTGTCTCTCTCTGTCAAATAAATAATAAATAAAATCTTTTAAAAAAAAGAGAAATGATTATCGTAGTCTGTATACTCTATATTACTATGAGATGTGTGATAAAATCTGCTGTGATTGTAGATTTTTCTAGTTCTCACAATTACATCTGTTTTTGCTTTATATTATTTGAGCCTGTGCTATTTGATGCACACAATAGTTTTTTAAGGGGGCGCCACACTGGAGCTCAAGCGGGGCTTGAACTCACAACTCTGAGATCAAGACCTGAGCTGAGATCAAGAGTTGGACACTTAACCGACTGAGCCACCTATGTTTTAAATTGTGCATTTCCTTCCACTCTTTTATCTTAAACTGTACTTATCTTTATATTGTAAATACGCTTCTTCAAACAGGATTATATACTGGATTTTAATTTCTATCCAGTTTGACCATTTTTGTGCTTTTTAATGGAGCATTTAGTCATTTTGTATTTAATAGCAAATAGTTTTTAAGCCATATTATACGATATTAAATATTTGGGCTTAAATCTACCATCATATACTATGTTTGCTATTCATCTTACACATTTCATGGTGGTTTTTCTGTTCTTTCTTGCCTTTTTAAGGATTGATAGTTTTATCGTTTCACTTTTTACTTGTTCAAAATAAAGTTAAAATTCTTTTTCTCGTCTTTCAGAAATTACCTCTAGAAATGTCATTAATCATGCTTATTGAAGTCGAAAATTAAAAGATAGTTTTACCGTTCTGTTAGACAATGCAAGGAATTTTCAACAGTTAAACTCCATTTCTCTGACCTGTGTGCTATTGTTAGATATTATAATTCCATTTGATTTTTAAACTTCATGAGGTGTTTTATACATTTTATATTTATTTAGATTTACCTATAGTTTCTGTGTACTACTTGGACCTTATGCCTTACATCTGGAATCACTTCCCTTATGTTCGAAGTATAATCCTTAGAATTTCTTTTAGTGTGTTCCACCAGTATCATAATTCTTTGTTCTTGTGTTTGTCTGAAGATGACTCTATTTTGCTTCATTCTTGAAAGGTATCTTTTATAGGATATCGCAGTTTCAATTTTTTTAAATTTTTGAATATTTAAGATATAATTCCACTCTTCTGACTTCTTTTACTAGCTATTGAAAATCATTTGTCAGTATGTCATTTCTGGGAAGGTAACTTTATTTTCTCTTTGTCTTTGGTTTTTGAAGTTTCATTATGATGTAGATGTAGAATTTTATTTCATTTGTGCTGCTTTTGGAACTCCTTTAACTTTTTAAAATTACTGATTGGTGTCTTTCATTAGTTCTGGACCAAAATCTCACTTTTCTCTTCAGAGAGCCTCCATTCCATTCTCTTGCTTTTCTCCTAGCATTCCTGTTAAAACTGTGTCCATCTTTCTGGCTTTATCCTCTATGTTTCTTACCCTTTATGATGTATTTTTCATCTTTTTGTCTGTCTTTAATGCTTTTCTGGATTGTTTTATGAGCTATCTTCTATTTCCTTTATTCTCTCTGCAGCTCCATCTGATCTGCTGTTAAACCTATATACCAAGAGTTCTTCATTTCTCTTCTTGTATTTCTCACCTCTAGAAGTTCTATTTGACTTTTTCAGATTTGCTCTGGAACTTTCTATTTCCTGCATGTATTGTCAATGTTATCTTTTAGGTTTTTAGTAAAAGAGCATGCATGGCTGTTTTGTAGTCTATGACTAATAATTCAGACATACAATGTCTTTCTAGATCTATTTCTTTTTTTTTTTTTTTAGTTTTATTTATTCATTTGAGAGAGAGAGACAGAGAGAGCACAAGCAAGGGGAGAGGCAGAGGGAGAAGTAGACTCCCTGCTGAGCTGGGAGCTAGACATGGGGCTCAGTCTCAGGACCTGGAGATCATGACCTGAGCTGAAGGCAGATGCTTAACTATCTGAGCCACCCAGGCACCCCTCTAGATCTATTTCTGTTGTCTTTTTCTAGTGGTTCTCATGATGTCTCAATTCTTTGAATGTCTTCATATACTTGTCATTATAATCGAAAGTTTACATACAGGAATAAATTGATGCTTAATGTTTCAGATTGCTTCTGGCAGGCACCTGGGGTGACTATCAGTCTAGGCCCACTTTACCCAAAGATCATGCCTGAGTTTCTCTGAACCCCTCCTATCCCCCACCTCTAGGCATCGAGAATCCTGGGCTTGGGTTATTTCTGGCTCACTACTGCCGTGTTGGTGATTCCTTTGGGATATCAGCCTAGCATGAGGAGAATCTCCCATTAAACTAGTTACATCGTTCAGGCCCTAGACTTTGATTTCTGCTCTGCTTCCTCATCTTGCAGGATCATTAAATCATAAATTCAGACTTGCTGGGATTCGCAAATGCTCTCAGGACAAACACAGCTTCTGTGCTCACTTAACTCACTCGTTCTCATTTATCAAATTTGTACTGGTAATTTCTTATGGTCTTCTTGACCTCTTTGTTGCTCTGGGAAATTTTTAAAAATATATTTGATTCAGCATTTTCAGTAGTTTTCAGTGGGAAGATTGATCTGAACAGTCTAGCTTTCCATCACCCAAAACTTGAAGTCTGTAATAGTATTAGCATTACCAATTTTATCAGAAAATCTGGCAGATAGAGTTTATTGTCATTTCATTTGTGTCAATTTTCTAGAATTATCAATATTGCCATCATATATTGAGTGTCTATTATGCATCAGACACTGTTCTGTGAAATATTATTCAGCTTTAAAAAGGAAGAAAATTCTGGAGTATGTGGCAACATGAATGCACCTTGAGGACATCATGCTAACTGAAATAGCCAGGCACAGAAGGACAAATACTACCCGATTCCACTTATATGAGGTATCTAAAATAGTCAGATTCAAAGAAGCAGGAGTAGAATGGCAGTTACCAGGGGAAAGAAGGAGCTGCTAATTAATAGGTATAAAATTTCAGATATGCAAGATAGATACAATGCACTGCCTATTGTTCACAGTACTGTATTGTGCACTTAAAAATCTGGTAAGGGGATAGATCTCCTGTTAGGTGTTCTTACCACAATAAAATGTAAGTAAACAAACATTTGCAGCAGTTTTCATTCCTGGTATCTGTGAGATGTATCTATAAAGAAACATTACAATGAAGTGATTAATAGTCTAGACTGTGGAGCCATCAGCCTTGGACTCCTATTCTAGTTCTACCACTGGCTAGCTCTGTGACCTTCACAAGTTCCTCATTTTATTACCATTTACATTTTACAGATGGGTGAATTGCAGCCTAGAGAACATAACATGCTAGCTCATGTAGCTAGCAAGTGGGTGAGCCAGACTTTAAATAATCCAGGACAGGCTGTGCTCTTTCTGCTATGCTTTCTGGTCAGGGATGATGACTGCGAAAGCACCTAAAGACTCAAAATACTATCGATGTGTGAATAATGGAATTGATGATGAAAGGCTCCATTCTTTCAACCAAATCATCTGAAAAGTTGTAGAAAGGAATACAATTCATAAAGGAGGCATTAATTTAGCAGTGATTCCTCAGTTGTCTTCAGTGTTCTGTAAGATATTACTTGATTCTTATTTAATAAAATGTTCATGGGCAGATCAGCATGGGAACTATGTGGTATGGCTCTGTTTTAGAGAAACACAATCCAGACTAACATATTAAAGACTGTGAGAAGACCTATGCCTAAAATAATAACACCCTTAAACTGTTGGCTTTGGAACTTGAAGACCCCACAGAAAAAATTTTAAGAAATAGTAGCCTATGTGCCTAACTCTTTATGTAATATGTATGTATATTCCTAGGAGTGTGTGTAAATTAAAATCTTGGAAATCAGTCATATTTTGAAAAAGAAGAAATGTTGTAGTTTAAAGAAAATAATTTTATACAAAAAAATGCCATCCTCAAATTTATTCATTAATATAAATCTATGTTAATACAGTGAGTTTTCCTAAATAAAATTATATCAGTGTTTATAAAATCAAGAGGAAATACTAGATTTTTAAAAATTTATAACTCAGTATTATTCTTGATAATTGAAAGGAAAAACTAAAATGATATCTTTATCATCAAGAAATTTTTATGCTTTTTATAAAACAATGAAACCACATTGTGAAGATTGACTCACACGGAACTGAGATGTTATCTGGATTCTTTCCCTTGCCTGTGTTTTGTTTTTGTTGTTGCTGTCATTTTTAAACACCATTTTGTTCCCCATTTGAAACTACAAATGAATTAGATAAAATCTTTAAGTAGTGAAAAGTCAAATTGCTTTTTCACTTCCTGTTTCATTTCATCTTGTACCAATGCTGCCCTTGGTTAGAAAAGAAGAATTAAGTATTTTGATTAGATATGTTGCACAAAGATGGAGACAGCTCTGCAAATGGAAAGGGTGTGGTTTTGAGAGTGAGACTGCCCTGGATGTGAAATTATGAGAAGCAGCTACTATGTGACAGACACAATGATAGATGCCATTTACACTTTATCTTACTTGATTTTCACAACAACTCTCCTACTAAGAAGGTAGTTTTTTTAAAAATGAAGACTTGATACTCAAATAGGTGAAGTGACCAGCCTAGAGGCCATATTTCTTGTCAGAAGTCAAGAGAAGCAGCTGTGACTTTATGCTTCATTCCACAGGGGTCCTGAGCTAAAGAAACCTGGGTTCGAAGGGACAGGTGATTGCAGAGTATGTGGCGAGGGGTCTGTAGAAAAAGGACTTCTACATCCAGTATCCCTTCTTAAGGACTACAATCAGGAAGAAATTATTTTTCTCTGCATGCTATGAAATCTAAACTTATTTTACAAGAGAAGCACATTGTTACATGTGGTATTTAGGTTCCAGGTACATCATTGATTGGATAAACTTTATGAACTCATCTGAAAAACTAATCATCATTTATGATACTATTTTTTTTAGAAAGTGCATCCTAACTTAAATACAACTAGCTTACAGATATTTAGAACATAAGCCATTCATAAATCTGGGATTGCTATATAAAGAAATTTGCTTTCAAACTTTAAATTCATAAATCACAAAGTTGATTTCAGATGTATTACTCAGATGCCTGCTTTTATACAATTTTTATTTCATTTCCTGCCTATTTTAGGAAAGGAGATTTTCATATATTTATTTATTTATGCCTGTGTTTTAGAATCATTGCCTGTATTGTATTTATGCTTTTATTTCTCCCTGGTCAAACCCTTTATTTCTGAAAGATAGCAGCTTTACCAAGATATTAATAAAAACGATTTGAATACTCCCAGGCAGTTTGTTGTGCTCTATTCTATTGTAGAATGATGAGCAAGCAGGCTGTTAAAAACTTTTTGTTTTACTTTCTACTTCATTTTGGCTGGTCTTTTTCACATAACTGATGTACCAAACCTTGGCATGGCATCTATTTATTATGTAATTGTATTTTTACCTAAAAATGTTTTATTTTCCAGAGTTATTAAGACTTTTGGGTCAATAATAATAAGAGCCAATGGCTAGTCATTTTATAGTCATTACCAACAGGGATCCACTAAAAACTTTGAAAATCATTTTTGTGTGGGCAAGTGTGGGCAAAGGGCCATATATTGGGTTTTTATTCACACCCTAATACACAGAATTATGCAAATATGAAGGCTCTGTGCCTACCTACACACTACATTAAAGGAATGTTTTAACGGCTTTTGAAAGAACTTTTTAAAACAATTTCAAACTTACAGAAAAGTTACAAGTTTAATGTCAAGATCTCCTCCCCCCCCCGGAATACATGAGAGCAAGTTGTTTACATGATTCTCCATTACCACCAAATATGTTAATATGTATTTCCTACTAATAGGACATCGGCTACTTCACTACCAATATCCAAGTCAGGAAATGAATATTAATACATTACCACCTTTTTATCATCAGACTCTAATAACATGTTGCTTATTGTCTCAATAATGTCTTTCATGACCAAAGGATCCAGTGCAGAATCACGCATTGCATTTAATTATCATGCTTCTTTCAGTTTCTTTCAAACTGGACCAGTTCTTCTTTTTCTTTTCTTTTTTGTTTTTTTCTTTTCTTCTTCTTCTTTTTCTTTTTTTTTTTTTTTTTTGGCATTTATAACCTTGACATTTTTAAACATCATAGTCAGTTATTTTGTAGAAGGTCCCTAAATATGGGTTTGCTGATGTTTTCTTGGGTTAAGATTTAGGATATGCATCTTTGGCAGAAATATCACAGAAGTGATGCTAGTGTCATTGCATTCTGTCAAATGGCATATAATTTCGATTCATCCCAATACTGATGATTTTCACTTTGACCACTTGATTAGTGTGGTGTCTGCTCACCTTCTATACTGTAAATTTACTCTTGTTTCCCCTTTGCAATTAATATATATTTTGTGTCTTGAAACTATGGAAGTGTATTTCTTATTGGTTTCCAATTTACTCATTTATATCAATATGGACTCATGTTTTCCTATTTTATTTAGTGCATCAAAATCTGTTAATACTGTTTAAGGTTTGGGTTGTCTCCAATATGGCCAATGGGAGCACATTCAAGACGGGTTCTGTTGTCTTTTTGACAGTGTTCTCATTATTCCTTGAGTAGTTCCTTGCTTTGTGGCATAACAAGATATTTCAAGCTCGTCAGGTACTTTCTGTGCCCCAGCCTTGGAACCAGTCATTTCTCCAAGGAATGCCAGTTCTTTTTAATGGAAATAATATTTAGAAGACATGTTCTGGGCTCTAGGTACATTCACTGCTATCAGAACACTACTATTAGGGTGTTGCTTTCCTCAGGCCCTCTGAGTGAACACAGCTGCACATACGCACAATGTTGCCTTATATTTCTTAATCTCTATATGTTGGAAATCATGAGTCCACACCAGTGCATCCAGTTCTAATCCCAACAGTGCAGAATTCATTCTACACGTTTATAACTCCTTTTTCTGACACAGAGGAAACTGTCTTCTATTACCTTTAACATATTTACTTTGATCAGTCTTCCTGAAAGCAACCATTCTTCTATCTTCCCATACGGATGCTCTCTTCTCCTTGCTAGAGCTCTGACTCCTCATTCTAGGTTGTCCCTTCCTCCAAGTGGACACTCCTTACTTTCCTGAGGCTCACACAGCCCAGATAGCCCTACTCTCCTCAGGCTTGAAGTTCCCAGGCCTGGCTGCCTTTTCCCTTACCTCATGTGGACACCCCCTTCAGCCTGCCTGTGCTCTGAACCCCATGCCCAGTGACTGTTCTCAGATGTCCTTCTCACCGGGCTCTGACACACTGTTCTGGGTCACTGAATGTATGGATTGTGTCCTCACTGCTCTCAGATTCTGACTTCCATGGCTGAATCACCTGCCAAATGTGTACACTCTCCTTACTCTTTGGGTTCTGATACCTCACGGTGAGCAGCCACACCATGGAGGCACTCTCTTCACTCTGCTTGGACCTTGACCCCCACACCAGGCCTCTCCCTGAGGAGAGATTCCCCCGTGGGCTATGCCCCATGTCCTCCATTTTCCTCAGCCCATTCAGGCTCTGACACCTCCTGCCTGGCAGCTCTCCTACTCACCCTACCCATCCCTCTAGCACCTTGCTCGGCACACCACAGCTCCTCCCACAACTCCCGGTGCAGGTGCCCAGGTTGGTGGGCTCCACCTACCTATGTTCAGTAAGAGAAGGGGAAGAAGAAGAGCCAAAGGGCTTATTAAAGTATTATCATGAAATTGTGCTCTGAAATGTTTTATTTAGAGGATCACTTTGCTATTACTATAGTGAAAATTAGAACAAAAAGTAGAATTTGATGTACAAAAATCATTTTATTAGATTTTTTTTATATTAGATGAGTTTACTTTAATGCCCTGAACTATCTCCGTTGATTAAATACTTTAAGATCAAGTAAGAGATCAAGAAACTAAAAGTTCTGTGTCTATTCTAGGTGAAGGCATTTGATGAGCTATCAGTTTAATAACATCTTATCCTGTCTACTTTCTCATAATTTGATTTTGTCATTAACTATGGCACTCATATTTGAGTAGGATGAACCTTTACATATGTTCTTACATAAAGAAAAAAAGTTGCAAAAAGAAAAAAAAAACATAAAAATGTTTAATGACCTTAAACATGTTTGTAACTTGATTTTTTTTTTTTTTTCTATCTTGTTTAAATAGAGGAGTCTTCATTTTGGCTTCCCTTATATGGCAACATGTGCTGCCGCCTCGTCGCCCAGCCAGCCTGTATGGCTGAGGATGCATTTGCAGGATTTCTTAATCAGCAGGTTGGAGGACTTTAAATATCCTACAGTTATAGCTGTAATCTAGATCTTAATATACTGGCAGTTGTTTCGCCTTCTGATAATAAGAAGTATTTTTTAAAGCCGCCTTTTAAATGATAGTGTTCCCACGTTAGACATAGAATGGGGGTGAGGGGGTTGGGGGTGAGAAGGAGGGAAGGGGAGGGGTCTAATGCAGTTTTGATGGCCAAGGAGCTGCCTCTGCTGGTTCCCCTGCTTCATAATAGCAGGCACAGGATAATCAGCAGCAGAGGGCTCCTTGTGGAAGCAGATGAGGACTGTTCCACACCTTTCGTAGAAAGTCCGTTCTGGCAGACAGCTTTTGGCACAGTTTAGGCCTCTGGGCTTCCAAAGCTGCCTCTGTGCCACCTACTCCTGATTTATTTATAACCAGAGTTATTTATATTCAGTAAATAATTAATTATGGGCTTCAATGAATCAATAACTTTTTTTTTAAAGATTCCATTAAGAGGAAAGAAAATTTGCATTCTTACAGGGTAGTCAACATTTTCCAGTGTTCTGAGAAAAGTAAGGGAAAATTATATTTTGAGTATTGAGTTATTTTTATAATTTTTTGAGTCATTAGATGGATTGCTATGGAATTTTAAGAACTAATTTTGGTTAAACTAGCTTTTCTAAAACTGCATTGATTTATGATTTTATGTGTGTAAAAGTTTTGTGGTAATCGTTACCTCCATTTTGCTTAATGCTTTTGAGAATTTAAAACCTTTCTTCTGTGATATTAACTTACTCCAATTTTGGACTATTGACTTATTGCACACTAAGTTAATGGGTAACTCTATCACATTTAAAATTTTTTTAAACTAATATAACTTTGATAATTGAAGTATTTTGTTGAATTTAACAATGATAAATAATAATTAAGGTTGATGGTTTCTTGAATTTTTTTTCAGCAAATGGCAGAAAGCCTGATTAGTTGGAGAAGGTTGTATTGTGTTTTAAGAGGGGGTAAACTCTATTGTTTTTACACTCCAGAAGAAATTGAAGCTAAAGTGGAACCAGCTTTGGTAGTGTCCATTAACAAGGTAAATAAAATGCTATTTTGAAAATAAAGATATAACATTTTATAAGGTTTGTTCTTTTCTATACAATTCACATTGTTACCATTTTATGGACAAAAGGGAAGGACTGCTAAAAATAGGTTAGTTCAGGGGCACCTGGGTGGCTCAGTCAGTTAAGCATCTACCTTTAGCTCAGGTCATGATCTCCTGGGGTCCTGGGATGGAGCCGGGCTCCCTGCTCAGTGGGGAAACTGCTTCTCTCTCTCCTCCCTGCTCGTGCTCTCTCTCTCGCTATCCCTGTCTCTCTCTTCCAAATAAATAAGTAAAATCTTTAAAAAAATAAAAATAAAAAGTTAAAAAAATAGGTTAGTTCATGAAGATAAATTAATCTTATTTTTCCTCCATTACAGAGCTTATCTGGTAAAGGAAATACTGTATATTTCCTGAGAAAAACATAGTAACTGGAAATCTATACCAGTAAATCGGTTTTAAAGCAGAGAATGTAACTCCATATTAACATGATATTTAAATTTTTCATGAATTTATTAAGAGATTATATAAACATAAATCATTAGCTCATGTTACAGTGATGCTTTCTGTAGTTAATATTCAAATGAACCCATAAAAAGACAGTTGTGAGCCTGAGAATACCTCCTGATTTCTTGTGGGATTGATCGGCAGTTGTCCAGCCTTGTGTCAGAACAGGAGGGCCTGATCCCTTCCAATCCCGCCACACACACATGTGCGCTCACAAGCACACATATACCTGCATACATGCATGCACACGCACACACTTACCCCGTCATCTTAAATTTATCTTCATCTGTTATCCAAGCCTATTATTCCCCCTCTTTTTGGCATTCCTACTCTGGAGCACTTTAATGGCATTTCTAGAGCAGAATATCATGTTTTCTGTTCATAGACTGTACTTAATTGTTTCTAGTTATTTTACTTTGCTTGCTTTTGGAGTGGTTTAATTGACGGCTATGTATAAAGTATGAGCCATCACATCTGTTAACTGTACATGTTCTACTTGACTTTAAATTATCTTTTGAAAAAATATAAATTTGTATGTCCTGAGAAACATATGGATATGAGTTTGCTAATCTATAAGGATTTGAGTTAATTTCTCTGATCTTTTCCAATAACATTTGGTCTGTTTCTATCCTGCTTTTAGAAATTATACTGCTTTTTCTTAAAGGAAATTCTTCAGTGAGACCTTTTAAATTAAGTCCACTTAATTTATCTGTTTTGTGTATCAGAAAGATTAGTGTTACTCTTAAATAATAAACCTCAGTGTTATAACATGGTGAATTTATTTTGATTTAGATAATTAGGTTTATGAAACCATGTTTTTATTCTTGGGAAATTGATATAATTTATTCATTACTTGCCTGTGTTTTGTATGTAGTGCCCGCTTTTCCCCACCTTAGCCCTTTGAAAATTTCAGATGTGCAGAAAAGTTGAAAGAATAGAATAATGAACAGTTGTATACTCTTCATCTGGATTTTTCAGCTGTTGTTAATATTTTCCCATATTTGCTTTCTGTTTATGTAGTTTGAGATTTTTTTCAGAACCGTTTGAAAGTAAGTAACAAGCAGCATAACGTTTCTTCCCTAAAACATTTCAGCATGTTTCTCCTAAAAACAAGGACATTTCCTTCATAACCATAATATTATTACCACACTCAAGAAATTTATTGTTGAAAAAATAATAATATCTAATATAGAGCAAATTATCCCAATTGTCCCCACGGTTCTTTCTAATGTTTGTTTAATGTTAGATCCAAGACCCCCATCAGGGATCACAAATTGCAGCTGGCCACCATGTCTTTTGATTGTTTCCTTTTTATCTAAATTGGACCTATCATACACTGCCTCTTTTTCTTGTTTTGTCTTTTATTATATTGATATTTTGGAAAAGTCCATGCCAGTCCCCACATCTGTTTTTGACTAATTGTTCACTAGATTCAGGTAGATGTTTTGACAAGAGCTCTGCATAGATGATTTTGTCTAAACTGTTTTTCACTAGGTACCTAGGTAGTAAAAATAGAATTCTACCAATTTTTCTCTTACATGTTGTACAATAGAATATGGATAGTCCTAAAGCAAATTAAAATGTAATCTAGATAAAGGATATTTTAAAATTCATTTATTTTATTTGAAAACAGTTTTCAAGGTGTTCATTTTACCATATCAGTCCTTTATGGCAGACAGAGCAGGTAAGTCAGCCCTGTTTATAGGTATGTTATTTCTGTTTTATAAGTGAAGAAACAGACTCACAGATCAGATAGAACTTGTCTAGCTAGTAAGTAAAATTATGTGGCTCACTGTTTTTCTATTTCCTCACAGACATACTGCTAGACTAGATTTGGAAGACAAAATTAGACTTTTTCCTATCTCCATACCCACTCTGAATAAGTTTTGAAAGTAAGAAGTATCTCTGAAATGAGGTTGTGAGCCTGAAGCCACAGTTTCTACCTCTAGGCAATGGTGTAGACATGTGTTGAATCTTTAGCATTTAAATGTAAGAGGGCAGTTATAGTGGAACCCCTCTGTTACTGTAACCAGGGTATCTGTATTTTCTTGTCTGATGACAAGGGTGTAATTCCAGAAAAGCAGTTAACAGTGTTTACGTGGCCCAGCTGAATTGACCTTTTTTCAATTGACTCATTTTTCCTTGTGGTAATAAAAGCTGATGGCCTGGTGACTGATGGGATTCTGTAGTCAATCAGCTCCATTATTAAGATGACTGAAATCACCATACTTAGAAATCCCAGTGGTGGTTTCACAATTGACCATTACAAATTCACAGGAAAATGATTAATCTAGTATTTTGTATAGACTCGACCTTAGACGTGGGGACAACGTGGGCTATATTTGACCCTGAGAACTGATGACATAAATTGTCATTGTGCATGACTTTTGTCTCAAGTACAAAAGGGGATTTTAAGATTAAACCATGAGGTAAGGGTTAGGTTGAGAAGATTAATAGAATTCAGTTGTTGATCTCAGAGATTGAACTGATACCAAGGTGTTCCGTTCTCTAGCTTTGTGATGTTGCTATCTTCCTTTTCTCCAGGGCTGATTCCTGCCCTCTCTCTGCAGCAGCTCTCCTGTTGGCAGTTCCTACTCCTGCCTCGGGTTTCCCTTGAACCCTTCCATTCACCTGAAAACTGCTCTTTAGCAGTAAACACCCTGGTTTCCTTATTTAAATATGACTATCTCAGTCAAGAAGTCTATTTGTTACTTCTGTAAGCCTGGCTGCTGTGCAGTTATATCTTCTATTAAAGTCATTTTTACTTATTTTTTCTCACCTTAGACACTGATTGAGATTTATGGAGATGCTGAGGCAATGCTGGAGTGACACTCATGCCACCGAGATTCGGCAGTTACTATTGCCGTCCAGTTTGCTTTCTCTCTAGGTGTTCTTCTTAGGGGGAGTTGAAGCTCTTTGTATTTCATTTTTAATTTATTTTATGACAGTATAGCTTACATAAAATAAAATTCACCAATTATAAGTGTACGGTATGATAATTTTAACAGATAATATACAGTTGTGTAATCATTACTACAATCATTATTGGATTATAGGTTTTTTAAGCTTTTCTGTGAGAATGTTTATGTTCTGCTCTCTTCACAAATTTCAATTATACAGTAGTGTCATCAACTATAGTCACCTTCAGACCGTATTTGTCTTATAGCTGTGAGTCTGTAAAGCCTCTTATCTATATTTTTGGCTGACCCATTTGAACATAAGTCTCCAACACCCCGGAATACTTCAACATGCAACTCTTAAAAATAGGAAACTCTAAAACAGTGTGTGTGTGTGTGTGTGTGTGTAAATGAAATTACAATACCATTATCACAGCCAACCAAATGAACAATAATACTCATATCATCTAATAATCCGGTCCATATTCACATTTCCCCATTTTCCCTAAGACATCCTTTCAGCTTTTGCTTTCAATCTAGGAATGTTCAAGGATTATGCATTCTTCTAAACTGTAAATTAGGTCTAGAGGCTTGATTGGATTCATTCTAAACATTATTTACAAGCATGTTTTATGACATAATGACAAATACTTTATAGGGCATTCTGTTCAGAGACACATGCAGTCAGGTTGTCTCATTATTGGCAATGTCACGTTTAATGACTTGGTTAAGGTGGTGACCACTAGCTCTCTCCAGCATAAAGGTAAGTTTTCCTTCTTACTATTAGCAAGTAGTCAGTGAGGTGATAGTTTGGCACAGTGTGAATATCTTTGTCATCCAGTAGTCTCTCACGTAATGGTTTTAGTGACCTGATTGCCCTTGTCTGAATTGGTTGTTACACTGGAGATTGCATATGTTATTCTCATAATATCCCTCATTCTACGTGTATTAGCTGGCATTCTTTATAAAGAAGGACTTTTCTCATCAAGTAAGAATGAATCCCAGGCCCTCCTGAAAAGGCAGGATGAAAGTTTTAATTACCAGTTTTCAGAGTAAGGAGTTGGTATTACCTGCTGGTCTTGTACAGATATTGGCAGTATGTATTAGAGCAATATTCCTCCTTCCAGAAGAAGCAAATGAGTGTCGTGTCTGTTGTGTTCTCCCTGTATTAATGATAAACTCATAGATTCTTACTTATTCAGTGTTTTAAATTACTTGATTTTTGAATATAAGGTAGATGGTTTCATTGTTTGGTTTACTTTGGAAATTTCTAAGGGTTACATGCTATTAGTATATTCTCAAATAAACAAGATCTTTGATAAACGCCAACTTGGTATTTTCTGATCTGTAGAGCAGGTGAGCTCCAAATAAAACTTTTAAAGAATAGTGCTTTTGTTTCAGTTTTTAGTATATTTTCAATGCAGGGTCTCTAAGATCTTTTTATGTTTAATAATGTTAAATATCAAATACAAATCAGAGTTCTTTTCTTTTGGTTGTCTTCTCTCATGCTTTAGAAAACAATGATTTTGTTTAATGCCTCTTTTAAAATTATGTAAAAACATAAATTTTGCAGTTGCTAAGGTATATAAATAATAGTTCTGTTATTTTGATCACAGGATCTGTTCTCTAACTATAATTTTTGTTCTTCTAAATGGCATTTCCTATAAAGCTAAGTCAGTTTATTAATTTTCATAGGGAGCCATGTGTGGAAAGTGTCACATTAAAGAAAGAAAAGCCTAAGCTATTCCCCTCCTCTTTTCAATTCAAATTTGAAAGGGTGGTTTACTTCAAAGTGATTGCTTCAACTTCAAAAAACTTCCCTATTAATGTTGTTGAGCAAGACATTCCCAATCAGGGGTACTTAACTGAGCCACTGAATCCTCTATACATTGTAGAAAACATTTTATTGGCCAAAGTTTTATCCATTGCCAGTGGGGTAGGGAGTGGGATGGAAAAGTGGTGTGTGTCTTTGTGATCGAAAGTCTTTTCTTGATTTAAATACTATGTATCGCTTCAATTTAATGAATAAAAGTTGTACTAAACAAGTCAATATCACTACTTGGTGTGATAGACCTTTGTTAAATTGTCTTGAAATTGCTTTTAACCATTATGTTTGTCATGGACCCTAGCAAGCAAGATTGTTATACAGCACATGGGATTTTTTTTCTGATTATGTTAGCCCTTTAATGTCTCTATCCTACCAACGATTTAGATTGTCCTTCATTAAATATAGCAAAAATAATTATTTAAACAAGCCTTTTCCTTTAGGAGTTTACATCTGATTTAATTGACATAAATTGAAAATAATTATATCGCACTAATACTAATCTTTCCTAATGTTTCATGTAATTTATGGTTGTGGTTTCAAACATTCCTTGCCATGTATTGTGAAGGTATACTTTCTTTGTCATTAGAGCATATATAAGATCTAAAGCTTGTTTTTGGCCAGCAACATTTTGTTTTCATTCCTGATTAACAAGACTTTACACCAAACACCTTTCAAAGAAGTCATTTATTCTTACAACATGTTTATGAGGAAGCTGTGAGTGAAATAATATTATCTCTGCATTATAGGTAGGAAAGCAGGCACTTAGTTTTTGTACTTGTATTTTGTTTCCAATTTTAAGGGGAAAAATTTAAAGAGAATCTATAAAGAGAAGGGTAGAAATAAACCTATCTCTGCCCTCACACGTTGCCCCCACCGTAGAATTATTTTGAAGCAAATCATGGAGACTATATGATTTTACTTGTAAATATTAACAATTATCATACTTTAGAAAAATATATAGTCATATATATAGTCAATATATCATCAAAAATTCAGTGTTCAAATTTCCCAGTCCTGTAATTTTTAAATTAGTTTTTGAATCAGGATTTTGAAATAAAGGTTATATATTGCAGTTAATTGATTTGGTCTCTTAAACTCTAAATCTGTTGGAGGCCTCTAGCACTCTCGTGTGCTTTCTCTCTCTTTCTCTCTCTCTCACACACACACACACACTCTCTCTCACACACACAACTTACTGAAGAAATTGGGTCATTTATCCTACAGAGTTTTCCATAGTCTGGTTTTGTTGCTTGCATGTTTGAGTTGTCTTTTTCCTTTTCCCTTCTATTTTTGGCTCCGATTTAGGTTGGTTGGTTGGTTAGTAACAATATATCTTAGGAAATATTGTGTACTTTTATTGGGAGGTATTTAAAGATTTTTTTTTTTTAAGAGAGAGAGAGGGCTTGAGTTGGAGGAGAGAGTGAGCAAGGGAGAGAAAGTCTGAAGTAGACTCGCGCTGAGTGTGGAGGCTGATGTGGGGTTTGATCTCACGACCACGAGATGAGCCGACACCAAGTGAACCACCCAGGCACCCCATATTGTGAGCCATTTAATATGTCTGAGTCTTCTATTCATATTAACATCCACAGATGAGCATCATTCAGATCCTTTATTTCGTTAGGGATTGCAAACTGGTGATATTTTAATAGTCTTCATTTATTAGCTGGGAAACTTCTACTTTATCAGCTATTTGGTTGAGGTACAATTGTTGTAGGAAAGACTTTAACTAGTTACCAAAATAGTGAGGTGGTTCCCTTAGCATCCTCCAAAAGTGACAAAGGAGTTCATTTTTAAATATCATTATGAATTTATAGATTCAAAGACATTTCATGCATCAATCCATTACCATTGTTATTGACATTCAGGTGGTCCCATCTTTGGCTACTGAAAGCCTCTTCAGTTTGGTTCTTGAGTCCTTTTGATACAACCCTAGTAATCTTTGATTTCTGGAGGAGAACATGTTCTGGGATTATCCTGTACATTTCCTGGCCCAGGCTGAGAATCAGCCATCTCTGTAAAGAGCTCTGATTCCTTTTCACAGGAAAGAGTATTTAGAGACCATAATCTGGGTACATAGTAGACTTTTTAAAGGTCATATAGTCAAAAAGTAAGGTAAGAAACAGTTCATAAATCTAGTCCTGACTTAGTAATTTTCCATTATCACAGAAATCGAGTGGTTGAAGCACAGTTTTAATTCAAAATAATGAACAACCTAAAAAGAAACTTTCCTTTGATTACAGTTAACAGAGTTAACTGTATTTTGTTACAGCATTGAGTTCTCAGATTATATTTTTATTGACTTCCCTTGGCCGCCTCTGAGTACCCGCCGTCTCATGCAGTGGACAAGGTTGCAGTTCACTGTGTGCTGACTGACGAAGCAGATGCAGCCAAGGATTAAAATTTCACAGTGAATAGTCTCAAACCTGTCCACAAAGCAATAAAAGTTGGCTGTAAAGCCTCCCAAATCAACTAAATGGTTTGGGCAGAAAACTCTGACTTTGGATAGAAAACTGATTTCAGAACATCGGTGTCCTCATCTATAAAGAGTGGGATTAGGATCATCTCTGGGGTCTGAGTCTGTCAACCTAAAATCCTCATTATCTGAGTTGTACTTCTCTCTCGTTCGTTTATTCTTCAAATATATTTCAAATACAGTGAGTGACAGACAATATTTTAGGCGGTAGAAATAGCGGGAGCAAAAAGCTTCTTGCTTTCATACCCTAAAACACACCTTGTGTTTTCTAATCCATTCCTCGTTTGAGAAGTGCAGTTTTAAGCACTCTTCTTGATACTTTGTCCACAATGAAAAACAACTTGCATAGACTTTCTGACATTATCAGAAACTTTATTTGTTGAATGACTTTTTCTTTGACATGCAGTTTTTTAGTTGAAAAAATTCCCATTGGTTAAATTATTTTGGGTGATAAAATATAGTAAGTTAATTCAAATGATCTATTTTGTGTTTCATTTGCACCTTTTAAAAGCTGCTCATGTTTTAAAAATTTAGTGGTATTTATGGTTCTCAGAGTTAATGGAGTGTATAATGTATAGTATTTTTATATTATTGCATTATATTCTCTTAGAAAGATATAAATGATCCAGTTCATCAGAGTATCTACATAGCTATTTTCATTTGAAATGATATCTTGGTGTTATTAAAGATGTACATATTCATCTGTAAAAATCACACTTTCTTTATTTAAAAGTTGAATCCATTTTAATCCTACATACAAAAGGTAGTCAGAAATTTGTATCAAGATAGATTTGGATGGAGGGAAGC
The DNA here is from genome assembly GCF_024610735.1 of Ursus americanus. Taxonomy (NCBI): domain Eukaryota; kingdom Metazoa; phylum Chordata; class Mammalia; order Carnivora; family Ursidae; genus Ursus; species Ursus americanus. Next base: position 61,244,692 of record NC_142132.1, read on the forward strand.
ACAATTTCAACAAGAATAGTTCATATTTCATTTTTGTTTTTTTTTAAAATACTAATAGCAATAGAGGGTTCTCTTGCCCTCCTCTCCCACTGAGTCAGCCTTCAATAAATCTTATTGAGAGCATATTAAAGATTCTTCCTAGAGCTTAAGTCATTCTCTGCTGGTGATAATAAGCTTTCTATTTAAAGAGATGGATTATATGCATTTTCAGCCTCCAAGGATACCATTTAGGACACCATTTTGTTTTTATATTGTATAAATAATTACTTAAAAGAGTTAATTCACAAAGTTTATTACCACAGCATAGGAATGTAAAAAGACCCTGTTCTTTTAAATTACAATGCTGACCATAAGTCCATTATAACCCTCTGAAGACACTCACGTTCTTACATTTTAAAATTGGCAGGATAGACTGTCTCTAAGATGGTTACCAAATCCTTCCCTTTTGTGAGGCTCCACACCTTCAAAGTTACGTTGCTACTTCATGCAGCATACATTTTTTTTCCTCATGTTATTCTTGAATAAAAATTCCTTCCTTCAGGAAAGAACTTCTGTAGTACACAGTAGTCCCTTCCTATCTGCAGGGGATACGTTCCAAGACTCCTAGTGGATGCCCGATACTCTGAATAGTACTGAACCCTGTCTAGACTTTTTTTTTCCTAAACATACATAGCTCTGATAAATTTTAACTTATAAATTAGGCACAGTAAGAGATTAACTACAGTAACTAATAGAATAGAATGATTCTAACAATATATATAATAAAGGTTATGTGAATGTGGTCTTTCTGTCTCTCAGAATACGTCCTCGTACTGTATGCACCCTTCTTGTGATGATGTGAGATGATAAAATGCCTGTGTGATGAAATGAAGTGGGGTGAATGACGTAGGCACTGAGACGTGGCATTAGACTACTACTGACCTTGGGACCATATGTCAGGAGGATGGTCATCTGCTTCTGGACTGCGGTTGACTGGGGGCAAATGAAACCGCAGAGAGCTACAAACTGAGGATGAGGGGGAGCTGGTGTGTAAGGTGTTCACCTGCCCGTTTTTCAGGGAATGTATAGCATTTCTTTGTAACTCTTTGCTACTTCTGTGATGTCCGCATAGACATCATTATACGCGTATGTTGGTTTTGAGGTGTGACTATACATACAATCTTTCTTCACTCAATACTGAAAGAAGTGAGGAATTTCTTCTCACTCCTAATCAGCTTTTGTAACTGCCAGCTAAATATTCTTCTACACACACTACAGTAGGTTTAAACATATTAGTCTAGAACTGTTCTACCCATACAGGAGCTACTATGCACCAGTGGCTGTTAAGCACTTAAAATGTGACACATCCAAATGGAGATGTGCTGAAAGTATAAAATAGAGACTGGATTTTGGAGACTTAGTATGAAAAAGAATGTAAAAGATCTCAAAAAATGTTTTTTGCTCATGTTAAAATGATATTTTGGATGTGTTGGGTTACATAAAAAACACGATTTTAAAATACTGTGATAATTAATTAATACATAATGATTTTCACCAGTTTCATTTTACCTTCTTAATGTGGTTACTAGAAATTCTTAATTTACATATGTGGCTCACATATTTCTAATGGACAGCACCGCTCTAGAATAATATCAGTCATTATCTGGGGCGCCTGGGTGGCACAGCGGTTAAGCGTCTGCCTTCAGCTCAGGGCGTGATCCCGGCGTTATGGGATCAAGCCCCACATCAGGCTCCTCCGCTATGAGCCTGCTTCTTCCTCTCCCACTCCCCTGCTTGTGTTCCCTCTCTTGCTGGCTGTCTCTATCTCTGTCAAATAAATAAATAAAATCTTAAAAAAATATATCAGTCATTATCCAAGCAGCCAAATCCCTATTGTTGCATAAATAGATTGTTGTATTCCAGACTTCTTTTCCCAAAACTCCTTGGAAACTGCATGTAGATGCTAGCTTGTCATGTGCCATGGTGGTGCCTGAATGACTTGGGAAAAAGACTTTTCTACGTGTAGACACAATAAGCACCACAGTGTCATACCTAGTACCACGCAGAAAAAGTTTAAACTACCAACATGAATGAAACCATTGCCTTTGTTGTAGATCGTTGCATTCAGTGTTTAAAAAAAATAATTGTTATCACAAAGGTTATAATACTTCACGGATCTTTAACTAGAGCTTTGTAAATGAATGTTACATATGAAATAAATGTTAATGGAGAAAACCTCACTGCTTTGCTGCAGTAAACACTAAGTTATGGTTTTACTGCTTTAAGTGATAACACTGTATATAATGCCTGAATATTAGAATAACAAACATACTTTACTGATTCTTTTATTTCATTACTGTTGGAAATGTAGTTAACATAATTCACATTACAGTTATGACATGCTGTACTTGTTTTATTGCAAATTTTAAGATGTATATAAAAGACAGCAAACTCCTACTTAAACAGATCAAAGCAGGTTATGTTTTAATCTCATGTAATTTAAAGTAAGTTCTCTATGTAGCATACTTTGAAACATCACTCAGTACTTTTCATACAAAGCATTTTTTTTAATTGATTTGAGTCTGAATATTGAAAGTTCTCAAAATTACATATTTTAAATGACCAGCCATAAGATTTATAATTGCATCTGGTATAAGTATGGTAACTAAGCATAAAACATATATATGATCGTTACAAAAGTATTCTCTTGTAAAACACCAATTTTGTCTTAATTTTTAGGAAACCAGAATTCGGGCAATGGATAAGGATGCCAAGAAAAAAATTCATAATTTCTCTGTCATCAACCCTGTTGCTGGACAGGCTGTAACTCATGTTTTTGCAGTGGACAGTAGAGAAGATCTTCAGAAATGGATGGAAGCCTTCTGGCAGCATTTCTTTGATCTTAGTAAGTTGATGTTTGGATTTGCTAATAATGTATTCATGAAGCATGAAAAGATGCACAAAGCAATCTAAATATTAAAATTATAATCTTATGCTTTGTACCAAGGGTTTTTTTTTATGCTCTTGAATAAAATGATAGTATACCATCAATGCATTGATACCTTTTTCTCTCAAACTTTCCCCAGTGCCTGACTTCCTGTAGTTTATTATACCTTTGAATTCCTCATATCCCTACTTGTTATTTTGAAGTTTCTCTGGTCCTTAAAACAATTGGACAACATTTTTTCAAAATGTTGGGTTTTAACTGGTTAAGGAAGTGTGTTTGATCAAAGGGATAAGAAGCCATTTGAGTAGTAAAAAACTTCTCTAGGTTAGTGATTTGAAATGTTCAGGAGGCTCATGTAACCTTCTGTTAACTCCAGATTCATTATATCATCTTGGACATCATCCAAAGATTTTTTTTAAGCCATACATATGATTTTTCAGTTTCAATAATATAGCCCATGATTATAAAAACAATGTGATAGTAATATAATAGAGTTCTACTATGTAAAATATGGGAGGTTCTAATATTCTCAATTTAAGGAGGAATTTTATCAACAAGAAAATACTGAAGTCATATACTGAAAATGTAGACTATTGATAACGGCTATTTCTAGTCAAACTAAGCCTACTATTAGATTCAACTAGTATTTTATGCCTTTAGAATGCTTTTTTATAGAATTACAAAAGATAGCCATTTCCAAACGATAGAAAGTTGTTTCTGCAACTCCTAGAAATAATCCTACAGAAATTTTAGGACTTCTTAAGATCTGTTTTTGGGAACTTTATAAAAGAGTTAATACCTGCTGTCCCCTTCAGATTAATTTTTATAAGCCTACTGTGATGCATGACCTGGTCAAGTGTTTATAGTGATGGTTGGGGTGGGGGCAAAGAAGGGAACTAAATTTATTGATTACCTTCCACATACCATATGGCTTCATTTATTTCTCACAACAGCCCGGCAAGGCAGAAATGATTTCCCTCTGCTCTAAAGTTGAGAAAATTGAGGCCTGAAGAGATTGCTGGTTTACTGCAGGAAGCCAGAGAACTCCCTCTATAGCTTTCTGGAATTCTTTAGGACTTGTTTTACTTAAGTACTATCTCTAGGCACTGAATAGATGTTTAAATATTTCTTCCATGCTTATCAGCATGTACTACATTTTTTTTTAAATTTCAGCTGATCTTAGATGTGTAACTTAAAAGACAACAACTTCCTTTCGTTTGCTGATCACATCTGAAATTTTAACTGCTTTCCTAAATGCTCTGCTCTAGAGAGTTTGTCTTACAAAGACTGTATTATTTTTAGAAGTGATTCTGCTATTTTACATTTTTTATGTGTATAAAAACAGGAACAAGGGGTGAAAGGAGGTAAAAATGCAGAATATTATGGTCTGGATATCAACTACTACTAGATGGTCTCATGTTTTTATTCGCCAGATTAGATAAAATAATTTATCATGCAAAAATGGGGGAGTTGAGGGATACGAATCTCGTGATATTACTGTCAAAATAAGAAAGCAATGACAGCTAGGTTCTCACATCTGGCTACTTCTTTAGTATTTAATGACTTGTGGATAAAATCTGCCAAACTATGTAATCTTTTCAGTATAAATTCTATTAGATTTGTACTTTAGAATTCATTGTGTATGAAGATATGAAGCAAAGATGGAAATGTTTATACTATCCTAAAGATTGACTCGTAAATGGTAAGCGTAAGTGTACCTCTTGCGATCTTAGGCGAAATCTGATGTGTAGAACAAAGTTGAGGATAGATATTTAGGGCAGAACAAACTAAGAGTAATTTAATATTTAGAGCAAATTTCAGTTACTTGACTCTGATTAAGAGGAGAAAATCAGGATAATGAGAAAATTAAAAACCATGAGAAAACATTAATGGCACTAGGTCTGTTTAGCTTGCCGAGAACAACCTGAAGAGTGGAGTTTGGAGGCAAGGGGGATGTCATAGCTAATTTTTAATATTTGAGAGTTAACAAACATGTAAAAGAGGAATGACACTTGTTTTGGATGATCAAAAGGGGTAGTGCTAGGAGTGGTGGATCAAAGATAAAAATTTTTTCAAGTGTTTAACAATGTAAATATTGAATTACATAAGCAGCTTAGAATAACAGATCATTTTGACTGGGAACATTACAGCAAATATTATTGTGGTAAACATCTTCAATATACAGATTTTATGTGAACACAACATAACTTTAATATTTCATACTGAGCCTTTATTTTTGTGTTAGCACGTTGGTATCAGGTTTAACTGTGCATACTAATTTATTCACTGATAAAATAAATGTTTCCATTGTAAAATTGACCAGTGAACATATCACACTTGTACCTCTGACTTCAGTAACACATGGGATAATATGGCTTTATATTCCAGTCTTCAACATGATTAGTATTCTGCTACCAGTTTAACAATGAAAAGCTTTCATCTATCAATGTAGAGAAAATACTACACTTTATAATTTGCCTAACATTTGATGGAGAAATGTTTGCTAGTTCAAAGTATTTCATTATTTTTCTATTAGATAAGACCTTTTTTTTTCTGCCCCCAAGAAGAAAAAGCTGGCTTTTATATATTTATCTAAAAAAGGAAGTGGAGGGGAGGAATAAGTTATCAGATCTCAGATCCTTCTAGATTTAAATTCTGCAGAGCAACCTTTGAAGCCTCAAACTCAAGATTTCATTCCTTTTATGAGATGCTATGTGGGCTATTTTGAAATTTTTACCATATTCTATACTTAGCATTGTAGTAAAACATACTAAAAGGTTTTTTATGTTTCTTAGCTATTTAAGGTGATGGATTTAAAATTTATGCATATTACCATATAACCATGGCTGTATATTAGATTTAAAACAACAAAAATGAATAGATAATTTGACCAAACATGAAATGTCTTTTATTTTTAAGCTATGGAAAATAACTAAATTGGATATTGAGTATGGAGACTGAGAATATAATAAAAGGAAGAGAAATATACATCATAAATCATTCCAAAAAGGCACATGTGTACTACATTTACTTTTCTACAGATGTAAGATAGAGTATAAGAATAGTGGAGCTCAATAACCTATTTTAATAACACTAATATAGAGACACACAGTCTCTAGCACAGTTGTTTTCCAGCATGCAGGCACACAATAAACACAAAAAGGTTACAGTTTTTATATACACTCAGAAGAAATAAGCCTGAGCATTTTAAGATGAAAGTAGTAAAACATAATTAAAAGAAAAATTAATGTTGTCCACACTCTTGAATTTTAACTTAAAAATCAAAACAACTGATTGGAGGGGTTTTTTTTATTCCAAATGACTAATGGCTTTATTTAAAAACTGTCTTTCCTAAAATAAATTAGATTCAGTTAGAATTTTGACTGATGTGTCTTTATTGTAATAAGCTCTTATACACTTTTTACTTGAATGAAAATGCAGTGTTTTTCTAGAGTTATACAAATTTTGAAAAGCATAATCCTTTGAAGAAATAAATGTTAAATAAGCAATTCTTATTTCTTAATTAGAATTCTCAAAGTTAACACCATTTTTGAAAAGCACTCTTTCCTTCTAGATAACTCTATTTCAATTGATTTTTACCTTTCAACTGTCTTAAGTACTGGATATTTTTATTTAATATTTAAAAGAGGTGAACTTGTACAAATTTTGCCGTGAACAGACATTTCAGACCATTTAGTGAAATGCATAGTATTTAATAGCCTAGAGATCTTAGCTTCTTATATCTGTGCACAGAACTTTATTTTTCAAATAGATTACTCTTACGCTTAGACTTGGACTTTAAAATTATGGGTAGTACTAGGTTTTCGTGGCTTCCTTAAGGCAATGCTTTATAAATTCACTCTTATTTTTCATAGCAAAAAATATGTTGATATCTATTGAAAATGAAGTATACATCTTCACATTTATGTTTTAAACTAGCCTGCCTTTTTCCGTCTTTCTTAGGCCAATGGAAGCATTGTTGTGAAGAACTTATGAAAATTGAGATTATGTCACCACGGAAACCACCTTTGTTCTTGACAAAAGAGGCGACCTCAGTCTACCATGATATGAGTAAGTGGGGTTTGTCTTTTCTAAGCTGCAGGGTAACAAAAACAACATTGTCCATACTCAAGCAGCTTATTCTATTGACATTAAAATGCTCAAATTTTCAGGGCACAGTTAAAATGAATGAAAAAAGACTATGATTATAGACTAAGGAACTCATGTTTAATAGATGAATTAATACAAAATTAATGAATACACATTTTTCATAGTTTGAATGCTTAAGATCAAACAAAAATGTTAAGACTTCAAAATGAATAAGGGTGCACTGAAAATAAATATTAGCTGAGTAGCTGATGAAAATTCTGAAAATGTAAACTTGCAGATTCTAAAATATAATCATGTTCTGTAATTTTTTCTGTATTTTATTGAATTTGTTTTAAAGTGATGTTGATATATGAATATTAATAAATGTAAGCTTTCATCTCAGGTCAAAAAATTGGTTAAGTTTAATACTTTGGAAAATTTTGGATTTCTAGACTCATTAATATTCCATTTTCCCACACTTTGAAAGGGTATTTATTTCTCTGTGGGACTGCCTGAGTGAACATGCTGTGAACAAACACAGGTCAACATTAAATTCTATTTTGCCACCAATATATACTTCACACACACTTTAAAATGTTAGATTAAAAATGATACAACCAGTGATTCATTTAATACCAGTGATTCATTTAATAGACATTTGTCTCTGTTCTCTTATTTTTTCCCAAGGAAAAATTCATCCAGTATCCTTATCACCAAACTGGTATCAGGGCTTCACTCTGTTTCCTTGGGTTTCTGGTTTTGGAATTTTTCCCTATTAACAGAGACTTTGCTAGTCTACAGGAAAGGATGCTAATCCAGTTACACTTGTCCAAGTTTACATATCAGGCTTTTATGAAAAGGGAATCCACTCTTACCTAGAAGTCAGAATAGATTTTAAATCCAAGAAAAGTTATTTAATAAATATTTAATCTATAGAATTGAAAAAAAAATCCTGATGTAACGCCACTCCTTTGAAAACTGGCTTTTACTCATTTATTTAGGAATATATATATATTTGTGTGCGTGCGTGTGTGTGTGTGTGTGTGTGTGGTGCACAGTGAATGATCTCATTTTTTGGTTCTGTCCGTAGGGTTATATTTAAACCAAAACCACTTGCTTATCCAATGTGTTTTTGATTAACATTATAGATACTGGTTTAGAAAACAGTAACTCACTCAAAGTGTACACAGCTTTTAAATTTTTCCCCCATGTATTTTTCCTCAAAATTATTACAGGCATTGATTCTCCTGTAAAACTTGAAAGTTTAACTGATACAATACAAAAAAAACTTGAAGAGACAAATGGACAGTTTCTTATTAGTCAGCATGAAGAATCCTCACAACATCTTTGGGCCAGCCTCTTTGATGGTAATCATCAAGTGGTTATCCAGAAAAAGGTATTGTCTCCTGCAAGCAAGCAGTTACATGATGGGAAAGGGAAAAAAAGACGTGCTCCCCTTCCTCCTCCTGATAAAGCTCCATTCAGCTTAAAAACACAGAGCAGCACTGATCAATTGGTGAAGGACAACTGGGAAAAAACAAGTGTATCTTGGACCTTGCCTTTGGATACTAAATTATCAACCCTAATGCATCACTTACAGAAACCAATGGCTGCTCCTCGAAAACTTCCTGCCAGGAAAAATAATTTAAGTGATGGTGAACACATAGACACTAAAACCAATTCTGAAGCCAAGCCAGTGCCAGCTCCAAGGCAGAAATCTATCAAAGACATTTTGGACCCTAGATCATGGTTGCAGGCACAAGTATAGAAAATCCTTAATGTATAAAACATTTAACAAAATCTGTAACTGTTAGGCTTAATTCAGAAGCACTAGAGATATAGTAATATGTAATTATGTTGGTAAATATGATAGTGATTCACATCAATAATTAATAAGTTATTAGTTATAAAAAATGCTTTATAATGAAGAAATGGATTTCTCTTTTACTTCTGATCTTCTGACTATGAGTGATTTCCCCCGTAGAGTGCAAGAAGCAGTTTCTAGACAATATCCTAATTGTTGGCAGGGTTAATTTATTCCTAAATTAGAGCCAGCAGTGAGCAAGCACTAGGCAGAAGAAGGCATTAAAATTTCTTTGGGGAGAGACTGTCTAGTAATTTAAAATGTGTTAAATATGAGCCATATTCTCATTGTGAGAATTTTAATACTAATGGAATGTTTCAAAAGTTTTATTCAAACCACAAATTATAGAATCCACCCAAGAAAATTTCTTCTTAACATTCTGGAATTCTCATCTAATGGTTCACTGGCTCTCATCTATTGTTTAACTCACTAGTTAACTCACTGACCTTTCAAATTCCTGGGATAAATTTTGGAATATTAAATTCTTCATCTTTAAAGGGAATTTATAATGTGCTATTCAAAGTTGTTTCCTTGATGAGCCCTGAAATCCTGTTGACATTAACTCTCATAAGTGAAGCATAACATTTATTAGTTTAGAGAAAAGGTAAATGAAATGTTCTTTATTTCCACTTTTCTATGCATAGGGCTAATTTCCATTGTGACATTGGAATTTGGGGAAGTGAGTAGCTGATTAACACCTTAAAATTCATTTAATACTTATTTAAAAAGCAGATGGCCGATTCAAAAATATCAGAAAAGTTGGCCATGATAATAATTTTCAGAATTAATCCTTTTAAAACATTTTAATTAAATTTCCTTTTTCTAGTAAGGGTTGATGTCTGCTATTGATATTATTCATTAAAAGTCATATTCTTACAACAATGACTTCGGAATCATTTCCATAGGAGGTAATTTCCATAGCAACTAATCATAGTGACCCAAACAGGATTATGAAATCAAGTGAGGGATAAATAGCAAGAGATGAATACCTTAAAGGAACAAAAAATCCATTTTTAAAATAATAATGCTTCTTGTAAATAAGAGCTGAACAGTTTTAAAAATCAAATCAGAATTTCCAAATAAACCAGTTTCCATAAGGTGTCAGCAACAGCACAAAAAAATCTGAAATCACACTGAACCCTAAATGTCATTGCAAGAAATAAAAATATAAGAATTAAATTACTCCTCTCTGTATAATCTCTAGAGATCTTTCTAAAGCTCATGAGAACTCTATTTGGATCAGAACTACATTATTACAAAGTAAAATGAACACTTGACAAAAAAGTAACATTAATTTAAATGGAGCTTTTCATTATTTTTAGATAGCAGTCTTTCTTCATTTATATAGAATGATGTAACTGCCAGGTTACTTTTGTGTTTGCTGGGGACTCCTAGTAAGAATTGAGACTCGGGGGAGTAATGATACAAAAGGTCTCTTGTGACCCATGACACCAGGATAGACATAGTATTTGATGAGAAGGAAGCCTCATGTGCCTGCCTTAGAGGATTGTAGAGACAATCACATGCATGAAAACCTGCAAAGGTAGGATTAATTTGTTTTTTCTAACGAGAAGGCTCTCATAAATTCTGTTGTGATTGCCAATTCAGTAAATGACATATTAAAAATCTACAGGATATTATTGTTTGAATTTTTGTTTATTTTTTAAACCTCGCTTCTGTTTTTGACAGCATTTGTGACTGTCATTGCCACTAAATTATTGAGCTAGAAGATGCTGCAGGCAAAATTGTTTCTGAAACTGGCATCTAAGCATCTTTTTTTTTTTTTAGCCAAAGCCTTCCTTATAACAACCAGTGTTAAAACTTCCAAATTATATTCTTGTCATTTCCTCATGCATATTATATCAAGAAGGATTTAAGGTGTACTGGAAGGAGAATTTATTCATAGAGAAACTACCTAGCAGTTGTGCCCTCAGTGGGACACTTTGAAACCAGGCTGAGGCCCTTCCTCCTAGAAATATTTATGTGAAGCCTGACCAAGGACCACAGTTATTGAGGCTGTTTCTGGGGACGTATCTCACTGTATGCTACAGAGCCTTTGGGATCGGGCTGAAGGCTTCAGCTTCACTTCCTTTAGCGTGGTGGTCATTAAATGTTAGTTCACTTCCCCCAAAAGGTGTAATACACAGTGGGGGCTCCCTCCCTTCCCCCTTCCTTCCTTCCTTCCTTCCTTCCTTCCTTCCTTCCTTCCTTCCTTCCACAGTTAAAAAAATCTAAAAATACTTAGTTAAACACTTTGTCAAGGAGTTCGTCAAAAGAAGTATTTGTTTTCTCATTTCCTAAACCGGAAGTTTATGACAGATAAAAATATGTCATGTAATAAAAGATGTTTCAGCTTTTTATGAGCTGCCTTTTCACATTCCTTGTTTCTCCTTTTAATTTGTTTCTTGATATATGAAGACTATAAACTTGAAAACAAAGAGTTAGCTGTCAGATCTTGATAATAATATTATAATTAGAGAAACAAAGAATAGATATTTTATGATATTATGATAATTCTGATGATCTGAAGATAATGTCTTAGAAAATTACATTTACATTTCAAGCTCTGGGACATAAATTACTCACCACAGCATTAAGATAGGATTATTTTTACTTGCTACAAAGTGGTGAGCTTTTTATTTAAACATCTTGCCAAGGACAAAGAAGGCATTTTATTATTATAAACACACACGTCTTAAGGTAAACAGCCTTTCAGAATATCAGGCGTGCCCATTCTTGGTGAGTTTGGCTAAATCCTCCTTAATGTCTGCGGTGCCCCCTGACTTCTTTTAAATAGATGTGCATGTATATGGAAAACTAATTTCATTTATTATAAATGCCTTATCTTTACCCTTTAAGATCCTACTAAGTAAATTTTTCTGGTCCTGTTTATTAAAAATGGAGGCTGCCTTGCATTAGAGACGATTCATATAAGGTAGGTTAAGCAGTCAAGTATTTCCTTAGGCTTGTGTTCAGCGCCTCAGTCACCTACTGAGGAGTTAATTAATTCAGTCCAAAATGAAATTATAGGGCAGTTTGGCACAATTTATGTTAAATGCCATTTGAATGTAATCACCTGTGTTACCATGAATGAGGAACAACTGTACTAGATACAGACAGAACGCTGTACCAGGAACAAGAAGAGCAGTGCTTTGGCAGGGAAAATATCTGTCCTATGGTCAGAGTCTATCAAAAACCTTGTCTTTTTAAAGAGTGAATTATTGAACAGTAATTAAATTTTAACTGATGACTATTTATACAGTGTTCTGTTAGTCTTAACTACTGTGAAGTAGACAGTTGACTTTGTGCCCTTACATTTCAAAGACATCACTATTTTTTAATGTTTACATGTTTAATGTAACTGCTTCACTGCTAATAATAGTTCTATGAAAAAACGGTTTATTTTGGATCATGCATATTTTTAGTTAACACTAGAAATGTGGTTACCTTTGAATTTTTAAAAGACAAAATTTCATTTGAAAATACTCTAGGCGGTATTATTTTTTATAACATGCTTGTATAAGTGGCATTGTTTACAATTTTTATTTTTTAATTAAATGTAGGTTAAGCATCTGGATTAAAACATATTCAGGGGCCGCCTGGATAGCTCAGATGGTTAAGCATCCAACTCCTGATTTCGGCTCAGGTCATGATTGCAAAGGACCTGAGATAGAGCCCCCTGTTGGCCTCCGAGCTGGGCATGGCACCTGCTTGGGATTCTCCCTCTCCCTCTGCCCCATCCCCCAACACCACTGGTGCTCTCTCTAAAAAAAAAAAAAAAAGAAAAAAAGATTCTATTATGGGTATGTATTTTTTAAAGTGCCAAAGATTGGTAAGGAAGCCAATATCATGTGAGTAAAATTTCTATACGTTAAAGGAACTGATTCATGAAGACATTTGCTAGCTTTTTCTTTAGGTACCCTCTTCTGTGCTAGACTGATAGACGTAAACTGTAGTGAAATCAGCTTAATCAGAGAAAGACATACCCAAAGCTGGTGCTAATTATTGTAAGACTAATATTTGATAACCTTGCTTTAACTAATAATCATTAAGATGTTTACATATAATCCTTCTTACCGTATATTCTTTTAAAAATTCACTGATATAACCTTAGTTTGAGATTATTGATGCAGAATTTGCCCAGAGCTTAAGTCACTCTGATAATAAATTAGGGACCTAGGATACTCAGCTGCTGTTAGCCACAAGGAGACTTCTTATTCTAATGTACCTCCCTCGGTGCTTGATTTATTCCCATGGAGCTCCTCAGGGGAGGGGGAGAGGAATGAACAATCCCGGCTCAATTATATTGTTTCAACATTTTACTTCTGAATCTGAAACATGACCAGAAATATTTAACATTTCTTTTTCTAAAAAGCTTCCCTTTCTCTAAGGAGATTTATTACATAAGTATTTTTGTTTATCTGAATATAGGAAAAATACCGATCCTGGCATGTTTGATAATTGGAAAACTAGGCAAAATCATTCCAAATCTTACTGAAAATTGTGTTTTAAATGGCAGCAGTTTGCTTTCAGAGATATGGTAATCTCTTAATGTGCTACTGAAGGAGAGAGAGATTGAAAAGATCTTGTATATACATAATTATGCCACGTCATAAACAGGTTTCAAGATATTAAAATAGAATGTTTCAAACAGAAAGCAGAATCAGACCTATAAAGACAGAAGACAAACTGATGGTTGCCAGTGGGGAGAGAGGGCGGGGGTGAAGGACGAAATGGGTGAAGGGGGGAGTGGGAGGTACCGACTTGCAGTTGTGGAATGAGTAAGGCATGGGAATGAAGGGCACAGCACAGGGAATCTAGTAATGGTACTGTCACAGGAGTATATGGGGACAGATGGTGGCTACACTTGCAGTGAGCACAGCACAACCTATAGACTTGTCAAATCACTATGTCGTACACCCGAAACTAATTAACACTGTGTGTCAACTGTACTCCAAAAAAATGTTTTTAGATGGTTTTGTTGAAAATGGGTACTTTTCCGAGTGTTGTATTTTTATGTTTGTTCACTCAAAAAGCATTTTCTTTCTGTTTTTGTGAGTAGATACGTTTTTGTTGAATTTAGCCATCTTAATAAACATATCTTAATTTACTTAGTTGTGGCAATTTTCGTTTTATATTAAAGAGGAGAGAAAGCGTTAAGAAGAGCTATCTATCCACTTACCTCAAGTACTAAAACATGTGTTTATGTATATAAAATATAAATTATAGATACATATACTCCGTCAAGTCTTCGATCCAGATATTTTCAATTAGTTTTAAAAGATTCTTTTGTAAGTGCTGCCAGTGCTGGCAGAATAAAAGCGCAAACCTCCACAGCTGACAGAAAGCCTCACAGCCCCCTTCCAACCTGCCACACCCTGCTGGGCGCGTTCCTCTTGCTGCTCTCAGCATTTGGACATTGCCTCAGCAGGTTTCTGCTTGCTCATCATTTTCCTATGCTGCCCTCCCTGCCTAGAATCTCTCTCCTCCCTCTCTTCTTCATGCACTCTTCCCTCAGCCCGCAGCCAGCAAATTTTATTCATTCTTCAAAATGGTAGCACCTCTAACTTCCTCAAGACTCCATGCCCTCTTCAACCTCTCCACCAGGGTACTCACACTCCTTTCTTTGTGCTTTATTTATACCTCTACAGCCCAAGCCCTTGTTCAGTTTTGTGTTCCCTTACATATTAGTTTTGTGAATTTGTCCCCTGCATAACAAATTACCGTAAACTTATCAACTTAAAACAACATACATTCATTATCTCACATTTCTTTAGATCAGAATTCTGGGTGGGCTCCAGTGGGTTCTCTGCTTGGGATCCCACAAGACCGACATGAAGGTGTCTGCCAGCCTGGGCTCTCTAATCCGGAGACTCTGGAGGAAAATCCAATTCTAGGCTTATCTGTTATTCGGGTGTTGGCAGAATTCAGTTCCTAGTGCTTGTGGATTGACCAGGGGTCACTCTGCAGTTTTTGCACATGGCCCCCTTTTCAAAGATAGCAACAACTCATTAGGTCTGGTGAATTAAATCCTCCTCATGGAGGAGTTGAATCTCTCTGATTCAAATCTGTCTGACTTTGCCATCCACATCCAAGGAGTTATGTGAGTAGATGAAGCCCACCAGGATAATTTCCCTTTTCATTAATTCAAGATCCACTGATTAGTAACCTTAATTACATCTGAAAAAAATCTCTTTTGCATATAATATAATCATGGACATGATATATTCATAGGGCAGGACATCTTGGGGTGCCATTTTAGGATTCTCCCTATCACAAATTAGGTTTTTCAGGGACAGGGAGCATGTCTTATTTGACCTTTTAATCCTGTCACAGTGAAATGCTGATGGAGGAATAGCAATGGGTAAATATGTGTAGGGCATTGTGCTAAGCACACGATTTAACTCAGTGGCCCACTAAACAAATGTGGAAGACTTGCCCGGGGTCACATTGCATGTTAGTTAGGAGTGGGGATTCTACAATTAGACCTGGATTAACTTCTAGCTCTGCATGACCTCGATGTATGATTTAGGATTTTCTTTTTAACATAAAAAAAATGTTTTTTTGGGGGAGGGGTTTGGGTTTTTCTAATCTTTAAGGTAAAAATAGTATTTACCCCATAGGATACCCATGATTATTAAATAAGATAACACAGGTAACAAACATAAAGCTCAGGGTCTGGCATATAAATTCTTACCTGGTTTCTATAGTGTGACATACAACATTGTAGCAAATGTATATAAAGAAAGGAATGAGAAGATCCAGCTAATATATACACACGCATACATATACTCTTAAAAGAATTTTAACCCAGCCCTGTTTTTCTTTTTAACTTGTGAAAATACTGGATTTTAAGAGATATCTAAAAATGTGTCCTATGTTAGGCACTATTGGGGTTTGCAAAATCAAAAAGAATACTTATTCTTCAAAAGTTCCCGTAAGAGTTTGTAGAATCAACCATATTAGAGAATATTGAGGTGAGTTACTGCTTGAATTTGCATTCTGCATATCTAACAGTAATGTATCTGTACACAGACATTTAAAACAATCCCTATCTACCTGAGAAATTAGTTGAAAAGATAATACATAAAACAACAATATGCGATATAGGCTAGTATTCAGTATAACACAAATATCTAATTTTAAATGTTATGAGAGATCAGAGAAGGGTATGAGAACTTTTACAAAACAATTTTTCAACAAGTGCAAAATGCCTTGTATCATTTTACTACTAAAATGAGTTAAGCAATGCAAAATTATATGACTATCTTGGGACAATGTGATAGCAAGTTGTAACAGAAGATTTTTCAAATCTAGGAGAAATAAGTAAAGTAGAAGTCAGTTTATCCAGTAGGTTCCCGGAGGAGTTTAATTTTACAGCATTCAAATTTAAAGGGGAATGTAGTCATGAACGTTGTGGAAAAGAATGGATTAGATGAGACAGTGAGCCTGTTTTTAGGGTAAGATTCCATGGAACATGGTAAAGATTGGCATGGCTAAAGTAAAATTGGCAATAGGGGAAAGGTAAGATATGTTGGACCACGTGTAGGACCTTGAACGCCAGTTCAAGAAAATAAGACAAACTGAAGTAGGAAATGACATCAGCAGTAGAGCTGGCAGAGTTAGTGGGAAGAGTGTTCAGTTTATGAGTTGGTTGAAGGAGTTGGATTCTAGTCCTTGGTTTACCATTAACTAGCCATGTTGCCTGGGCAAGCAGTGTACTCCTCTGTCCAACTTTCCTATCAGTAAAACCGCTGAAATGGCTGTTGGTATTTGTCTCAAACTAATCTAGAGAGCCCGAGGCTCCTGAGTTGATACCCTTTGAGGTAGCAACCGGAGAGAGGGATGCCAAGAGAGTGAGCCTCTGATTCTCCCTCTCCCAGTTCAGCTGGAGCAGCTCCAAGTTGATCTGCCTTGTTTTATGCCCTCAGGGTAGTATCATAACAATCACCATTTTACAAATGAGTGATTTAAGGCACAGAACAATTAAGTAACTTGTCTAAGGTCTCACAGTGAGTGAGACAGGATTTAAACGTCATCATTCATGATCCAACGTGAGTGCTCAACTTCCTCATTGTACTCCCAGCCTCTAATAAATGTGAAATAGCAAAAAAGCATTAAGGACAATTTTTGCCAGACTAGCTTTCAAACTTTTCCCCTAGTGATGTGGTCCCTTGGTATATCCCTTCGTATTAGAGCCCAGCATGAAAACCCATTTCATTCTCAATAAGATCCAACGTATACTATTCTGGGCATGATGCTTGGCCCTAGGGAGGCATTCAGGAGGGACCTGCTTTGGGTATATGTAAACTTGAATCTACCACTAAGCTGTGAAAACATTATAATAGACATATGATGGGGAAGAAAAGATAAATTCCATCTAAGGAAATCAGGGAGAACTGGAAGAATTGGTATTTGAGCCAAACCTTGGAAAAAAAAAAAAGGGTGGGTGCATGGGGGAATTTATTGAAAGGCTACTGAGTCAGGAGTGAAGGAAGCCTGGGAAAGTTCGGACAGGACAAGTCAAGGTCCTCAGCAGCATAAAGTTGAAGAAATAAAGTCACTTTCTAGATCGTTAGAATAGTCTTTTAGAGGAGTGACTACATCAGCGTATTAAAACTGTTTAGTATTGGGGTTACAAAAATAAATCACAGAACTTTTGACATCTAGGCTGTGGATCTAAGCCAAGGGTGATTCGTGTTCACCATGGAACATTTGACAATATCTGGAGACCATTCTGATCGCCATGCCTGGGCGTTTGGGGTGCCGCTCAGATCTGTTGGGTCAGAGACCAGGGAGGCAGCTAACTATGAAGTCCTGTAGTTTGGGGCCATGCCTGGAGAGGAAAGGGCATTCTGAGCAGAGGGAACAGAACAAACAGTAGGGCAGAAGCATTATGGTGGTTTACCGTGCGTCTACAAATTCTTTGACACTTCTCTCCAAGGTGGAGCCTGGCTGCCCTCCCCTTGCGTTTAGACTGAGTGATTCGCTCCCAGCGAACAGACCACGGCCGAGCTGACGCTGGGCAGCAGCTTGTGACGCCAGGTCGTTATAAGGACAACTTGCCCCTAAGCGCTCTCTCTTGGATCGCTCACTTTGACGGAAGCCCGCAGCTACCCTCAGACGGTCCTGGAAGAGACCCAGCTGAAGGGCAACTGAGCCCTCCTCCCGGCGATGAGCACCACCTTGTGAATGAGCCACCTCGGGAGCAGAGCCCAGGCGTGACCAGCCTCCGGAGAAATTCCAAGCCAGAGCTCTCCAGCTAAGTGCTTGCTGAATTCTCGACCCACAAAAACTTACAGTAAGATAATCAATGCTGATGGTTTAACCAGTAGCTTTTGGGGGGTCATTTGTTTCCACAGCAATAGGTGGCCTCAAAAAGCATGAAAACAGGGTATGCCGAGGGCCTGAAATGGGTTCGTTGCATGTGGCTGGGGATTAGTGAGAAATATGGTGGAGGAGGCAGTGGCGTCAGATGAACTGCCTTGAATGTCGGGTTGCAGTGTTTGCCTTTTGTTGAGGTTCTCCTGAAATGGGCCCTTGGGCTTAGCGCACCCAGATCACCTGTGACCCACTCCGTTAGAGCAGGGAGGGCCGGAGTGGTGACCGTCCGCACTGGGGGAGCACGCTCGCCGTGTCTCTCCAAGAAGTAAACCAGTGGCCTGTACTTGCCAGCGCTCCCTGTGAAGTCCCCACCGATGGCAGGGGCTGGTTCTGAGTCAGGCTTTGTCACTACAAGGGTGCTGAGAGGACCAAGCCTCCCCTGGCTTGATTTAAAAAAAAAAAATTAAGAGAAATAACTTCTCCTATGTATCCAGGTCACTAACATGACACCATTGACTTGATTCTTCTTACCTCCCAGCCTCTTTGCAAGGAGAAGGTAACTCATTAAATTGCTTCCACCTGCGACATCTGAGCATGACTGAGTTTATCAAATTCTCTTTCCAGTAGGCAAGAGGGAAGGAGAGGCCTGAAGGGTTGTGAAGAGTGACCCAGAGCCGCGAACAGATTGAAGGGAGGAAACATGCACAGGCCCAGGGCAAACCTCATGCGTCCACACCAAGCCCTTTGAACGGAGTTCATGATTCCTGCTCCCCTCTGTGGGGAAATTCAACTGTAGGGGTTTTTTTTGTTTTTTGTTTTTTGGGTTTTTTTTTGGTGACTTGTGATTCTTGTGCTTTTTAAATAGTCAATTATGAGAGCAATGCTGACATCATCCCCAAATGAGTCATTCAAAGTTTCTTCAGGAAATTAGAATAGTGTGCCCAGGATACTTCCACACCTTTGCTATTTCGTGCAGCAAAGCATCCCAAGAAATGAAACTCAATAAAAACGCAGAGATAGGATTCCACTTTAGATTGATTTCAACCCAAATCAATTACTAAAATAAAATGCTTAGAATGGAGAGCCCGGAATATGTTGGACTAAATGTACCACAAGCCTGATCAACACCAGTGAAAATACTCTGTTGTTTAACTTTCTGCCGTGAACTTCCTGGGACATAGTGGACGACTTGTATTATTGATGTAATTGGGAAAACACGACAGGCATGCAGCCAATACTTTACTAGTCCCCATCATACATGGGGCTCTGCTGGCTGCCCGGGCAGGGGAAGATGAGGATGAAGGCTAGTCTCTGTCTTCATGGAGACTAGAGATTAGTTGGATTGATTCATGGGATTTAGTTCCAGTGCCAGAAAAAAAACCACAAGTACTCTTCTGATCAGTAACCAGCATTAAAATGACAAGCGTACAATACCATGCTTTTGTTTCAGCCGCAGGACCCCATTTCCAAGCAAAATCTTATGTAGGCCTTTTAATAATAAAACAGATCACCGTGCAATTACTCTGGAGTGGGAAGGGAGTAAGGAGCGCATGGCCTCCGCATCCTGCTCCCTACCTATCCCACTCGCACAGCCCCAGAAGCTGCTCTGTAGGACCTTGGGGTTTCCCACAGCAATTTGAAAACTGTTAGTCTAATGCATTCCTTGAGTCTTAGTGATGTGCTGCTAGACATTCAATTTAGAAGCTGATGAGCTTTAGACTAACTCCTCTTTTTCCTTTTTGCAATTAGTTGGGACCTTCTAGAAACTTACATTTGGACTGCTCAGCGCTGGGTTGCTCAGTTTACAAAACTAAGCAAATCTGAATCCAACAACACACACACACACGAGGGGGGGCAGATTTTTCAATAAGAAAGAAAGAAGCTATACTAATTCCAGCACATATAAGATTTAAATTTGATGGGTTGTGTTGTACTCCTGTTTTTGAATTCTGTGGTGGAGGGAAGAGGGCACCCAAATCTCTCTGTCTCCCAAGGGCTTAAATGAGCCCTCAACGGATTCCTGGGACTATGAATTAAGGAGAGAAACTGTCTCATTAAACGACACGTCCTTTCCTCATAGGCTGATAGCCACATTCCCTGTTGTGTCAATTTGCATTCCAGTGAAGAGACCGAAGGATGCCAACAGGTTTACTCCATGACCACAAAGTCTCCGTATTTGTCCCCTTCAAATCAAGAGAATGTTCCTTCGTCAATCCTGTTTCTAAAAATCGCTCACTTAACTTGTCCTTCTTTAGCAAAACTTTATTGAGATACGAAGAGGGGAACTCTTTTTGGAACTTCACAATATCTAAATACATTAAGTAGAAGCTTCAGCTGAATTATAGACGGTTTACCAAGTGAAACAAAACAAGGACAAGATACACACGTACATGTCAAGAAGAGGCAAGCATGGGCTCCCCTAGAAGGGGAGGCAGGCACAGAGAAGAGAAAGCGAAGACGTGATGGCCCAGCTCCCTCCCACAGGGGGTCCCACGTCACAGTCTCTGGCCAGCGCAGTGCTGAAGGCATCCAGCAAAGGGCTGAGTCCTGGGGGTGGGGGTGCTGCCTTCATCCACTGACCTTAGGCCGGTCGGCGTAAGTCCGCTAAGCCCCAGACCCTGTAAAAGGGTAATGATAGGACCTTCTTCAGAGGGTCATTGCAAGGATTCAATGAGAAACTACAAATAAAGCTATCTGCAAAGTTCCAAGGAAATAGTGTGGGTCCAATCAATGTTAGCTGCTAAGGCTATTCTCACCGTCCCAATGCCTGAAGTTGTTCAAAGCACAGAAAACGTCTGATATAGCACTTAGGAGACAACCCAACTCGGGGTGGCTGCAAGGTGAGGAGCCAGGGGTCACGTGTAACGGTATTAACATGGATTGTGAAGTTCTGTTAACCCGGGCTCTTCCTAAAGGAACTCCTGCTTGGATGTCCCAACACCATTTGAAAGCGAGACAATGGTTTTGCCAGGAGCCTTTTTTAAATCAGAGCCAGAGGAACTGTTGCAATCAAATGCTCATCAGCTCCGGATGTGCACCTCAGTGCCAGTCAACTTGGAGAAGCTGCCAATCAAAAACGTGAGTTTTTATTTTTACTATGGAGGTCTTTTTTTAAGAATAATTATAGAAGCGAGGAATGGCAAGTAAATTATAAGATGAAGCAAGAGTCATCTGAAGTTGGCACTGAAATCAGAAATGTGGGTAGAAAACTAATGAGAACAGGGAGGCAAAAGCAAGGGGAAAGACATTAGCAAGATTTCTGGGGAGTTGGGGATGCTGGTGGTGGCGGGGGACTCTTGACTGACCGCTGACCAGTTAATGGTTTACCAATTAAATTTGACAGACGTTTGGACTGCGAATGGTAAGATTTCTAATGAACTTAAGGCAAAAGAATATGTGGTAAAATCTATACTTTTGTTTAACTCTCTTCAGTAACTAACAACGCCTGTTTTCTTTAACTCTATCTCTGGTTTGAGATCATTGTTAAATAATTATGAAATATAAATAGAACCTTAGCATCTTGGGTGTATTGGTTGTTGAGAAATCTTTCTCTAGAGAAAATATAACTTCACAATTGTACTTATTTAGGTCCCTTCAGGCTGGGAAGGAATCTCGAAGGCAATCTACTTCAACCACCTTCCAGAGGCAGAAGCCACTCCCAGGAGTCCATCGTATCTGTGAATCGCTAGCCTGTATTTGACAGTTTTGTTTGGGTGTTTTTTTAAAAAAAATCTTACATTGTTTTTAGAACATTCAGCCTAATTTCTTGTAAGTTCTAGTTCTAAGAAAGGTCGAACATACAAAGACGGCTCATCTTTCCTGAGACTTGCAACTTTTTCCACTGACTACTTTGTGATTCTGCTTGGGGGTGATTTTCTGGGTTTCTCCTTACCTTTGTGGGACTAAAGGTGTTTTTTTTTTTTCAACATAATAGTAATCAAGTAATTTCCAGAAACGGATACAGCCAGCAACCTCCAAATTCCTCTTCACGTAGCATCTCAAATACTTCATTAAAATGATGACGCCAAACTTAAAACACAATGTGGCGTTTCTCTGGCAGAATATAAGCTTCATGAGGGAAAAGACGCGTGTTTTCTTCTTGTATTCCTAGCACCTAATACAGTACCTGACACATAAGAGGCATTGAATGAACACATGTCAGAGCTGGCACTGTTTATTATTTTTCATTCACCGTGTACCAGTAACTTCTTTTAACAATGTCTACTATTTAGACAGTCACTTCATTGTTCATTAGTACATGACTTTGGTAAGTATGTCTCCTGTGAAGAGAAATAATTTAACAAACTCTTATGGCATTCAATACTGATATTTCAGTTACTCAACTAATCCACCCACTGATAGAGTGAACTTTGAATTAAATGCTTTGAAGAATAAAGTCAAGTAAATCTTGATAAAAATCAAAGGCTGCGGAAATCTTGTTTGACAGAAGGCATGAACAAAAATGCTAAAATGAATACTGTTTGAGGAGAAACACTCATTCTACGGCAGACTATGAAGAGTAATAGTTCAAGAGTATGAAAACGCCTGTGTGATCAAAAGGCAGAAACAGCTTCTTTTTACTATGCTTAATATTCCAGGACTCATGATATCCTGCCTACACGAGCACCTGTCTTTGTGGTAACTCAAAGTATTTGAACACCTTATCTCATCCAACCTCAAATTTCCTGTGAGGTAGGTAAGTGCTGAGAGCTCTTGGTGCTGTTTTCAAGATGAGGCAAGTGAATTTGAGAGGCTGTTTACACACTCCAAATTTCACAGAGCTCTGAGGAGGAAGTGAAGGTAAGAATTAGCAGTTAATTCCCAGTCATAGAAATCAGTGTCAGAGCTTGAAAGGACATTGCCAAGACCCTGGTCCAATGTGGGCTTTTCTGATAAGATTTATTTGTGATAACTTGATTCACTTCACCAGCCACACAAATTTTATGTGATTTTCTAGTTATAAAAGTAATACAGGACATAGTAACACGTACATACATCTATGTAATACATGGTACCGATGGGTATGAAATTTAAAAACAAACAAAAGACATGTATTAGTCTCTCCTTTTATATCCCAGCGCCATTTTTGAAGAATCCCATTACCCAGAGGTAACCCTGTTAACTGCTTTTAATGTATATTTCCAAAAATGTCCTATGTATCTAAAAGTGTGTGCATCTATCAATTACATCTTCCACCTCTTATTAAATAGCTACACTTGGAAGTTCAATAATCATTCCAAACTTAACATGACCTTCTACTCTTCTCTCCCCATCCTGATCTTGTCAGTTCATCTGGAGAATACCAACCCCATCCCCCTAGTTTCAAGGGTCAAGAATCTTAAGATCATCCTTGGCTTCTCTAGTTCCTCCCTACTCCTTGTCCAATTCATCAGTAAATCTTGTTGGATGTACGTCCAAAATACGCCCAGAATCCAACCACTTATCACGTCTCCATTACTTCCACCCTCACTCAAGCCACAATCATCTCTTGTCTGAATTATTACAATTGTCTTCCAACTGGTCTCCCTACTACTATTTAGCTTCCTATTGTGTATGCTTAGTCTAGCAGACAGAGCGATCCTGTGAAAAGACAATTTAACATACAATTGTGTATTTCTTCCCTACTCAGAAACCACCCAAAGGCTCTCCATTTAATTCAGAGTAAATGACAAACTTCTTACAATGACCTACAAGACTCTACATGATCTGCTGACCCCTTACCTCTCTGATTTTATCTCCTCCCACTCTTGAGACCCCTCACTCCCTCTGTTTTAGACAAATGGGCCTTTTTGCTCTCTTGAACATGCAAAGCATAGTCCTGCCTTGGGGCCTTTGCACTTGCTGTTTCCTCTGCCTGGAATGTTCTTGCCCCCGTTTTCTCTATTTCCTTCAAATTTTAATGTAAAGGTAACTTTCTCAAAGAGTCCTGATCGCAACTCATATAACACCCTTCCCTGCTTTAGCTCTCTCTTACAATTCATTTTCATTGATTTATCTTAGTTATCACTCTCTCAGAGGTAGATTGTTTCCAAAGATGACTACAACATTAGCTGCCATCCCACATGCTCTTTTCTGAGGTGACATTGCCACTCCCCCATCGAGAAATGGAGTCTGTTTCCCCACACTCAGGTCTGGTCTTCTGCCTTTGAAGTCTGGAGTGCTTCCTCTTGGAAGCCTACAGACAAATAAGAAGATCAACTACCCTCAGACCAGCAAGCCCAAAGGAAGCTCAAGCTAGCCAAGTGATGAGAGGCCACATATGGGTAAGTACGAGGGCTCTAGACATGTAAATAAAGCCTTCTTGACCTTCCTAGCCTATCATAGCCATCAGCTGAATGGAGTCAAGTGAATGACCTGGCCAACACTATATGGAACAGAGCTGCCAAGCTGGGCCCGTGAATTCCTGACTCAGCATTCCTGACTCAGAAAATAAAAAGTTGTATTTGAAGACATCATGTTTTGGGATAGTTTATTAAACAGTGGTAGGTATACAAAACATTTCCAAAGTGGAATGTTAAGTTCTGTAAGAATGAGGATTTTTATTCGTTTTTGTTGACCATTGTATCCCTGCTCCCTACAATAATGCTTGGAACAAGGTAGCAAGTCTCAGTTTCATCCCTCTCCTAACAGTTCCCTAGATAGTTGGTCTAGAAAATAATGCTTAGGCACAAGTGAGCCCTTAAGATACCCCCTATTTTGTTCCTTGCTTTCCTACACAGTATATTAAAGAGGGTTCCCAGAATGTCTAAAACAACATTTAGCTTCCATGTACTGGAAGTCTAGCCACTTCCCCTTAATTATGTGTAACCTCCCACTCAAATAGTGACAAACCTATTATAGCCATGGCCGATTTAATCCTCACAACAACCCGATGAGGGAGGTATCATCATTATTCACATTTTATACATGAGGAGACTGAGGCTTGAATAGGCAGCATAACTGGTCCAAAGTCAACACTTTGGACATGACAAATTTGAATCCTTCCTCTACTGCCTCTGTCACTGATACCAAACTCATTACCTTTAAGGGCTACATTCTTATATTCCACTGCAATATGGGGCCAGCAATCTTGAAACTATCTTCTATGCATTCTAGGCTTGAACAAATGATACCTATGCTGAGGATAATGGGATCCAGGTTTCTACAGTTGGGTTGCAAGTCTGAGAAGGGGAAGAGTAGAATATACCCTGTATTGTTGGATTGAAATTGGAAGTGGCACGATTAACTCCTTTTTCTTACATATGTATATCTATATCCTAGCTCTATCCACTGTGAAGGCCTGGGTATAATGACCTCCCAGTATCAGTGAGTGTACCTGGTGCCCAGATCTTGGTTCTAATTACTCTCCTCCACTGAAAGAAACCGGAGTTCCTTGTAGAAATGGCTGACACTGTCGCTAGGATAGGGACAGCACAAGATGAGTCCGGAATACCTTGTTGCACCAGAAAATGTGGAAGTGTCCCAACAGCCACAGCTGGAACCATGTGAGCAACAAAATCAAGTAGTATTAGATTATAACACAAAGTATAAAACAAATATTCATAAATCCATACTGTCATAAATCAATGAATAAATAAATAGCAAGAGAAGAATTCCAATGTATCTTCATTTATGTGATACACACACACACACACACACACACACACACACACACACACACATATATATACACAATTTATGTAGACACTCCGTTCTCCAGGAGATGGAGTATAACTCTCCACTCCTTAGGCGGAGGCTACACGGAGTGACTTTCTTCCAGAGAGAACAGTATGGAGAGGAGAAAGAGCAACTTCACCATGCTGAGACTCGACAAACTCTACCTCAGCCATGTGAGCTCTTTTCCTTGGCCCCTGTTTCTTTGACATACCCCCAATGACTGTGTTTTTTTGTATGAGTGCTTTCTTACTTTCTGGTACCACAGAATTCTGCAGGCTATCTGTGTATTTCCTGCCCTAGTTCTAGAATCAGCATTTCTTCAAAGAACTCTAGTTTCTTTTACTCATTGATACTGAGTATTCTTGCTTGCTTCTAGATCTCTCTGCTGACAGAGCAAGAAACTGGGAACACATGAATGTATCCATATCTATAAATATTTCTATCTATAATCATGTATTTATAGTAAGCTCAACAGGAGTTTACACTTACGTATACAGCTCGAAACCATTACCACAGAGATCAGTCTAGCCACTTCCCCTTAATTATTTGTAACCTCCCACTCAAATAGCGACAAACCTGGCTCCCACGTCCACCACCAATTTACCTAATTGTTCAATTCCAGTGTGCATGTATCGTGGCAGCCAGTCTTTTCAATTTTAATCATTGTAATGAGTAGGTACTAGTATCTTCCTGAGGTTTCCATTTCCATCTTCCTAATGATTAAAGATGTTGAGCATCTTTTCATGTGCTCATTTGCCATTAGTGTGTCTTTTTTTGGTGATGTATCTGCTCAAGTTTCTTGCTCCTTCAAAAAACTGAATTGTTTGTTTTCTTCTTCTTATGTTTTGAAAGTTCTTCATGTACTCTGGATACAGCCCTTTCCCAGATATTTGGCTTGCAAGTATTTTCTCCCAGTGTGTGCAAATACCTCCCAGTGTGTGCTTTGTCTCTTCGTTCTCTGAACAGTGTTGATGCAGTTGATTTATGTTTTTTTTTTAATTTTAAGAATCATATTTTTGGTGTCGTATTTACAAACTCTGCCTAACTCAAGATCGCTGAGGCTTTCTCCTATGTTTTCTTCTAAAAGCTTAATAGTTTTTATGTTTCACATTTGGTCTCCGATCCATTTTTAGTTTATTTTGTATACGGTGTGACGTATCGGGCAAAGTTCATTATTTCTTTTTTTTTGAACTAATATGAATACTTTTATTTTATTATTTTATTTTATTTTAATTATGTCCAATTAGCCAATGTATAGTACATCATTAGTTGTTGTTGTTTTTTTTAAGGTTTTTTAAATTTACTTAAGAGAAAGAGAGAACACGAGCGGGGGGAGGGGCAGAGAGAGAAGCAGGCTCCTCCCTGAGCAGGGAGCTGGACGGACATGTGGCTCAATCCCAGGACCCCGGGATCATGATCTGAGCCGAAAGCAGACACTTAACTGACGAGCCACCGAGGCACGCCAACATCATTAGTTTTTGATGTAGTGTTCAACGATTCATTAGTTACATATAACACCCTGTGCTCGTCACCACCTGTGCCCTCCTTAATACCCATCACCTGGTTACCCCACCCCCACCCCCTCCCTTCTGTAACCCATGGTTTGGTTCCCAGTGTCCAGAGTCTATCATGGTTTGTCTCCATTTCTACATGTATATCCCGTTATTCCAGCCCATTTATTGAAATGACTACTCTCTCTCCACGGAACTGCCTTTGCACATTTGTAGAGAATCAGTAGCATTTGTAATCATTCATAAATCATTTTGACTTGGACACTCTCTATTTTGTTCCACTGATCTGTTGTTCTGTCTTTACAACAACGCCGTACTCCAGCTTTGTAATAAGTCTTGAAATCAGATTGTTAGTCCTACAGCTTTATTCTTTTTCCAAGTTGTTTTGACTGTGTAAGTTCCTTTGCATTTCCATATGAATTTTAGAATCAGGTTGCTAGTTTCTACAAAATTTCCTGCTGGCATTTTGATTGAGAGTCCATTTAATCTATAGATTAATTTGAGGCCTTAAACAATGTGTTGGGAAGTATTACATCCTCTTCAGTTTTCTGGAAGAACTTGTATAAAATTTGCATTATTGCTTCCTTACATGTTTCATAAAATTCACTAATAAAACCATCTGGGCCTGGATATTTTTCCTTTGAAAGTTTCTTTGAAAAATTTAATTCCTTTAATAGATGCAGGGCTACTCAGGTTATCTATTTCTTCTTGAGAGAGCTTTCATAGTTTGCGTCCTTCAAAAAAATTATGCATGTAATCTCCGTTGTTAAATCTATTGATACGACATTGTTTGTAATATACTTTAATTCTCTTTTTAATATCTGCAGACACTATTGGTGTCACTTTCCTCAATCCTGATATTGATTATTTGTTTCATCTTTTATTTTTTCCTGATCAGTCTGGCTAGAGATTTATTAATTTTATTGATCTCAAAAACCAGCTTTTATTTTACCGATTTTCTTTATTGATTTTTGTTTTCAAGACCACTGATTTCCATTTAATTCTCTATTATTTCCCTTCTGCTTGCTTTGAGTTTCATTTGTCCTTGATTTTCTAGTTTCCTGGTGTGGGAGCTGAGTTCACTAATTTGAGACTACTTTTCTTTTCTATTATAGGCATTTAGTGCATGAATTTCCCTCTAAGCCTGGCTTTAGCAGCGTCTTACAAATTTTGACATGCTGTGTTTTCATTTCGTTCAGTTCAAAATACTTTCAAATTTCCTGTTTCATTCCTTCATTGATCATAAGGTATTTAGAAAAGTGTTATTTAATTTCCTAAACATTTGGAGATTTTTCTATAGATCTTTCTGATATTGATTTCTAATTAATACCACTGTGTCAAGAAACATACATTGTATAGTTTGAATACTTTTAAATGTATTGAGATTTACTTTGTCGCCCAGAATTTTCACTCTTGTTTAGTGTTTCATGTGTGTGCACTTGAAAAGAGCATCTGTCTTCTGTCATTGGATGGAATATTCTATACATGTCAGTTAAGTCCAGTGGTTGATTGTGTTGTCCGAGTCTTCTATATACTTGTTATTTACCTTTTATTTACCTGTTTAGTCAATTACGGAGAGATAGATATTGAAATCCCTAACTATAGTTCAGATTTATTTATTTCTCCTTGTAGTTTTATCAATTTTACTCATAATATTTTGAAATTCTGTTAATAGATTCATAAAAGTTTAGTATTTTCATATCCTTCTGATGAACTGATCCCTTTATCTTTGTGAAATGAACTTCTTTCTCCCTGTCACTGTTTTTGCTCTGAAATCTACTTCATTTGATATTAACATAGCCACTCTGGCTTTTTTTCAATTAATGTTATCATGACACATCTCTTTTTAGCCTTTTACATCCTTGTACATTTAACCCCATTTGTTCTTTATATTTAAAATGTGCTTTCTTAGACATTATATAGTTAAGGTTTTGCTTTTTAATCCAGTCTGACAATCTCTGCTTTTTAATTGGGCTGTTTACTTAGACAACTATGTTTAATGTGGTTTTGATATGATAAAGTTTAAGTCTGTCATCTTGCTGTTTGTTTTCTCTTTGCTCCATCAGTTCATTGTTCCCCTCTTCCTTCTTTCTTGCCCTGTTTTAGATTAACTGAGTATTATAATAACAATTATTATTACATTTTATTATGCTTTTTGATTTATGAGCCATAACTCTTGTTTTAGTGGTTCTTTTAGACTGCATAGTAAAGACCATCTTTTTAGATAAGCAATGGGATTTCTCTGATATATAATGCCTGTCTCTTAAAACTTGTACGGAAATAGCATTTTTGGGTATCTACTATGTGCTACATAGCATTCAGCACTTCAAATACATATACTCATATAATACAACAAAACCGTGAAAACAGTCCCAAGAGTTTCACAGACATTTGCTTAAGGTTACACAGCTAGTAAATTAAACTACTCTTTCCTTAGCCCTGGATCTCTGAGTCTTAGTAAATTCAAAGTAGTGATCTCAAATCAATACTATATATGGTAACTTTTATCTGAAATTTATTTTGTGTTGTTTTTATTGTTATTATTTTAACTCACAAACCTGTTTATGGTAGCTTCAGCATTAAAGATTTCCTTGGATTTTTTTAACGTTTATTATAATTAAATTGTTATAATGCTTTTTCATTATTTATAGTTATTTTTATTATTTCTATTTTTATTTTATTTTAATTCCAGTGTAGTTAACATACAGTGTTATATTTGTTTCAGGCGTATAATATGCCGATTCAACAACTCCATATATTATCCAGTGCTTATCAAGATAAGTGTATCCTTAATCCCCTTTACTTATTTCACCACCACCCCCAACCACCTCCCCTTTGGTAACTATCTGTTTGTTCTCTATAGTTAAAAGTCTGTTTTTTGGTTTGTCTCTTTTTTTCCCTTTGTTCATTTCTTTTGTTTCTTAAATTCCACGTATAAGTGAAATGATATGGTATTTGTCTTTCTCTGACTAACTTATTTTGCTTAGCATTATACTGTCTAGAGCTATCCATGTGGTTGCAAATGGCAAAATTTCATTCTTTTTTATGGCTGAGTAATATTCCATTTTATATATGCCACATCTTCTTTACCCATTCATCTATCGGCGGACACTTGGGCTGCTTCCATAATTTAGCTATTGCAAATAATGCTGCGATAAACACAGGGGTGCATATATCCTTTTGAATTAGTGTTTTTGTATTCTTTGGGTAAATACTCAGTAGTGTGATTGCTGGATCATAGAGTAGTCCTATTTTTAATTTTTTGAGGAATCTCCGTACTGTGGTTGCAGCAGTTTGCACTCCCACCAACAGTGCATGAGGGCTCCTTTTTCTCTATATCCTCACCAACACTTGTTTCTTGCATTTTTTATTTTAGCCTTTCTGACAGATGTGAAGTTATAGCTCATTGTGGTTTTGATTTGCATTTCCCTGATGACGAGTGATGTTAAGCATCTTTTCCTGTGTCTGTTAGCCATCTGTATGTCTTCTTTGGAGAAATGTCTGTTCATGTCTTCTGCCCATTTTTTAACTGAATTATTTGGGTTTTTTGGGGTAGTGAGTTGAGAAGTTCTTTATATATTTTGGATACTAGCCTTTATCTGATATGTCATTTCCGAATATCTGCTCCATTTTGCTGATTGTTTCCTTCCCTGTGCAGAGGCTTTTTATTTTGACGAAATCCTAATAGTTTATTTTTGCTTTTGTTTCCCCTGCCTCAGGAGACAGAGCTAGAAAAATGTTTGTATGGCTGACGTTAGAGAAATTATTGCCTGTGCTCTATTCTAGGTGTTACAGTTAGGTCCTTAATCCATTTTGAGTTTACTTTTGTGTATGGCGTAAGGAAGTGGTTCTTTGCATGTAGCTGTCTAGTTTTCCCAACACCATTTGTTGAAGAGACTTTTTCTCATTGGATATTCTTGCTTTCTTTGTCAAAGATTAATTGACCATATAATCATGGGTATATTTCTGGGTTCCCTATTATGTTCCCTTGATCTGTGTGTCTGTTTTTGTGCCAGTACCATACTGTTTAGGCTACTACAGTTTTGTAGTATAACTTGAAATCAGGAACTGTGATACCTCCAGCTTTGTTTTTCTTTTTCAAGTTTGCTTTGGCTATTTGGGGTCTTTTGTGGTTCCATACAAATTTTAGGATTGTTTGTTCTAGTTCTGTGAAAAATGCTGTTGGGATTTTGATAGGGATTGCATTAAATCTATAGATTGCAGGGCACCTGGGTGGCTTAGTCGGTTAAGTGTCCGACTCTTGATTTTGGCTCAGGTCATGATCTCAGGGTCATGGATCGAGGCCTGCATCAGGCTCCATGTGCACATGGAGTCTGCTAGATTCTCTGCTTCTCCCTCTCTCTCTATCCAACCCTCCCGCCACTTGTGCACATGTGCGTGCTCTCTCTCTCTAAAATAAATAAATAAAAATCTTTAAAAAATCTATAGATTGCTTTGGGTGGTATGGACATTTTAACAATATTTGTTCTTCCAATCTGTGAGCATAGAATATTTTTCCCTTTGTTTGTGTTGTCTGCAATTTCTTTCATCAATGTTTTGTAGTTTTCAGAGTACAGTTTTTTTGCTTCCTTGATTAAATTTATTTCTAGGCATTTTATTATTTTTGGTGCAATTATAAGTGGGAAGGCTTCTTAATTTCTCTTTCTGCTGCTTCATTATCAGTGTATGGAAGTACAATGGATACCTCTGCATTGATTTTATATCATGTGACCTTACTGAATTCATTTACTAGTTCTAGTAGTTTTTTGGTGAAGTCTTTAGGGTTTTGTTTATATAGTATCATGTCATCTGTAAATAGTGGAAGTTTGACTTCTTCCTTACCAATTTGGATGCCTTTTATTCCTTTGTCTTGTCTGATTGCTGTGGCTAGGACTTCCAGCACTTCCTTGGATTTTTAATTTTATATGATTTGTCATATCACATGGCTCCATGCATGAACTTCTCAGTTCCTGGAAAGTAATCCTTCAAACCAAAATCGTGGTATTTATTGTTTTAATATTCTTCCACTGGGTGTTATGTTGAACTCCATCATTTCTGCGGTTTTTATCAATCAACTTTATCAGTCTTTTAAAATTCTCCCCAAAATTGATTACTGAAAAGTTATAATTTGCTTATAATTTTTAAATGTGGTGTTGTCCCATGTAATACGGATGTACATTTTCTTGTTGCCAAGAAAATACCGTACTAGAAGAGTAAGATTCCCTTGCTCAATGATTTCAGCTAATATGAATGTATGTTTAGCAGGTTGGTGTATAACACTGATTATCTGCCTGTGATCCACAGATCCCTGGCTATGAAGGTAGTGGGGGTATCTCTGAGACCCTTTCAGCAATATGAGAAAGCACAACAATTTTCACAATAACACTAAAAAGATAATATGCCTTCTTCACTATATTGACATTTGCACTGATGGTAAAAAAAAATAAGTAAATAATAATGGATAAAAATGGCATCTTAGCAGAAACACCAGCTAGTGGTCATTATGGTTTTAACCACCATGTGGAGGGAGAAAGAAGACAGTTTTGTTTAATACCTTTGATGGATCTGTTAAAAATTATTACTTTTATTAAATATTGACCCTTGATTACATGTATTCTTTAATATTCTATCTGATGAAATAGAAAGTATGTATAAAGCACTTTACCGGAGCGTGATGGCTGCCTTCAGGAGTGTGGCTGCTTGAGTTGTGAGCCCAACTAGCCCCTCTCTCTCTCTCTCTCTGTCTTTTTTAAATGGAACATTTTTACTTAAAAGAATAACTGACAGACAAATTATGGTTATTTAGACTTGGTTATTTGGCAGACATTTTCTCAAAAATGAATGAAGTCAGCTTGTCACCACAGTCGTGCAATTGACAGTACTTTTTGCCAATGCTAAAATTTAAGCTTTCAAGGGAAAATTAGAATTTTAGAAAACTTGTATCTGTCACCATGAATGTGACAGTTTCTCGACACTTAAAAGTCTTCCGTTGAGATTGGTAGTGATATCTCCTAGCTCACACTGAGCCTGCCCCTCTGACAACTGCCCCTTCCTCTGTCCACAGGGTTTGATCATTTACCTAGGCTGTGAGCCTTCCCCTTCTCCCCATCCGTGTACTGGGGGAGAGAAGGGTTGGGAAGTGGAGTACTGAGTGGATACCCATCTTATTCTCTTACGATTCAACTGCTGGTGTCTCTCCAATGCCTGATCCCATAATACATGATGTCTGTTACCATATAGGGCCCAATTTCCCATCGAGTGTAGGAAATAGAGCAGGTATTGGTTTGCAGA
This sequence comes from Ursus americanus, assembly GCF_024610735.1. NCBI lineage: Eukaryota > Metazoa > Chordata > Mammalia > Carnivora > Ursidae > Ursus > Ursus americanus. The sequence continues at coordinate 61,278,353 of NC_142132.1, forward strand.
CTAAGAAGAGAATGAAACAGATAAATAAAGAGAATAGAGATGGGAGGCCGAGAGAAAATACAAATCCCCAGGGTTTCCCACAGACCTCCAGCCCTGGTTCATTTGTGCCTGAGCACAGGCCTGGGTTCCATGGAAGAGCCCAGTATCAAAGTGATAAAGGATATCTTTTCCTTTAGCTAGCTTGAGTGAGTGGGTGTCTCTTACCTTGAAGTCATGTGAATCATTTATAGCTAATAAAGTAGGACATATGTGATCTGTTATCAAACTTTGTAAAGTTTATGATGTGCTCTATATCTTAGAGCATCATTAGACTAGAAATACAAAGCCAAGGTTTCCTGGAAATGCAAAGATACTATTTCTATATTGAAGTTAAGAAGAAGAATTACCATAGGCTACACGTAGATTAATTACTATCTTCAAAGAATTAGAACTCAATCAAACATCTTACCACAAAATTATGCTGAACAAAATTTAATCTTTCTATGGCTGTTCAGAAGAATTTAGAACTCTTTAATGCTCCAGGGACATTACCATTTTATAAATTGCACAAAAAAATTCTCATTATTTCAGCTTTCTGGTAGTTTGGATTCAGAATAAATGGGAATTTACTGTAATACTTTGAATTATTAAGTTCTGGGGAGCTCAAAGTACTTCAAATATACATGAATTATATCACTTATCTTTCTCAACGGTAGAATGAAATTTACAAATGGAAACAGCAATGGGTGGATTCAGGATACAAAGTCATGTTTCTCGATGTTCTAGTGAATAATCCTTCTATTTGGCTATTCTGAACTGATACTGGCTTCCTTTTCTACTTAAAAATATGATTTTTTTTTCAGCTAAAGATCAAATAGGACTAAGGCCAACAGCAAAGAATGTGGGCTATAATTTTATTTTATTATTAAGTACATAGTGATTTGATTATAGGTTTCAGCTCATAAATTTTCAGATGAACCCGGGTCCTGCAGTTTACTTTCACAAAAGAGAAAAACTCAAACATAGTGGGAAAAAAATCAAATACATTTTCATTTAATCCAGGCATTTGTCAGAACTAAAATAACGCTTTAAAATGTATGGGAAATAAATAAAATATTTAATTAAATTTTTTTTTACTCTCATATTTAGACTTGAGCTCAGTATCCTTTCGTTTGGCTTTCTATTTATGGATTTTTCTGTGACCAAATATATTTAAAACAAAAACCACCCTCTTGCCATCAAACTCCCTTCTGAACATCTCTCTCCCTTAAAATGTAATTAGTTTTTTCTGCTACTAAAAAATTTACTGCTCTCTGAAGCCAAAGCTTATTTCTGTATCACCTGCTGTTTTGAAGTATCTGTACCTTTCCTCCTGCCAGTTAGCATGGATAATCAAAAGTGAACTGTAAGGAGAAATCTTCCATTTAGGAAACATCAATTTGTACTAAGTCTAATCTAAAAGATTAATATGGAGCATGTGGTACGTTCAATAGGAAGATGGCATTTAAATATTAATACTAGATAAATACACTCTTGCTGCTATCTTTGATAATTTATAAGTCATACACTTCTAGAAGGAAGTAAATCACTTTTTTCTTTTATGCTGTTGCTCGGTAACATTATACAGCAACATGTCAAACAAGGCACCATTTGCCTAGTCAGATCTGACAAGGGGAAGTGAAATATTGGGGTCCAATTTCAACCTCATTTCCTTACAGCCTAGATTTGTGTCACGTGCCTGATCCTAACTGGTGCTTTCCAAATTAAATGTATATTTCTCAAACCAATATCTTAAGTGGTAATGTTCCAACAGTCCAAATGTCGATTACCAAAACAAACATTTGTTTCTCTAGCAAGTGTTTTCACACAAAAGCATTTGATTCACGTACTGCAGCAAACAAACATTTGCTTTAGGCAGCTAAGGCAGCCAAAAGTTCCTGCAGAAATATTTCACAGGCTGGCTGGCATCCCTCCCTGGAGCAGGGCTCGCTGAGGTCCGAGAACTGCTTGCGAAGCCAGTTGCTGACCAAGAGACTCCTTCGCGAGACATTGAGGCCATGAGGAGGCGCAAGCATCTTCCAAACACGTCTATTGAGAAAATGTGCTTCTAATTATGATGTTTCCATTAGAAAATGTCTTCATGTCTTCACAAAGCTTCATTTGTTAATATGAATTCAGCCTTTGATGTAATCACAGACCAAATTTTTATGAAAGTTCACAAAGGCACTTTTCACATAAAAACATTCATGTAGTTCAGGAATCATTATTTATGCAACAGCCCATGAGAGTTCATTACATAAATAGTCCTATTACTACATTAAAGCCTATTTTCTCTCTGAACGACATGTAGATTATATGTGTAAATATGTTTTTCTTAAGCGCATGTCTACATTGCTGTCAAGATGCAGCTTTCACATAAAAATCTTCTTGTTTTGTATATTATTTAAATGCTTTTGGAATGAATCAATATTTCTGAGAAAGTCATTTACTTAAATATAAGTTCTTTAAAGCATGGGAAAATTGATTCTTAACTTCTGCTCCAAAGACAGAGTTTCCTAGCAACCAGGTCAAGATTGATTCTTGGCTAGCTCTAAACTGAGAATAGTTACTAGCTCACATACAAGCAAACTAAGAGGAGTTCTTCTTAGATAATGGAAGGAAGGAAGGAAGGAAGGAAGGAAGGAAGGAAGGAAGGAAGGAAGGAAGGAAAGAAAGAAGGAAAGAAGGAAGGCAGGCAAGCACATACACACACACACACAAAGTGTCACTTACAATGTGTTTGATCGAACACACGACAATTTGCACCTCTAGCTAAACAACTTGCAAGAAGAGTTTGCTGACCACTTTCCATGGCTTTGATTTTATTTTGGCATTGATGGGATGGGGCAAGTACGATGCAGAGAGAAGGTAAGCAACCATAATCCTTATAGTAACAATTGATTTAGCATGTATTATGGGCTGGTGCGTACAGGTGAAATAACTTGACACATGGGCAGAAAATGGCAGATCAAGGTCGCACCCAGGGCTGTCTTATATTAAAACACTGTAAACTATACTGCCTTTACATGGGAAGCCCAAAGCATTTCTGGTCTTCCAGAAAATTCCAACCCCACTGTAAAGAAAACATACCCCAAAGGATGAGAGTGTCACCTGAGAGAGTAGATGTTTAAGGATTAATAATATGAAAGTAACAAAAGCTCGCCTTCATTGAGCCCTTAGCTGGTGAAGGAGAGGGAGCTCCGGCTTGGCCTTGAAATGGGTCAGGAGAGGGGGAAGCAAAGAAGGAGGGGCCTTCGAGATGGAGTAGCATAAGCAAAGGCATAGGGGAGGTGGTGTTATTTGGTCAGGCTTGGGGTGGCAGGTTGGTGTGCGGGAGTGGCACTGAGTGAGTAGGTGGGCCCGGATTATGGAGGGCCTCGCAAACCAGGCTGAGATGCAGACACTTGACCCAGGACGGAAATGTGGATTCGTTCTATGTTCTTGAACACTGGAGACCTGATAATTATTCCCTAGAATTACTAGAACAAAAGGGATATGCATTTTCTGTTGAAATAGCTACTGCCAATATTCTCTCCAGAAAGTTGCCATTTACACTGCTGCCAAAATGCCAACAGGATCTTAGAGTTTTCCATCTGCCAGATTTTCAAACGTTTTAATATTTGCTAATATTTTTCTTTAAAAATGATGTCCCTTTTAAAAAATTTTGTACATCTTTGGCTTTTCATATGATTGTACATCTATTTATAGCTTTACTGGCTATTTGCATTTACTTTTCTGTGAATTCATGTTCGAATTTTTCTCTTTTCTCATCTTTATGTGTAGTTTGGGGTTTTTTCCTTGTTGGTTTATAGAAGCTCTTTATATATTATGGTTTCCATCTCTTTGTTTATCATATAGTTGCAATATTTTCTCAGAGTATTGTTTTTCTTTCAACTTAGATTATAGTGTGTTGTTTTCCATATAGAAGTTTTTACCATATATTTAGCTAAAAGTGCAAATCTTTTTAAAAATAGATACTGTGTTTCATATGCCTAGAAGAAAATGCCAACATTATAAAACTATTCCAATATTTTCTCCTAGAACTTAAATTTTTTGATATATTTACATTTCTATACATTTGATACATTTGCTCCATCTGGAATATAATTTGATTTAGGTGTGAATTGGAAATTTATTTTTATTTTTGCTACTGATTTGAAATACCTAATTATCGTATGCTAATTTTCTATATGTGGGACTGTTTCTGATCTTTATTCTATTTCCTTATTCTATGATGAAATGGTACCCTATTGGCTTAATCACTATTGTTTTATTTTAAAAATGTCCTGATATAGCATAGTACAGTGGTTAAGAGCATAAATACAGTATAGTAGATAAAAGCATAAACTCTAGACCAGTTGACACTATTGCTAACTAGTATTGAGACAAGTTGCTTAATCTCGCTTCCTCAGTTTCCCCATTTTAGAAATGAGGATAATAACAGGATGATGATGAGGATTTCATGATTTTTTTTTTTTTTTTGAGAAAGAGAGTTAACATGTGCACCCATGTGCAAGGGTGCTGGTGGAGGGGCACAGGGAGGGGAAGAGAGAGAATTTTAAGCAGGCTCCATGCTCAGCCCAGAGCCCCGGGGCTCGATCTCACGACCCTGAAATCATGACCTGAGCCAAGATGTAGAGTCAGGCGTTTAACTGACTGAGCCACCCAGGTGCCTTGGATTTCATGAATTTCTATACATAAAATATGTTGAGCAGTATCTTGCCTATAGTTAGCATTTATAAAGGTGCTATTATTATTTGTCCTAACTTTTCCCCCCAAATTTTCTTGCTTTCCTATGCATCCTCTGGATGGCTTTTATAATCAGTTCCTAAGAGGGCTGATGAAGAGATTCTCACATGCAGTGAGTGTGACGTCAGCTGTTCAGATAAACCATTTTCCCACCTGACGCATAGTAAGCACTCAATAAATGGCAGTCATTATTACAGTTGTGGTTATTATTTTGGGAGGAATAGCCATGGTGCAAAGTGAATCCCTTTCCCTCTGATGTCTCATTCTCCTCTGCCTGCAATCTATGTAGAGAAGGGAAAGAAAGGAAGCTCAGGGTGAGGAGCTTGGGGAGAGAGACGGAAGGAGCAGCTTGTCTTACATTTCTTTGGGGGAAATTTAAATCAGTCTCTGTTGCCCATCAGAGCATTTTCCTTGGTAGCCCCGGCCTTTAAAGAGTTTTTGAGAGAATTAGGAAAAGCTAGCCCTCCTCTGTATCTCAGCCCCTTCCTCCCTGGAGGATCTGTCGGTTCACCCAAGATCTGGGCAGGGGAGGGGAGATAATGCTCCCAGAAACTGCACCTGGGGATTAACACAGGCCTTAGTATACAGTTGTTCTGCTCTTCAGCGAAGGCCGGAGTCACAGACCAAAATGCCTACAGGTGCCGGCAGGCAGAGCAAATCGGGGGTAGTCATGAACATCCCCTCAGTTTTTGGAAAACCACTTATCTGATTGTTAGGTTAACATATTCTTAATAGTTCTTTCTTAAAAGGTAACTAGTAGTGTACTGTAAAGGGTAACACTTTAAAATAAATAATTTACATCACTCCAATAGAATCTAGACCCCATACCAATTTGAAAACCACCATCAACCGTAAGAAGAATACAGAAACAAGTTCTCATTTGACAAACAGAAATTTTACTTCCTTTTTCTCCCTGAACTCTCATGTTAATTACTCTTCCTCCACAACATTTTATTCAACTATAATGTTTGACTTAAAGTGTTTTATTCATCACACTTCCATACTTCTCTGCAACATAAATAAAAACACAAATTAAAAGTTAATTTCCTGTGACCACAAGGCCATAGGTGTTCAAATATTTTTCTTCTGGAAAAATTGATTAAAATTACCTAAATATACTTGTAAATTTTTTTGAATCATTATTAAACATAAAATTCAAATTTTATATATATGAGATTTTAGACATTAATTAATTTAATTAATTTAAACAAATTTTATCTATATGAGATAGATGGGGTTTTATTTCTTCCAATTAGTTCATGTATGCGTGGATGGGTATTACCTAGGATGAGACAGGGTTCCGCACCAAACCTGTTCCTATGTTTGAAGTTTATAGATATAAATGCTGAGAAAACTGGTTTGTATGAATAAGTGGGAATAGAAACTTCTTTGGTACAGCAACAGCAACATCAATACTCCGCATTGTCTGACTGTCATCCAGAGAGTTGTAACACCCTGAGGCAATGCACGGTGGGAAGACCTGAGACGGGACAAAGGGGTGCATTTCTTTCGCACAGCAGGCTGAGTTCTCTGGAAGCAGATGCTGAGACAGAATGTGGGGAGCGGGATGTTTTCTCGGAATCGATACACGTGCAAAGAAGGAAGAGGAAGCAAGTCTGGATGAGAGGAAATTGGTGCGGGCGCCCCTGCAGGCAGCTCTGACGTGAACACTGCCTGTCAGAGTTGTCTAGGCGACAGGTACCGCACATGCTCCGTCGCCAGATGTGGGCCTGTCCTGGGAAGGCTGTGACTGCAGTCAGGGTGGCCCCCTGCAGCTGAGGCCAGCCCTGAAGGAGCTCCCCACAGAGAGAGGTAGATGAGTTTTCTAGGTCCGCCATAACCCAATACTGTAAACTTGGTGGCTTAAAGTCACAGAAATTCATTCTCTCACAGTTCTGCAGGCCAGAATCCGAAATCCAGCTGTTGGCAGGGGCAGGGGTGGGTCCTTCTGGAGGCTCTGGGGGAGAATTTGTTCCACACCTGTCTGGTAGCTCCTGCTGGGACCCCGCACACCTTGGTGTCCCTTGGCTTGTAGACGCATCACTCCACTCTCTGCCTCTGTCTTGACATGGCCTCCTGCTTTGTGTCTCTGTGGCTGTTTTCTGCCTTTCAGCTTCTTATAAGGACATTTACCATTGGATTGAGGTTCTACTGTAATCCAGGAAGATCTTACCTCAAGATCCCTACCTTAGTTATATCTACAAAAACCTTTATTCCATATAAGGTAACATTCTGAGGTTCCGGATGGACATATCTTTTGGGGGTCATCTTTCAACCGCTATGAGCTGCAAGTCCTTTGTGGAAGGTATAGCTCGTCAGCATTATTTCCATGTCTACTGCGATTGGTGAGGTGGGACAAGGGTGAGCATAAAAGGGACCTGAGAGGGAGAGAGAGGACAAGTGTGAGGGCTCGGAAGGCAAGCAGGGGGCCAAGCAGATCAGCCTTGGAAATGAGAACATACGGGCGTCGAGTGTCTGGAAATGATACTCCTTGGAAAATCTTTGTGTGTCCCTAGAGTGACAAGTAATCCAGTTTGAGGATTTAGTTCAAGCTGATTATTCCCTCACAGGAATACCGGCCTCAAGTTGCCCGATCTCCAATTATTGAAGAGAAAGAAAAAGTCACACTTGAGGTGGTATCTCCTTCTGTTGAAACGTTGTCAATTAATTCAAAAGAAAGAAACTGTGTAGGCCCATGAAAAAATGTTTGTGGGCTGAATAGAGCCACTGAGGAAACCTGTGCTCTGTGTTTCTGTCCCTCCTCCTACCACAGCAAGGAGAAGAGATATCAGAGCATCTTCCTTTGATGGCCCCACATTTATCTTCTCACCCGGAGAGCTGTATCAGTCAGGGTTCCCCAGAGAAACAGAACCAATTAAATAAACCTGTATTTATATGTGTGCATACTAAGAAATTTATTTTTAAGAAATTGGCTCATACAATTATGGCGGCTGGCAAGTCCAAAATCCATAGGGCAATCTGGAAAGATCAAAACTCAGGCAGGAGTTCAAGCTGCAGTCTTGAGGCAGAACTCTTTCTGCTCCAGGAAACCTCTGTTTTTGCTTTTAAGAACTTCCAGTGGACTGGACAAGGCCTGCCCACATGACTGAGCATAATGTCCTTTACTTCAAGTCACCTGAGTGTGGATGTCAAGCACATTCACAGTGACACCCGGATTCGTGTTTAATTAAATAACTGGGTACTAGAGGCTCGCCAAGTCTGCACACAGAAGTAACCATAGCAGGAGCCATTGTTTACCATGTTGAACTGAAGAACGTGAAAAGGGGAAGGGATCGTTCAGGCCACTGCTCCGTAGCGCCTCATGGTTTAGAGGAGGAAAGTGGGACCAGGAAGGTGAAGTGACTTCTCCAAGAGCACACAGCTGCCTGGGGAAATGACAACTCAAAGCAATGTTCTGGCCTTCCAGTGCAATACTCTTTGCATTATCTTACCTTCACACAACTCACTGTCTCAAGACCAAAATTGTAGCATTTAAGAGTACAGAGAGCCCCTCAGGGGTTATACGGGCCTAACCTCTCATTTTATAATGAAGTCCAGAGGCATGAAGCCGTAAGAATTCTGATTGCTAGTGTGAAGGGCATTTTCCACTGTACTCCATAGCCTTCCATACAAGGCAAAAATGATTGCACTCAAAGTAAACTCATCTCTGTTAATTTTTCTCTTTCAAAACATCCTCTCTAATAGGAGTTGGTGTTCTTATCACTGACTTCTCATCAGTGTGTAATGGTCAACAAAACAAAACAAAAACAGCACCTGTCCAATTAATTGAAAGTTGAATTTGTTGGATGCCAATCAATATTTTTCCTGAAATTTCTGTGGGTATTCACTAGTTATAATTCTAGAACAGTCACAACAAGAACTCAGCAGCTCCTTTATGGACAAACCTTTTTGCTGCCCTACTTATTCTCCCAGAAAACTATAGGAATGTCTGCATTAATTAGCTCATAGCAAAGTAAATTCCAACTCTAATCAATTTATGTCACATTAAACCATTGCTCCGGCTCAGTCAAATATCAGAAGTCACATTTCTGAATCACCTTTGGAAGGAATCAGGATTTCCCTCTACCACGTCCTCCCCCCCACCCCCGCCCCGATATGCCACTTTGGAATAAGGATTATTTTGAGCTGAAGGCAATTGAGAGTTGGCAGACACAAGGGGAGGTCTCTGCATTCCACTGCTTTGCCTAAGAACAGAGCATAAATTTTCCTTCGTGATGACACAGAGATGGGTCTGCATAAATTACCCTTGTCTGCCATTAGTGTCCCTCATCAATTTACCTTCCCTCCATTTACCTCCCCTAGAAACTCAAACTCCTCTTTCCTAAACCCACAAAATCTCTTCTACCTCGCTGCCTCTTCCCCACTCCTAATTTTTAAAAAAAGAAAAAAAGGGAGAAACAAGAGTGAATATAATTTCATATGGAGTTCACTGTTTCTCTAGGCAGCAAGGGGTAGAATAAAGTCTATGGGTACCACATTCTCTGAAACAACAGCGAAGGAAAAATAATGTACCAAATTCTATTTATTTTCACAGCCAATTCTCTTCCCACAGAATCGAGGTCTAGAATCCTGATATCAAATTTAACAATACCAAATTCTTTATTTTCCAGGATAAAGAGGTTTGGGAAATGGCCAGTGGAATTTTCCAGTTCAGTTAGCCACAGTGGGGAGTGTACATCGTTACACAATTGCAATGAAGTTTAGTAATGAGCATCACCATGGAAAATTAATAAAAGCTGAGTATAGCCCAGCCCATTCAAGTAATTGTCAATTAAAGCTACAATCAATACCGAGGTAATAGCTCACGAACAAGGATGGTTGGGTACTTACTTCATTAATGTCGCAAATCGATGTCGACCATTTGGGAGTAAGTGCAGAGAAATGAGCTCATATACTGGAGGTAATCATATTTGGAGAATTTGCTGGCTAGAAGTTGACTCGGGGATCAGAGTCTGCAAACAGACAAATGTCAAGGAATGGCCCAATCTGGTTAGTAAAGTGTTCTGGTTCCTAGAAGGCGAAAACTTCTTTGTTCCAACCCTTGAGGCTGAAATCTTGTGAAAGGACCTTAGTCTCTTTTCTGATACTTGGAGCCCTGATCAATTTCCTATTCACCTTGAGTCCACTGCAGGTTATCCGTGTCCTTCTTCTGCTGTTAAAAAATGACTATAAAAATATTTCTTCCATAGTCCTTTGTAGCACCAGGCAACCCTCCCTGAGCTAGGTCGGTTTATTCAACAGGTAGACCTTTAAGAGTCATATGCCTGGAGAATAATCTCTTTAGGGTCTGCATTTGTCGGCACTGTGTCTTTGCCCTACCCGAACCCTCCAGCCCCTCCTTCCCCTGCACAACAATAGCGCTTAAAACAAATATGTACATAATATGAAGTTAGAATGTATTCCAAGCCTGAAACAATTATTAAATTATATGCCTAACAGAAGCAGCCTGATGACATACAGAGTATCCCAAATGGTGCATGGTTGTTGACTTTCCAATCTAAGCTGAACACAGTACAGATCTAGCATAATAATCATGCTGATAAATTCCACCATCCCCTTATTGTCATCCAAAGAATTTATTTTCTTGACCTTCTTGTCTGAGAATTTGCGGGTATCTGTCTTGACTCGTATTTGTCACCAGAATGTGCAGTCCATGGCGTCGAGGGTTCAGATGTGAGCATTTCAGAAAACTCTTGTAATGTTGTATGAAAAAAAGAGAGACACAGTGACAGGGCTGGGAGCACAGAGTTAGCGACAGGGCTGCGCCAGGGGGCTCGGAGGGGATTTTCATGCCAACCTTGTAGCTTGGAGGCTCCACACCCTTCCACAGTCCCCATGGGCTTCTGGAGCATTTCATGAAGCTCATGTGTTTTGACCACCTCCACTTGGGACTCACAGAAAAGCAAATACACGGGCCAAGTGGCAATCCTATGGAAGACTATGGAAGCAGCTGCACTCTTAGCCCTCAATCTAAGAACATCTCTTTAATAGAAGAGCAGAGAAGAGGGCAGTAAGAGGCAGGGAAATGAGTGTTTATGGGGCTCCTACTACTAGCCTCAGGCACAGAGTCTGGTGCCCCAGGAACTTCATCTCACGGAAAGGGCTCTCAGCTAGGAGGTGCGAGACAGGATGTCGGAGCCACCTTGGGTGGCCTTGGAGAAGTCCCTTAACCTTCACTGAGCCTCCATTTTCCCGTCTGCCAGCGATGTCAGGACAAGACAATAACCACTTACAAAAAGATAAAGCCCTCTCTCCTTAAGCGCTGGGTATCATCCGAGCATAGCCTCGGTTTTGTCTGCACGCACAGATCTGTGTAGAAAATCCAGTGAATTTCAACTGTGTTTACAATCATTCCAAATGACACCATTTAAAAAAGAGATGTTAATTTCTGTTTTGATTTCACCATGATTTTTCCCTTTCCGAGCCAAGCGTTCTCCCCCACGAAGACGCGATGGGGAGTGTGCACGCGGCGCCGCGGCCGGGGAGCGCCCGCCTTGCTAATTCCAGGGGAGCTGTCCACGCGGTTCCCACGCGCAGCCGGAGCAAGCCGTTTCCTGGCCTGGCACCTCGTATGTCAGCCGTCAGTCAGAAGCACATTTTTATGGCCCAGGAAATGGGGGGACCCCGCTGGAGCCGCCAGCGGGCCCTGGACGACCCCACCGCACACGGCACACATTTTTGTGAGCGTGTCTGCCAGGAGATACTTTCTTCGCGGAGTTGAAATATGAGGTGTTTACTATCACACTTCATGAAGATTCGCCCCTCATTACAAATCCCTCCGCTCTGGAGGCTTCCCTCCCCGTCGTTTCGGTCTAGGAGGGCGGAAACTGGCGGCTCGAAGGGTGAGAAGGGAGGTGTCCCCTGCATTCTGAGCGACTCCTCTCCTGAGGTGTGCGGGATGTGCGCACGCGCCTGGCTCCCCCAAACTCAAACACCTGGGGGCCCGGCCAGCGCGATCTTCCATTGCTCCCCAGCCTCCCCCAGGCCTCCTACTGTTCTACCCTGTCGTCACCAGCAACTGGCAGGTCAGAATTCCTCCCTGGCCGGGTTTCCTTGATGGCATTTTGTTCAGCTGGGCCTCGCTAATGCTCCCGGGGGCGTTTCAAGAAACAGCTCTTTGAAACTCACAACCGTGTTGTCTTAGGGGCCTTGTTACCTACTATCTCACAGAGAATCTCTTTATGAAGACTCGTAAAAAAGATTTCTTTGACTCAGGGCTAGAAAGAGCTGGGCCTTTCCTAAGCCCCCAGCTTCTTGTTATTGTCCTTGATTCTTCGGTGAATCTAGCAGCCGAACTTCGTGCTCTTTTCACTGGCTGCTCAAAACCACTCATGACGGGTTTTAACCATTCACTTTTACCCTAATTTCATCTCGCTTCTCTTACCTTTGCATTTTCTTCCTCCGAGTCCTCATTTTTTTTCATGTTTTAATAATATATGTAGTTCTGTGCGAATTTTTTTTAAGATTTTTTTTTATTATTATTTGACAGAGATAGAGACAGCCAGCGAGAGAGGGAACACAAGCAGGGGGAGTGGGAGAGGAAGAAGCAGGCTCACAGCGGAGGAGCCTGATGTGGGGCTCGACCCCATGACGCCGGGATCACGCCCTGAGCCGAAGGCAGACGCTTAACCGCTGTGCCACCCAGGTGCCCCCTGTGCGAATTTCAAAACAGTTTTTGAGTTGGATGGAATAGAAATACCTAAAAAGCAGACCATCAGTTCCGACATTTATGCACCTACTGGGTGCCAGGTACCGTGCTTGGTCCTGAGGCGCCTAGATGAAAACCCCCGGGGAGTCCCAGGTCTGGGTTCGGTGCAGTGCCCCATGCACCCTGGGACCTGGAAGCCACCACCAGGCACACCGCGCCTCTGTGCAACCCTAGGGATTTGGGAGCCAGAACAGAGCCAAGGAAGGGCCACCTCCTCTGGTTCCGTGCTCATGGGTCCTGGTTTCCTTCCCACACTTCCTCCAATGGGCGGGAACTGGTTTTCTGAGTCCTGGCTATTTGTACGTCTCTTTTCTCTAGAGCGCTGAATCTCTAGCTCCGTTGGTACCCAAGAATGCCAGGCAAGAGAAGGATCTGAAGTCGTGTTCATTGACCAGATGGATGGATGCAGGAATGCAGCTTTCCTGCTCCGTTCCTGCAGTTTTTAAAGTCACCCTTAGCATAAGAGCAACTAATTGGATCTGTAATAAGCTTCCTTACCTGGCATCCATCTACCCCCCAACTTCTGACCTCCTTCACTCTGCTGTCAACCTTCCTCCTTTTACTATTCCCAGTGCTTGGAGGGTTTGTCTCCAGAATAGGGCAAGGCCAGATCCTTGTCTTCTTTCAAGTCTCAGCTCAAATGTTACCATTTGAGAGGCTTGCCTCCCTGTGAAAGTACTACCACTGTCGGCCCCACCTCCATCACTATGGATTGAATGGCCCTGCTTTCTTTCCTTCCTACCACTCACATTGGCTGCTGGTTCCCACACAGACTACTGAAATAGCCTGCTGATTGCACAAAGCCAAATTTATTGCTTAGTGCAGTAAGTGATACTATCACTTTGATGGAATCATAGAAGCTTCTCAGAAGGAAGAGGTCAAGGGTGGAATATTGATAGGATTTGGAGAGTCTAGTGTAAGATGGGTCTTTCAATGGGGAGCCCCGATTGGAGCTGTGCAAAGTGTGTAATATAATAGTCGAGGACCGATTAACACAGCGAGCTATGGGCTTTGGAGGGGAACTTGAAGAATATTCAGCCCAGTTGGGTTGTTCAGAGAAGGGGACGACTACCCTGACAAGGACAAGTGAAGAGTCCGCTGTTCAGATAAATGGGTTTTCAGCAAGTTCCTGACACAAACAGTAACACTCTTTGCAGCTTCATCTTTGGGGGCTGGAATTTTCCAGAGTACTGCAGTCATGTTAATGCTGAGTGCCAAATAGTTTAATTGTGTTAGCATGAACAGTGAGCTGTGTGGCTATAATCGTTTTCATTCTCATTCATCACTATATGAAATTACTGTGTTTATCTATTTACTCTTTTATTGTCTGTCTCCCCACCACCACCATACACACTAACACAATTTCACATGAATGTAATTCTCTATCCTGTTCATTTCTGCATCTGCAGAACCTGCAATGGGGCCACTAAATGGCTACCGACTGTAAAATTTAAAGAAAATCAGGACTTCACCAGGGTTCAACACCGGAGGCCACCATGCTGAGCTCTGGCTTGTCCGTTGTGGGCTGAAGTCCACGGCCCTCCCTTTCTGTAAGGCAGAAGCATATACGTGGCAATGTGGGGATTGTGTTAGGGCTAAGGGTGTTCCCAGGGCCGAAAGAGCTTCATTCATTTATTTATTCACTTGATCAATAAGCATTTCTGGAATCCCTCCTATGGGGCTGGCATGGTTCGGGGTGTTGGCGCATTCAGCATCCGACGGCTAACTGCTGTCTGCAAAACGGAGGGGTTTAAGGAGCTCTGTTCCTCTCACTCCCCCGTATGCTGGGAATTAGAGTGAGCATTTTCAGCCATTAAAAGACTTGCTAATGGATGATATTTCAAGACAGGAAAATACAGAGTAGTAAATATATATATATAATGATATTTAAAGTAAAGTGCTTTATATGCACACACATACACACATACATGTAATGTTATAGGGGAAAAGCATAATTAAAAACCGAATATTTGCATGTTTGGTATAATCCCAATTTTATAAATACACGACTGACAATCACACACACAGAGTACACATGGGGTAGACCAAAATGTTAACATGTTAGCATTGGTTAACAAGTCTGGGTGGTACAATTATGACTGGTTTTAATTTTATTTGTCATATTTCTCCACTTTTTTAACAGTGAATGTATGCTTTTTAAAAATGGTATTTGAAAATGTCACTTTGCTGTTTGAGGGCGGAAAGGGTGGGAGAGTTGCCAAACACATGATGCCCAGTTCGATCTGAATTTCAGACAAACGCATTTTTCTGGTAGAAGGACTAACTCAATATCACATGGGACAGAGACGTTCACGGTGCTTGTCTGAGAGTCCCGTTTCACTGGGCGCCCTGTGTTTCTGTTTCATTCATTTGGCAACCCTGGGGGGGGTGGGGGCAGTTCTTCACTATCATCTTGGGAGCTTGACAAATCTGTTCTCTGCACCCTCCCGCTCCCCCTGCACACCCCCCCACCATGCAGCCAGATTCTGATGAGTCTGCTTACCTGCCTGTCAACACTCAGAATTTGAGGTCTTCTCCTGAGATTGTCCCAGAGGTGGGGGGATGAAAGCGGTGTTGTGGGGGGGCACTATGGTCTGACAAATCTCGGAGGGTGTTTCAGTCACGTCTGTTCTGTTCCCTTCGGTAGAACTTACTGCATTCCACACAGTGAGGGCAACACTTTTGGAAGCTGCTGGGTCCTCCTGACTGTACTGATTGGGCTGTTTTCATAACTCTCCCGCTCACAAAGGCAGTCGAGGTGACTCTTCGGGAAGGGGCGAGCTGGCTGGTGATGACGTTCTGGAGGCTGCGTGAGGCCTCTGGCCCTACAGATACTCCTGGATCCATGAATCCCTGGGTCTCCGACAGACCCTGGGGTTGGGACAGAGGGAGGGTTGCCCTCTCCCGCCCAGAGCACGGCTGTCTTGGCAAAACCACCCATGGAAGGCCAGGACGCCGACTGAACTGTTCCACCCTCTGGGAGACCCCCCCTCAGCTTCGGCACTGAGGTCATGGAAGAACGCCTTTCTACCAGCGGACAACTGTGTCCAGAGAGAAGAGCCCTCTCTCAGGAATGAAGTATCTGGATTCCCGGGCTAGTGGCCGTGCACCAGCCTGGTGCCTCTGGGGCGCTGTGAGGAATCCACCGCATTGCCCTTTTGGGAGACCAGTGCCAAAGACCTAAAATAACCCCATGTGGCAACACCCCACAAAATAGTACTGGAGATGCAAACAACTAAACATTAGCCGGGATTTGTAAACATAGACTTCAAAAGGGTGATAATTAACGAGGTGCAGGGCAAAGAGTAACACAGAGGAAAAGGGCCCCAGACCCTGCAGGCCTCAGTTTCATCCCCTGCAAAATGGGTGGGTTGAACAAGGTGGCAGAAAAGTACCTTCTAATTTTGATGTTTGGAACATTAATTTGGGGAATTAATTAAGGGGTTAGTTTCTGAACCAGGCAAGCAGAATAATGACTCAAAAAAACCCAACATCATTTACCAAAGCTTGCATCACGGAGGGAGTGGAGGGATTGATACTCCTCAGGGGTTTACCTGGTGGCCATTGTACATGATGGTCTCTGCTTTATGACAACTCGTGGGGGTCAGTACTATTATCTTCATTTTACATCCAGGGAAATGGAGCCACAAGGAGGTTAATAGTGACTTTCTTAAGGTCACACAGCTGGCAAGCACCAAGCCAGGATTTGAACCAAGTCTGTCTTCTCCTGAAATTGCTGCTTGTCTCCGTATCACGTAGACTGTCCTTGGCCGCCAGTGTGGCTGGGCTGGAGCCGAGGTGATCTGCTCCTGAGCTCTTCCCAGCACCAGGTGAGGTACAGAAATGGGGAAAGAGAGGGGCTCCTGGGTGGCTCAGTCATTAAGTGTCTGCCTTCGGCTCAGGTCATGATCCCAGAGTCCCGGGATCGAGTCCCGCATTGGGCTCCCTGCTCAGCGGGAAGCCTGCTTCTCCCTCCCCCACTCCCCCTCCTGGTGTTCCCTCTCTCACTGTGTCTATCTCTGTCCAACACATAAATAAAATCTTTACCAAAAAAAGGAAAGAAAAGAAAGAAAAGAAAAAGGAAAAAAAAAAGAAATGGGGACAGGACCCTGATCCCTAGGAGGAAACTTGGAGTATTAATTTCATTTCACCTCCAACCTGAGGCAAGGGGCCTGGGGAAGGGCACGGCAGGATCTTAGTGAAGGGCAGGTGGAGGCGGGGGGGGGGGGGGCTAGATATGAATTCCCAGACACTTCTAGCTCCAAGCAAATGCAAGCCACACAGTTCCACCCTCAGGATAGTTCTCTGAAGACCCTCAGGGGCCTTAACCATACCCCTCTCTCTGGACTGGTCTCTGGATTGTGAGTGGGTGAATCAGATGCACCAAGACCTGAACACTTCCCTTGTGAAGACCAGAGAAACTGAGATGGGGTCTCAGTTCATTGGATCTGAGTGAAGCCTACTTATAGGAAAGGAAGTCCAAGTGGAGGAAATTCCTCATGAAGACAAGCTAGTGTAGGTTTGTAGATGCCACTATTAAATTATCTACGCTGGCATCGTGGGTTCACTTTGGGATGTTGGCTGAATGTGCGAGTGGGGCAGTGATAACCTTAGGAATCCGAAAACAGCATACGCATATACACGCACAACACTGAGATCCTAAGGTCACCTTCAAACCTCTCCTATAGTCTCAGCTGCAAGGTAACATTATGAGAGTAGCAGGCAGCATTGGGCTGGGAGAGCCACATCTCTTCAAAGATGACAGCCTAACATAATCATTGCAGTGACATGGGATAAAAAGGGAGATTTGTTAGCGGACTGGTCAGAATTTACAGTTCCTCTCTCTGGAATATCTCAAAGCTCAACTAATTAGACTAAACGCTGATATTCTTGGACAACACTGCCAGAAGTTTCCAACATAAAGACATACTACTTCCTGCAGATATGGACATACGGTGCTTCAGTAGTTCATTTAAGTTTCAAAAACAGACCTGGTGACCTTCTGGTTTCTAGTCCAACAGGTAAAGAGCTTGAAGTCTTCACCCATGTCTTCGTGACAAGAAAAACAAGCTGAACCCACCGAAAATCTACATCTCTTCTTAGATCCAGCAGAGAATTGGAATCGCAGGGGAAACTGCTGCTCTGAGAACCGGACAGACAGATGGGTGAGCGAGGAGAAGCACAGTTACGTGGAGCAGAACGCTTCACTGCAGCCGGTATTGGTAGGAATATTCTAAACTATAACTGGCAAGTTGCTGAAGATTCGGTGTGGATAAGCATGAGAGTCTGAAACTCTGAGAGGATCCAGTTTTAGGGAGGACTCCCCACGTTTGTGCGTTTTGTCTCCATGAGTTCTCCCAGGTTCTCAAAGTGAAGATTGAAGGAAAATCCCCTCAAGCTTCCAGCAGGGGGAGGAGAAAAGAACCATTCTGAAATACACCCAGAGCTCACTCTTCCCCTTAACAAGACCTGCCCTCAAGGGAAACTAACTTACAGTGTCTAATCTACTGTGGTTTTACTGAAGCCTAACCACCCTGGGGAAAGGGAAAATACCCAACTCAGGTTTACTAAAAACCTAAAATCTAATTATAGGATGACAGAAAAATTCCCCTCCCCCCACATCTTATTACCACATCAATCCAGGAGTACCATAACGGAGGATTCCAGCTACAAGAACTGCAGGCCTCAGACCCTATTTAAAGTGTCTAGGAAAACCCAAAACAACAAGGGAGACAAAAACAAGGACACTAGAAGGCATTTTAGTTTCTGACACTACAGCTAGAGAGAACAATGAACACCACCTAGCTCCTAGCCAGATAGACACAGAACTTCACACTGAAGGCCTATCTAATTGAGCTCTTTTAACGCAATACATCATGTCTGGCTTCCAACAAAAAATGACAAGGTGAGCTAAAAGGCAAAAGAAAAACACCCCTCACAGTCAGAAGAAATAAAATAAGCATCAGAACCAGACACAGACATGGCAGAGATGTTGGTATTAAAATAACTATGATTAATATGTTACGGGCTTTAGTGGAAACGTGGGCAAAGTGCAAGGACAGACGGGGAATGCAAACAAAGATATCGACGCTCTAAGAAGCAAAAGGAAATGCTGGGAATCAAAAACTCTGTAAAATAAAGAAGGAATGCGTTTGGCGGGCTTATCAGCAGATTGGACACAGCCAGGGAAAGAATCAGGGAGTTTGAAGATATATCGATAAAAACTTCAAAAATTGAAATGCAAGGAGAAAACAGAATTTGGAACCAAATGTGAGAACTATGGAGCTTCTGCAAAAGGTATAACATGCATGTAATGGGAATATTAGAAAGAGAAAAAAGGGAGAAAAGGA
The DNA here is from genome assembly GCF_024610735.1 of Ursus americanus. NCBI lineage: Eukaryota > Metazoa > Chordata > Mammalia > Carnivora > Ursidae > Ursus > Ursus americanus. Next base: position 61,297,199 of record NC_142132.1, read on the forward strand.
CAGAACGATTTGAATGATAATAATGACTGAGAACTTTGCAAATTAATGACAGACACCAAACCATAGATTCAGAAAGCTCAGAGAACACCAAGCAGGATAAATACCAGAAAAAGCTGCACCAAGGACATCACATTTAAACTGCAGAAAATCAAAGATCAAGAGAAAATCTTGAAAGAAGCTGGAGAAGAAAAAGCAACTTAGCAACAGAGGAATAAGGATAAGAATTACATCAAACTTCTCTTCAGAAACCATGCAAGTAAGAAGAGATTGGAGTGAAATAATTTAAGCATTGGGAAAAAAAAAAAAAGAACTACCAACGTAGAAATTATCAACCAGTGAAATTATTCTTCAAAGGTGAGGACAAATTAAGACTTTCTCAGACAAAAATTGAGAACATTTGTTGCCTTGCAAGAAATATTAAAGTTCTTCAGAGGGAAGGAAAATAATATATATCAAAAAATCAGACTTACATAAAGAAAGGAGCATGAAAAAAAGGAGTAAATGAAGGTAAAATATTTCTTCTTCTTTTTTTTGAAGATTTTATTTGTTTATTTTAGAGATCGAGAGCACAGCAAGAGTGGGAAAGGGAGAGAGACTCTCTAGCAGACTCCATACTGAGTGTGGAGCCCGACTTGGGGCTCAATCTCATGATCCTGAGATCACGACCTGAGCCAAAACCAAGAGTGGGATACTCAACCAACTGTGGCACCCTGGTGCCCTATTTTTTCTTGTTCTTAATTGATCTAACAGATAACAGTGTCTTCAAAATGATAGCAACAGTGTATTGGGCAACTATAGCTTACGGATAGCTGAAATAAATGACTGTGATATTAAAAGGGACAGGAGAACAGAATTGGGAATATACTGCTTCAAGGTACTTAGACTACCCATGAAGCAGTATGGTGTTATTTGAAAGTGGACTTGTTTTCCCTGAAAATGTATATTGCTAACTGTAGGGCAAGCACTAAAAAAAAATAATTATAAGGGAGTATAATTGATAGGAGAGAAAATGGAATCATACAAAATGCTCAATTAAAACCAGAGAAGATGAAAAAAGAGTGAAAGATAAATAAATAAAGAGGAGAAGGACAATGAATAGAAAAGAGTTACAAATACAGTAGTTATTAATCTGACTATATTGATAATCAACTTAAATGTTAGTGGTCTAAATACAGCAATTAAAAGACAGAGATTCTCAGAGAGGATTTAACAACACCCAAGGAAAACAATACCCAACTAAATGCTGTCAGCAGGTAACCCACAGGCACAGGTAGATTAAAAGTTAAGCAATAGAGAAAGAGTATGCTACATGAATCGAAAGAAACCTATAGTAGCTGTATTAATTTCAGACAAAGCCAACTTCAGAACAAGGAAACTTACCAGTATAAGAGGAGACGTGCATAATGGGAAAGGGGCCAATTCTCTAAAAAGATACAGCAATCCTTAATGTGCCTGTGCATGCCACGCAGTTGTGATGTTGACTGCCCAGGGTTAGCGCAGACCCCACAGATGAAGGCCTCAGTTCTCCAAAAAGCTCCCCTCACTGTGGACTCTAATGGCAACGTACAGGGTTCCCAGACTACGCACACTTCTAATCAACTGGCAAATTCGAGTTTTCCCACTTGCCCCCTAGGTTTGATAACTTGCTAGAACGACACAACACTCAGCTAAGTGCTTTACTCTTTATGACACTTTTATTATAAAGGATACAAGTCAGGACGAGCCAAATGAATAGGTGTACAGGGTGAGGTGAGGTCTGGAGGGTCCCAGACGTGAAGTTTCTTTGTCCTTCGGACACATCACCCACCCAGCATATCAATGTATGATTACCAATCGGGGAAGCTCACCCAAACCTCAGTTTTTATTGGGTTTGATTATGTAGGCATGAAAGAGCCAATCATTGGTCAGGAATGAACTCAAATTTCTAGGTCCCCTCACTTCCTGGAATATCACTATGAGTTATAGTAATTAAGATAATGGGATCGTGGCATGAATATAGACAAATGAATTATTAGAACACAGTAGAGAGGCCATAAAAAGACCTACTCCATATATAGTCATTTGATTTACAGAAAACATCCTTTTTTAATTCTGTGGAGAATAAAAAACAAAAAAAATAAAAAAACAAAACAAAACAAAAGAACCCCCCAAAACAACAACAAAACAAAACAAAAAAAAACCCCAAATCCTTAATCATTATTCACACCATGTGTAAAAACTAATGCAAAGTGGATATAGATCTAAAGCTGTAATTTTCTAGAAGAAAAAATATGTGAGATGTATGTTCATGTCAATGATCCTAGGATAGAGATTTTTAAAACAGGACCAAGGAGCACTAATTATAAAAAAGTTAATAAGTTGAAATTGATTAAAATTAAGAACTTCTGTTTACAAAGAGACTTCGTCATAGGCAAGGATTTGAGTCCAGAATATATTAAAAGCTCCTGCAAATAAATATTTGAAAGACAAAAAAATTTACAATTAAAACTTAGCAAAAGACTTCAACAAGCGATTCACAGAAGAGGGTATCTAAATGACTAATAAGTATATGAAAAAGTACTGAGCAGTATTATTCATCAGGGAAATGAAAACTAAAACCACAGTAAAAGAGTAGAACGTACCCATTAGTGTGACTAAAATTGTACAAACTGGAAATACCCAGTGTTGTTACAACTGTGACTTGTATACATTGCTTATGAGAATATAAATTAATTTAAATATTTTATAAAACAGTTTAGTAGTAATTACTCAATATACACCTGCTCTATGACCCAGAAATTCCACTCTTAGATACACACCTGAAAGAACTGTGCAAATATATCCACAGTCATATACAAGAATGTAGCACTTTTACTCATCATAGCCCAAACCTAGAAACCGCCATCTCCTGTCCATCCCCAGGGGAATGAATACACCCCATGTGGTATATTCACACAAGGAAATATCTCAGCAGTAAGAAAAGAACAACTGTGGATACATGCAACAACATGGATGAATATAACAGAATATGTGAATGAAAGAAGTAAGACACAAATTAGTATATACCCTTTGATTTGTTGTCTGCAACTTGACAACAGGCAAAACTAATCAATGACAATAAAAGTCAGAATAGTGATTACTCTGGGAGGGGGGAGATGACTGGCAAAGGACTTCAAGGGAAATTTTAGGTGATAGATACGTTCAATACCTTGATTTGCATTATGTTTCAAGCGCACAGACATGTAAAAATTCATCAGTCTGTACACTTCTGATTTGTTAAGTGTGCTGTCAATTACACCTCAATTTTAACAAAGAAGAAGAAAATCAGACCTGAGTATTGTAGCTCTAACTAGAGCTGTTCATGCCAGTTATAGAGTCAAAAGCAGACAACGAATGAAATGTTTAGTAAACTAAGAAACACGCTTGGGCTAAAGAACATTATATACTTTTTAAAAAGATCTTCAAAGAATTTTTGATGACACAGAGAAGAACTCAAGGTATTACATTAGAAGTCAAAAAGAGGGGCGCCTGAGTGGCTCAGTTAGTTAAGTGTTCGCCTCTTGGTTTCGGCTCAGGTCATGATCTCGAGGTGGTGGGACTGAGCCCCACGTCATTGAGTTCAGCATGGAGTCTGCTTTGGATTCTCTCTCCCTCTCCCTCCTGCTCTCTCTCTCAAATAAATAAATAAAATCTTTAAAAAAAGAAAAGTCAAAAAGATTGGGGCACAAAATCATACCAAAAGTTTTCTCCCAATTTTATTTTACTTCACTCTATTTTTATTGTGGTATAATCGACATATAACATTATATATATTCAGGTGTACAACATAATAATTTGATGTATATATATATATTGCAAAATGATCACCACAATAAGTTTAGTTAATATTCATCACCATAGGCAATTACACAACTTTTTTCTTGTGATGAGAACTTTTAAGATCTACTCTCCTAGCAACTTCCAATATGCAATGCAGTATTATTAACTATATTCACCATTCTATATATTACATCCCCATGACTTATTTATTTTATATCTTTGGATCGCCTACATCCATTTTGCCCACCTCCTACTCCCTACCTCTGGCAACCACCAATCTGTTCTTTGTCTATATGACCTTGGGTTTTGTTTTTAGACTCCACATATAAGTGAGATCAATCAGTATTTGTCTTTCTCTGTCTGACTTATTTCATTTAGCGTAATGCCCTCAAGCTCCATGCACGTTGTTGCAAATGGCAAGATTTCGTTCTTTATTTATGGCCGAGTGATATTCCATTGCATGTATACACCGCATCTTGTTTATCCCTTCATCCACCAGTGGACACAGATGGTTTCCATAACTTGGCTATTGTAAATAATGCTGCAATGAAGAGGGAGGTAAGTGTATCTGTTTGAGTTAGTGTTTCTATTTTCTTCAGATAAATACCCAGAAGTGGAATTGCTGGATCATAGGGTAGTTCTATTTTTAACTTTTTGAGGAAGTTTCATATTGTTTTCTGTAGTGACTGCACAAATTTCCATTCCCACCAACAGTGCATGAGGCTTCCCTTTTCTCCACATCTTCACTAGCATTTGTTATTTCTTTTTTTTTTTTATAATAACCATTTTAAAGGTGGAAGGAGATATCTCACTGTGATTTTGATGTGTATTTCCCTGATGATGAGTGATGTTGAGCATCTTGTCATGTGTCTGTTGGCCATCTGGGTGTCTTCTTTGGAAAAATATCTACTCAGATCTTTTGTCCACTTTTTAACTAGATTGTTTTTTGTTATTGAGTTGTATGATTTCTTTATATATTTTGGGTATTAACCTCTTATCTGATATATGATTCACAAACATCTTCTCCCTTTCAGTAGGTTATAATTTCCCTTTTTATTTTGTTGATGTTTTCCTTTGCTGTGTAGAAGTTTTTTAGTTTAGTTGTCACCCTTATTTATTTTTGCTTTTGGATTCAGATCCAAAAAACCATCATCAAGACTGATGTCAAAGATATGTTTTTCTACATATGTTTTCTTCTAGGATTTTTATGGTTTCAGGTCTTTCATTTAAATCTTTAATTCATTTTGAGTTAATTTTGTATAGTGTAAAATAATGGTCCAGTTTCATTCTTTTGCATATGGCTGTCCAGTTTTTCCAAAACCATGTATTAAAGACACTTGTCTTTTCCCTTTACCTCCATTGCCATACATTAATTGACCATGTGTGAGTGGGTTTATTTCTGGGCTTTCTATTCTGTTCCATTGATCTGTGTGTCTGTTTTTATACCAAATACCATACTCCTTTTTTATTATTATAGCTTTGTAACATAGCTTGAAATCAGAGAGTGTGATGCCCCCAGCTCTGTTCCTTCTCAAGATTGCTTTGGCTATTTGGGGTCTTTCATGATTCTGTGCAAATTTTAGTATTGTTTGTTCTATTTCTATGAAAATACCACCGGCATTTGACAAGGATTACATGGAATCTTTAGATTACTTTGGGTAGTAAGGACATTTTAACAGTATTGATTCTTCTCTCCCATTTTATTTTGTATGTTTGGGGATTTTTAAAAATTGGTAACAAATAAACCAAAATATTAGCAGCACTTCTATTTGGATGGTAGGATTAGAGATAGTGGCAGGTTTAAAATACAGTTGCAAATTCTTTGACATTCCTCATACCGAGAGGCGGTATCTGTGCCTCCTTCTTCTTGAATCTGGGTGGGCTTAGGACTACTTTGGCCAAAGAATATATTGGAAATGACCGTATGTGACTTCTAATGCTGATTCATAAAAGGACTTCCACCATCCGCCTGGATCTCTGGAACACTCACTCTTGGAGCCCCAAGCTGTCATTTATGAAATCCAGCTACCCCGAGACTGCCATGTTGTGAGAAAGACAAAGCCACATGAAGAGGCCATGTGCAGGCTCTCCAGTCAACAGCCCCGCTGAGCCCAACCACTGACTCACCTCAGCCCAAGCACCATGCATGTGAATGAAGAAGCCACCGCCTGGAGAGAATTCCAACTCCCAGACATTTGGTCTTTCTTACCTGAGGTCCCAAACACCTTGGGGCAGAAACAGCCATTCCCACTGCCCTGTCTGAATCCTAGAGAGTTTGTGAGCATAAGAAAATGGCTGTTGATGACATTAATTTAGGGGTACTTTGTTATTTGGCAATAAATAACTGGAACAGAGATGATGTTAATTGTCTTTTGGAAGTAATTAATAAACAAAAAGTTAAAAACTAAAACAAAACAAAAAAAGTACAGAGTCTAAGCTGCTTCCCTCAGTAGATCTTTCATGAGATCAGGAAGGAAGAAGAAATTGCTTGTCTTACTCCAAATGGTCTTTCATAAAAGATGTATCTGATACCCCTTACCTGCTTTTATCAAAGAGATACCACAGATGAAGATACTCAGGCAGAAAGCATTTGCTGTGATGGGGGCATGAGTCCCTGCTCTCTCTTCCTGGGGCTAGCCAAGGATATGATGAATTTCCCAGTTGGAGGGCTGCTTTAGAAAGCCTATCGGTTGGGAATTAACTTCACAACACACTGATTACATTCCACACTGCCCTGTGTGGTCGTAGCTTCCTCCAACACAACCACAGTTAATCAGAGTATTTGAAAAAGTTGGCTATAGTTAATGAAAACTTATTAATCCAGAGTTAAGCCAAAACTCCCTTGGTGGAAACCTTTCTAATATATAATGGGCTTAATTGTTAGGGTAATGGTAGCTGCTACAACAGGTAAATCCAAAAATCTATAGTGGTTTGAATTTAATAGAAGTATCAAGCATTCTTGCTCATGGAACAGTGACGGAAGGGTGATTAGGTTGGTGGGATATCCGAAGACCCAGGCGAACTGAGGCTGTGCTGTCTTTCATGTGTGGCTTCCAAAGTCACCCTGGCAATTTCCTCCATTTCTGCCAATCAATCAGAAGGGGGATAGAACACAAAAATGGAGCCTTGTGGCAGGTTTTATGGACCAAGACTAACAATGGAACCCATTTCATTCCACTGACTAGCACTCAGTCACATGACCACTCCCAAGTGCAAGGAGGCTTGGTAAAGTCATCTGTGAGCCCAGGAAGAAGAGGCAACAAATTTGGGTCAATATTTAGGAGTCTCTGCCATAACAATCTCTCTGTTCAAAGGCAGGTGAACAAAACGGAGTCTTCTTTAAAGAAAATCCAGCAGGGCCCCTGCCTGGTTTCATTCTGAACTTGGATGGTCATTGTCCAAGATCTAGGTGAACAAAGATTCACATGACCCCATTCCAACTCTACCAGTATTATCTTTGTTCACTGTATTATTGTCAGCCACATATTTTTAAATAAAAGAAAAATAAAAGCCCGATTAACTATGTTGCATATAGCAAGAAACATTCACATATATCATTTTATTTCATCCTCGCAACAATCCTGTGAGATGTGTGTTTTATTGTCGCCCTCCCACATTTTGCATATGAAGAAATGAGCCTTGGAAAATAGAGGGGCTCATCCCAAGTGGTAAAGCTGACTCAAGTTCTTTTATTTCAGAACCCATGATCCATCAGCACCTGTAGTGAGTTCTGATTAATAGATACAAACTGTTGGGCCCTATCTGTATCTCCTTGGGTCCTTCCATTTCCATGCAGGGCTACCCATCTTCCAACTACCAGCATCTGCCTCCTTTTGCTTGAAGGCTTTCTCTTGTTGCTGGGGGAGCTAACTTTTGCCAAGCTTTTCCTTTACCAGACTTGCCGTAACCAAATGTGAGTTGGGCTCCTCTGACGCCTCTTTCTGATGAAGCTTCATTCTTGGACTCTGTCCTTGTCCCATTTAGTCCAGGTTTAGCAAAATTCTGCTGGGTGACTTTAGTAAATACCCCCACCCTTGCCACCTGATCGAAAAATACAAAAACACTAATTCAAAGAGATACATGTGTCCCTGTGTTTATCGAAGCATTATTTACAATAGCCAAACTGTGGAAGTAGTCCAAGTGTCTATCCAAAGATGAACCGGTAAAGAAGAGGTGATACACACACAGAGAGAGGAATATTACTCAGCCATGAAAACGAATGGAATCTTGCCATTTACAACAACATGGATGGATCTAGAGAGTATAATGCTAAGTGAAGTCGGTCAGTCAGAGAAAGACAAATAGCACATGATCTCACTCATATGTGGAATTTAAGAAACAAAATGGGGCACCTGGGTGGCTCAGTCAGTTACGCATCCAACTTTTGATTTTGGCTCAGATCATGATCTCAGGGCTTTGGGATTGAGCCCAACACTGTTGCTAAGTGTGCAGTCTGCTGGAAATTCTCTCTCGCGCTCTTCTTTTTGCCCCTCCCCTTGCTTATGCGCATGCTGTCTCTCATAAATAAATAAATAAATAAATAAATAAATAAATAAATAAATAAATAAATCTTTTAAAAAAAGAAACAAAGCAGCAAAGAAAATAGAGAGAGAGGAACAAAGAAACAAAGACATAGACTCTTAACTACAGAGAACGAACTGAGGATTACTAGAGGGGAGGTGGGTGGGTGATGGGGGAGCTAGAGGATGGGGACTAAAGAGTACATATCATGATGAAACCATAGTAAAATGGAAAAGCAAAGCAAAACCAAACCAAAACAAAAACCACAAAATTTTCATCCCCTACTCTGGCCTGCTTTAGTAAAAATCCTATTGAAGTTGGTTCAACCCCATTCTCCTTACCCCAGTCCCCTCTTAGGAATTCTCCATCCGGTAGCCCCCACTCTGCTTGCTGACTATAAATCTCCACTTGTCTGTATTGTATTCGGAGGGGAGCCTCATCTCCCTACCGCTAAGCCTCATGGTAGCAGCGCCTTGAGTAACATCTGCCGTATCATCTGTAACAAGTGTCAAGAATCATATTTTTCATTAGCAGAGATTTAAACCCAGTTCTCCTTGACTTCATGGCTAATGTTATGGTCTCTAAACTTTTGACAGAAGATTTCTAAAAAGCTCAAACTTGACCCTCCAGTAAAACGATAAATAAATATGCTTAAAAGCAAATATACAAATTATATATATTTTGTGTGCCCAATGTAGTGGTTACAAGAACTGACTATGGAACCAGCCCGTTCAGCTCCAAGTCTGGTTCTGCCACTCCTGAGCGGGGAAAGTCACTTCACTCACTGTCCCTTCGTTTCTTCATCTGTGAAACGGAGATGATAGCAGCATGTACCTCACGGAGTTGTTGTGAAGATTAAATGAGTTAACATATGTGAGCACCTTGAGCAATGTCTAAACACATAGCAAAGGATATTAAGTGTTTGCTACTATTATCACAATAATATACCATATTCATTAGGAAGAATATACACCCTCTGAAAAACACGAAAAAGATGAGAGAAAAAATAGATAAAATGGAAGTGCAGAATTTTCTGTCTGCCTTCCTGAATTGGCTGACATAGCCATTGGCCTTCCCATCCTCTCCTTTGGACAGCACTAGGCTTGCCTCCACCCACCATGATGGACAATGGGCCACGGAGACCCACAGTCTGGGCCTATTAGGAAGCCATCACGGACTGGGGGCATGCCATCTTGGAAACATGCTAACAGCAAGGGCCAGTGTGCATTCCCAGTCATGGAGCCAGGGTGTGGCCAGCTCCTCCTGGGCGCTAAGCACAAGCTCATACCTCAGAGGGGCTTTTCCGGACCCACCTCTTCAGCCAGGCTCTTCACCCCCAGGTTGCTCTAGTCCATTCCTAGTGATATTTTGTTCACAGCTCCTATTCCTTTCTGAAGTTATCTAATTTCTTCATCTGTCTGCTCATTTATTGTCTACCCCTTCATCAAGATATAGGATGTTCACCATGGTATTTCCAGTGGCCAACAAGTACATGTACAGGGCATGTGCTCACCAGATATTTATGGAATAAATGAGTGATGGAATGAACCCTCTGACGCCCCAGGGGCCACAAGAAACCATAAATAGGGGAATGAACCCAAGAACTTCTCTAAGCAACTCCTCCCCTATCTTCTCCCCCTTGTCCCATGTCCCTGTTTCATAGATGAAGAAATTGAAGCTCAGAGAGGTTAGAAGAAGATCCAAGAAGGCGTGCAGGGCAGGATGGAGGCCTCCTGACTCTTTGACACACAGTGACGACACCATGGTGCTTTGCCTCATGGGAGGAAACGGAGGAAGGCAGAAGTCTTTGTGGGTTCAATAGGTTGAAAGGTTGAGAAACCAGCCCCATCCACTTCTCACTGTGCATCAGAACAAGTCATGTCTGCTGTATGTGGTTTTGAAATAGTTTTTTTTTTTAAAGATTTTATTTATTTATTTGACAGAGAGAGAGAGACAGCCAGTGAGAGAGGGAACACAAGCAGGGAGAGTGGGAGAGGAAGAAGCAGGCTCCCAGCGGAGGAGCCTGACGTGGGGCTTGATCCCAGAACGCTGGGATCATGCCCTGAGCCGAAGGCAGATGCTTAACGACTGCGCCACCCAGGCGCCCTGGTTTTGAAATAGTTTTGACCTCGAAGGAGAGAAAGGAAGGAAGGAAGCATTCTCCTGGGCCACATCAATTCCATTTGCCCTAAGATTTCAATGGGAGACTAGATTCCAGGTCCATTTCAAGGGGCAAGATGGGGTGCTCGCTGCGCCCTGCTGCATGTTTGAGCCACTGAGGCATGCAGGGCCCAGAAGGTAGAATGGGCGTGAGCCCTCTTAGTCTGCCCCACTAAACCGAGGGGAAGAGAAGGCATGAGTTGCACCTGTATCTGTTTTTGTCATCTAGTTCAATTTTATCTATAGAGAGGAAATGCTCACACGAATAGGAACGGCATTTTTTTTAAGCCTGATTTCCTTCTATTTATTTTAACCCTGTTGATGCTGAAGCCAAGTTCCCTGAAGGTTACATGTGAGGGGCCATCATTATGGGAGGCGAGTGGGGACGTCTGTGAGTTGTTAGAAGTTCCCCTCTTCTGGAAACATCTCCTGCAGCTCCAGCGGCTGCTTGGGCCCCCACTGGAGGGCCAAGACTCCACCCGGTGTCTTTTCTTTATTGCTTTCCCCCACCACTCAAACTCTGTCCACGGACATTCAAAGAAGAAAAAAAAATCCATTATCCCACTACCCAGGTAATTCATGTTCGTATTTTAATAAATGTAAGTAATCTATAAATTTAAAACCTTCCAATCGTAGAGCAAAGTATAAAACAAAAGGTAAAAGCCTCGTCCCTCAAGCCTGTGTCTCTGTCCAAAGACAAATTATTTTTGATTGTTTTCAGAAAATTTGTTTACGTCTGTGTCGGTGTGCATGTCTGTGGGTCTACCTATCATCCTCTGCTTATGTGTATCTTTTCCTGTAAAATTGTGACACAAAAGGGTGGTGCTGGGCCCACGGTCCTATTACTGTTTTTTCCCTGCCTCTTCTTTCCCCGTTCTTCCTCACAGCCGCAGGAGAGCCCATCGCACGGGGGCCCCGTGCTTCAACTTAGCGATTTGCTATTACAAACGATGCCGCAATGAATACCTCTATTTATTTTTTCTTCCACTTTGTTCAATTTCCATAACCATTCAGTGAGTCCCTCTCCCTGCAAGAGGTATTTAAGCAATATAGGAATATATTTCTTTCTTTCTTTCTTTTTTTTTTTAAAGATTTTATTTATTTATTTGACAGAGATAGAGACAGCCAGCGAGAGAGGGAACACAAGCAGGGGGAGTGGGAGAGGAAGAAGCAGGCTCATAGCGGAGGAGCCTGATGCAGGGCTCGATCCCACAACGCCGGGATCACACCCTGAGCTGAAGGCAGCCGCCTAAGGACTGCGGCACCCAGGAGCCCCAGGAATATATTTCTTACACGTGTTTCTTGACCAACTTCTGTAGGTGTATTTACAGGTAAATTCCCAGCAGAGTAGTTGCTGAGTTAAACGATACACACCTGGCTTAGTCCATTCAGGCTGTTGTAAGACAATACCACGGACTGGGATGCTTATAAATCACAGAAATTTATTTCTTACAGTTCTGGAAGCTGGGAAGTCCACACTGTGTGCCGGGTGAGAACCCCTCCCGGGCTCAAAGAAGGCTGTCTTCACTCTGTTCTCATGCGGCAGGAGGGTTGAGGGAACTCTCGGGGGTCTCATTTATAAGGGCGCTAATCCCATTCACTGGGCTCGACCCTCATGACCTGAATCACCCCCAAAGTCCCCACCTCCTAAAACCATCGTATTAGGGGGTGACGATTGAAGGGGAACATGGGGAGGACACAGACAGTAGGTCTATAGTAGTACCGATAAAATCAGATTTTGCCAAGTTTCCTTCCAGCAACGGACCAGTGGCTCATCCCCCGGGTCTGGCACCTACCGGAGCTCCTCCCCAGTCTTCTCAGAACGGCCTCCACGCTTCACTCTCACAAGCTGAGGTCAAAAAGGTCCCTCGCTGCCCTTTCATCTGCATGCCTTTACTTATGAGTAATGTTGAGTGTATTTTCATGTTGACTGTCTACTTTTTATTTCACTTTTTGGTAATAGACTTCCGATGGCCATTCTCATTTCTCTATTTCATTTGCATGAGCTTTTTAAAAATGAAAGAAACGAGCCTTTTTCCTGTCACATTTAAATCTTTTCCCAGCTTGTCATTTGTCTTTTCTCTCGGTTTATGGTATATTTTTACCCCCAAAATTCCAGTCCATATACAGTCAAACTTATCAGTCTTTTCCTCTACGGCTCCTGGGTTTTGAGCCCTGCTTAGCAAGGCCTTCCTTAGTCCTGGTGTATGAATTCAGTTATTTATTCTTCCAGAATTCTTATCGTTTCTTTTTTTACATTTGACTCTTTGATCCATCTGGAATTGATATTAGCGTAATAAATGAGGTAGAGGCCCTGCTCTATTTTTCTTTCCAGTTAGCCCATTTCTCCAAAACCATTTACTGACTAATCATCTCCTTGATATGTTGAAGTGTAAACATCAAGTTTCCATACGAATTTGGTTTCATTTGTGGACCCTTCATTTTTATTCATTGATCTGATTTTTCCTCATCACACACAGTTTTCATTATTGTAGCTTTAAAATGATTTTGGCCTGGGCTGGCTCTTGTTGTCTTTTATTTTTAAGATGTTTTCTGATTAATCTTAAATATCTGTTTCCCACAAAAAATTTTAAATATCATTTTGTTAAGTTAAAAATTGCTATATTAATTGAGATTTCATCACATTTATACATTAATGTAGGAAGAATTGCTATCTTCCCATCAGAGAGAATACTTTATCTTTCAATGTCTTAAGCCTTCTTTGGGTCTGTTGACAGATTATTGAAGTGTTTTTAAATAAAAGCCCTGCAAAGTACATGCTAAATTCATGTCTAGGACGCTTTATGGTTACTATTTTCAATGAGATCTTTTCTTTTATCACAATTTCTAGCAAGTATTGGTTTTATATATCCACTCTGCAACTCATATCTGAATTTTTTTATTGTTTCATACTGTTTTCCAGTGTTTCCTCGGGGTTTCTGGGCCTGGCATTCTCTTTTAGAATGTAAATTATCCCTGAAGGAGTAATATTTGTCAAATCACTTATTCGACTAATATTTGATGTTCCCGTTGTATGGGAGGTGGTGCTATGGGTGCGGCAGACTAAGTCAGTGCATTTATACTTCCTTATTCAAGTACTCACCCCAAAAGTCTTGCTTCCCCACCCCAACCACTGATCCCTCTCCTCTTTCTCAGTTCCTAGAACACCCCAGCTCTTGTTCATGAGATTTCATGTATCTTATTTCCCTATTCATCACTTCGCAGATATCTACTTGAAAGTCACTTCCTCCGAGAAGCCTTCCCCGAATCCTCGTTGAAGCTACCATTCCCCTTGCCCTATGCTCTCACAGCTCTTTGACTGTGGTCTCTTGTAATACTCAACCCTCTTAGAAGTATTGCTTTCATAGCTGTTTTCCTTGCTAAATTTCAAGCTCCGGAAGAAACAGACCAGTGCCGCCTTACTCAGTGCTATAATTGGGAGTTCATCACTATGCCTGGCACATGGGAGCCACCCAATGAGTAGCTGTCGGATTGCAGCCTAAAGCAGCCTGCTGCAAATTTGGTATTTTTGATGTCTTTGGTTTTACTCTTAAAACTCAGAAGAATTTTGCCTTTGATTTCGTAACATATCTGCCTTATTTTCGGTATAAAAATCATGTTGCTTTTTAATGATGGGATAAATGAGGACTCAGGAGATGGCCATGGTTTTTCCTTGCCTTTGTGAACTGTGAGAGATTTTAAACTCTCCATCTTTAACTTAAAAGATTCATAATGGCTTAGCTTCCCAGTGAAGTTATTCTATGGGCCTTAGTTCGAGTTGGGTGGAGGGACTTCATTGTTCACGCTTTCTGTGGGCCCCTCTACATCATCCACGTGAGGCAGGACATAGGTGGCCAGGCTCTGGAGGAGGGGTGGTGATGTGTGGCCGGACCATGGCCTGCAGAGGAAATGGCCGGGCACAAACACGCCACACACTGTGTGTGTGACAACACAGCAAAAGTATACAATGAATAAATAAAAGAAGCTCCCAAAGACATACTCCCCAAAGTCTGGGTAATAGACCCGGAAAGCTGAAAAATAACAGTCACCAAGAGGCCAGGCAGAAAGAGCCCAAGTGCCCGGATGTGGGCCTCACTTTTACCCCCATCGAGACAAAGGTGCAAATCCTGAGAGGTGAATCCCTGCTGGGTCAGCTCTGGGCACTCCGACACCAGCCATTCATCCTGTGTTCACAATCAGTGCTCACTCTAGTTGGGTGACTGTGGGCCAATTACTTACTTTTTCTGAGACCCCGTTTCCTCCTCTAGACATTTTCCATTTTCAATGGAAAAATGAAATAACGTGTATGAAGAACTCAGTGCCTTGTTTGCACTGCAACAAAGAATCAACAGACATTAGTCTCGCAAGGTCACGAAATCAGAGCAGGCAAAGGTCTGTTTTTCATCCACCGACACTGATATCCCCAGATCTAAGCTGCTTACTTACGAAGGTATTAAACCTGGGAAGACCACTGACCCTTGGCTCCCTTCTAAACGAAAATAACTTCCCAAATTAACGGAAGCTGGACTTTCTTCCTGAATATGACTTGGTTTAAACACATGGGAAGAGCGGCCCTCCTTCAGGAATCAGACATTATGTTAAAAGTGAGAGCATGCCCAGCGCCTCGAGAATTCAAGGAGTCAGTAGGATGGTTTTCTACTATACCGCGAAACAGCTTCCCTCTTGGGGCCTCTATGAAATAGAAGAGGTGATGGTCTAAGATGTGCTCTTAGAGCAGAAGGCCTGGGCTTGAATTACAGCCTTGTCATAATTGCCCTAGGTGACCTTTGGCGAGTTGTGTAACCTGAGCTTTAGTTTCCACCTCTGTAAAGAAGGTGTGATCGCATAGCCCTGGAGGGTTGTTATGAGATTGTATATGGGGGAGCACGTAAGCTTAGTGCCTGAGTTCACACACACACACACACACACACACACACACACACGGAGGAAGCGGAGGAATTGTAAATGAATCCTCCTGGCTCATGGAAACTAGCCCATTACTTTGCAGCCTCAGTTTCTCAGGAGAGAGTCTGGACACCCACTCCTGCCCTAATCTGATCTTCCTCTGGGCAGGCCGGCTTGCTGTTCCACGCACAGCACTGTCCCACCCACACAGGGATTAGAAGCCTAAACTGGAAATCATGCCCGTTATGTTCTTGAAATCTGCAAAGTTTTGCTTCCAAGGAAAAGCAGAAGGGCGTTCTTGTTCAGTCCATGGGCACCTGCCGAATACCCGCTGGCCAGGCCCCGGGTCTGAGGCGAAGGGCCGCGCTGTTGAGGCCCGGGCTGAGGAGCACTGCGGGGCGGCGCTAGTATGGGGGATCCGAGCCCTAATGAGGAGATGCCATCCTTCTATTAGGCAACCAGGAAAAAATCCCACCTTGCCCTGACGGTAGGTGGGGTGGGTAGGAAGAGAAGTAGGTAGGAGTCTTGATCCTACTCCTGGGATGTATTCTATTTTTAAGAAGTTTTTAATTTTAACATGCAGGCGCGTGTTGGGAGGTGTCTGTGGGTGAACGCCGACAGGCCTGGGCTGGGAAGTAGCCACCCAGTGATGGCGAGCTGAGGCGTTGGAAAGAGATGGGCCTGGATTGCACCTTGTGTCTGCTACTCACCTCCCCAGGAGACTTGGGTCATGCACTTCGCCTTTCCGGGCCCTCTTCGACCTGTGTCTCCATGGTGTTAGGAGGGCACGTGGGCTAAAAGCATCAGAGGCTCCGAGCAAGGGGCTGACCACGGGAGGGACTTGGTAGGTCAGCGGCCATCAGGATGCCCACTGCTCGGGACTTCAGGGCTCATGGAGGGTTCTCGCATCGTGACAGCAGCACTGACAGGAGGCCAGGCACGGGTTAGTTACCCCGGTTTACAGATGAGTTAACTGAGGCTCGGAGACTGCAAATCCACATGTCTTTACCCCACATGCAACGTTATGTGTCAATTAGTTTATTTTGTAAAGTAGGAATCATGTTTCAAATATACAAAATATGTCATAATACCTCATACTTTGTTTCCACTCAAATTCAATAAATATTAACCTTTTGCCATTTGGCTCCAGATTTCATAAAGAAGTGGACTTTATATGCCTCTAAAGGCCTCCTCCCCTGACAGATTCTCCTTCCTCTCTCCTTTAAATAATCCGATGCTGATGCTTTGCTGTATATGTCTTCATATAGTCACTGGATATGTTCATAAGCAGTATTACCTTATTGGTTTATGTTTGACCACACCGTGTGAACTTTTTTGCAATTTTTTTCACTCAACATCAAGTTTTCGATGACTTCTTTACATTGCTACATAGATATTCAAACTATTCATTGTCGCTACTACCTATTAATCCATATACTTCCTTATCGATTCTTCATTAATGGATTTTTATGTGGTTTTGGGTCTCCGGGTTCCTCTGTGTGTGGTAGGAACCCCGGTTGCAACCAGCATCCCCCACTTACTCCTTTTAGTACAAGAGTGAGGGTTCTCCAGATCCATCCAGCAGTGTTCTTGCTGAGTTTATAGTAAACACATCTACAACTGGACTAGATGTTGCCACATCACTTCCCAAGTTATCTTGTTAGATATATTCTTAGGTAACTTTTGGTTTCATTGCTCCTCTGAAAGGAAATTTTTTTTTTAAGTATCCATTCCGTTGTTGCTGGTAGATCAAAATATTATGAACTTGGGTATTTTAATTTTATACCCAGCAAATGTGCTGAGCTCCCTCATTCACGATAGTCATTTATCTGTAAATATTCTTGGATTTTCTGGATCAACAATCATATTTTTATGAAATTGTTCAATTTTACTTCTTCCTTTCTAACGCTAATACCTGTTACTTCCTCTTCCTGTCATACCACGGTGCAAAGGACCTAGTGCTACGTTAAATTAAAGGAGTGAGGTGATGGTTCATATCTTTGTGTTCTCAATTTTTAAGAGTGCCGAAAACAAGTAAAACAAATCTGATGATAGAAATCAGGATAGTGATTGCCTGCAGGGTCAGAGTGGGTCAATTGACTGAAAAGTCTCATGAGAAAACGTTCTGCCAACATAGAGGTGTGCTGTATTTTGTTTCTGGTCGTGGTCATGTGGCTGCGCACGTTGACCCAAGTTCACTGAAGCACTGAAGCACCTGTAAGCACCTGTAAGCACCTTAAGAGCTGTACATTTTCCTGTCATTTCCCCATCTTCTTCCTGATTTTTATAACTGCAATATTTATTACCAACGCAAAATTTGCATTTTGAACCTGCTTACTTTTTGCATATAGAAATTTAATTTTTACATAGAGAACCATCTTTTATAGTTTCTGAATTTTGAATCATGGTTAGAATGGCTTTCCCCACTCTTGGATTATAAAATGGTTCTCTCATGTTTTCTTCTTTGAAATTCATCTGTGCATTACTGTATATTGTTTGAGGTATATGCCCACCTTAACTTTCTTCTAGTTAGCTTTTACATGTTATTATATTAATAGAATTATTAAAATTTTGCCAACTTTAGATCACTAGGATAAACTCTTCTTGGTCATGGTATGATACTGTTTGTAATACATTTCAAATATTCATGAGATTTTAGTGTATTATACATGGACATATATGTAGAATGCCTATTTCTGTGTGTGTATGAATGTACATATATGAACTTAAACTTCTATAATTTTCTGAAATTTTACTTAGAGGGGCGCCTGGGTGGCACAGCGGTTAAGCGTCTGCCTTCGGCTCAGGGCGTGATCCCTGGATCCTGGGATCGAGCCCCGCATCAGGCTCCTCCGCTGGGAGCCTGCTTCTTCCTCTCCCACTCCCCCTGCTTGAGTTCCCTCTCTCGCTGGCTGTCTCTGTCTCTGTTGAAATTTTACTTAGGATTGCTGCATCTGGTTTATAAGTAAGACTGATCTTTTTTTTTTTTTTCCTTTCACTGTCCTTTTTGAGTTTGGGTAATGAGGTCAAAATAAACCCATAAAAAGGATTGAATAGTTTTTCTTCTTTTCAAGTCTCTGACGAAGTGCTTGAAACCATTTGGCCTTGGTGCTTTTTTGTGGAGAACTATTTGACTCCTGATGAAATTTTTCATTGTCATTGGAGATTTTTTTCCCTTGGGAAATTTTTGTTAATTTCTATTTTTGTAGAAAATAGCTCCTTTCATCTAACTTTTCCAGTGTAGAAGCTTAAAGTTAATACTAGTCTCTAAAAAGTCTACTTCTTTTTCTTTCCTAATACTATTTCTTGGTGCCTGCTCTCTTTTTTGCCTCATTAATTGATAAACAACCTCAGGGTGTTATGTGACATTGTTGGCTGACCACTTGAATTTCCGAGTCAGGGTGGCAGGAAAGAGAAGGAGAAAGAGATGGACACAATAAAAAAAACCTCAGAAAGAGCCTTCTGGTAATGCAAACACTCAGTTACAGCCTTGTCTTCCTCAACTATAAAGCAGGAATAAATATAGTACCTATGTCATGGGACGCTTGAGGATCAAAGGAATCAATAGCGAAAGACAAACAGAGGGACAGAACAAAACATGTAAAGCAGTGTCCGTCACCTACGGAGTTGTCGCTCTGTGTCATTAGTTGTTGTTGTCACTGCTTGGAAAGGAGAAATAAGGTAACACACTCAGGTGTGAAGTAGGAGGACAAGGACGGGACACCGACCATATTTTGTCCTGGAGTCCTCCCCGCTTGGTCCCTGGGGCCGCTTCTCCCCGCTTGATGCCCTCCCGCCTGCTGTCGAATCCTCTCCCCGACTCCAGAGCTGAAGATCCAGTTCCCGTGGAGTGAGGCAGTGTGGCCGCACCGACACGGCAGCGACTTTCTGGAAGTCGTGTTCCAGCCTTACACAATCAGATTGAACAGAAGAAGCGGGACTTGATGACAAAATGTCATAATTGGAGACTTCTTTCTTGATGTGTTCTCAGTGCTTTATTTGCTCAAATAGTTGAGTATTTAAATGCCTATCATGTGTTAATCCTGAGTGAAAAATGGTGTTAAATCTATAGCCACCCCCAAACTGACGAATGGAGCTCTGCCAAGAAGAGACTCTTGTCTCTTTAGCGTGGTCTGCTTGAGTGTTTTTCCTTAAGATTATTTATGTATTTATTTGAGAGAGTGAGACAGAGATAATGACAGAGATAACGAGAGCGAGCACAGTGGGGAGGCAGGCTTTCCGCTGAGCAGGGAGCCCGATGACACGGGGCTTGAACCCAGGACCCTGAGATGATGACCTGAGCCAAAGGCAGACGCTTAACCGACTGAGTCCCCCGGGGACCCCTGCTTTAGTGTTTATGTTAAAGTTTCCATGCAGATACTGACCTGACACTAACAGGGTCTATATCCGTATGTGTCCACTGACCAGTTGGACCTTCTGGGGCTCTGCTGTTCAACGTAGGAAGCACCAGCCACAAGCGGCTACTTAAATTGAAATACATAAAAATGAAATAGAATTAAAGAGTCAGTTCCTCCATCCCATGAGGCACATTTCAAGGGCTCAGTAGCAACACTGACCAGTAGCTTCAGCATAGGACAACTCTGAATTATAAAGCATTTCCACCACCCAGGAAGTTCCACGGGACGGCTCTGTCCTGGAGAGAGTTTCAACAATAATTAAAATAGTAGTAGTTGTTGTATGGATGCCTCAGGGAACAGATCACCTTGTCCTTACTCGGTTGGCTGAATGGCTAGGGTTATGGCTAACATGATTAAAAATAGTTTTTTCTTTTAAGCAGGTTAAACAAATACTTTGGAATTTTTTTTTTTTTTTTATCCCAGGACTTAGCCTCGAGATCCCCAAATTCAGGAATTCTGAATTAGCAAAGCCCAAATTAATGTGATTGATTCTACTCCCTAGGCCAACCTTGAAGGCTATGCTTTCTTTCACATTAGTCCTGGCCAGAGTTCACCCTTCACCCCACTCCCCACCTCCTGCCACTTATATACTTGTTGATGTAAACGATCACCCACTTCCTGGTCACTATCAGTCTTAAAACATTTGTCAACTTTGGCCACTTTCCTAGAATAAATCATTGGGCATTTTCATTGCTTTCGCACTATGAGTGACATCTTTAGCAAAAGCACCCTCCTTCCCAACAGTATTTGCCAGCCAGGCCTGGTAAAAATAGATAACTTATCATGATGTTTCCTGTTGTGTATGATTCAAGTATCAGATCTATAAATGCTGAATGTGTCATAGATGGAAGAACATTTTTTTGATGTTCTCATAGCAGTTCACGTGATATGGTGAAATCCACGTGAATCAGAGCGAAGGCGAGGAGACCACAGGGCTCGGGGTCCTCCCTGGGTCTGGGGTGTTTGGATTTACAAAAGGATGATAGCCAGCAAGAAGGGGGTGAAGCCCAGGACATGTTGCTGCAATTCTTGCTGGTCCTTTCCCTGATCAGAAAAAGCATCTAGTGTCTTTTATCAGAATATCCGTCTGTTTTTCCCCCCAAGTTGTGGAGACATGCTTGCTAGCAGCTTACTCTCTCCAGTCTTTTCCAAGTCCATCCTGACCAGAAGGTGTGGGTAGTAAAACAAGACCCCCATCAAAGTGTGTCCAACCTCTCCCCGGGCCCCAATCTCTGGGACCTACTAAGAAGGGAGCACACAGGGTACTACTTTGTGAATGCCTCATTTCAACTAATAGTAAGTGGAGCAAAACCAGGGGGAAGCCTGGAGGCGGAGGATGAAGGGGACGGCCGGTCAGAGCTCTGTCCATCCTCATCAGGTGTCAGAAAATGCTGCTCTCCCAGCTTCTCGGCTCTTCCTGAATAGCCATCAATTGTCCCATTGAATCCATTGCTAAGTCTCTTCACCCTTCTAAGTACCTCTGAACTATGTCCACTCTACCACTCCACTACCCCAAATGAAAGGACTACCATCTTGGTATTAGACTGCTCTCAGTCAGCCTTCCCACAGCAGCCAGAAGGTGACACTGAAAGAAATCCGAATAAGTTACCTCCCCGCTTCAACCTCTTCTTACTTAGAAAAAAGACCAAAATGCTCAGTCTGGTCTGTTAGTCTGACCCAGTTGGCCTCTGTTATACTCTCTCACCTCACCTCAACCTCGTTCCCCGGACCTTGTAAATCATGCTTCTATCACATGGTCTTTCTTTCTTTTTCTTTTTCTTCTTCTTCTTCTTCTTTTTTTTTTTTTTTTTGTATTCCCATGATAAACCGAACTTGTTTCTGCCACAGGGCCTTTGCACATGTGGTGCCATTTGGACTCCTCTTCTCCCAATTCCCTATCACCTGGTCAACTCATACTCATCCTTCACATGTCATTTTAGTCACCACTTCCTCTTCATGTATCACTTTAGTTATCATCTTCCTCTCCCCCGGAACTAGGTCAGGGTGAGGTTTTGTATTTCTATGGGTGACTACTTGATTAACTCTTTCTCATAAGATATGTAAGCCTGGGAGACAATATTTATCTTTTCCTCACCATTGTATTCCCAGCTCCTAATGCTATGCTTGGCAATTGAGGCATGGGTAAATCTTTGTGGACCAAGTAAACAGACAGTGACTTTTGTTATCTGCCAGGACAGGCCTGTAGCATACAAAGGAAGTCATAGACTTCAGAGCTCTGGGTTCAATTCCCGACTCTGCCAGTTTGTTAGATGATCTGGGGTGAGTTGATTTATCTCTCTAAGCCGTAGTTTTCTCATCAGTAAAATGGGCATAGCTGTATTCACGTGGGGTTCCGAAGACTAAAGATACTGTATGCCAGCTGGGCACGCAGCAGGCTCTCAACAAACTACAGACACCATCGTCACCATCGCCACCACCAGCACTGCCACCATCATCACTGCTGTGATCAAGTTTGGAGATGATGGGGTGGAAAGAAGCTTTGTGAGGCCCCAGGACTCCTCAGGAAGAAGTAACAGATTGCTCACACCCAAAGGAAACAGATAGTAACATTTTTTATTAAATATTACAGTGGATCAAAAAGTACAAAATATCTCTTGCCTGCTATGTGATTGGGAAACTATTGGCACGTAATACAGTATCAAAAGCAGTAATAAGTACAATTTGGAAAACATACAAAATTGAGTGTTTATAGTTTGGCTCAGCATTCTTCTGGTAGTGTTTAAACGAATGCAAAGGTTACTCAATAACCTCTCCATTGGGAAACTATGAATATCACTGGGCCATGTTGCTATATACACATAATCACCTTACAGAGCAGAGAGGTTACATAGCTGGGATCACCAAAAGTATACAATATTTACAACACAGGAAAGTTTAAAAAAGTATAAACAGCCAAGAGATTATGCTGCTATTTTTCAGACATATTTCAACCATAGGGAGACAAGCAGAATATCAAATACATCAACAGCCAACACTGGAATTTAAGTGCTCAGGATAATCATTGAAATGGTGTGGGTCTCACCAGGGCAAACTTGTTCCCATTTCTCTTTAAAACTGGGACAAGAGTACAACTGGACCAGATGGGACTTGGCTGACCACCACCAGATGTGACTTTGTGGGACAACAAGTGAAGAGAAAGAAATGGTTCTCTTTGAAGGCACACTACATAAAATATTTTTGTGGGATCACCTCGAAATTTCCATCAGACACACCAACACACTGAAATACAGTACTTGAGAATTCATGCACCAGGTCAGAAAGTTGTAAAGTCAACATTGAGTTTTAACAAACCCTCTGTATATGCCCTGATAAACAAGTGAACTTAAGAGCTTCTAGCTAGTAAATAAATAAGTCAGTCCTGTGGCAAATATTACAAGTTCCAATCACTTACTAGAAGAATACTTAATTCTGAAACTCAGTTGGGCTGGGGTGGGGTTTTTTTGTTTGTTTTGTTTTGTTTTTTTGTTTTTTTGTTGTTTTTTTTTTGAGTTGCCAAAACTTAAACCAGGAGTTGCATTGGAAAGGGTTTTTTGTGTTTTTTTTTTTTAATATTATTTAGAATCTCCAAATCTCCAGTAAATCACGGACTTAGTGCTATTTTGAATTGCAACATTTCTTGGAAGCCACGCTCAGTAAATAGATTTATGACTCCATTGCCAATTAGATTCCACAGTTTCCTTTACTAAACTACCAATAACAATGGTTTGATTGCACAAAGAAAGACTTGTGCAATTCCATTCAATAATAAGGCCCCTTGAACTCAAACAATGCAAACAAAGCCCTATTTAAGACTTTTTAAAATGTAGTTCTCAGCCAATGAAGAATTCAATGGTTTTTTTGAAAGATTTCCAAGATCTCTGTTCGGAGTTTTAAAACAAATAACACACTGCTTCTGTTGAGAATGTATACCCCCATTTCTCTTTATTTGTCCTGATGTTTTGCCGAGGGTATGAGCTTCCTCAGACAGAAACAGTGAGTCTCCTCTCGGAAGAGATGAGAAAAACAAAAGCTGGACTATGTTAACATTGTTTGAAAAATGGTGTGATCGAATTCCAACATGATGAAACCAGACTGAAATCACTGTAGCGGGGAAAACAAATGCCCATATTCCAAACGGATAGGTGAGCTCCACCAGGGACAGGGGGCCCCCATTTCTTAGAGAAACAAACCCCAGAAACCATGCACAATCTAGCCCATGCCTGCTGCAGAAACACTGGAGACTCCGTCTTCATCCACGTCCTCTGATTCTGCGACCATTCAATCTATGCAACTTTCTTCTAGGTGTCCTGGCTAGCAGTCTGCCAGCTGGAATTGAGATCTCTTTCCCCCTCTATCTTGTGCAATAGCAGGATAATCTGCACTCACACATTTATAATCTATATTCTACTAGTCTATCTATGGTTCTATTAAATATATATATATATGTAAATATATATATATATGTGTGAAATTCCACAGGAAGGTAAATAATTAATTGAAGCAAATGGAACTCTTAACACTAGATCTCTACATTCTTTTGTTTCCACCTTTGGATATTAAGTATGTTACATTGAATATTTGGCTTCATATCATGGAGACATTTCAATATAAATGCCCGGCATGCAGGGCTTTGTTTAAGAGCCGCAGGGTCATTGTTGACCAGTCGTGATTATTTTGCAGTCAAGTTACCTACTTAGAAGTTGAAAATTGTCATCAATTTTCATAGAAGTAATATCTCCGAGGTAAAAGACTGGTTAACTATGGTTCGAGGGTCTACAGGGAGTGTTGGGGGAGGGGAGGGTCGGCTGGGGAGGTCATCAAAGCAGTCTTATCAGCAGGGAGGGGACTTGGAAAGAAAAGCCACTCTGTATCGATGGACTTTTCACACGCTTAGAAAACGCATCCACCTTGATGTTACGACCCAGCAGCAAACACAGTCATGTGGCAGGAAGGACAATACACACTCTGCACGTCTTTTGACTGCGTGAACAACGTGACCATTTCTTCCAACGACAAAAGAAATCATAAAGCGGACCGTATGGCCAGGTGGTTAGAGACACGCCACACGCCACCAAGTGGGTGCGCAGAGCACCCAAATCTAACGCCCCGTAACCCCAGAGAAGATGACTTTCTTTTGAAATGGGTAATCCAGTATGCCAGTGCTCCCCAGACATGTGGCCTGGGCGGTTCTTCTCGGGAACAGCAAGAAACCAGCTCGATGAAGGCAACGTGACTACCTATTACTCAAAGGACCGCGGCCCAGGGAAGGTATCTGGCGCCCGGGCCTCCAGTGGCCCGATCTCTTCTGGATAGACGAGCTCCATCTTCTTCCCAACCCCCTTTCCCACACTGTTTAAAGGGATCAGTGCCAACACCAATGTAAATCATTTTGGCTTCTGTTCTAATTTCTGAAATTCCTAAAATATCTGTGCAGCCCACAAATATGTCCTCTAGATTCTTGTTATTAAGCAGCTTGCTGCCAGTGAGGTTTTTGTTTTTATGATTCCTCTGGTATGTAGGACAGTTTCACAGCCTAGATAAGGTAAGTACAATGCTCGATATTTTCACATAACCCAATACTTCAAAGCAAAGCATTTGGCCGGGTAAGCAGTGTATAAGCTCTTTCAACTATGCCATTTATGAGGAACAAAATCCTTAAGTTGCGGATCTGCAAAGGAACATTCTTGGCACTATTGTGTGCTCAACTGTTTCTTTTTCATTTGTTCCACGAGAATCAGTTGCTTCAATTTGTAAACAATAACTTTACCACCCAAAGCTGCTCAAAATGATAAGATGTGGAAAAATTACAAACACGCATCAACAACTAGGACAGTCAGCCTCGAAAACAAAACAAAACAAAATAAAACAAAACAAAACAAAAACAAAAGACCTGCAAACAAAAGCTATACTGTTTAATTAAAAAAAAAAAAAAGGACAAGAAGGAACTGGGAGAAAATGGAACTACTTGTATATAAATTAGGTGAGCAAACAGTGATCCGGGTAGTTTTAAGAAGCAAATATATACAGTCATTTTAACAGTGTTTACTTCTCTGGATTGTTTAATAGTGTCAAAATGAAAGATCTATTGAAGTTCCACTATACATTGCATTGATTGAACCTTGGAGAGTTTTAGGAAAAGAGGGGCATCCTTGGCAAATACTTGCCAGTCTTCCTTGCCCCTTCCTGTGACATGCCTGCCCCCCCCCCTTTTTTTGCCCAGATTGTTCCTGACCGTCGGAACTCAAGACCGGGTCTTCTAAATTCTTCCCGGGTACACATACATCCCTTCACGAGACCCTCGTGCAAAGGGAACCATCTAGGTGCAAGGGCTTCTGTGTTGGAAGGGGCTCCAGACTGACCAGCCAAGGCTGGAGTTGTCCCAGAAAAATCAGGTATGTTCACCTCCCCTTGGCGGCCCCTTTGGCTGGGACTGATCTCACCCCCGGATTAGAAGAAATACTGACTTCTAATTCTATAAGCCGTCACCCCCAGGGTGGGGAGGGAAGCTCTGGTGGCCACACCGGGCAGAGCCGGGCTTACAGTTTTGTACTGGGGTGTACGGACGACAGCTGAGAAGATGGGAAGGCAGCTTGAGGGTTTATAGCAGCTAAAGGGTAAATGCTGTTGTGCAAAAGGTCCCCATATGAACTTCCTACGGGTGTGGCCGCGGCCAGGTGTCTGTAAAGCTGCTGAGAATTTGTCGGCGACGTAAAAATCCCCCTTTGCATCACAAGCGAGTGGAAAGCCAGGGGCTGCATGAGTGGCGAAAGCACGGTCTGGTTTTTCAAGTACTGCAGAGAATGGGAATAGCCGGCTGGGAGCCTGGAGTTGAGGCCCGAGCCGCACAGGCTCCCGGAATACAAACCTGGGAAGATGGGCGAGGACAGCGGCAGCTTGTGGCCTTCCGACGCGGCCCCGGCCTGGCCGCCGTGCGCCGCCTTGCCGCCTTCGCCCTCGGGCTCGGAGGAGGCCTTCTCCTTGCCACACGCCTCCTTGCACGGGTCCAGCGGGGACACGGCCCGGGCCTTCTTGCCGGCGATCACCAGGTCCAAATCCTCCAGGCTGCGCTTGATGGGCCGCGCGGCCCCGATGTTCTGGGGGCTGGCCTTCCGCTGCAGGACCGGGTGCACCATGCCTTCGATCTTCCGGAAGTTCTCCAGCCGCACGTGGTGAGGCTTTCCCGACCGGGAGAGTGACTCGGGGTACTTTTTAGGGGCCGACACGGTCATGGGCGAAACCCGGCAGGCTTTGGGGTGACAGTCCCGGCTCTGGCTGTTCATGACCTGGAACTGGGAGACGCCCTTGCCCTCCTGGGGCCCCGGGGCCGAGTGCGCCAGGCCCAGGACCTTGCCCGTGGGTTTGTGCAAGTTCTTGGGAAGGCTCAGGTCCGTGGGCTGATCATCCGTGGGGGCTTCTGTCGCCGCCGCCTTCTTGTCCTGCAGATGCAGTGACGCCAGATAATTCACGTGGAACTTCTCCTGGTGCTTGTGGGAAGGGAAGGAACTGTTTTCCGATTCCCTGTACATGTCCCTGCAGGGGTACTTGGACGTCTGCTCGTTGTGAAGATGGTGTTCGGTGTGTCTGTAGAGGTTGTGCAGATGGGGGGACGAGTAGAAGTCGGCCAGGAAGCTGGGCATGTGGGAGTGGGGGAGCACCCTCTTCTCCAAGAGCTTCTCCTTGCCCTCCTGAATGTCTTGCTTCAGGACATAGGAGTCAGCAAGGGGGCTAAGGTGGTGCTTGGAGAAGCTGCAGCGGTGGGGATCGGATCGACCCAGCTTGTCATGCTTGAAAAGGTCACTGATGCTCTTTCTCTCCTCCGACGGCTTGCTTCTGAAGCTCTGGACGTGCTGAATCACTGACGGCCGGCTGACAGCCATGTGGTCAGTACTCTGGCCGTGGTGGGCCTGGGACAGACCCGCACACAGCTCATCCCTCGCCATCAGTTTCTTTTTGCTGATCAAAGGCGGTGGGGAGCCGTAGGGGTAGCTGCTGGAGAGGCTGGCCCCACTCACTTGGGACAGAAGCTTCTTCTTGGCCAGAGGGGACATGATGCCCGGGTTGCCCCTCGAGTAGAGCAGAGGGGTGTAATTAAGTCCATGGTTCTCGTTCATAGGCCCAGTCAGGTCTTTGTCTTTGAACATGTCAAATGACTGAACTACCAGGACCTTCGGGGTCTGCTTGAGTGCGTTGTGGATGTCATCGCTGCCCAGCTGGTCCACCTTCACGGTGCAGTTGGCGATGTAGTCCGCCATCGCAGGCAGCTTGTCATCCTCCAGCTCGCTCTGGCTTGCCAGGGGGGGCTGGGCGCTGGGGAAGCCAGGGAAGGGTGTTTCTTGGAGTTCACTTTCCGGGCTCTCTGTAAAACGGCAGGGCTGGGGGTCCTGTTTCGAGTCCGCAAGAGCACTGGGAGAGCTGAGGGACTGTTTGCCAGCCCCCGGGGCCAGGGCCGGACCCCTTTCAGGGGCTGGAGGGCCACTCGGGAGCGCAGGAGCAGGCCCCTTGTCTCCCAGCTCCTCTGCCTTCTCACTGTTGGCACCTTCAGCTGGGTCGTTGTCCTTTTCTGGGTCTGCTCTAGACCCCAGGGGCCTTGCTGCGAAATCCTGGTACCCTTCCACTTTCTTCTTCACGTCTGCTGCTGGGAGAGGCTCAGAGATGCTCTTCTGATTTAAAGTCTCTTGTTCCTTCTCTGGCTCTGATGAAACCTGATAAAATATTTCAAAAGGCAGTCAGAAGGAAGCCAAATGCATTGACACATTTTGCTATGAAACAAAATATTACACGCAGCAGTTTTTCTTGAAAACAGGCTTGTCAATCAGCGCAGGGAGTTTCTGTAAAGCTTTATTACCCCCCAATCACAGCTCTAAACAAAGAAATCTAAATTACGGAAACATTAGGGTGGAAATGCATATTCGCTCAAGTCCCTTGTGAGACACCTATCAAAATAGCAAAGTGTTCTCTATTGACGGTATACAATCTTATCACTCCTTGATTCTAATATATAGTTTAATTCTGAGGTTGTTTTCTTGTCAAATCAGTCAATTATCCAAATGGGTTTTAAATTACATGTTGTGCTTCATGACACTTTGGAGAAAGATTTTTTTTTTTAAGCATCTCCCTTTCAAAAACCAACCAACCCCATGCGAACAACAAGCAACAAACGTACTAGAACCCCTTGCCTTTCTCTGAGAGCAAATCCCATCCTAATGTGTTCAGCACGATGCATAAAATTAGCAATGCGTAAGTGTTAATTTCTACTCAGTGCCCTATGACATGCAGAAAATGCTAAAATACTGGAAAATTATGCAGATGCAACACCAGCCTGTCTACCTGAGGGACAGAGGGACTCGGAGTCCTTCTACGCTGTAGCAAACTACATTTCTATTAAAACTAAAAATGAAGTTATCAAAATTCAGGCAGTGAGCACCGCCCCAAATACAGCTTTTCTGTTCACTGGAATACATTGTAGTCAATGAGATGGATGCTCTTTATGTGTCCCTATTGACTGAAGTTGTGGGCCCAATTTGAGCCATTCATTGCATTATGTGGCTGTGCAAAGTTTGACCTTAGAAGGTCATTTTAACTTTCCATCTGTGACCCAGCTGGCTGACAGCCCCTTTCAAAACTGTCACTCTGTCCTGACATGTCTTAGAGAACAGTCACAAAACGGTTGTATTGAACTGGTCTTCTCCCCCAAGCCCCTCCCCCCCATCTCATCCCTTGAACGTTGTTCTTCTTTGTTAAGAAAAGAAGTATTGGACACATTACCATCTTTGGGTAAGATTGAGGATGCTGGTGTAGGGCTGCATAGAAACAAACATTTTAGGGAATCACACCCTTTCAGAGATGTTTCTCCTTAAAACCACTTGAAGATATCCCTGTCTTTTAGTGATGTGTTAGACCTAAGAGCTTTCGCTTATCGTCTTTCTTGTCTTCCCTCCTTTCCTTCCATCCTCCCTCTCTCTCTCTTTTGTACTAATAGCTGTCTTTTCCAGTACAAATATCATTACTTGTCCTACATTAACAGTCATCATGGGTCTCCTGAGCTTATGCATTACATGAAAATACAGGAAAATGAGCACGGCAAGGGAAAAAGGCAAATTGCATTTAAATGTCAGTTTCTGATGGGGCTGCGGTTTGAAGTGAAGCTGCAGGGGTACTCAGTCTCACTGAAGTTTCTGTGACCCAGGCCTTTGGTTACATGGAGTTCTGTGGTTGTCACTGGAAAATAGGTTTAGGGGGTCTCTGACAGCTAGGCAGAAAAAAAGTAAAGGACCCTTCTTCTGGGACGGCATTTTACGGTCTGGTACCTTCCCACCAGGCAACTTGCAATCCAATGACCTGAAGGCAGTGGGTCTGCCTGGGACGGCTTTCTAAGCCCTCCTATCTCCATTGAGTTCATTGTTTCATATGGAAAACATCAAAAATTAGGACAATAAAAACACCAATGACAACAATAAAATCCAAACCCCAACATACAGTCAATGAGAAGAAAGACACCTGGTCAAATCCATGGGTCTATGTTGGAAGTGGGGAGCAATTCTTACCATCCAGTCAACTTGGGGAGGGTGTGAGATTCCAGGTCATTCCAATGATCTGAGCATGATAACCTTTGACACTCCAGACCTTATAATGCCCCGAGACACTGGGGCCTGTAAGAAACAGGGAGCCTGAAGGCTTTAAGGGTTTCTGTGAGCCGGAGGGAGCCGGGCCCTACTCTTGGCAACAAGCATCTCCCACGCTGGTGGGCTTCAGGGCAATGGGCTGAGGATTCCTCCCCCATCTCACAAAACAACCATTTCAAACTTCATCCCCAAAGTGGAGCCACTCAAAGGTCAGCTGGCCTCTGGCCTCAGTTTGTCCTCTGGTGCTTTGGCAATGCTGTACATATGGTATCTAATAGAACTCACTGATCCAAAACCCTATAATAAATCACCAGGCCAACAGGATAAAGGAAGAATGGAATGTGAGCCTTAACTTGGAATTTCCTTGCTTTTGGCCATTTATGTTGCAAGCTTGCAGATGTTTAGAAATCTCTCTGCATCATCTTTGTCCCCCATTTTTTTAATTACTAAAGCTTAGAATAATTATGAAACAAAAATAAAAACAACAAAAATGTCTTTTCTTGGTATTCATAATATCTTCTTACACAAGAGCCCGTTGGGTAGGTTAATTTCTAAGGAGGTTGGTATATGGTGTGTGTGTGTGTGTATTTAGAGCCAGTGTTTAATTAGGGAGTCTCTTATGTGTTCATTATAAACCTGATTTTTAGGGGGTGTTTAATATCAGCACCAAAATTCCCTCTGGGGTTGGATCCTAGAACATGCTGTCTCCAAATGTGGCTGCGAAGTTGGTTTTTTTTTACGGGCAGTAGGGTTTTTTATTATTCATGTTGAAACAGAGCCCAGATCAGCCTCCATGACTGGCTGTACGCTGACAGTAATGGCTTCTACCAAAGAGCTGTTGGGGGCTGTGGGTGGCTGGGGCTGGTTTTAAAAGGTTCAGAAACTACCTGTTAACATGAGAGATAATAATGGTTCCAGAGGAACAATTCCAAATTCTCCTATAAATGATATGTCCTTAAGATATTTCTAAATGGGTCTCAACCCAAGGCCGTTGCACAGAGGTCCATAATGGAAGGCAAACCCATCTCTGAAGTTTCGAGGACAGTCCCGCAGAGACATGGTGCATCATTTCAACATCCCTCCTTGCTAGAACCCACAAAGCATGTTTCAAAGTCACACCAGCTCCTCAGATAGAATGGCTGTGAAATGGCAAAGAAGCCACATCTTTCACACTGGAGTCCCTTGGCTTCACAGAGCTGAAGCTCTGGCTCCTTCTATCTCAAAGCTGGCATTTGCTCTCAGTTTTCTACAGGATGTTCCCATCTTTCTAGATCCTATTCTTGGCCTATTCCATTTGATACCACGCACTGCCTTCCAGCTCCCGAGCAGACCGACAGATCCCCTCTCCGGGGAGCTGTGAGGCTGAGATGGGAGGCGTTCTCAGTCTGGGGCTGCAGGGGTGCAGGGACCCGGCTGTGGACGCAGGACTCTGGTAGACCTGGGCCAGGACCCGTCTCACAGAGGTATTTCTGTGGAGGACAGCAGCTCACCTCTGATGACTCCTGGGGCTTCGGGGCGTTCTCTTTTTCTTTCTTGCTCTTAGGGATTTCATGTTTGATGCGTTTGGTTCCTGATACTTTTGTTTTATTCTCATTTTCCTGTGAACTGTTCTCCTGTTTCCGAGGTTTGATTGGAGGCAGGGGCTTATCTTCCTCTCCTTTAATAAACCTTTCATACGGTAGGATTAATCTGGAAGGATATCAGAAGAGATGATCAATCATGGGAGGCAATTCCAGGAACATCGAAGCTATTGGGGTTTAGTTTCTTTTCTCAATACCAGCGGTTTATTGAATGACTCTATCTCCAGTGACACCAGTGCATTTCTAGAAACTTGCTCCACAGTTTAGGGCTCTACTCCCTCGGTCAAAAACCAGTACCTGGTAACTTATATACTCCTTTGCAAGACATCTTTCTAGTCTTGTGAATCTATATACCAAAGATACCAATGGAAGCATCCGAAGTTAACATCATTGTCACAGCTCACGGAACCTGGCTCAGCGCCAACAACGGCACCACCGCGATAACAGCAACACTCATGATGGCTGCCATTCATTTATCATTCTGCCAACGGTTATTTATGGAGCACCTACTGTGTGCTCCGAGCTCAAGGCACTGACATACAGCAGTGAACAAAACATTCAAAGCCCCTGACCTCATGAGGACGATATTCTAGGAGGTACAGCTATGCCCCGCGTTAATGTCCCAGATACACATGTAGATTATTCCGCGTAATCTCCGCATCTTTGTGGGGCACTACTATAATTATTATTATTACTACTACTACCACGATTACTATTATCATTCCCTTTTTAACAGATGAGGCAGATGAGGCCCCAGAAAGGCTAAATAATTTGCTTAAGCATCCCACCATTTGTTAGAGATGCCGGACTCCAAAGTTTATATTTTCATTCACGTCAAAATACAGACCAGACACTTAAGATAAAGAGGCTAATGGGAGGCAAGCACAGTGGGGCTGAGAGGCAGCTGTCTTCCTCTGAGCTCTGAAGCCGGCAGGGGATTCCAGAATGAGCTCCGTTTTGGGGTGCCCAACAAAGGAGGGCCCTGGGGAGAAGGAGGGAGGACAGACCACTCAAGCCACAAAAATCAGAGGGCTGAAAAATTCAAGCACTTTAATTATATAACTTTTAAAACAAAGTACATAAAATTGTTCTAAAAAGAGAAACATCAAACAGCTCTAGTTTTAATCTGTTTTCCCTTTGCAACATAGCTCTTGATCTGAAAGGGAAAAATAGCTGATGTAATTAAAAGGGATGGATTGCATTACAATCTCAGTTTCAACTTCAGTGATTAAAGTTTTTATAATGCATTTGGTATGATTAATGACTCACTGTGGGATTAATACAAGACTCAGCCTTAAAAATATGAACTTTAATACAGCAAACATAATTTGTTTTAAATAAGACAAGTTGACTCAATGAAGAAAATGTACTTGGCTTATAAACAACATAAATCTGTTCAAATATTGGGAACCCTAATTATGTTTTAAACTAAGACTTCCAGGCAAAAACTTCTTCGGTTTGGATATCTGTTAGCTACCCTGAAATTGGTTTCTAACCATGCAATCTGGATCCCAGCTCCTTAAACACACACAACTGTTCAGGTTTGTTGGTACAGACGTGCAGACATTTGTGATAATATTTCAACGTTAAATAAAATACCAAGTAAATTATGGGAAAATGAAATCCCAATTTACAACGTATTAGAAACAAAATTCATTTACTGAGCATGCTCGGACAAGGTATGTGCAAGGAGGCGTGAATAATAGTTTCGAGCCCTCCATCTGGCAGTGGGCCAGCCATGAAGATCAACACAGCCCATGGGGAATAGTTATCTTCAGATCCCATTACAAACTGAGTTTAAACATGTTACAGCTGCTAAAACTGGAAACTGTTCTCTCTGTGTAGACTTACTAAAATAATATATGGCCGCCAAATACCTGCTTCCCACTGTAATATTACAGTTAATGTTTATATAATAAAAAGCATAACTAAGCAGAAGACGAGAGAAAAAAGCAATCTTGTTCATACTTGAATTTATCCCGTCTCGTCTGTAAAGTCCCCAACATTACCCCCAATCCCTTTTATCTGCGCAGTTCTGCCAGGGACTTGATTCCCTTTAACGTCGGCAGGTCGGGGATTTTTGTCCGGGAGCGAAAGGCATTGAATATTTTTACGTTTGTACGTTGGAAAAAAAATATTTTAAAGAGACTTTAATGAAAACATGTTTTATTGTTGGGACAGATAGGTTTGTTTTACTTGTGTTTGGTTGCCATGGGAACCCCAGCAGCACTGAAGTCTGGGTATTCCGACGGTGGCTGTTTGTTGGGACCACCCTTGCCCTTGACTTCATTCTCTCACTGAGGGGCCCTCTCTCACCTTGAGGGGCCCTCCTCGCAGAGAAGCACGACAGCGTTACCTCTGGGTGTGGGGAGAGGGTGAGAGGAGGCACAGAACTGGCTGGGGGACACACCCAGCGTGGGCCCCACAGAACCCCTCACCTCCAGCTCTGAGGGTCGGGTGCTGGGCCCACCAGGCCGTCCAGAGGGGTGGGCGCTAAGGAGACTTGAATTTCCTCACCAACTCTGCAGGTTCAAGAAGCAGGGCAACATTTCCATTTCATTCCTTTTTTTTGTTTTGTTTTCCCCTTTTCTTTCTTTCTTTCTTTCTTTTTTTCTTTCTTTCTTTCTTTCTTTCTTTCTTTCTTTCTCCTTTTTTTCTTCTTCACTCAACTCAGCAGCTGGCTGGCCGACAGCAGTAAAAAATACATTTCACTTTGCTGGTCAAAGGCCTAAAGCCAGAAGCAGGAAATGTGGAATTAAATGTTTCTTGTATCTGGAAAGAGGCATGACTAAGGTAAAACTGAATCCAAACACAAGCCTTGCTTGTTCAAGGCTTCCAGAGGGAGAGTCTATGTGAGCAAGTGAGTGTGTGTGTGTGTGTGTGTGTGTGTGTGTGTGTGTGTAAAGGTCAATTGAGTGGTTTTTCTCCCCCCCCTTCTAAATCACTGAAAGATAATTATAGTGGCTCAGGGAAAAAAGGTTCCCAAAATAAAACAAGAAAGGCAGCAGCTAAAAGGAAACAAGTCGAAATATGACCAGCTAAGCCCTGAAGAACAGGGCACGGTCTCGCCCAGCACACAAACAATCGCTGTTCATATAGTGATTTCCGTTTGGTGCGATTTTCACTGAATGTTTTTTCAGTTATCCTGTCACGGTACAACACAATTACCCCACAGGATATGATCTTATCATTTGATTATTAGAAGTTTTTACAGCGCAAGAGGACGCAAGCTATTATAGGTTTCTGAACATTTAAACGTTCAGCGTACATGGGATACCATTAAAAACAGGTTAGCCAATATTAAGGTCAACATTGCCCAATGCAGGAAGCGGAGGACGTTTGTATTGTATCAAGAATCTAGTATAATGCAACATGCCTGTGCCTCGCGGATGATTATTCCTCAAATATTTGTAGTACAACAAAGATTTAATCAGGTTCTAAACTATACAGATAAAAGCAAAAATGCACCCCAGCCCCCAAGAACTCATTACACAGGAGAAATATTTTCAATGGGCTGCAACTCTAAGAATGTGGGTTGGGTTTTAGGTGGGCGGAAGTAATGGGGAAGAGAAGCAATATATTCATTAGAAAATCCAGAGAGATTTTTACCCCTGATCTACATCTATTCTGGGAATTGAAAGCGAGGTGGATACATGGGCCTTTATTATTATCCAGATTTCACATTTCAGATTAGCAAAATGCTTATTTACGATGCCATTAATGGCTCTGAAATAGGTAAGCCATCATGTATTAAAAAATAACATCTTTCCATAGGCATAAGATTTGTAGCAGCATGAGATTTTATTTTTCCCTAGGAATAATACAAGAATAACATTTTCCACCCCAAAGCAGAAACAGTAGGGGAGCCTTTTGCTATCACCAAGATTCTTATTAAATTCAGTCACTGTGAAAGCAAGATTTTTTTTCCTCCTTCTCCTTCTTTTTCTTTTTTTTAAATAAAGACGACCAAAATCAACCCAAGTTAAAATTAACAAATCAATAGCATTATAACCTTGATTTATTAGCATCTGAGCCACTAAATTATCATCATACGAGAAATTGCGGGTTTGAAAAGATTCCGGCTTTGTTAAATCTCAAGTTAAATAATGGTGTGCCGTCTACTAGGTTTTTAGATCTGCCTCATCTGATATTATGAAAAATTCAATACATTTCTCTACAGCAGAAGTCAGGGGTCAGCAAATCTATTACTGTAATGTAAGTAATCTGGCAACCTGCCAACTCTTTCTCCCTTTTATTATTTTTTTTAAACACCAAGGCAGATAATTTTATATTTACAAATTCTAAAATCCTCCAGGGTCTTGCCTCTCTTTCTCAACAAAACCCGGCAGCCTCATGCTCCAGAACTGTATATGGCACATGTCCTCATCATTTGCATTTCATACAAAAGAAGAAAAGACTCTCCATCTTTATTAGGCAGCTTTCCTCCTCCCCTCCTCATAGGCAGAGGGAAAATAATGTCAAATCTCATCTGAACGAGTAACCACTAATAATCTTCTGTGTTGATTAATGCTTGCATGGAATGACTGAACTTTGGGGCCAAAACATTGAGCAAACAGTGCTTAGAAGGAGAAATGAGAATCCATCTATTTATAGAGCTTCTGCAAAACAATATTATAATATTGTCTAGAACTGATTCAATTTGGAGATTTGGGGAAAGAAGCAGGAAATTTTTAGGGTTCTAGTTGATCCTTGAACACACCCTAGTTACTTTGTAGACACTTTCAGGGCATCAGACCTGTGACAAAGTCTAGGCCCAAAGATCTGCTGGTGCCCTCGGAACAGAATATCTCAGGGGCAGAGGGGAAAAAATGTTGGTGCGCCTGTCAGGGCAAAAATGCTACTGCTATTCTTACACATATTAGGTTTTTTTCACAGTCGTAGAAAAGAAATGATGTATTGGTTCCACTGGGGCTTCGGACCTGATCTGATCCCAAATGAAGTCATTATACCTCCAAGTTGATTCCAGGGTTGATAAATTCTAAGGCTTGGCCAGACATTTCCCTTCTCAGCCAGAAATTGAAAATATAACTTCACTGCGAAGTGTGGGAAGCAATCTTTCACCAAATATGGAGCCAATAGAAGGTATATTTTTCTTTTTTGAAGGTGATGTATGCACACTGGTTAAGGTTTCAAGAATAGAAAGTTTCTAATCTCACATACAGTTCACCTCTCAGGGTTCCAGACCACGACCAAAATGGCAGAAGAGCCTTTGGGTGATAGGCACTGAAACAAAAGTCAAATACACCAATGTGCTACGGCAATGTGCACAAAAGTGGGATGTTTCCTCAGTGGGCACAACACTCACTGAGTACAAAAGAAAATTTGTTCCTGTTCTTTCAAAAGCCAAGCTCATCTGAGAAAGATGTGGGCCCTGGGTAAAGATCTCCTTGGTTTTATGGTGTGAGTTTCTGTAAAGCAGAAAAAATAGTGTGCAGAGTGTGAGAAGCAAAATATCAGTAACCAAGAGAGCTGAGAAAGAAGTGTCCAGTATCCTCCTCCAACAGGTGAACAACAATATATGGCCACTTGTCTTCAGAAAAGCTCTTTCTTGGGAAAATTACCTGCCTAGCCCTACCTACTCAAGAGGCAGCAGAAGATGAATAAGAAACTTTTCTGAAGGCACTAATACCGTCGTCTCTTTGCCCCTGAAGTGGTGGGAAAGTTGTTTCTTAGGCCCATGGATGACTCTAACACCTTCCTCTATGGCCCTCAAGTGCCTGTAACACTAAGCAAAGAAAGAAAAATAAAGGGTACAAGGAGCCTGGCCCCAGCAAGATGGCGGCTTGACTCTTATAAAGAATTGTCAACGCGAGAGAGGTAGCTTGAGGATGGCAGGCCCCCTGAACTGAAGTTATGTTGGTCTATGGGGATCTTGGTGAAAAGGTGAGGTGGGAGGGTGCGAAGGGCAACTTCTGGTTGTTCTTATATATTGTTTAGGCGTTAATGATATTAATAGTAGCCACCATGTAGTGCCTATTAATCCCAGACATTCTGTATACCTTAAATTCAACCATTACAAAAAAAGTATATACAGATACATTATTTTATCCTCATCTCATGGATGAGGAAATTGAGATTCAGAGTGAAATAATTGAATGACTAGTCAAAGGCATGCAGCTATTAAGCGCCAAAATTTGAGTTCAGACACAGATCTGCCTGCTTCTCTGAGCTGCCTTCATACCAGCAGGGCAGCGGCACATTTTCACACCTAAAAACACCAACAACGAGGAGATACCGAACTGATCACCCTGGCTGGAGGGAACCCTAAGCTCTTAAGGCACTAAAAAATCAGGGTGAGCATTCTCCTTTTCTCAGAGGCCATTCCACAAAGAATCAACCCATTACAACAGAAGCAGCCCTATGGTTCAGGCACTCCTCTTACTGAACGCCAGGATAACTACGCCAAGATTCTCTAAAAGGTGGCAACTGTGGTTGGATCAGGTCCAACTTGATGTTGGATGGTAAGAGAAACTCAAGAATCATATCCTCCATGAAGTCCAGCCTGCAGCACTTAATCTTACACTCACACTTGAGGTTCTCACGGCCTCCCCAGCTAGAATGAAACTCCTCAGGGGCTTTACTTCTATGGTGCCTCCTTGCCACTTCTAAGAGGGTCTCGACTGATGTTAGCCCCTTGCCTTTCAACTGAAGACCGCATTGAAGAAAGTTGGGATGGATTTAAGGAAGGCTGACTTTATGCCCCAGGGATGACAATACATGCTCACAGCAGAGGACACAGACCATAGACAGCACCCAGCCCTCCACGCTGCCACCAGCAAGCCTTCCTCTCAAGGAGAAAACAATGACTGACTCAGAATCAAGTTGCATGGATCCATTTCAAGGGCAGATGAACATTATTTCAAGAATAATAGACAAATGTGATTACAGTGTTTTCAACAGAATGAGCACCCCACAGATGGAGGCAGGCAGTGTCCGTGATGTAAAAACAGGCAAACAACTGCTGCATTGAAGTCCCATGTCTGTGCGATACCACAGGTTACAGAGCTGCTGAAATGTTCAACAATGGCCCCAAACGTTTATTATTTTGATCGAACTTTGTAATAACTTGGGTAAAACCAAAATGTTCCAAGAGGTTTTCAGTGGAAGAGTTAAGGATATATTTTAATGGTAAACAATTACATTCTTCTATCATCTGATACTTTTTTTCTCTCTTTTTTGGAAACAGGCTCTCTGAATTTTCAATAGTTCCTTTGTGAAGGCATCTGTTACTCACGTAATTGAAAAGATGTTTGTGCAGTGGCATGCTTGAGACTACAGTTATTTAATCTTAATGATAAAGCCCCGAGGACAGAAAATCATAAGTAGAAACCTCTTGTTATTTATCAAAAAGAAAAGGGGCTAAGACACCAAATCTATTCTCAAATTTAAATTCATGCTTGATGAAAACTATCAATAAAACATTGGACCTGCAAAGTTTCTTAAATACTATAGCCAGGTTCAAAGGGGTGAGTAGGGAGGAGGTAGGGAGAAAACAAAAATGAGACAATAAAGGAGCCTGACAAAGAAAAACTGCTGTTTGGCAAGCTTTTTTTTTTTTTTTTTTTTTTTTTGGGTCAAACAAAGAACTTGCTGTAGTTTACAGCATGACACACACACTTGATTAGTTTGTGCCCGAGGGTGTTTTTACACTCTAGAGTGTAAACTCCAACGTCTATTAATTACGACTTGCATTTAGAGGCAAATTTAAGAATTTTTAAATAGAGACTTTTTCAAAGGCTGTTGTTTATTTTTTTTTAAACAGAAACCAGTTTTTCTACTCCAGGGCCTGGCGAGGGCTTTGTTTTCC
The DNA here is from genome assembly GCF_024610735.1 of Ursus americanus. Classification (NCBI taxonomy): domain Eukaryota; kingdom Metazoa; phylum Chordata; class Mammalia; order Carnivora; family Ursidae; genus Ursus; species Ursus americanus. The sequence goes on from NC_142132.1 coordinate 61,337,031, forward strand.
TTTTTAAAAGTTTCTTGAAATATCCAGGCATTGGAAAGGTATCAGAGCATTTAAAGCACGCTGAGTGATACAGAGGGAGGCTTTTGCTTATGAAGTTATCTGACTGTCCTTTTGGGAGAAATTCTGCAGGTCTCCAAGAACAAGCCTGGTGGGGTGTAGATGGAAGAGTGGTGGCCATGCCTCAGCCTGGCTCAGTCTCGGCACCTTGTTCGATTTCCCTGGGCTGCTGGCTGTGGGTAAGAGCCAGGAGGCCTGCTGCAGGTTTGGGGAAAAGGTTGATGAGAGGGCGTGCATGGCAGTGCTGCAGAGATGTTCCTCGCTGTGCCCACTGGCCAGGGCCCCCATCACTGAGGCAGTGTTTAGAAAGGAGCTGCAAGTCCATAGACCAGTCAACCCCACCATGGGTGCCCATGGGTGAGGATGGGGCACGGTCTACTCATTGGACTTTGGGGTAAGACAGGCAATAGACACTGAGAAGATAAACTGTAATACCTGCCTTGGGTGTATCCAGTTTGGAAATTCAGCCTGAGTATTCACCTGACAGTTTCTTCTACCACCTTATTCCCTACCTCTTGACACACATTTCCTAGAGGAAACTGTCCTTTTTTGTTTGGATTTCACTTAATTCACTCAACCCCTAATTCCTGAGTCCCTGATATGTTCATGATGCTGTCCTGGGTGCCCTGGGGAGACTCTGGGAAAGCAAGAGCCCATGATCTTTGCCTTCAAAATTAGTATCTTCACCAGTCTCCAATTCTACACCTGAACATTTTAGGCAATAGATGATGATCTCTCAAGTTATAACCTAACTCTTTAAGATCCAGTTCAAATTCTAGATCCTCCTGGAAGACTTTGCTCATTCCAGCTGAAAACTCGCTCTTCTTTTTTGATCCCTGTTGATTTGTTATTTGTATCAATTACTTACTCACCTGAGGTTTCTTATAGCCTTAAATATCTAACACTCTTTCATCTATGTATGGACTATGAGTCGGATCGTATGATAAGTTAGGTAAGCCAAGGATCACAGCACCTTCTGGTTCTAGTGAGTCGGTAGCAATGGCCTGGGGGCGCCATGCTGAGAGGAGTTCTGAAGCTGAGCTCAGGCTCATGGAAGGCAGTATTGTGCTCCCTTTGCGATCTGCCATGAATGTGGTAGCATGGGCACCTCCTCATTGTTTGCCAGCCCTATTCCAGACTCTCTGGTTCATGCGTTTTCATGATCTCAGAGGGCGCTGTGCACGTGGTAGACTTTCAAAAAAAACCCATTGGCTTTTGAGGGCAGCAGCGAAGGAAAAAGGCAGTCACTCAAATGGCAAATCTATCCTACCCCAGAGAAAGAAACCAGCCACCAGGAGAGGGCCTCTTACCAATTTCAAATGCAATCTTAGGCTATGTCGACAGACTGGTACCGCTACATATAGAAGTACTATATGCCACCCCTGGAATCGCTCTGGGAATTCTGAGTGACAAGACTGGAGGCATCTACATGACAGCAGGCCAAGCTAGTGAAAATCCACAAATCATGCTCTGAGGCTTGGCTGAATGGAAGAGGAGCACTTGAAGCGAGAGAGGAGCCAAGGGAGGCCCATCACCAAGGGTATGGCATGTGCAGAAAGAGTCAGCCTCAGCAGGCACGGTTGAATCAAGGGGAAGCCACAGAAGGTGTCTCACTCAGCACGTGGCAGAGTGGTTAGATGAAAAGCACCTTCAATGGCGGCTCTTCCTTCTCGCCCCCCAACCACAGGGCATTTGCACAGAGACTGGATTAGCCCAGTGCCAAAGAAGGTTCAGTCCTCACAGAACTTGGCAGCCTATAGGCTACCTTTGCCCTGGGGTGTGTTTAGTTTAACTTACATAAAATATTTTCAGAAATACTGGATCTAGTATTTGTAAGTCAGGTGACTTCACATAAAAGTTATCAAGAAAACATGGAAGGTCCGACAGTACTGAGACTCCATCTGCCCAGGCAAGGGTGTTGGCTGATCCCACTGGGCTCTCTGGCGTGGGCTGTGTGTGCCAGCTTCCTACTCTCCTACCTGCACCCACTATGCCACTTCCCCCATAAACACCTGAGTCTGTGACCAGTGGTGTGGAGCCATGCTTCTTCAGCGACCTGACAGGAAGGACTAGATTTCTACATTTCCTGTCTGTTGCCGACTGACACTTCTATAAAATTCATAATTCGTGAAAATGAATTAGTAGACAAATGAAATTTAAAGCAAGGCACATAAAATATAAGCCCCAATGTTTTATTAGTTTCAATGGACATAAAATGATTCTGGCAAAAACGTAAGTATAGCAATGCTCATTTGCAACTGTTCCGCTCGCAAGAGCACAGACAGGCCAGAAAGCCTCATTTGAGGAACCCTGGTCTAGAGGATGACTAAGGACCTCTCAGATCTCAAATGCTGAGATCTTGCCCGTTGTCTTTCTGAATTGGGTCTTGACTAACTTCAAGTGTATCAAAATGAGCAAGAAGACATCACATCGTGTCCTGGACATAAAGAGAACTGTAAGTCACCTAACTTTCCCCCCTTGACTTTTTTTCCTCACAACATGATTAGCTGCGTTCCTTAGAACTTGATATCTTTTTGGCATTTACCTTAGAGCGCATATTTATCTTACTCAAAACGTGACCCTCCCACGCTCTGCCTTCTGCCTTCACAGGAGAAACGCAAGACGTTCAGCTGACTGTCACTTGGGTCCCGCCCGGATGCATCCGGCTTGGTCTGGCTCACCCCAAGTCACGGCAAAGGAAGGCACCCCAGCCCCGTGGCAGGACAGTCTTGCCAGGGGAATGCTCACGGGAAAAGCGAAAGGTGAGAATTTGAAATTGGGCATTACGTATGTAAGAAGATGAAGCCTCATTGTTCACTTCCCCCATAAACAAATACGTTTGTTTATGATCTTGATTTTCTAAATACTCAGAAAAGCACGTCATGAAGTCCTTTTGCCTTAATGTTCCTTTTTCCATCCTTAATAACAACGTCATGCGCTCCTCAGACACACACCATGCAATTTGTTCAGGAAAATTCAAACCAGTAGTCTGGTATTCTGTGTGAAGACTCTTTTTTGCCTCTTGCATGTGCTCAAGAAACATTTTTCTAAAGAAGAAAACAAATCTGCACATGAAAGCAAAGTCTTTAGAGTGAATTACTATTCCAGAAAATCAAGCTAAGAGAATTCCATAAACATAACCGTTTCCCTTTTTCTATTCCTTTACTCAGAAAGGTGACTCGGGACACCTTAAATGGAGAGTCAGACAAGACAGAAAATGTTCTACGTAGAAGGGTCCAGCCCAGCCAGAGGTGGGCATTTTTCTCTGCGTTACGACCTGTAGTAACTTCACTAGAAATCCCTAGCAAGAAGGGTCCAGAATAAGCACACTTCATGAGACACATCCACACAGCAACGGTCTCGCGACGGGGAAACATTAATGCTTTTTATATTGGTGATCAGCTGTTAACGTGAGCAATTAAGTACAGTACTAATGGACTATGGCCAGGAGCCTGGTACTAATATTAAAAACTGACAGAGATGAATAGGTTTGGAAGCAAAACCAGGCTGACAAAGACATTTTTATGAAGTGCTTGGACCTATTTGATTTAAACCAATCAGAGGCAAGTTCGGACGAGTCAGGCCGTCAGTGACAATGACGCATTCACAGGCATTGTACCATTTCTGCTGTGCCTTAAATAAAAACACCCATTGATTCTTTTCAACAACCCACACTTTCATTATTACACTCATTAGTAAACCAAAAGTGCCCAACTAATACACACGTAATATTTACTGAGGAACCGGCTACTTTTTTCTTGTTGGAAAATGAAAACATTTACTGGAAACATGAACCGCACTACATGAAAAATATATCAGCGGATAAAGCACAGTAGATCACTCATTTCTTCTTCATCTTCTAGGCAAGCAAAGCTGGTGGTAGGGAAATAGGAAAAGGACCGTGTCTACATATTGGGGTGAAAAGAAGGAGACGAGATGACTGGTTGCACAGGACGAGCTCGGTCATTCTGATCTGATGAGCAAGGTTTGAAAACATGTCCACGGGCATCTCCAGACTAGAGGTTTGCCCACAACATCCTGATCTTTTTCGTCTTCTTGAACCTTCTTGAAAACGGTGGCCCTTCACCAATCTAGTCCTGTCTGTTTTGTGTTAGCGTAGCCTGTAACTAGCAAGAAGGAATGAAATTCTGCCAAGTCCCTAGGCACAGTTTTAGCCAAGAGCTTCAGCCTTGGCTGAAACAGCAGAGCTGTTTCTCGTCCCTGGGATGAGCTGATATCCTCTGCCCTTCTCTGGTAGAACCATTAAAGAGAAGTAGGACGTAAGACAGCTGGAACAGTTGTCCCCAGACTTTTCTCCCGACCACAACACACAGGAGCAAGGGTGATTCCCTTCAGATCATGACTGACTCAAAATGATTGAGACTGGTAGAGTTGTAAGTGGAGTGTCACTTTTTTTTTTTTTAAAGATTTTATTTATTTACTTGAGAGAGAGAGAGCATGAGCAGGGGGAGGAAGAGGATGAGGGAGAAGCAGACTTCCTGCTGAGCAGGGTGCCTGATGTGGGTCTCGATCCCAGGACCCTGGGGTCATGACCTGAGCTGGAGGCAGAAACTTCAAGGACTGAGCCATGCAGGTGCCCCCTGGAGTCTCATTTTTTTTTTAAAGTCAATTATCTGCAAATTTTAGTACTTCCCTATTACTAACTACTAACTACTCAAGACACCCCTTGTATCTGATCAGAACAATGGGAAAGGGGCCTAGATGGTGAAAGGATATACGAGGAAGGATGAAGGACCTTGCTACTTGCCCCTGGGACAGCTATGCTCTAACCTGGGTTTCTGGCTCTGTGCAGGGATTTCCAAATTGGGGGTCCCACTTGGCAGTTGACTGTTGTCTCAGCCCCAAATCTACTCTTCTGTGCTCTGCTTAGTGATGCCGGGATTGGGATTCTGCAGAATACATGTCTCTTTGGTCAGCTGTCTTCCTTTTGGGGTCCTGCAAACGGGGCCCTAGCAGGCCAGGGGAGGGGAGGAAGGACTCCTTCTTTCTATTTTGCTTGCTGTTCATTTTAGGGCCAGCCCAAAAGTAATTTAGCAGCAGCAGCTGGTTCCAGCCTCTAGCTTCTGTCAACAATCCCAGAACAGTTTCATGGCATTTGCTCTGAGGTCCAGCACCAGCCAGGGAGCACTGCCTCCTCAGGTCTGAGCCTAGCTCTGCGGGGCTCCACCTCTGAGCTCAGTAACGATCAGCATTGGTTGGGATCCTCTCCCCGGGAGGGATCTGAACCCCAGCTCTGTGCGACATACTCTCTAAACTTCTGGGTGGCAACACCCTAACCCCCTTTCTCCTATTCTCTTGACTCTAGGAAACCTGTGGTTATTTCCTCCATATTAACGTTGTGCTTTACAACTTTTGTTTCAGTAATTCCCTATAGTGGATTCTTTTTGTTGAATACCAGGTGTGGTTTTTATTTTCCTTACTGGATCCTGACTGATACACACAGACCCAAAAATATTCTAGATTTAGCAGAGTGGGTGACATAGCTTTTCAAAAAATTTAATCCAGTGGGAGACCAAACCTTTATGAAATACTGCTTTATGCACAAGAATGAGGAGAGAAGAGACATTTTTAAAGAAACTTAGGTATGTTTCTTAGTAGCCAAAGTTTGAGGTATCTCTACTAGAATTTTCCATGTTGACTGACTGAAGCATCTGGGATCCTACTACTCCAGATAAGGTAAATCATCAAACAAAGTACACAGTCTTCACAAGAATATATCCTGGTATTTCATTTAAGATTGAGGCTATTTTTATCCACATAACTGCTTGAGTTAATTACATACACACACACGCACACACACACACACACACACACACACACTCACTCTATTAGATCCAATCCTTTTTCCATCCCAAACCCAATCTGTTTTTTTTGACCATGTGATGCTCCGTAATACATTTGATTAATTTTCATTCTTTAACTGGGCGAGCTAGCTAACAGTTGAGGTACGCTCTTTTTGCAAATTTTAATGGCTATCTGGTCCTTGAAGTTTGACGGTTCGGGTATTGGGAACATTTGAAGATGGAGGTACGGTGGGTTCACTATCAGAATAGAAGCCCTTTGAAAACACAGGCAGTGTTTCTAATGAAAACGTTCTGATCAAAGCCTTGACTCAGAAGTCAACACCAAGCTGCACGTGTTCCCTTCAGCTCTCTTTACACAGCACTCACCCGACATACCGATGCTATTCTGTACTAGGATGTCAGCAGTGCCCCTGTTATGTCCAGTGAGAAGGTACGTTTTTGTTTTAAATACTGACAGAGATGACACTCACATTTGAAAAACGGAGGTCGTACACTGAAAACAATGCTAGGAAGAGTAATAATTCAAAGTCCGGTTACCAATTTTTAAAAATCCTTGCGGATCGTTACCCCGACAAGGAAGGCAATCTCTTGGGACTACTTTGTGGGGATTTTTCATGGGCTACTAAGCCCAATCTAGTTTCCTACGATTATACCTACAAAAACATTCTACGCGTCATCGAGTGGCTGTGCCGAAAGAGGCCCTCCGCGCAAAGCAACGCAGAAAAAACCAGAACTGAACTTAGCAAACTATGACGAAGAGGTGATCCACTGGAGAGATTAGCGGGAGACACACGTGGAGGATCCAGAGGCGGGGGCTGAGCATCTGGGCTGAAGCTGGAACAGTGACGGACTTGTAAAGAGCTGCCATCACACTGAGCACTTCGGCCTTACCCTTCCAACTAGCAAGCTAACTGGCCTGTTTGTTCAGCTGTGTCTTGACTTCATCCCATCCATGACCGTTATTAAAACATACACACACACACACACACACACACACACACACACACACCCCTCTGCTTGGATCTTCCAAGCTCTGATTTTGGAACCAGGTTGCTGAGTCAGTCGACATGTCGGCAGGGAGATGCCAGGGATAAAGAAGCTGGCGCGACCCTAGCAAACGGAGGGCCTGGAAGCACGGAGCTAGGGCAGCGCATGAATTTGCAGACAGGCCTGCCCTGCTGTGGGCAACCACAGTCCTAATGCAAAGAGGAAACGCTCCTGTGGAGACAACCTTCATTGCAGCTAACGCGGCCTTACCCCTCGACTGCTTGATCATCACCCTCTGAGAGAAGCTGAAAGTGGTAGAAAACACACCCATGCAAAGCTTGGCAAGAAAGGATTTTCTAGGTCAAAAGCATCGGCGTAGAAGAAAAAATACCAAGATCGGGGGGGGGGGAACCAATGGATCTTATCTGGGGCCAATTTTCTTAGTAAAGAAACGCTTACTTTTCAATATGCATACATTCAACATGAAAACCTTTCAATGACAATACAGTTACGTGGCAAACCCATAGCAACACTGCTGACTTAGGATTTCCAGAAGCTGAAGGTTCTCACCGTGGATGAACCTACGGAGAACGTACTGAGTAATCTAGGCTTGTGGGGAAAAAATAAAAACGTATTGTCAAATAGGTGGTCACAGGATAAAACCAAAGTAAAAGAACATCTAATTTTAGCCCCTGTAACCAGAGAAAGCCACGCCCCCTAAAAAAATCACAAGGCGGTAAGCAAGGTAAAATGCCAGAGGATAATTTCTATTTCCAGAAAGGTCCTTTAGGCTTCCCCTTATCTTATCCTTTACCAAAGCTTCTTCCAATGAACACACTTTTAATTAAGCAAGGACTTTCCAAGAAAGGGCTTCTTACCTTTCATAATGCCTGCGGGTACAAGTGGCGGCACTGGTGCTCCCGGGATTACCGCCTAGTTCATCATAAATATGTTTCCATTGGCGGCGGGCTGTTATCTGAAAAGATGGCAATGGGAAATTCAATCTTGCATCGTAAGAGATTCACAGTGCCAGGATTCAATACATATGCAACAGGCAGAAGAGGACAGCCTGTTCTGGAAACCCAGAGACAGAGAAGTTCAAATGAGTATACGGGGAGACTCGGGGTTTCACAGGGGGATCGCACTCATGGGACTTTTCTTTACAATAAACATGGAATTCTGCTTTGGGTTCTATATTGTGTCACTCTTAGAGCATTTCCTCTAAGGCATCTCCCTGGATATTTTATGTAGCCATTTCCCCCGGAGGACCCAAACTCATACTCTGATCCTTTAGGTCATGTGATAAAGCATCCAAATAAAATAAGATTTCGGCTAAAGTATCAGTTCAAATCAATCAGAATGAACACTGGTTGCTTAAGGGGCGGGGAAATGGGCGGCCAAGGATATAGGAAAAGAGAGAGGCTTTTCACCAAACTTGCTTTTGTATCTTCTGATTTTTAACCTGTGTGCTGTGTTGACCACTTCAAACACTAAATAAAATGACTACATAAATTAATTCAATTGATCAAATCGCTTATGGAATTTGCAGTCATCTCCGGCTATATTTTTACTCCAGCTCCTCTAACCGCCAAAACAAAACCCAAATCTGAAACTGTGTATGTTGCAACCTGTTTATTTTTATTCCCTTAGGTCAGGAAAACGGGCTATCTATCCAATGTTACCAAAACAAATTCCAAAGCGGAAACACAAGCTCTATCTACTGGGTTGCTGGGTGAAAAGAACCCGGCAGCTTGCAATCTACCGAATGGCGTAGTATGGTCCTGTTTAATTTCTTTCTTTAATTTTATTTTTGTACATAAATTAAGATTTTACAAAATAACAGATGCATGATCTGGCAAATGATTAATCTGGGGAAACCACGTCATTTACTACATCCGAGCAAGTCGAGTATTTCCTTGAAAAGAGGAGACAGAGCACATTCTGAGGTCCTTGTGAACGTTTCTGAACAGTTACAGGAAAACTCTGTTATTGGAATGTGCAGGGGGCAGGGCATGGCAGAGGGGCCCGTGGCCGTGGCTACAATCTGAGCCCGGGGCTTCTTTTGAAATATACCCGCAGCTCTGCCAGCCGAGTTCACTTAGGGGCTAAAGGCAGCAAGCCGAGGAAAAAAAAAAAAATCTCAACTCACAAACAGGGGCTCTGTCACCGTAATCTAAGGAGGAGGGGAGGGGTGGTTAAATATTATAGCGTAAATGGCACCTTTTCCATTTCAAGTAAAAGCCCTTTTATTTCTATAAACCCTTCTCGACCCCGAGACAATGGGAGGTTTGCATTGTTCAATTTCGTATGAAGCATTCTTGAACCAATGTGTTTCAGTAGTTCTCTCTAGACAGAACCACCTCTTGCATCTCCTGGCAGGTACGACTAAAAATAAGATCTTCCTTTATTTATAGCTTGGTCTAGATGATAATAAATGGTTTCAAGCCCCTTTCAAAACACTCAAAATACATATTTTAGTAATTATTTTATATTTAATTACGATCTCCCTCCAATCTTTTAAATAATACACTTTCAGGCTGGTCTATTCAAGATCCGTGTAAAGGAAGAAGCGAAACTGGATCCCCTCCCGTGTGTCTCTGTTATTCCTCAAAGTCCTTAGAACGCCGAGGCCCCTTGAAACACACCTCCATATTTCCCTCCCTCAGATGAGGTGTGTGGGCCCTGGTGAGCCCAGCAGGGCCAGAAAACAGCCTAAGTATGTCCCTGCACACACTTCAGAGGAAACCATCACTCTTGTCATCCTTGTATCTCTTCTGTGCACTGTTTCACATTTATGAAGTATTTTCACATGCATGATATCATTTCATCCTCCCATCAGCCTGTGAGGTAGATGGTAGGATTCTCATCACAGAGGAAGGAAGGAAGACACAGAGAGGTCACACAACTTGTCCAAGGACACACAGCAGTAGAATGGCCATGTCAGGACTCACACCAATGTCTTATGATCCCAAGAGCAGACTTTCTTTTCACTACATCAAAACAGCCTCTCCATCAGAATGAGCTGGTGAACAGTTCACGTGTGTAGCAGGGTGCTAAGACAGACTCTAGGGACCTTTGCTCCATGGGAGGCAGAGGACTGTGGAGATCACAGCTTCTGCTACGAGGCCTCGACTTTGAGCTGTGGGTCTCTTACTAGGGGAGAAATAGCACAACCACGAGGTCAGCAAGAATCCAAGGGGATGGGTTAGGTTAACAGTGCTCTGAGATTTTACTCTCACCCGGTAAAACTATGGCTCCTTCTACCCTGACCGCGGGTGTATCCAGTTAGAACAGACGTTCTCTATTATGTTCACCACTGAATCATAGATATACCTCAGTTATATTGGAATCCATCCATTCACTCAACCATTCATTCACCAAACATTTCTTGAACATCTCCCATTTGTTGGGTGCTATGCTAGCATCTGGGATGCAACAACGAAAACCAGACCCAACACCGAACATGACCACATCCGTGTGTGTGTGTGTGTGTGTGTGTGTGTGTGTGTGTGTTGGGGGGAGGGATACTAAACATAAACAAGGGACCACACAGATAAACAAAATAATATAGGTGTGAAAAACGTAATGAACGAGAGACCACTGATGGCGGGATAGTTAATGTGTGGAAACTGACCAGGCCCCCCTCTTATACCCGTCATCTAGACTAGGGGGTAGTACCCTGTTCAACACTCGCCTATCACAGAAATGACAAACCTCTTTAAGAATAAATAATGAATTATCAAAAGGAGGAAAAAAGTCTTCCTTACACTAGGACTGAAACTGTGGCAGCAGAGGGCCAGCGTCAAGGGCCACTTGGCATTCGTAAGCCACGTGCAGCTGGCTAGTGGTCTGCGTTAGCCCCTGCTAGTGGCTTCTGGTGTTTCAATACAGTTTTTACCAGGGAGAGTCCATCTGGAGCAAAGACAAGGGCTGAGCCTTCCAGGAAGGGGTCCCTGTTTACCGAGCTTCCACCGGCCGGCCTGGATGAATCAGGCCATTTTGAGATATTTTCTTTCCACAGGAAAGTCATAAAATGTGCTCTTTCCAACTGCTAAATGCTTTTATGCTTTTAAGTACACTGTCCTCCTGGGTACACATCTCCATTTTTTGTGTCCAGATGCGCTCTTAATTCAAACGCTGTCCACGGGCTTTAAAGCGAGAAGTGCCTAAATCCTCCCGTTGTCCAAACCCACGGTGGGTCCCAGGGCCCTGTTAGGAGAGGAGAGGAGGCGAGAACTCCTCCTGGCCCAGCGACGGGGCGTCACGCTCCCAGCTGTACAAAGGTGCCTCCTGCACTAGTGTGGGTTCCTCAGGCCGAAGTATGCATTTGCTTCGGGTTGTATTCTGTGTGTTATCTCTAAAACCCCACTGGGGCAAAGCCAATGTCTGCCTCTCAGTATCTAGCCCCCGGTTCCACTCAGCTGGAAAGTCTGATCTAGCCATGGGGTGAGTTGGACTAGATCTTCAGTGAAGCTGGGGTCTCCTGGTCATGGTCCCATTTCAACATGACCTTCTATTATTTTAGGTTTTTAAGGATACAGAGAACTTCTGGCTCTTTGTTTCCTAAAGAAAATGGCCAAACTCATTCAAGCAATGATTTCTCTTGGATTGTGCTTCCCTTGTCAACTGCTGCTCGGTCCCTGCTTAGATGATAGGGATTCCTGACATCAGTCATTGTCTACTGGCTGCCATCGGAGGGCACTGGCCAGGTACAGAGGCGTGGAGGGGGAAAGTGGAGGATGGAGGGTTGAGGGTGGAGAGATATCATGGAAAGAAAGAGAAATTTCTACTTTCCAGGGTTCATAATTTCGCAGGAAGCATAACCCCATCCGATTGACCATGAAGCAAGATGACAAACGGAGCCGACCGCACCCGAGTAAAGCAAACCAATCTGGGTGCGTGGAGACTTCATCTCACCTCGAAGACACGCGGCAGTTACTTCTTTCCCTGGTGTGGGTAAGACCCAAGAAACTGTGAAAAGCACTGTATGCCTATTATGTTCACGTATGTTCACTGCTTCTAAATATAGTGGTTTTCAAATGGCTCTTTAGAACCCAAGGTGTTTTAGAGGTAACCTGAAACTCACCCTCCACACGTCTGCCAAGAAAGCAGGTCCAGTGGGTGGGAAAGGAATCTGTCCCATCTATAGCTTACTTGAGGAACAAATCCTGTTACTTAAAAAAAAAAAAAAAAAAAAAAAAAAAATTGGGAAACGATTTTAACCCAAGCCATGGCCTTGGAGCTTTTTTTTTTTTTTTACCTTCGAGGTTGCAGGGATGAAATAATGTTGGAATTTTTGTGGCCTGGTTAGGAAACAGCAATCCGAAATCTTGCAGGACTTGAGTGCGTCCATGGCTTAAGAATGCAGCAGATGTGAAGTCAAAAGGAACATTTGCCTGCATGTAGCGTTGCCTGGGCTGCTCTGAGAAACAGCCTCTTTCTCGGGACACCTTGAGGGCGGACTGAATTCAAGGAAGATGACTTTTTTTTCCTGGTAGTACTCCAGGAACTGGAGCCTTTCAAAACTACATGACATCATCCTTGGCCTGGAGAATTCTGAATTAAGCAAGAGGCTTTGTCCGTCCAGAGTACTAGGGTTAGATTCAGAGGATGTCTTGAAAAGATGTCAAAGCCAGAATCTGGTGTCAAAGCCTAATCCTTCCAGCAAGAAGACATGTGACTTCTTCCTCCAGATGAGAAATAATGGTCCCGTCTCACCCGTGGGCAGAGACGGAGCTGCTAACTGGCATTCTTAGAAGGCACCGCTTGCACGGTCCTCTGCCTCTAGGATAAGATTTTCTCAAGACCCACTTCCCTCCTCTCCCTTCTCCCCAGATCTTGCCTCTGGCTCACCCTCACATGGTTAGCCAAATGGAAATCACCTTAGCACACCATCCTCCACACGCCGCATCCTGGTAATACCCAAGCTACTCTTCGAGCTTTAATTGTTTCACCAGACCCTGAAATGAAGACCTCTTTTGCTCCTCAGGGCAGCTGTCTCCAGCTCTGCCCCCTCAACTGTAGGTGACCCTGCTCTAAAATGTTTGGGAGGAGAAGCGGGGTATACGATTGTAAAGGAAGGTTTCTCGCTGCCAGCCAATCAAAATGCCAGGATATTGTTTTTTAGGGAATCAAACCCATTCAATACATTTACGATCTCTAAACCTAAGGATGCAGAGACACAAAATTCATTTCCAGCAAAGGCAGAGGAGGCCAAGAGAACTGAATATAGCCATTAGTCAATGCTTATAAAGGCTTAAAATAAAACTTCTGCTCCTCTCTCTCTTTTTTTTTTAATTCAATTTGAGGGTTGTGAAGGACTGCAATGAAATAATCCATAATCCGCAATTCAAACCAGAAGGTTTGGAATAGTTTATAACCACAAACAAAAACAAGCCAATTAAGATGGCCTCTTTTTATAACCAGAAGGGATTCCAGAGAGATGTCTTTATCCAATCACAAGTTAACAGCAGAGGAGATACATCTACAAATTTTAAACTTGCAATTTTTTACTATTACTGAATGTTTACATCATGCAGACTTCTTGACCCAACTCCTAAGTTCACACATTTTTCTCAAGAATCAGATAAAATCTCAGCTAGTAGTTAGTGTGTCGGGTAAGGCTCAGGGAAGGTACAGAGAACCTACTGAAAGATGCTACTGAGGAAGGTAGGCTATTAGAGGCTTTCCCAAAATATCCCCCAACTAGGGAGAAAGCATGGTAGATACAGAAGAGACTGCTGGGGGTGGAAGACACACGGGATGGTCATTTCTGTATCTCTTTCTTTCCAGTGTTGCTGTGGAGGTTGTGGCAGTTGTGCATAAAGTTCTCAGTGAGTCAGAATCAGCAGAAGTCCCAGATGACCCCTTGCAAATCCTTTCACCTCAGTGGACCTCAGTTTCCTCATTTGTAAAATGAGGGTATGGCCCGGAGCAGGGCAAGTATCTTTCTCCGCACCAAGGCCAATTTGCAAAACACAAAAAGGTTTGGATGCTACGCTTTCCCTCATCCAAAATGAAAATGGCTTATCGGGTCCTGACTTAGCTGGATTACCACTTTACCAAATGGAAAAACCTTCGCTGGAAACTTTGTGCTGCTCTGCAGCCAAAGCAGTGGTAATATTCTGGCAGGCTTCTTTAGCAATGGCGTGAAGACAACTTTCTAATCTCTGATGCTTGACTTAGATGGGGCCACATCGTGAAGCGAAGAGCCACAGGGCCAGTAGGTGAAGCGGGAATAGTCACTGTTACCATTAGCTTTGAATTAACATCACCCGGAGTGCTTGTAAAAAAGGATTCTCAGGTTCTTAGGCCCAGGGCCCACCGCAGAGTTAATGTCTCAGTGGGGAGGTCTAGACAGCTCCGTATACTTTAAAGTTCCCCTTTGAAAATCTGAGCCCTAGTTCTTGAGTGGCCTTTGGGAACCACGGATCTAGAAGATTCCAAGATCTCTTTTGAGCTCTAATGACAAGTCTACACTTGCTTCTGCTATCAGATAATCTGACAGATAAATGTCTTTCAATAACACAGCGATGACGACGTAAGTCCTCAGACAGGATCTTATTCATACATCTGCTGGACTGACTTCAGAACGGAGTTCTCACTGAACATCTCATTTCATTTATTGGTCAATATATACCAACAGAAACATGTGTTCTGTACTTGGGGGATTCAAAAGCTTCAACATAGCATGGGAGTCGCCAAACGCAGGGCCTACAGGGACAGCAAGGTAGTATGAAGCATTAAAAGAAAAATAAAAAAGAAAGGAAGGAGAGAAGGAAGAGAGGGGGGAAGGGAGGAAGGAAGGAGAAATCTTACCAACCGGCTTCATCTAGTTTATGACCCCGGAAGTAGATTTTATAGTTAACAAGGCTAAGGAGATTTGCTGTCTCAGAGGAGATGAAAAAATTGGGGGTGAAGAATGGCAGGGGCCCCATGAACAATGAGGGAGTTGATGGGTAAATAGAGAGAGAAGGAGGGAAGGAGCAATTCCAGAGGTTGCCAGTCCTCTTTGTGGCTCGGCTGAAGAGGCTTGCAGCTCAGACATAACCAGATGCGAGGCAGATGCTGATCCCATCTCCCAGATGCCGATCCGGTCTCCAGATGCACCCCCCAGCCTCTCTCTATGGGCTCCACGTACACACGCAGTGAAGGCAGAACGAGGGGCCAAACAGAACCCTTAGCTTGTTATCAATCTTCTCTGCCTCTCTCCCCACCAACACCCCCCACCCTGCCCCAGCCAGCCTCCAGAATAATTCCAGGGGCTGCCATCCAAAAGCCTGTCTCACAGGGCTCCATCCTCTCTGGACTCGCTTTCGAGGTCACTCGTCCCAGCCACCTGGTCACCTGACTTCACATTACTCAAACTCACTGGGTCCAACATCATTCTACCTCCACATTTTATTTCCCCATCTGGCTTTCTCTTCCTGGAAGGCTGCGATCATTCACGTCTAAATTCCATCTATCCTCCAAAATTCTGCTCAGATGGCTTGAGGGCCACAAGTCCTCCTTCCCTCATTTCTGAATGAAATAGTACTTTACCTGAACAGGGAATGGATCTTTTCCCACCTTGTCTCTTAATCATAATCACCGCCTCTCCTGGAAGCAACCAGAACCCCTGGCCTAGATATCTGTCCATCCTCCAGAGGGTCCCACACAATGCCGCAAACACAGAAGACATACTGAATACGTGTTCCGGTGATTTGCTGATTGCACGGTCATTTGTTATTTCGCGCATTCAACAAAAGAAAAAATACTATGTGTTCAGAATATTGCGAATGCCCTGAAACTTATCAGAAGTTTCTTTTGTGTACTCTACACCCACTTGCTGTTGCATGGAGAAAAATAGATCCTTGTGAAGATACAGAAGATACAAAAGCAGGAAAAACGGATTCTGTGAAATTTGTTGGCAATCTCCCTATCAGTAAACAACAATACATTTCTGGGTTTAAAAAGACATTTCATAATATTGTGCAGTATCACGTAACTTATCTGCAGCTCATACAAATGCGTATTCCTGTTCTTAACATCAAGCATTAGACTTAAAAATCTAGGCTATGGGGCTGACTCCTAAATCCCTGAGACTAGCTCTGAATAAGTTATCTTTTTCACATGGACAAAAGCTATAATTAGCCTAAGGTTTTGCAAAATTATGAGCCACCGTGGCAAGGAGTCAATCTCTTTGTACTATCAACAGATCCAACCAAGTGAAAAATTACATTATTTATTTTTACAGGGGGTGCTTGGTAAAACAAATATTTAAGTAAATTCATGTTTATGAAACACACGTTTTATAATACCTCATATGAACATCATACTGCTTTATAAACAGGTACGTATATCCCAGGTCTTAAATAAACATTTTACACACGCATTTACTCCCATCTTTGAGTTCTGAGTCAGAATTCATAGCAGGTAACTCTACAGTAAATACCAGATTATCCGAATCACATCATGCTTGCCATCTTTTCCCATTCCAAACCCCTGACATCAAGCCATTATATTAGTTCGTGGAACAATATGCTCTATCTGGCAAGAAACACTGGTGATTACGGTGAGACTAAAAATGAATTTCATTTTCTTGACTCTGTGTCTCTTACTGTCGTTTTAGTATGATACAGAGAGTGCCCAGGTTACTTCATAAGGAAAGGAAAAAAAATAACTTCTTATTCATTGCAGAAGAAACTGCACAACTTAATCTGATCATTGTGTGGAGGAGAAAATATTTCCAATGACGACATCTTCCTATGTCAATTGATTTTATTACAGATTTCATCTCTGCGTGCTATATTAATACAGCTCTTTCTTCTTCTTTCAAGATTTTAATCTTAGTTTGTTGCTCTAACGTTTTATTGGTTCAAAATACATGCTGTAAAATCCGTGGCCATCAAAATTTTCCTGTGGGCTAAAAATAACCCGTTCCTGTCAGTTAGAATTAGCTGATAAAGAGTGTCAGAGCCTGTTCTGAATAAGTTTGATAACTTCCTGTTTATGCGGCACTGACCCTTGTCTAATAAAGCTTCTTTGCCCCAGAATAAGAGAAGATTCTGCTGCATTCTATTCCTTAATGGCCAATACTGATTACTTTTGAAAGCCTTTAATACATTTCCCATATTAGACATGAACAGATGTCAGGTATGTTGCCAAGGGAAATTTCTTTTATGCAATCTTGGCTTGTTGTACAATAATAGCCCTTTCTCAACATGGGAAAAAATTACAGACCCAACTAATTTCCCTGACAGGGGAGAGTTACATATGTTTTCCACTTGTAGTTTTTACGACAAGTTTACAATTTTGCCAAACCTGGAACTAATTGGGATCATTTCCAAAAGCGGCCCAATAAACCCCCAAAAGTGTGGAGCCATTTGAGAAGGCAGTCAGGGACGGTTAGCTTTTGTATTTCCTCCAGTTTGGTCAGAGAGGGGGTGGGGGAGTTAGATTGCAAAATTATTTCATTTAAGTTGCTTAAACACTTACTGTTTCATATCCTCCCAGTTTTTGAGCAGCTTGAAACATAGTCCAAAGGTTAACTGTTAGAGGGACAATAAGTATTTAGATAAGCATTGCATTAACATATTTCCAAGAAATGTCAATTAAAACATTTTGTTTTGTTTTATTTTCAATGAGAAAGAGAAAAAAAAACAAAACCCAAAACCAAAACACTAGTACCCCAGAGAGCTAAGTTCTTAGGAAACAATTTGCCAAAGGGCATTCAACCAGAGGATATATTATTACCACTTAAAATATTTCTTAAGAAACAGTCACAAATACGGAAATGGTTCTACTTTGGGGATAAAGGACAACACAGTTTTAGTCCTGTTGCCATCAGCAGACCCAGGGAAGCTAAGTTACAGCGTCCTTGGGGAAAAGTGTGAGATTTCAAAATTAGGGTTGGTCCTGTTCAACCCTTAGAAAGAAGCCATTGATTAAAGGATACTATACTATGCTTCCTTCAGATAAGAACCTACCATAATCAATAAACACCAGCCACTTTAATATATGATTACCTTTTCAATAGAATGTCTGATAGCAGCACTATATTAAGATCCCATACCGTATTTCACTACCATGAGGTGCCTTGTAACCAGTAGGAAGACACCTATTTTACCCTTGAAGTCACAATGACATCACAGATCAAAGGGAAGGAAGATACTCATTCACAGAAGAATGGAGTGCTGAGACCACTTAGTCCCCTAACTTGCCTGTGTGATGTTTCGAATCTATACTCTTCTAGAACAGATTTCTCTTTGCAGGGCTTGCGTAGGTTTATGCTGTTAAACAACGAGGCCAAATTGCTAGCAAGCCTGTTCATTTGTCCCAAACACCATGGAATGGGACTGCTATGGATCTGACTCTTTTACAAGAGGGGAAAATTGAATTTCAAGTAATTCCTTGGTAAGGGAAATGAAGAATAAAATTAAAATTAAAAAAAAAAAGGCTCTTTGACACAACACGTTGGAAAAGCCTCATTGAACCTTGCACTATTTCAAAGCTATCAAGAGCCCTGCCTCGGCCTTGATTTAATCTGAACCAATGCATAATGCAACAAAGCTGTTCATAGTACATTAATTTTACTTCTATTTCAAGCAACCAGTTTTCAGACAAACATTGTAATCATTCGTAGTTATATAAGTTTATAATGGCTGCGAGTGTTCTCTTGCAATCAGTGCCAATTGCTATTAGGTATGTAAATTGTTATGTAAAACATACAGGTTTGACATTCTTCATCAAAATGACACATGGTTTTAATCTAGGAAGATACGTTTGGAGAAAATACTATTTCAAGCCAGGGGCTCATTGCTTTGTGTGCTGCAAAATCCAGACAGAGGCAAAATATATATTCGGTTGTGAAATCAGGACCGGATCTGGGTTTCTTCTCTTTTTCTATGGAATTCTGCTCAGCTGAGTTTCCTTTTCCACTTAAAAATGTATTATGACGCTTAAATGTAATCCAAAATTGGGCTTTCGGTTCAAATCTGAGTATTTTGTGTTTCCTCTGAAGTCAGGTTTTTGTTATCTCTTAACAAATTTGGGGCTTAGAAAATACGTTTTTCTCTTTCGGGTTGTTTTGTCCATCTTTGAATGTCCTCCTCTTTAAAACTGCCTTTTTGCAGGCAACATGTGGGCCTGATAAAGCGACGTCATATTATTATCTCAGAAGAAAGGCGTTACAGACACTCAAGATTGACAAAACAGAAGATGAGAAACTTTCAACATGTCTATTTCCAGTCATAATCAGTGGATTCAAGCCTATAAATATCTCACTGCCACTGCCCCAGAAGGGAACAGTGTAGCGGAAAGGGGCAGGGAGAAAAATTCCTGGGCCGGATGATTTGTCGATTTAGTATAAACAGAGAGAGCATCATCCCCAGATGAGGATTGCAACATAACCCTGAGTCAAAGTTTTTTCCCCATTTAAAGAATAGGCGCAGTTCTGATCTTTCAGAAATGAAAACAAGTATACTTACTCTGTTTAAAACCTAAATAGGGTATTCGTTCTATCGGTGTCTTCCTTTCTTTCATGTATTTGTAAAGTGCCACCAAGAAAGCCTGTTCATCGGCCCTGCACTCCTCACCGATGGCAACCTTTGGCTTCTCTTCATTGGAGACTTTTTTACAATTATTGTGGTTATTCTTCGGCTTGGACAAGGCTGACCTAGCCTCACATTTCACCTGGAAAAGGGGGAAAAAATATGCCACATCAAGTCAAGTACCGCCTCAGAAGACTCACAAAGACACAGCCAGTGATAGCTTCCATAGTGGGGGGTTGGGGGGGCTGAGCCCTGAAGCAGCTTTTTAGAATACGAATTGTTTCAGACCACCGGGTGGTAACTTTCTGGAAAGGGCTGGGTGGTAAACCTCGCAGCCTGTGGGGCCGGATCGTCTCTGTTGCAACTACTCAACTAGCAGAGAAGCGGTCACAGACACACAGGTGAATGGGTATGGCTGTGTTCCAATAAAACTTTATTTATAGAAACGGGTGATGAGGGGGCCACGGTTTGCCAAACTCTGCCAGCCTTAGAGTCCTTACAAGTACGTTGACAGGAAACCAGAAACAGTGTCCGCATCTGGTGGGACCATTCTTTTGCCTCTTTACACACTTTTATTTTCCCAAGGGGCACCATCTGTTAACGTCATTGAACAAAACCCTGTCTTCTTAATAAATAGTTCCATATTTCGCACTTTGAATCAACATGAGAGAAAGTTTATTTCTTCATAGTAAACTTCTCTTGTTGCTACTATTTCCAGTCACCTGAAAAAAAACACATCCATGCCTGCAGACGTTGGCATCAGGGACACCAACAAGGTGTGTTCTGTCTCTCACTTGGGGGAGATGCCCAGATACACCCTCAGTAGGAAACAAAAGATCCCCCTCTTTGATGAGGGCTCCTGGCTTTTCGGTCAGCTCTGAGAATGTAAGAGGAGGTATTAACCTGCCACGAAGAGCAGAGGTCAGCTAAAAACCCAAGAAGAGTAAGTGGAAAGCACCATAATTAAAAAATTAATGGCGGCCAACGTGCCAGATGTCGTTCCTTCCACACTCTAGGTGAATATGGAACTCGGCAAACTGAGCGGCTAACCTAATGTTCCCTCCTCACTGCCATGTTCTACAAGAGGCCTTTGATAGTTGTTAAATATAAAGCTAAGTTGCTGAGCTATTTTAATTGTAAAAGGGGGAAGTACAAAGGGTCAGACTTTGAGTTCAAGTGTGCAAGGGGAATGTGTACATTCTGATAGTCTTTACATCTCCATATCTAACATCGGAGAGAAGAGGGCAAGTGCTGGGGAAATGTTATGAATAAAAATGTCCCACATATTTGACATTGTTTTCCATTTCAGATTTTTTACCCCTTTTTCTCTTTCCCTTCAGCGTCTCCTTCCCAGACCTTAAGAATATAAAAGGCTATGCTTATTTATAAAAGGGAACTGTATCCTCCTGCAAGGGCGTTCTTTAACTTATTCTCTCAAGTGAACATGTGAGGTTAATATCTTTAGACTGGTTCTGGAAAAAATAAAACTTCCTGTACAACTCATTCAACTGGGTCTCTAGATAAGATTTTAGTTTTTAAGGGGCTGTGGAAATGAGACTAAAACATTTTTCCACGTACAATTTTTACTTACAATATTTTCAAACTTTAGTACTTTGTCACATCACATTAAGGGGGACGTCCCGTGAAACTTTGGGTCGTCATCATTTCTCACTGCCAGATTTTAGACTGAGTCTCAAGTTCTGATGAAATCTCTAACTTAATGGCTTTTTGAAATCAGAAAATCATTCCAGTTTTAACCTGTATTGCCCCTGGCCTTTTGTGAGTGCTTACGATGTAGCCAGACTCTGTTCTAAGCACTTTTTGAGGTATTATCCACTTTATGTCCACAACCCTAGCAAGGCACGTGATTATTCTTGCGTTAGAGACAAGGAAACTAAGGCACAGAGGGGATGAGTGACAGCCACAGGATCATGGCCAAGTTAGTAAGTGGTGAGCTTGGGATCTGAACCCAGGCGGCCTCATTCTAGGGCTTGTGGTATTAAACAACTATAATTTACTGACACTCATTAAAAAATGGAATCCATAGTCAAGACACACTTCCATTTCAAAGCATAGCTCACTAGCGGGCATTGCAGGACCTACAGCTTAGAAACGTGGTCTGTCAAGTGAGGAACACAAGATAAAACTAGGTGGTTTCCAAAGTGTAACAGGGCTCCATGCCTTCTATTGTGCATTGAGCAAAGGGAAGGAAACCAGTATCAATTGCAGCCCTACAATGAGCTGGGTACCGTGCCCTGGGCTTCCCACAGTCCACCAAACGTTCATGACAACCGTCAAAGGGAGGTCCGTAACGCCATTTTACAGTTGAGGAAAATGAAGCTCGGCCAGGTTATGGACTTTGTTAGTCAGCTCATGGGGGCAGAACTCTGGGTTTAGACTCAGGTCTGCCTCACCCCAAACCCTGGTTTTGCACACACAGGAGTAGATATAAGATTTGTATGTAAAACAGGCCGAGTCTTAAATTTGCAGCCATCATGGGCTATTATTTATATTATGAGGCCAGAAGCACCACTGTTACGGGAGAATGAGCATTCCCTTGGTGTCTAGATGGCTGCCTAACCTTCTGCCTCAAACTGTGCAGAAACACCCAGAAACAGAAGGAAAGCTCGGACCAGGTGCACAAACCAAGCCCAAAGTCATTCAGACTCCCTGCTTTGCAGAGAAGCTTCCTGGGAAAGCCAGGCTGCCATCTACTGAACTCCATCCTGAACCTTGGGGGGTGAGCCAGCAGGTTTCTCCTCTCGGGGGTGGGGGGTGGGGGCACGCGGATATGCTTTGTAAGAAGTGAGCAATGGTCTTTCTCAGGCTAGCTCCGTACATTTCTTCAGTTAACATAAAGGAGCCCTTTAGGCTATTACTCTGTTTCTGGGTAGGACCTGGCCAAGTTCCTTTCTACATATTTTCACATTTACCCCAAATATTCTCATTTTAATTTAACATTTTGACCTCCTGCAAATTTAAACAGGAGCTGGTCTTCATGTTGACCTTGAGAAAGTGCAACCTTTTGATGGTGACAGTTAATTACTGGATCTGTTTTTCCCAACCCAAACACCTTCTACTTGTTGAGTTCACTAGGAGCTTTGGGGTTTCTAAAGTGATTGAGGAAGTGCTCATTAAAGAATCCACATTTAATGTTTTCAATGAACCACCACCTATTTGATATTAACCACATCCTTTCACTGGACTGAGTTATAACTAATCCAGCCTTCAACTGGGGCAGCAAGATGTGATGAACCAGCAAGAAAGATAAAGCTACAGTCTAATTTTGATGTGGTCACCAACTTGCTAGGAGACCCTCATCTTCTTCCTAGTGAAGCAGGAAGGATAATTCCTGGGGGTGGTTCTGAGGACCAAGCCGGATGAAACATAGTGAAAATAATACAAGTATCACATTTGTGAAATATCAAAGGGATGTTTGTGATTTAAGCGAAAGAACATATAGCACACCATGGATTCCCTCTTTTTGTTCCTTTTAGAATATAAACCACCTGTAATATACTTCTGGCCTTTCGGAAGTGCTTACAGAATGTGAAAAGTCATTTGCCCTCTATCTGTGGAGGCCTTCCACTAGAGGCCTGGACTGAGAAGATTTTTCTTGTACAGGTCACCCCTTGAGTGGGCTTGGGCCCACATCTGCTGCCATAAGATGATTCCAAGGAAATGGCAGGATTTGGTTGGAAGCTTTCAAGACATCTTCAGAGAACCGGTAGCCTCTTCCCCGTGTGACTCTTGCTGTCCTTAGAAAGCCATGAGATCCTCTGTCCCTTAAAAAACAGAGTCTTGCAAAGCTGGCTTTGATGTTCTTATTGAGAGAGAGCAATCTTTTGATGGTGATGGGCAAATTACTCTCTTCCAGCCATGCAGACCACAAATCCAGGGGTTCTCACCCTAGAAAGCTCTGCTGTGTGGAGCTGCGGGAAGCTGGTACATATCCATGGTTAGAAATCGTCTGCTTGAGACACTTTGGCAAAACACAGTCACAAGGGCCTTGGTCATAAAGCCAAACTGTCACCTGAAATATTGTTTCCAGTTCAACAAGCGATCAGATGGTCACAGGGTCGTAATCTCTTTGACAGTGTTTCATGAGGAAAGACCCCTTTACGACATAAATGCCTTTCTAGTGGTTGTCCTGGTCCCAGAGGTGGCTTGTGCATTCTGTAGAGACTTTCCATCTGTCTGTCTGTGTCCACACACAAGCCCTCCATACTTCAGACCTACTAGTCTCTTTCTTTTGGTTGAAGTGGTCTTGCAGACCCGTTGGAAGCAGCCAAGGCAGAACTGTAATCCAAGACTCTGAGAAGACCCAGGTGTTTAGACCAATGCCCAGGGGCTGACCGCGGAAGGTGCCTCATCCACTCACCACTGAAACCAACGACGGAAGGATGACCCACCTCCTTGTAAAGAGTCTGAACGGCAGCGTTGGTGGGAGGGGTGTGGAATGGGTCCCCTCGAAAACCCTAAGAAGTCAGTGACCATCAAATACAGAAGAGGCTCCTCTCCTCTTTGGTTTTGTGGGTCCTACTGTGAGTCTTGAGTGACCTTCCGTGGTGAGAAATACTGGAGGTGCTGTTCTTTCAGAACAATTTGTATGAGTTTTGTAAAATTCCCAGAGGCATACTTCGTTAGTAACTCCAAATGACATGGGAAGGAGCTTCATCCTGCTGGGCTCAGGTACAGAACATACTGGGGTAAACACATGATGTCACCTCGGAGGTATGGGGCAGGGTGCCAACGTAAGACACTGGCAGTACAAGCTCGGCTGAAGGCTAAGATCCTAAAACCTTCTCGCTCCGTTCTACGGTATCTTGCAAACCACATCACAGGGAATACACTGCTCCTGCTGACATTCTTCGAGGCCACAGAAGCTGATAGGTAGTTCTAGGGCTGAGATGTCCAAATTACTAGAAAATGTCATTCTTGGTACCCACGTGCACTCGTTTGCAGAAGGTCAAAAGAGCAGGACAAAAGTTACTTTAGGGAAAGACAGATCTGTGTGTAGCCAGAAAATAAACATTTCTGCTCCTTGATCTCTTTTTAACCCTTTGCATTCTTGGACGCATAAAGAAATCCTAACGAAAAAGTCCTCAGACCTTCCTGATAAAACAATCATCTGCTGAAAATAAGATTTATAAACTGTGACTGTCTAGGGTTGGCTTCATTGCACTGGGAAGAGGAGCGGCATACAGGGCAGAGAAACAGTAGACTGCCGACACAGAACCAAATTCATATTTTCCTACATCAGAATCTTCCAAATTCACCCCTAGTGAAATGCTCCCATTTTCATAAGTTTAGTCCTTGGATCTGAAAGCATAGTATCAGTTGAAATCTGGTCTTCAGTTCGGGTCCTAAAGGGGGTATTGCTGTCTTTGGCACAGAATCAACACCTAAGCACAAACACCCAGTAAACAGAACCGTGCAAATCTGACCAACCCCACAAAAGTCAAAAAGAAAGTCTAAAAATACGAAGTGACACTTCACCCCTCATGGTGCTAAATACCTCAGGCATGCACTTTCGAGACTCTGAGGAATGCTTGGGCAAAACAGGCCTGGGCCCCGAAAAACAGTTTAGAATTGGGATTTTCATTCTGCGTTAATAGAGATCTTTAAGAAGATACAAATGTACATATGGGTCCATGTATCTATGTAACTATTTTTCCGTACAGGTAACTATCTTCAGTTTTACTCTAAGGTAAATTACAGGTGACTTTGAAAAAATATAACTAAAACACGTCATTCTAGCCATTTCTAATTTCATCCTCTGTTAATCTCTGCAACATATTTAGATGAACATGTTCAGAAAGAGGATTGTTCAGCTTGGTCTATTTTTGATACAAGCAGAGTAAACTATGTCATTGTGTCACCTTCTATGAAATCTCAGCTTCGATGACGTGGGCGCTTAATCATCTGTCCTTTACCCAACAGGCCAGACTGGGAGGTGGGAAGTCTTTCTGTTGACTAATCAAAATGCCTACGCTCCCCTCTCCCCCCACCACCCAGGGGAGGGGAGGTGGCGGGAACAGACACAGAGAGCTGTGAACACCAAAGTCAGATTCTGAATGGAAAACTGCCACCAAGACACAAGAGCAGAGAGATAACGAGAAAAAGGAGAAATAAAAAGATGCAGCCAAATGGAGAGCAGGGAGCAAACGACCGTACCTTGGCCACAGCCTTGCCATCGGAGTTGTTGTTGGAATCTTTAACACCACTGAATGAGTCTCGTCTCTGTGGGCATGGTTTCTTTTTGCGTGGTCTGCCTTTAAGATTTGGCGCTGAAAACAAATGAAGAACAACTGATGTACATTTTCATTTGCATGGGTTTCCGTATTAAAGAGCAAAAATGTTAGCAGAGTGGGGCCCTCCAACCTGTTCAGAGGAGCACACGCATGTGTGGAAGCCAACCCTCACGTTATGCTCTTCTCTCTGCAGGGCTCCGTCCTGGTAGACTCTCCAGCCCCGTACGCGCTTCCCAGAGCTAATCGATGACACCCTAACGCATCTCATTAGTATAAATAAAATGAAGCTCTCGGCTCTCAAGGACAATAATAAGGAACATGCACTTCCCTATTGTTAGAAAAGAAACATGTTGAGCTGAAGGACAACCCTAAGCCAGGCTCCGAGATGATTCTTTTTTGTTTCTATCTCGTTTTCAGAAACCTAGGTGATATGCCAGCCCAATACAGTATCACAGTAATGCAGCGTTTGAAAACCTCTCTCCTCAAAAGTGGAGACCTGAGCGTTCTCCTAAATTATGATCCAAATCAGTTGATAGGATACAAATAAGTAGACGGAGAGCTAAAGAAAGCGCATTCATGATAACAATTAGAAAGATATTCTTACACGTATTTACTAATAATATTGTGACCAGCATGTTTCAAATCTCAGCAAATCTGGCAGCTACGTTCAAACCAGCATGTTCTCTTTTCCTTTTCAATATAGTTTCTATGAAGATCTTGAGGGTTATTTAAAATAACTTGCAAAGATCATCCTGGAGTTGGCCCGATTCCATGAAGATTATACTTTTTTAAAGCCACAGACAAGATGCAAATCAAAGTTGTATTTCATCCTTGACATTGAGCTCGAACGCCTTTAAGATCCGCACAGAAAGCAGCAAAGAGAGGGCTGCTGTTTATCCAGTGCTCTGACTGTCCGGCATCAGCTTTCACGCTGAGCTCCATCAGTCACCCAAGCCGAGCAAAATTAAAACAAACCACTAGCCGAGCAGCCCTCAAACAATTCCAAACGAATGAATTACACCCCAAGCACTTTTCCTCCAGCCCTTTTGAGGCACCCACACTTTTTTTTTATTGCTTTAAGGTCGGATTATGACAGCACCAATTCTGAACAGCTCGAACGCTCTTAATTGTTGTTCATCTTCCTGACATCACACACAGTTAACCGGGGTTTTAGGACATCTGATACTGTGCTCATCTCCCCAACATAATGAGTCCCACTCATTTGATTTTCTCCTGTGGATAACAGCTCTGCTGTTGGGAAAGCTCAGAAGAGCAGAGCTGTCTTTACAGTCGGGCAAAAGTTTACAAAAGTGGCTCGCTCGTGGGGCTCAGGCTCCCCCTCCCACATCCTCTCTCCTCTCCTTCCCCCCCTGCCCCAGACGAGTGTCCAGAAGTCCATGCCCCAAAGCCAGCCTGGAATGATCACAGGTAAACAAACTCACAGACAAAAATCAAGCAAAGAGAAAGTAGCGATTACCCATTCCAGTCGACAAACATCTGCCTGAGGATGTCTGTGCTCATGAAAGCTACAGCATGTGACTGCTTCCCGGCCACGTCCCTGGAAGTCTCGACTTGGTGTGGATGTCAGCTTCCCTCCCAGCGCGAGCGCGAATGCGAGCTGCCAGGCTCGGCGCTCTGCTTACAACTCCCCTCCCCCGGCAGCTCCATTACTCATGTAAACACACAGCAGTGACTAGCACGGAGTGTGTGGGATGAGCTCTGAGGACTTTGCTGGAGTTGCCAGACTGGCAGGGAGGGCTCTGCTCACTCCCCCTCCCTGCACGGGCTGGGTGATTTCATCGGGCCTGTGTTGTGGATCCTGACCTCCTGCTCCCCTGTCACAGCCTCGTGCCACCACCTTCCATGAACTGACCCAGCCCGCAGCCAGGCGTGGGCTATTTCGGTTTGAAGACTCAGTGTAGCCCAGAAGTGTTTCCACAACCGACCCAAGTGCTAAGACTTTAATGAGCGTGAGGGAAGGATGTACTTTCGTGTCCCTTATCAGAATAATAGCCGAGCAGAAAGCTGACAGAAAGGGGGCACGAGCTGGGGTAGGTCTGAGACATTTCACGAAGAGAAAACAAAACACGATCGCCTCTGTCCTCAGACTTGTTAACTATGATCTCTCCTGCCTCACATTTTGGCAAAACACATTTAAACCTAAAAGCATTTATTTCCAGAAAGCTTTCAAATCCCAAAGGACTTTTAGATAGAACTTGTACTGAACGGGCTGTTTTAAATACAGGCAAATGTTCCGGGAACCGACAATAGGTCATCCTCAAATCGGGTCTATTTTCTCTATTCTTTGAGCTGTTTTCAGAACCCAGAAAAGCACATGCCCTTCCCCAGCAGATTCTGAGAATTATAAATTTAGAACAGGCTAACACCTAATATTCTGGTCACACAAACTTAAACTCTAAATGGGATCTGATCAAGAGAAAAAGCCTTTTGTTCCTAATGAGGCAAGTCGTTGACATTTCAGGTAGGCTCGGCAAATCCCACCAATCGCTCACGCCTCAAACCCAAATACTGCTCTCCTCGTTTCCCCTCTGCCCTCCTTTCCTGGCTTTCTCTTCTGGAGGGCACCACTGTATTCTTGGTACTTTAGCTGTGCTTTATGGGTTATTATTATCCTCAGTCGGACAGTCCTTAAGGGCAGGACCATGTCACATTCATCTGTCACCTGCCCAGCGCACTCCCAGGAGATGGCATTACATAACACCAGTCTGGTGAATGAGTAAGTGACTGATGGAACTAAAGATGCCCACATGTACCTCCCTCAGGTCTTCACAAGCCAAACCCGCCAATCCGGCCACGTGCGCTCCTGTCACTCTGGGCACCTGTGAAGCTGCATTCACCTTTACTATTCACACCTGAGCTCCGGGAACATAACCCCGTGACTTGAAAGTTTGCCCTGCGAATTGAGACAGAAAACCTAAGGCCCTTGGTTCCTGATGACTGTGAAGCCTTTGTGTCTGGTGTCACGGAAGGGCTGTGATCTTGCCCCCAGTGCCCCCGTGCCCGGAAAAGCAGAGGTTCAAAGTCCCAGGGAGAATTGGAGCATGCAGGACTTGGGGAGTGGGAGCCCTTATTAATATAATCCGAAATGTCTGGGATCTATAAGATCCCAGGTGAAGCTCTGGGATTGAGGGGCTGGCTTTTTGGGGGGAGTAAAAATTCTGGTTCCCAGGCTCCTTTTTTTTCTTACTGAGTCAAGAGAACAAATCATTTGCTAGGCGGGCGAGTGGAAGCAGAAGCTTTATGGCGTGGTGGTCAGGAGCGTGGGAAGCCCGCGGTACACTTGCTGGTAGAACAACTGGCTCTAGTCAGTTCCACTACGAAAAAATAAATAAGTAAAAATAAAATAGTGTGAAGCAATAAACGCACAGTGACTTTTACATGTGTATATAATCCACAGCCCAGCTCTGGCCTGGCTCATTCAGAGTTCAGTCAATGCTCTTTACATGAATGTTTTCAATATTACACACGAATAATAATAATAGCTGCTATTTACTGAGCACTTTCTCTGCGCCAGTCAGCACTTTGCCTACAAGAACTCACTTAAAACTCGCAGCAAACCAACAGGAAGGTGAGATTATTAATCCCATTTTCCAGACCAGGAAACTGAGACAGAGATGAAGTTACTTGTCTTAGGTCATACAACTGGTTACGGGTCGCAAAAGGATTCCAGCCCACGCAGCTGGACCTCAGAGTCCCTGTTTTAAGTAACTTCTAAGAGACAGACACAGGCACTCATTCTGTCTCATAAGGAGATATTTATATGATTAATTTGGGCTGGCAGTCACCAGGGAGCTTTCCCCAAACGAAAACACCCAAATACCACGTAGCACAAGGGTGCTAGAGCCCATCTCAGGTGGCCATCCTACATGCTTGTCATGGAGCAGGGTCCCCATCGACCTGACTCAGCAGTAGGTGGAAGGTTTCCTCTAAAGCCAGACAGTTCTAATAAACCTTAGAGCGCCATGCACCTTCCCCCTTCGCAGTGGGCCACTGATTCTTCTGCCCGCACAATGAAAGATCTCTGTGGTTTTTAAAAAATCTTTCCTCTCTGACTGCCCATCTGTTCCTCTTACTCAGCGTCATGAAATTAACAAGTATGCACCTTTGTGAAGTCACTACTATTTCCATCGGCGTTAATCCCGGGAACATCAGGACCGCCAGTGCTCTGGGCTACTTTGACATCTGACCCATGTGTTTTGTTTTTTCCTCTTCTTAACTCCGTCAAATATTAATAAAGTAGAGCCCCTTTTTTTTTTTAGATAACATAGCAAAACAAGGTTTTTTGGGTTTGTTTTCTTAAAGCGTCTAAAAGCTCAGAGTTTCCAGGCATTCATGTATATATTCACTACACTATGGGTTCTGACAAGTTATGTGTCAGGGCAGTGCAGGTGTGGGAAACTTTCGGCTCAACCCCAACTCTTGAAATAATAATAATAAAACAAAGGAAATGTAACCAGTTACTGGCAAAGTAAATTGCTTTTGGCTTAAACGTTCCTGTTTTTTTCTACTGTGTTCTTCCTGTCATGACCGTCTCTCTTTTTTTATAACATTTATGCTCTTGGAAATACCACGAAGATAAACTGCTATAAAAGCTGGATTGACTCATCAGTTAACAACTCTTTCTTCTCATTTTGCAGAGAGGATTTTGTTGCCAAAGCAGCTCCATATTCTCTCGAGAAATTCTTTGTGAGCTTCCACTTAGAGATAGGACTTGCTTGTTGGTGGGGACTGCAATCAGGGGGATGGAAAACCAGGCATCATTTTCCTAAGAGTTTGACCCCTGGGGTCAATATCTAGAGGAAGTTGGCAGAGCGTTAACTCACTTGATTTGCAAGTTTTGTGCGTGCGTGAGTGTGTGTGTGTGTGTGTGTGTGTGTGTGTGTGTGTGTCTATTTGAAACACTAAACACCAGCCAGAAAACTAAACTCCTCTGACTGATGTATTAGGGACTGACAAACATCGTTCCATGTATAGTATGCATTACTGATAATACTTTGCATTTCTGTAATGCCTTTCCTCTGAGGATCTCAATTCTCTGGTATATTTTCTTTATAGACAATAATCTTAAAATACTCTGGCAAGTTTCAGCATGGAGCATTGCTCTTGCTGGAAAAAAAATACCCTAATTTAGTTATCATTTACTGTGTTCTATTTTCAATGTTTCCCTTTTGACTATTTAGAAACTTCCTCTTTCACTACAACAAAAATAGGATGAGTGTTTTTAAAGTTATTAATGTATGAGTAAAAGATTTAGAAACCAAGCATGGCAGAAGGCTTGATCAAAGCCACTCCTGAAATTTATGGGTGTAATAAAAGAAAGGCATTTCACAGATAATCTCTTACAGAATTTCAGTTTTCAAATACTTGGAAAAAAAGAAAAGAAAAACAGAAGCTCTCAGCCCTCATTTTGGCTTTAACTTAAAGCCAACGTTTTTATTTTAAAAATTCATAAATGATTCCCTGAGACGTTTATTTCAAATCTGCGGCTATATTCCCTAAACTCCCTACTCCACACCTAAGAGAGTGGGGCCAGGAAGCGGTGGGGGCCGCTGGTGGTACTCACAGTCTGTTAATTCGTTGAATCTTTCTGTGAATGTGCAAAGCATTCATGACACATAGATGTAACAATGTTCAGGTTTACTTTTATTCTGTTTTCCCATAAACAACCTTCTACACCCAACAGGAATGTTTGGGAAACAACTGTGTTGTCTGAGACTCGAGCCCCCGCGGCCATGAACGCGCCTGACTCCATCTTGTGGACGCTCCAACGTAAATGATGGCTTGAGAGCAAGAGGCGAGAGGGAAGACACACAACAAACAAAACGCACTGCAAGAGTGTTACCATTTTCCACAGTTGTTCTGACAGTTTCCTTGTCCAGAGTAATTTTTTTCTCAAATGAAGGCATGAAAGAGAAGAGGCCAGAGGTGTGAACCTGGGCAGGAGACGGCCGCAAAATGCCCTCTCTTGGATGCCCTGAGCGATGACCGCTGCGTGCTCCCCTGAGGGCCCATGCCACTGCCCCCTGAATGTCGTGGCTGCCGTGAGGGTCCACGTTTGCCTTTGAACAAACCCTCCCCTGGCGCTGTTTGGACCACCGAGCCCATAGGCACAATTTAGCATTTCCAGTGAACCCCGCTCTCTCAGAACCCAGGCCCCCTTCCACCTCCTGTGAAGAGTGAGCAGTTGTGTTGTTAGAAAGAGGGCAGGGGACAAAAAAAAAATGAAGCAGGCTTTACACGAGACGAGGTCCAGCCACTCTGGCTGTTTGTCAGCTTTGCTGAGATCCCCACGGTCACTAATGAGAGTGGAATGTCTTAGTGCATTTGTCATACCTGGACTGCCTGGGCCGCTGAAGTCCAAAACAGCCGTGGACTTCATTGACTGCTCAACAAACCATGGAAGTAAACACTCTTGTAATCCCTTCCAAAACATGCCCAGTCTTACTCACTCTTTGTTTCATACTTGTGAATGCTGGAGCAATTGTTAATGCCCCTGATCAAAGTTTTAGTAATTTCATAGGCATGTGATTTGCATAGCTATTTCCTGATCCGCCTTCTCTCTGCCCCGGAGGTCTTCATTTCTCAGAAACACTTAAAAACACAGATTATTTGACTTCTCCCCTTCCCCCACCCTATAAATGGAACTCAATTTGCTAGCTCATCTGTATTGCTAATTGGTTTGAAAGCATGTGACTCCACGCGTTCTTGCCATTAAAAACACAAGCAAAACTCTTTTTTAGTCAGGTTTTACCAGCAGTGACAGGCAGATTTCTATCTTTCTTTCCCCTCTGTGTCTTGGGGAGGGAGAGAAATTTAAATGACCAAATGTTATCTATATATTATTCTGAAACAATGTAGTGAATTCCAAAGGAATGCAGGAATGTTCTAGAAGTGTATAATAGGCTTGTCTGCAAGGCCGCTGCCAAAGAAGAAGGGGATTAGAGACACTTTTCACTACCACTTACAGAATGAGGGGAAAATCTGGGAGCTAAATCTAGGTGTAGAGGGAGGGGAGAGTCTGGGTTTTCAGGAGCCTGACTCTCTGAGGAGAGAATTCTGGAAATAGGGAAGGAGATGGAAATCCGTGGCCGACCTTTCAAACCCTCAACTTCCCTTGGTTTGTTCTGGTTACTCACAGTATCCGTCGGGGGCCCATTCTCAGGGAAAGGTCCCCTTCCGGAGCCGTGAAAGGGACCGAGGTGGCGGCCCGCGGCTGTTTCACAAATGCTTATTCGTCTCTGAGGTGATGAGGTGTCCGTACCATGGCATCAGGATCTGATGGAAGACCCTTCTGCCTTCAAAGTCCAAATTTTACAATCCCGTCAAGGAAGGTCAGGGCAGAGTGGGTCCCTGAGGACTTAGCGTGGCGCACAGTGCACACACGGGCTGCAGAGAGGTCCCGGTGTCACCGCGGCACACAAAGGGTCAGATTTCCTTCCCCAGCCGCAAGGTCTTGTCAAGGAGTCGCAAACCCAGCAAAACCAAACACGGTCTCTAAAAATGCCTCAGGGGCTCAACCTTCTAGCTGGCAACTCGTTTCTCCTGCTCTTCTTCTCCCTGGGTGCCTGGGACCCGGGGTCCATGTCCAGGCCCTGGGGCTCAGGCTCCACTCTTAATGGAGAAGATCATGCTGGACGTTGAGGAAAAAACTGCACGAAAGCTATTAACAATTAGATGAAGAATGTCGTTTCGATGTAGACTGTGTACTTCTTCTTAAGATTTTGAAATAACTTCTGTTTCCATTTCTTGAAAACTATTCAATAAACACAGATTTAGTCTCTCAGTATGATTGTCTGGAATAAGAATAGAATATTAATTTAAGATACTTGTTGTTTTTTTTTTTTTTAAATTTAGGCTATTTTAAGGATCCAGTCTGAAATGCTTTTTAAGGACATTCTGATGTGTCTAATTTACGAAGACAGGACACTTAAACATAGAGGATTTTTGTCTCGCTTTTTCCTTTTTGTTACAACCCAAAATCCTGCTCA
Source organism: Ursus americanus (assembly GCF_024610735.1). Classification (NCBI taxonomy): domain Eukaryota; kingdom Metazoa; phylum Chordata; class Mammalia; order Carnivora; family Ursidae; genus Ursus; species Ursus americanus. The sequence continues at coordinate 61,370,693 of NC_142132.1, forward strand.
TTCTAGTCTACGATTGACATGTTCTGTGGTGGACACGACGGCACAGAAGTGAAAGTTACATTTTTTGTGCTGAACAGCCTTGCAAGGAGCAGCAAATATCAGAACAGTTTTTAAACTCATATAACTCATATAAACAGAACATTCTTGTTCGGCCATTTCTCCAGGTTTGGAAATGAGATATTCCATTTTCAACATTGAGGATAATTGATTTGCTACATCTCTAAAGAAAACATTCCCTACTTGGAAATAAGTAAAAGAGATGTGTGTGTGTGTGTGTGTGTGTGTGTGTGTGTGTGTATGAACATGGAGGTATTTAACTTCTTACAGACTTGGACTAATATGTTATGAGAGACATTTCAGTTTTTCAAGCACATACACGTAAGAAAAAAGTAAAAGGTCATCAAGTAATAAGCTTCCAATCTCTTTTTTTAAGAGATCCCAAAAGGAATTTGTACTTAAAAGGGATTTTTCACACTCTTTATGCTTCTCCACCTTTCAGAAAGAATAATTGAAGAAGCTGGACAAGTCTCTTACTTAAAGGTAAAAAGATGATTATTCCTGCTTGTCTGAGGCTCTCAGGCATTTTTCTTTGCTCAGGTAAAGCCCTCCCAGCCCTTTTCCCTTCTGAGAGCTGCCAGTACCATCTCTGAGCTACATCTGTTGTGGCCACATGTAAGCCCCAATCCTGGAAAAATGCGCTGAAGCGGAGGGGAGCGAGGGTCCAGAATGAGAAGAGCAAGGGTGTGGGTCGTGCGCGAAGAGGCAGGGCAAGCCAGAGTGCTCGGTAGTGGGAGTGAGTGTGTCACATGTGGAGAAACGTGGACAGATAACCATCAGATGACCAAAGAGAATACACAGAAGAGGTTAGAACTTCCTCCCATTTTTTTCAGTGTAAGATAAAACATTTCTATGACTCTTTAGAACTGTTCTGTCTCACACGGTCACCACGAACCACGTGGGCTACTGAGCACTTGAAATATGTCCAGTACAAAACTAGGACGAGCCATAAGCATAAAATACACACTGGATTTCCGGGACAAGGTATAAAATGTAAAATAGCTCATTCATAGCATTTTATATTGATTCCATATTGAAATGATATTTTGAATATACTGGATTAAGTAAAACACTTTATTAAAATTAATTCTACCTGTTTCTTTTTACCTCTTAAAATGCGGTTGCTAGAAATGTTAAGTTACATGTGGCTTGCGTTATCTTTCTCTTGGGGGTTGCTGGTTTAGTCAACAATTCAATGTTACGATTAGAGATAGGTCCTTGAAAATGTGTTAAAGAGTAGACAGAACAAGATTAACATCTGAAGCTAGAATCATCAGCAAAAGTGATGATTCAAAGTTTCACTGAAATGTAGGATTTTATGTACTATTACACGCAAGGATAGTCAGGCATTGATGTTGGTGCCTGAGAATTTTGCCTAAGCTGAGGTGTTTCCTTTGCAAAATTCAGGTCTGGTAATCATTGACTCCAGGTTACTCAATGGCCCCAATGAAGATATTATTTCATTAACTTCCTTAACTAAGATGTCAAAGCAAATGTTAAGGCTTGACGGGGCACTTGGGGGGAAAGAGGAGAAGAGGCAGAGAAAAAGAGGCTGTCTAATTATTAATTTTACTAACTATTCTCTCCAGTTACCAACGTGGGTTGGGTATAATGTAAGCCATTTGCAAACTGAGTAAGAGAAAATAGACCTTGAGTGATTTTGGCTGGTTGGAAGGTAGATGCTTCTTAACCACAAATTGTTGAATAAATTCATGGTCTGGCTGTGTTTTCCTTTTTGGAGATTTCATTTGCAAGTAAGTAGCGGGATCAGATAGAGTCAGTCCTAAATGCACCCAAGGGCATGGCCTTCTTGGCTCTGCCAAGGTGCTTCAAGTCCCACAGTTCTATACAACGCAAAGCGAGATTATTCATTGAAGACAAAACGCTCCGATAAGCCCCGAAAAGTCGATAGAACAAAAAGGGTTGAACTTTAGGGGGCAGAGGAAGAGACACATTCTTTCCCCATTCATTCTTAGCACCAAAAGCCATTGGGGCGTCACTCTAAGAAGACGGCAGCTGCTCGGTGGCCACCTGGCCCAATGTCCCAGCCTCCCAAATAACTGGTCACAGTAACTGAAATCAAAGCCTATTCCCTCCACCCCCTCACCTTTTGATTCCTATGGCAGCAACAACACGGAAACAGAACTAGACGTTAACAGCTCTCCAAATACAACAGGCCAATCAAAGGGCCGCACATCCACCTGGATTCTTTTATGGAAACCCTCCCCCACCCCTCCTGTTAGGGTTCCCATTGTAAAAATAAAAGAACAGCAATGGTAGCAATGGAAATAAGCTTAAGAAATATTTTCTTTTCTTAGAAGGCAGGAGTTGCTATAGCATTGGAGGCAGTAACACGCAGAGAGATTAGGAGCAAATCCCTACAACACCAACAAATAGTGCCGTGAATATTACCCGTTCTACCGTGTAGTCCTTTTAACATTTTTAAAGTGAAATTACTTGGCAGGTTCTACCTGCAACCAGGGAAGTGGTCTGCACACCTCTGGTATGCTTCTGATATCTAACTTTACCAGTATTTGTCTTTGTCCTCCAAACTTTTTTATAGCACCATGGTATGCATAGTTCAGCATCCAACATTATTAACTCATGACCAACTGTCAGTTGATGGTTATCTAACACGTGGGGTCTCCAAAAAGGGATCCTTATTTGGGCAAAAGCTCTTGTCTGCACCAGTCTGTCTATATTTCCCCTCAGAAGAACTTTATTTGGATTATTATTCGCTGTTAGTTGAAACTCGGAGGCTGCATGTGTGGCAATCGGAAGGCGGGGAAATAAATCCTCAGCAAGTTAAAACACTTGGCTGATCTTAAAACCCTTTCTAGCTTTGTTAGTTTGAAAGTCAACTCTTGGTTGCCCTCTCGTGGTGAATCTATGTGATATGGTGGGAAGACCATAAAAACCCAGAAACTAGCAGAGTTTAATTGAATACAGGTAAGCACATTCATTCTTGAGGACACAGTCACAAATCACAGCCTTATGTTGCTGTATGTGTTTCAGAATTTACATTTCGCAGCCCTCCCATGCGGAGTGGGATTGGAGGGGGAGGAACTGGCGGTGGGGGGGGGGCTGTAATATGGAAATTAGAACTTTATCTTTCTGGCATATGATAACTTCACTATGTTTACTCCCATAACTGTTATATATGTAGCAAACTGATTTTTATGAGATTTAGAAACTTCAAAAAAATCATGCCCACATTTTAAAAGTTCCTTCATAACCAAAAATAGACTGATGTTCCAACTGGTTTGGAATTATAGGAACCAAGGAAAGAAGTCTGAATAATTCCCTAATATGGAAGAAAATCACTTAAAAAAAAAATAAGGAACAGCTTATTTGTTTTTGACAATAGGCAACATATGGAAACTTGGAATTTATAGAGCTAAATGTAGGTACACAATTCATTCATATCCTCTAAAAATAAAATTTTATAAAAATCCGAACTCCAAATTTAATAATTGGTTACTCCATTTGGTATTTAATTTTAATTTTTAAAAACACCATTTAAAATTTCTGCTGTACGCCTTTCGACAATTTCCTGCCTGACAGGCCCATCCCCAAAAAGCAAACAAACCTGGTATTAAAACAGACTGAGCAGCTTAAGAAAAAGCTGGGGGCAAAGTACATGAGAACATAAACTATTTTTCATCATCTTACCAGCAAATGTACCATTTCCTTCTTTATGTGCCTTCTCTTTTGATAAAAGCCGCTCTCTAACATGCATTCGCAAACATGCTCTGTATTTTTAATTTGAGTTTAATACGAGTTTAGGGGCAGAGTCATCCTAACTTGGCTTTTCCCCTCACATGTGGAAGTTCAGTGTTGCAACAACAGTTGTTTGGTTTTGTCTCTGAATTAGCAAAGTTCTTAAAGTAATTTTTACTATAAAATTAAACAGCTGTGAGTTCTTTAGCAAACATGATGATTCTTGTTCTTCTTTGTACTATTGTGCAAGCTGAAATACCCCTCCTTTCATGTCTTTTTATTCCAAAATGAATTCCCTAGTTAGCCTTGGTTAGCTTAAAAAAAAATAATAAAGAAGGGGGTGGGGATTTGCTGACCTCTGAAATTCATCAGAATTTAAGCACGGGCGTTGACACAAGGTGCACACTCAAAAGGGCTTTTGTTTCGTTCCTATTATGGGATGGAAAATTATATTCTGCCCCGATATAAAGCTAATCCTGGGGCACAACGAAGCTGTTTGCAAACACTGCTGTGGAGCAAGGCACCCTATGCCTATTTTGCAGATGAGGAGACTGAAACGTTGATCAATGGTAAGGGGGCGAGAACGAAAGACGTTCAGAGAGGCTGGAATTAAATTTAGAATTTGACTCCTGGCCCAGGACTCCAGCCACGTGAGGGCTCTGACTCTTTGGAATCAACAGAAGAACAATTTTAAAACATTCTTTTGACATTATGAACCACAGCCTCAGGGCTCGGGGAAGTGGGGGTGGGGGGCGGGGCCTGGAAACAATCCGGAGCTGCTAGGTGACAGCGTCTTGCCGCATGAGTCATGAAATGGGTTACTTGGTCCATAGGGCCATATATTCCAGGAATGTTCGGAGGCTTAATGATTCCCTTTGTATCTTCAAAAATGAAAATCGAGATTCGAGGGCTCGCGTAGACGACCTCCTCCTCAAATACAGAGCCACAGAATGGTTACAAGACATGGAGTACAAAAAGCGAGTCTTGGCTTTTCAAAGGAATTTGGAACCAAAGTCCCCTGCTAGGTGCTGGTGAATCCGCAGATGTTACGACTGTAGGATTCTTCATTTGAGTAACTAAAAATGCTGGAATTCCAGAGTTTAAGAAGAACCTTAGACACCACTGGTCCGAGCTCTTACTTTACGCATCAGAGAAGCGAGGCACAGAGAGCTCACAATTTCGCCTTAAGTCACACAGCTAGCGGCGGAGGGGCCAGAGACGCCGGTGTCCCCTGGCGGCAGGGGACCAGCAGCAGCGCCTCGGCGGCAGATGGCTTTTCAATGGGCCCTGAACACCTCCTCTCGGGTCTCTGCGGGACGGGCTCTGTCATCCCAGGACCACATTACTAAAACACACTTTCCAAGGAACTTCAATTAATAAAGTCAAATGGGAGCTGACAAGGGCATTCCCACTGTGTTCACGTGCCAAAACATACAACTGACAAAGCTCCCTTGGATCGCAGGCCTGTGGGTCCTCCTGGCGAAACTTCTGTGTACCGCAGAGAAGAGTGCTCAGACCCCAACGGGAGGGACCAGGCGGCGAGCACGTGGGGCGCCATGGGGCGACCTCCAGCATGGGCGTCCGGGCCTGCCACCTGCTTGCTGTTGCAGGACTGTGCTGAAAAACACAGGGGCCCTCCTTGGACGAGGGGAGGGCCTGGGAATTCAGGACCTCTGGGGGCTAGGAGGATGGACCGCAGCAGACCTTGCTTTGGAGTGGCCTCGCGATCTTCCAACAATAACGGATGCCTTAGAGGTCGCAAGCACCACGCATGGCTTCACCCCCTGCGTGCGCATGCTCACAGACTTCCCTCTGACAAGACCCTTCCCGTTTCCGCTTTGTCCCTCCTGCCCCAACTCTTAATTACTTTTTCTCCCAGACTGACGCTGGGCATCACAGACCCCTTCAAATCTTCCTTATTCCCCTCACCTCCAGCTGGAGGAGGAACCCTTTGTCCGCCACTGCTCCATCATGCGTGCTTCTCTCCGAGCTCCTACCATCCCATATTGAAATCGTAGGTGTCTCTCCCTCGCCAGCCTCTGTCCTGGTTACAGTAGGTGCTCAATAAACATTTACTGAACAAGTGACTCTCTCCATACCATATTTTGAAAGCACTGCCTCGTACTTAGTAAGAGTCTAATAAATGTTTATGAAACTACCCTAACTGCTGATCCCACTGGAGAACATAAACACCTCTGCAGAAGGGAAGGGGGCTGGGCTGTCCTTGGTGGCTCACCTTCTGTCTGTAGCTCCTCCCACTGGTCACAATTCCAATTAATAAAGAGAAAGAGTATCCCCTCCCCCCATTTTAATTCCCACTCTGTAACTCTGAGGCCCAGCTCCTGTCAATCACTCAAGTGCTTAACAGAAATCTGCCCTGTCTGTGAATCTACGGAGCTGACCTGGTTTGCCAACATGGTCCAAGCCACAGAGATGCTGTCTCTCCTGGAGAACCCTCAACAGGGAAAAAGTCAGTGACACTGAGGAGAAATTAAGTTCCCTGGGGAAGATTAGATGGCAGACTGCCTGGCGAGAATTACTTTTTAAGGAACCCCATCCCTGCAAAGCTGCCTAAAATAATGTGCCTGGAGACAAAAGTCTGGGCAAATCTATAATGTAGGGATTAAATTTAAATTCCAATAAAGATTTTTAACAAAGGGATCAATAAAATAGGAGATTGATCTTCAGTTAAAAGTTCCCAGTAATGGGATAGTCTAGAAATTTCATAAATAATGCTTTTATCTTGATTGCAAAATAATCCCCTGCCACAAAAACAAGGCGAATCAAGGTAGGAAATTGTTCGGCGGGAATTAAAATGTCACACTTTACACAGAATAAAGCATTGCAATCACCAGGAAAACACACATTGCAAATGTGTTAACACAAAATTACATACATCACTTAATTATATAAGCGCACAGCTCCGAGTAACCCATTAGCTAAACATGTCGGGCTGCAGTTGAATATATACATGCAATATTTTTAGCACAGAGGGGATATAACTATGTCAGGCCATTCATAAAGCCTGAGATGGCAAGTGCTATTAAACTGAGATGCAATCATGTTGAAAAGGAAACATGGACAAACAGCAGACAATCGAGAAGAAACTACAGTGAGCTTGTGTTCCACTACATGTGCTTCCAAACCCTTATATAACTATTCATTGTCTATTTCATCTGGCTTGCATCCCGGGTTTGTTCTATGCTATACTAATTTTATAATAATAAACTGCTACACCAGTTTTATGAAATCACGCACGCAGAGAGGTTGCAGATGACATTACATCTGATTATCGTCGCCAGCAAAGGACACTGTTCTGAAATTAAACACAGTCTCATGCAAAGTCATCCACTTTGTTTAAAATGTCCCCTAGAGTTTGCTTCTGAAAAAGCAATAGAACGTCTTTCCTTTTGTCTCCAAAATACTGGTGAAGGTGGTAAAATTGCTCTGCATCCCCAAGCTTCGCAAGGACGTAAAGAGGCCACAGACTTTGAAAACAGGTAGCTCTGTTCATTGACTTCACAGACCAGGCAACCAATATGACCCCAGGCACCTCATCATCTCTCGCTGGGGTTGAGTTTGCCCATTTACCAAAACAGGATTGTATCTCTTGAAAGACTATAAATGGCAGAGAAAGACTACAAATGAGATAAAACGAGACAATATGCCTGGCACATCATTTGGTACCCAGAAGACACTGATAAATGGTGGAAGCCATTATTATTACTATTATAGGCACAGGCACAAGAGAAGAGTACATCACTTTAAGCATTTTAAGAGGCCAGTGCTTCTCTGGTGGGAGAGTTATTGTCACTCTGGAAACACCTGAACCTTCAGCACAGAGATAAGCACCTCATAGAACCCAACAAGAAAGAATAAGTACAATGAAAGCTAGAGGATCATTTGACACAAACACCTGGTATACCTCCTTGGAGGCTGACTGTCGCCTGCTCTGGCAGAGCCTTTCATCAGAGGGCAGTAAGTAGGTTGTTAAAAAGGGGAGAACATGTCTTAGTAATAATTGATTCTATGTTTTAGACCACTTTAAATCTCAACACAAAAAGTGAAGAAAGAAAACTGCCACACAGTAAAGTGTTGCCAAAATAGGATCAAAAAACATTAAAATAAAAATAAAAAAGAGACTACGCTAAGTATCTTCGTTCTCTAAAGGAATCGTTGAACATTTCTGAGGTCCCCAGGCTCATCGGAATCCCCTCTACCTTGGAATCACCATACAGAGAACTCTGCACATGGCAGGAGCTCAATAAATAGACAATCAATGGAATGGAATTGCATATGGCGGGCCAAGAAGAAAAGCAACCTCGTGTTCATAGCTGTCCCAGTACAGACAAATCTATGGGAAGATTGAAACCCAGACAGGGCACAAAGGCTCTTCCTCTGGGTTTTTATAAGAACATTTCTATGAATCAAATTTTGCTTTAAACAAGGCCATCATGTGGCAAAAGAGAAAAGCAAATTCTATCCATGTGAAGGTCAGGGAAGGTTACTTACAAGGGAAAAAGAGTCATTTAAGAAGAAACATCTAAGGTCCTGATCTCTTACTGCCCAAACCAAGTCCTGGTTTTGTTTCTCACATCTACTATTTGTTGACTCAATAAATACTTGTTGCATTTGCCATCACGTGCCTGACCCTGTGCTAGCGTAGCTGGGGATAAAACAGAGAAGGTAACGCAGTTCCTGACTAACGATTTCACATTTTCATGGAATTGAGTAAGTATGCTCACTCAGCAGGCCTGTTTCCTCATCTAAAACATTAGGGTTTATTAGACAAGACTAGTACGTGGACCAAATCTGCCTGGTGCCAGAGTTTATTTAGCTCGTACAGTTTTTGTCAATCATTGTCATCAATCTAAAATCATGAGATTTTCACATAAAAATCAGCACGTCTGACTTTTCTTAAAGAGTTGAGAGATCTGACAACACTGGGCTTGTACTCCTACAACACAGCAAAAGACTGGAGCTGAAAAACAGCTGCTCCTTTAGACAGAGCCTGGGTTCCCACTGCTTCCCGATTTCTTACAGGCTTCACCAGCTCCTCTTCCCCTGAGCTCCCTGCTGACACCTCAGACTACCCGAGTTTGTGACCTCTGGTCCGGAAGATCATTTAGATTTTCATTTCAAATAAAGTATGACCATGAGAGCCAGCCAATGGTATAAATCAGGAACCTGCAGAGAAGAGGTAGTTCCTTGATTAACCCGTATTCTTTACCTAGTGGTCTCAGTCCAAAGGTTACAAGAGCCTCAAGTGGGCTACCAGACAAGGAGCTACCATCCTTCTTCTTAAGGGCTTTCCGCAACTTCATTATCTCCACATGCATTTGGGATTGAGTAGAAGGCAGTCCTGCCTGAAGGCAGAAAAGCATAGCAAGCTTCACTTAGCGGTCTCTCTTATTTTTTACATATTCCCCCTTCGCATGGGTCCAAGATGAATAGGACATTTCGGGGAGCCTCCAAGGATGCCAAACCAGATCTCATTACTCTTCAAGATGCATGGCCTGATTCCTGGGGGATCTACTTTGAAATCCAGTCATCTCAGCTGCAACTCGAACTGTATTCACTCTTCATTCATTTTTAGACCCTTTGCGCTCCAAAAATGCTTCTTGATGGTTGCTAGGCAACTATTGTTGAATACATGCAAGAGGCATTAATTGTGTGAACACTTTCAAAAACAGGGGGAAAATTGTTTAAAACCGAGGACACTGCCATACCTAAAATAAAACATGTCCTCCTTAGGCAGCTGTCCTGGCTTCTGTATGTCAGGGGGTAAGATGATTTGCCATAAATTACTCCCGTACTCTCTGTCTCCCCCATCATCCCTCTTCAGCCCCCCACTCAAAGATGTAAATCGCTTCCTCTTCGAGTCTCCCTCCCAGGATAACCAGGACTTGTCTTATTAAATATTCTCTGCTTTCCTGTTGTGTGGTTCCTCACTGACCACATTTTTCCTGACATGTGTATTTCATACTTACATATCCTCAGGGCAGGACAACTTGTGGCTTGTCACTTATTGCATCTAGCTTTAGAACCCACTGAACTTATCATATAGTGATCGTCTCTTTCTCTGACCCAAATGGAAACAGCAAGAACTCTTCTATTTTCCACATCAAAGACTATGCTTTCTGCTGATGCCAAATGCTCTGTGCTTCTTACCAGTAAATGCAGACTTCATTTTATAGTGTGTTTTCCCTGCATTTTTTTTGACATTCCAATGTCATGATCAAGCTACAAACACACAGACTTCCATAAATTGAGTCAATTTAAACTAAACAGAGGTACAAAAGTACTAAACAAAAGTACAGAAGTACTAAACAAAGATAGTACTTGTGGCAATGTGGTCGCCTTCTTTTGTTGGATATTAAGTGAAGAAAAATAATTTTCCATCAGAGTCCTAAGGGCAAACTAAGCTAATTACATACTCTTTCCACTATATGGTTCACATGGCTAACTTAGTTTCATCATCTGTAAAATGGAGAAAATGATTCAGGGTTTAGAATAATGCTTGGCATACAGTAAAATGGCATATAAGCAACATTCACAGCAGTACTATGATAGCTACTACTATTATTATTATTTCTGGTTCTTAAATTCATCTTCCCACTATTTCTTGGCCATATAGTCTCATCTTGGTTAATTCCAATCAAGGATTAGGTCTTTCCTATGAAATAATTTTTTAAAAGATTTATTTATTTATTTATTTGAGAGAGAGAGAGAGAGAGCGTGGGCATGCATGAGCACATGCACTTGAGCAAGTGGGGGGAGGCGTAGGGGGGGAGGGAGCGGGGAAAGCACACTCCGAGCTGAGCACGGAACCCGAGGCGGGGTTTGATCCCAGGACCCTGAGATCATGACCTAAGCCTAAAGCCAAGAGTTGGACACTTAACCGACTGAGCCACCCAGGCTCCCCCTGCTATGAAATCAATTTTGAAAAATATTGTGGATAATAGACTTAAACACAGAGGAAAAAAAGAGATTCTGATCAGAGATAAAATTACATTAAATAAAAAAACATGATACTAAACTTTCGAGTTACCTTTTGGAAATCCGCAGAGAGAAGAGAGGACATGGTGCACCTGGAACAGAGAGTGTCTACACGGTGTGTGCAAGTGTTAGGGGGCTGGGAGGGGAGGAAGAGAATGAAAACAGATGCAAGAACGTCATGACTCTGGAATATTCCGGACAGATCAATCCGTGGCCTCTCTGTGTCCCTACACCACCTCCAACTGTCCCACAAGCACGTCCAGAGAGCAGATAGCTGCCAGCAGACCTCCCTCGACTTAGGTGAGCTGTGGTCCACACTGTCGATCTCCGACAGGCAATCCCTGCTCTGTACTGCGCTAAGAGCTTTATGGGCAGAACTTCACTTAATCCTCATACGATTTCCCCTGGAGGTGGGGAATGCCACTAATGCCAATTTATTTTAAAGATTTTATTTATTTGAGAGAGAGCACGCATGAGCAGGGGGAGCGGTGCAGGGAGAGGGAGAAGCAGTTTCCCCGCTGATCTGATGCAGGGCTCGATCCCAGTACCCTGAGATCATGACCTGAGCGGAAGGCAGACACTTAACCCACCGAGCCACCCGGGCGCCCCTCACTAATGTCCATTTAAAGATGGGAAGATGGAAGCTTAGAGAAGTAAAGGAACTGCCCGGGAGCAGAGGCTGGGGTAGTAGTGACTGGGGACTGAGACCCAGACCCGTGTCTCATCGGAGTTCACCTTGCTGGCGTCCTGCTACCTGCGTCTGCACAGCAGCCGCTCCAAGACCCTACTGGGAAGCAGACTCTGTTTCCTCAGACGCAGGGTCCGGGGGTCCAGGGGGAGAGGCTGGAAGCAACTGCAGGGACAATGGCTCGCACGTAACACAGGCTTGCTCACTCGATACTGTAAACTGGCGCTTGATGCTTACGTAACTCCTCCCAACTAAGAAAGAAACAAGCCTGAGCTTGTTCATTTCTCTCCCGGTCCCACACACGATTAAAGGAAACTCCTCTCCTTCCTAGCTGAGGTAATATAATTCCACAACAAAGAATCCTTTGCAACAAATATTTCTTAAGCACCAGTTCGCCTCATGAGGGTCACCAAAGAAACACAAGACCCATGTCTTGCCTTCTAGGGAAGCAGAACGGAGCTTTTTTGTTGGGAGTTCTAGCATATTCCTTCAACAGTCACCGGTTCACCTAGGATTATGTGAGCCACGTACTGGGGACACAGGGTTTCCAAGACTTCCTTTGGTCTTATTCTCACAAAGCTGACGTTCCGGGAAAGTGGATGGATGGGTGCTGTCAACAAGCAAGAGGAGAAGCGCTGGGAACATCACAGGGGGCTCACCTCCTGGCTCACCTCCTTCCTCCTGGAAGCCCCGGGGAAGACCTCTTTGAGGAAGTGATGTGTACGCGGAGGTCGGCAGGACCGAACACATTCGCCAGTTTGAGGGGTGAGATGACAGTGAGAAGAGGTCTCTTCCAGGAAAGACACACACCAAGACAGAGACATAGTCCAAGGAGAGGAAAGCAAGTTCAAGGACTGAGAGAGTCCCAGACTGCTGGCTGTGCAGGGGGTAGGGTGGGGGTAGGGGGCTGCGGTCTTCTGACCAGACACCATGGAACCAATGCGTAACTGTGGTGAAGACGTTCTATGCTACAGGCTTTCAGGAGACACGCAGAGGGATTCGAGGAGGTGGGTGCAGGATGGGAAGCACATAGTCCGTGTTGTGCCCTGTTCTTTCCTTCTGTATCAGGAACACAGAAGAAGGCTAACCTGGCTGCCTGCCCTGCCCAGAGCCTTCTTACCCCAGCACCCCCATCTCCATGACAGGGCTCTACATTTGTACATGTCACGCTCAGTGACAAAGGACTCACAATAACTCCTTTCATCCCCCACCAGCCCGCGTTTCCCTCCTTCTGCGGGATGAGGAGGGCTGTTTTAATATGTGATTCTTAATTTATTCATTTTCAGCTAGCAAACAATTTTTAATTAGCCTGCTCTTTATTAAGGATATGGAGCAGGTTATTAACTAGGTGCATCTTTGGGTCTTTAAAAAAGTGAAAAAGGCGTAATCAATGTGCGTGTGATGTTTAGGGGTTTAATTGGTATTAGTCAACATCTTTAGAGCAAATCTCATCAAGTTCCATTTTTAAGCCCTGACTCAACTGACAATCCCACAAGGCAGCAAGGAAGAGTGGGATTAATATATTAGTCACTTGTAAAACTTGCCAGTCCCTCAATTACATTAGTTCCAGTAAAATATTCAAGGGAATAATCAAGATTTTAAAAAAGAATAAATATCTTCCTCTCTGCCTACTGAATCTGAGAAAAAGGATTCACTTAGCTCTGTCATAGCACTTAAATGCTATTTAAATACTTAAAGACAGTACTCAGATACTAAGTGTCTGTTTAATTCAAGGGCGCCCCCACTAGCGGGCGAGCGCTTCGGAGGTTAGCTCTGTGCTGGGTTCTTGACTGTCCCCAGCCCCGTGTCCTCACACAGGGCAACACACAATGACATAGTTGGTTATCAGAGCATGTTGGTTGGACACACGAATAAATGAACAAACTGTTCCCAGACAGGTGGAGGAGAAGGCCTTTAGGTTACCCCACTTGGCCGTCCTGCCCTGGCCAGTTGTTCTAGATGGTTCTGTTTCCAGCAACAAGGAGTGGGTATAATTACTCAGCATGAGAGACTGACGTCGCTTATGGAAAAGCCATTCGGGGTCTGAAAGGAGTGAGGAGGAGGGAAAGGTGTGGCATCACCACCCTATTAGAAAGCCAGACCTTTAGCGGTTACTCAGTTATTTCTTTGTTATCCGTTTGAGGCACATGTCAGGATTTGTGCGACCAGGTCTTTGGTGTATCGTTGTCAGATACGAACACCTCCTGAGCATCCACTTAGTGAAAGCCAGAAGACGCTCTATCAAAAATTTTTCGAAGTCTTTCCAATTTGCCAAAGTTAAAAATGCAAATATGCTTTTCCTCTGCCGCGGTCCCACCGGCCCAGGCTCAGCCTGCTTGCAAAGATCTGCTTGATTATACATAGAAGACATAGAAGGACTTCTGCTAATAGAGGCACCATGATTTGCTCACAAGTTACGCCTTACTTCTCAAGGCGCAGGGACTTGTTCAGGATTTGTATTTAGCATGTTTTTCTAATGACACCTGTGCTGTCATATCTACGTACACAAACAAACGTAGGTCATCCGGCTAATTTCAAGGCAACAGACGCAGATTATGGATTCGGTAGCAAGACCACAAGTGCAAACGCCCGCGCTTGCTATAGGGAAATGTATAATAAGTAAAGGCAGACGGACAAATCCAGGCCACCCTTCCTAAAAGCCATTAGAGATGACCCAAAATCTTCCCCCTTCAAACTCTCTTTCAAGATACCTCTGTATGTCTGCTCAAAATAATGTCACTGCATTCTAGAGCCAAGATAAAGAGCTTCCTTCACTGTGAGCTTCGTGGCAGCAAGAAGGAAGGCACAAATGAATCACAAAGATGTATGATAAGAACTGTGTGGAAAACACTGTGATAGATGACACATCTCATTAAATATAATTTTATGTGATCGGTTACTGTATTGCCCTGTTTAATTGATTTATATACACTTTAGGAAGCTTTTTACTGTTCGGAATGTAATTATATATTTTATAATTGAGTACATAGTTGATTAATTACAATGTTTATGGTCATTTCAATTAAAAGCTGGATATCAGGCCCATGGTCAGAAATCTACCCTCCCCACCTTTAAAACATTGCTTCTACAAATAATGTTCTATGAAAATGAATTATATTTAACCTATAAGACTTCAGCTTACAGCTCTGTTTCTAGTAGGACATTTATATATAGCCATCAAGGGGATATCTTTTCTTGGGGGTAATTGTCTACTCCTAAGTATCTGTGGCAGAGGGTCATTCTCAGTATGTTGAAAGTTCTTTCCAAACAATTTCAGAACAAGAAAAGAACATCGATACGGATGATCATTTGTATTCAGTGGGAACTCCGTCAATATCTACCCATGAAAACTTTTCTAGATTTTCTTCAAGTCAATGGTTTGGTAGCTTTTGTACTCTTTTAGAAGAACAATGAGAAGTTAATCTCTCTTCTTAAAGAAAAAAAAAATCAGAAAACATAATTTTGTCAAATCTCCTTCAAAGGAATTTCTTTTCTAGCTTCTTATCTGTTCAAAGCTGCTTAAGATATGGTAGTCAATATCAATCAGGAAACATTTGACCCAAAGAGATAAAGTCCGGAGGTATGATCGTTTGATGAATGGTCTACCCTTATCAGCTCATAATTGCTATTATAAACTCAACAGAAAGGTTCCCTTCCACTCTCCTTTCTGAAATAAGCCTCAGAGAAAAAGCAGCGGTGGTGTCACCATTAAACTTCACGCACTGAGTGTGTGCAGAAGCCACTGGCTGCTACAAAGACAGCAGGTGTCCGTTAGTCAAAATGAAGAGTCTCTGAAGGTCTACATTTTATAGCCTGTGATGCATTTTCACATACAGTATTTCATTTAACCAAGATGGCAATCTTTTTGGGTTTGTTGCTCTTATCATGGCCTGGAATTCTCTCTGTTTGTGATTTAATATATATATTTCTTTGCTTGCTAGCCACATCCCTAGACTCTAGACTTCATGAGGACCAGGGACTTACCACTGTTTAATTCACTAAGGTTGACTCAGAGTCTAATGCAATGTCTGATACATAGTAAGTTCTCCCTAAACATATTTATTGAATTGATGAATGGTGGCCTCAACAGAAAGAAAAATAGCTGGAAGGATGAATCAGGACTCCTGTGTTGAGGGGATCATCTTGCTTATTTTATTTTATTTTAAAATTTTATTTATTTGTTTAGGAGAGAGAGAGAGCACGAGCCACGGGAGGGGCAGAAGGAGAGAGAGAAGCAAGCTCTCCACTGAGCAGGGAGCCCAATGTGGGGCTCAATCCCAGGACCCTGGGATCATGACCTGAGCTGAAGGCAGACACTTAACTGACTGAGCCACCCAGGTGCCCCTGTCTTGCTCCCCTTTAAAGCTAAGAACTGAGGCTTGAGTGGGAAGCTGCTTATTCAGAGGGGCAGGCACATAAATCAACACCTGCCATATCTTTGTGTGGCTATTGCTGAGGATGCTGTCTCTTATCTTTATCCATGACACAAAGGGGTGAAGCAGCAGAGGGCACACCACCAGCTCGGTCTCTATGTGACCTTGATCATGACTACTATTGTTGTTATTTTAAGATTACTATAGCCGTGAGAAACATTTCCCATATATTGTCTTGGCCAATCCTCATGAGAACCATGGGAAACAGGTATTATCATCCTTGTATTTGAGATGAGAAAGTTCAGTCAAGTTAACTAAACAAACAGCAACAACAGAACAGACAAGAAAGCAGACCAAGCATTATGCATATTAGGGGTAAATTTCCTCAATACCTATATCTATTACCCAGAGGTGAGCGGATGGCAGTGATGGTGAAATGGTGGCTTCATTTCTCAGACTCAACATCCCATCACTAGAACAGAGAGTAGCAACAGTGTCTGAACCAAGTTTATTCCAGATTCTCCCACTAACATGTTTAGGCCATGAGTCCCAATAACACTGTTTCCACATCTGTGATAATGGGCTAATGTTATTTCCCTCCATCCACTCAAAAGACTTTTGGAGGAAAAAGAAGAATCACATTTACCAGCAAAATACTACTGTGATGATTTGGGAGGGAGGCGGGGCACTGGTGTGAAACATTACCCATAAAAACTTCATAATCTCCAACCAAAGGCTGCATCTCTGTGGATTAGTGGCTTTGTGTTCTGTAGACTATTTCGCCTGCAAATCCATCAAATCCAGTAGGCTGTAGAATGAGCTGCTCTGGACTTTAGCCCTTAGCGGTGGGACGTAAAGTCTCATCAAGTTCAAACAACACCAGTGTGCCAAACAGTGTGGATATACCTAAGCCTTCTCTATCCTCCTCCAACTTCAAGACCATCCAGAAAGCTGTCCTGAGCATGCTGGATATAATTACCAACTTTTTTCAATTGCATACAATTTTCATAACACAGCTAGCTCCGTATTCTTCTATTCACAATTCGTTTTATGAATTGTTTCTAGTCTATTTACTAACTCTCCCAAGAGGCTGGGTTCCTCAGTGTGCCTAGGGCAGATTTCAAGGCAGAACAGCTATCACTCAATAAATATTTGTGGTTGGCTGGCAGATCAGAAATATCCTTCTTGACCTTGTCCAAAAGTACCATTCTTATAAATTTTGTAAGTAAGGCTTCCCTTCACTTAACTACTGTGACATTTCACTATCTGTCTCTATTTTTAGAGTCACAGCTATCTTATCCTTCTTTCTTTTTCCCCCTTCCCACTGTTTCTGACACAATGTTCTACCCCCCCCCAAAGCAACCTTACACTGACCAATCCCGTCAGCACTTCAGTATTTCATTCTTCTGGTATAAGAATATGCCTCGAAATGTGGCAATGACCTGCTCACATGTGTATAAATACGCCGTTTGATCAAGCTGGGTGTGAGTAGACTGAAGAGGACTCTATGTTATGTATACATGGAACTCTGAAGGCAGCAATACTTATGTCAGGGCTGTTAACTGTAAACTATGAATTGTATACTGTGAAGGCTGAAGGAGGCACTGTGGGAAGAGGTCCCTCATTGAAATTTAAGGAGCAAACCCTTGGATAGTCTGAACTGATGAATATTCTAATAAGTATCTTGTTACTTGCAAACATTCCATTATCTACTAGCAAAGCATGTCCAAAGGGCAGTGTTACTTTAACAAACAGATAAGCGTTACCCATAGCAATGGGGTGAAATCCTCAAAACAAGTGTTCTCTGCATCATCCATGACCACGTTTCCTGCCATAGCTCCTAGGTGCTGGGGAAGGGGTGAGAGACTTGACCCAGTGTATCAGAAGTCCAGGCAGAAGAAAGAGATAAACATGGAGACATGTCTCTTTGGCTTATTCCCAGTATTTCCTTGATCTAGAGACCTCCTCTAAACTCTTAAGAGACTAGCTGGTTCTTGACACTGGCTCAATGGGTTTTGCTGCTCTGGTCAATGAACAAATTTAACCTTGTGGTCCAGTGACAGGAGATCTCTGTGGATTGTTCACATTGAGGGGTTTTGCTTGTTTGTTTTTAGTTTAAATTTTAAGTCAACTTCCTTGCCAGAAAGTATGCTCTCTGTTCCTTTCCGTCATTTTAGTTCTTTATGAGACCCAGGGAATTGTTGTCCTGGGAAAACACATTGATTTTAATATTCCGTCAATGATGGCCCTCAAATCATAGCAAGTCCAGAGCCAAAGCCACAAATGAGAGATCGTGGTGGCTGAGGGGGCACAGGGAAAGCGGGAAGGTCTTCAAAGGACCCCAGGCCCTAGCGGGTTAAAAGAAAGCTGGAGTGCCCCTTAGCTGGAGAGCCATATGTTGTCTCATCCTAGGAATGGGCTTGAGAAACCCGAGAAAGTGGTGTTCGGAGGAGATTGGAGCTCATCTAGACCAGTCCACTGGACTATACCAACAAATGTAATTATATAGGCTCTGCTCCTATCACAAAGAACGAATTCCATTTCAGGGGAAAAAAAAAAAAAAAGAAGATTAAAGAGCCTGGGGCAGAGGGAATTTGCCCTGGGGCTTCAGAGCTACAACAATGGTTAGAGAACGTGAAATTTACAAGAATTGAAAAGAGCTGTGGGATATTGGGTCTTATTTCTACTTTTCCCAAAAGGAGAAAATTACAAATCATTAATAACTTCCCTTCCTGACTCCTCTCTCTATGTTGTGTCATCTTCCAATTCCTGTGATTGTGCTGATGGCGCCAGTTCCTTAAAGGCCCAGCTATAAAATATATGGACTAATTGTCGAACAAAACCAGGGAGCTATTAACACCCCAGCAGTGCGGCCCTTCTGGTCGGACTCTATTATATCTACACCACTGGGTTTGTACAGCTCCATCGTGGGCCTTGAAATGCTGAAATAAATTAACTCCTTTATTTAGACATAAACATCACATCACACCCCAGAAGGAGCCAGAATGGACATTTCTGGTTCGCACATTCAGTCCAGGGCAAAGAGAGACACTTCCCTGTAAATATCGCTAACCAAAATCTGAATTTTCTAATTTCAGAAACCCATTCCTCCAACAGAGTCGTATTTATAGAAAATGAAATTTGGGTTTTCAGTTATGCCAACTTTCTCTTTCATATTCAAATGCTACATATATTCCAGAACATGTTTACAGAATTTTCCCATATTTCTAAATAAATACACAAAAGAAGTTCTGAAATATACACATTTTAAAGATGACTTTGCACACAGCAGCTTACTCCCAGATGTTTTACATTCTGAATTTCTCAATAAATGAATAACATGCTAGGAAAGCAAACACGGGCTGACAGTATTTAGTCTAAGTTTTTTAAACGGTGTAACATACGTAGCTAAAAACAATTTTCAGTAACGATATTTCACTCTGAGCAGTTATTAAAGAATTCGAAATGAGCATTTGTCGGGTTCAGCACTGAGTTCTTACAAATGCAGTTTTTTAGGCTGATTTTCATTGTTTTGAGTTTCTCGCAGCCACACGGCAGCAACAGTTCTTGTCTTCTATCTTCCGAGTTATATATATGTGTGTATCTATATTCATGTGACAAGCCCATGATCCCAGTTCACTGCCACGAGTGCTCATTAACAAGCCTCACAGCCCACAGTCAGTGCTGCGAGCTTTGAACCAGTTCCAGAACGAGGGCTACAGCAAATGGCAGCCTGGCCTTTTCACTTCTTCCCGTTTTTATATATACATATATACACATACATATAAAAAATGCAGAAAACTCCCAAGAACTGCTCCTTTCACACCTTTTATCTCCTTTATAAATTCGTAATATTCACTCATTAAATCTCAAACTTTGCTACATTCTTATGTAATGCTTAATTCTCTTCTTCTCTGGGGTTGGCTTGTGAAATGTCTTTAATTAAAAAAGCTAAAAGCACTCTAAATCTGGATGGCAGACTCATTTCCAGGGCATTCAGGCATGTTGTCTAATTTTAAAACTCTGACAGGATACATGTAAATTTATGCAAGTTTCATAAAAGTCACAATTTCCTCCCTGAATTCAAGCTAAAGAAAATGCCCCCGAGCTCTTTGCAAAGCTGTTTGTTTTACTGGAAAGCTCATTTTGCCCATTGTGTTGAAGGTGATTATTCTAAAGAATATCCAATGTCAGAATCCCATCAATCCACCAAGAATTAAGGAGTTAAGTTTCCCTACTATTGATCAAACAGGCTCTTTGATCACTATTTTATGGCTCTTTAAACACAGATGGGGGTGGGGAGGGGAAAATATTATCATGCAAATTATTTCGGTTGACAGTAATTAAGAAATTATATGTTAAGAAAATCAGTAATTGTTCACATGAGTCACTAATGTGTTTTCATTCTTTGTAAAACTTTCTGGCACGCCCTTCCTTTCTTGCTTTAAATAAGCAAGGACTGGAAAATATGCACAGTATTTGGAACCCAGGGGAGTGACATATTAATTCAAAGTTTGCTTGGAAGTGGAGCTTTGTGGAAACTCAAACGAGTTCCCATCCTTTTTGTTTCTACCACCCTTCACCCAAGACTTCGCTCCAGAATGTTGGGGTAGCCCCTGTGAATGTGTGAGGTCGGGTCTTCTATGGGCTAGGACTCTCCTCCCTTCCTCAGAAGGACATACCTGGAAGACCCAGGGCTTACGAAATCTGTAAGAATAACCCACAAAATGGGGGGATCGAAAACAGCTCAGCCATGGGCAATTAACTAGTCCTTGCTAATTCTGTTGCTCCCCAGAAGCAAATCTTCACTCGGAATTAAACCTTTGCCAAAGTTTGTTTTGGAAAGGCCTTAAATCCACAGGAAAGGGACTAACAGGGTATGATGGAAGGCTGAGACGGGTTCCCTCCCGAACAAGGCTGGGACACCTTCAAATGAACTCAGGTTAGCTTACAAATCACCGATCCCTAAAAGAGCACACACTAAAATCACATTTGTTTTTATTGAAAGACAGCCTCAAGTGCTGACATGTAGAGTATGACATGTGATACATAATAATACTCTTAAACCAGTTCTGACATAATATCTCCGGCGGCCTAATAACCACAAATGATTGCTTTAGTTAAGAACTAGCCAGAAGCAAAATAGATCCATGTAAAAGTAGCTTGAACCATAAATACCTCAACAATATTTTATGTCACTTTGTAAAAGTTAAAGGAGTCCTATAATAATTAACAACAAAAACGCCATGTTCTTTACTATTGTGTGTTGGTTGTGAAAGTTTGTTTCATAGTCCCGAGGCTGCCAGTGCCGTAAATTATGCAGGCCAAGAAGCATTAAGGAGAAATAATAGCAATTTAAACGAAGGCTGACGTAATTCATGATAAACAGTCATTGGAAAATATTACAATGTTGTCTTTTTTGAGTGGGTTTAATCAGAAGAATGTGACCATATTCTAACATAAACCACTTCTCTTTTCCATTGTGCTAGCACTTGGAATGTTGGCACTCACCCTGCCTGCAAGGTTCTTATTCACAATAATTGCTGAATCCAGGGCTCTAACACCTCCAGGGAACCTAACAATGTAAATTTGGTATTCTGATTGATGGAAGGAGCTTCCAAGACAAAGCTCAAAAGCTCTGGGCTGCATGGTGGCCCAAAAGGGGGCCTGAAATTGGAGATGCATGTAGCCAGGATAACTTAAAGAGTATGTATCAAAAAGATGCCTAAGGAATGCAAACACTGAAGAATCGCTTCATTGTCACGTCTAATAGAACCTTGAGAGGTGGGATAAAGCCGGCAGCTGTTAGGATAAAAGCAAACCTTTGCCACAAATTGTTCTGGGTGAACTGTAAATACAGCAACACATTAAGAAGCAAATAAGATGAGAAAGACCAAACCTGCCAACTTTCATTAATGCAAAGTATGGCCAGGTCAGTATCACAGACATGATCATAGGGTATGGCGGTCAAGCAGATGTTTCAATCTGAACACGCACAAATAATTGTTAAATTTAATGTGGGGGCAGGGGGAGGGGAAGTCTGTGCAATAAAAAACTGACTGGGAGAAGGTTATTTATTTATTTTTTAACAATAACAACAACAACAAAACAACAAAAAGGGCAGCAAGCTCAGAAACGTGCCAGCTTGGGGACTGGGCAATATTTACCTCTCTGGAATTCACCCAGTCTTTGGGAGCGTAAAGGGAATAATATTGCTATTATAACTGCAAAGCCTTCCAATGTACAGTTCATTTAAAAGTCTTTAAGCCAACTATTGATTATTCGTGTCAACGGAGGAAGGTAAGGATAAAAGAAAACACTGAAAATCCAATAGCTTATTTTTCCCACTAGTTTCTATTTCATTCATGATCCATTCTTTCCAAAGGCCATTAAGAGCAGCAGAAGTGATTTCATTTTTTTCTTCCTCTCCTTTTCTCTGCCAACCTTCGGGTGGAGGTGCTAATGAGCTGGAATAAACTCAAACGACGGCAGAGGAGGTCTGCCCGGGAAGTCAGGGACTTGTATAATCTACATAGTGGGGCCCCCTGTCCCTGATAATCAAAAATTAATTGCCACCTTCCAAAGATCATTTATAATATCCATTATATAGCAAAACAGACTATTTTTGACTCTGGATCGCTTTTTCCAACTGAATCTATTTAAATAGTCCCAGGGGTCAAATATCTGGCCACTCCTTTAAAAATATTCTTTCAAACTATGATAAATGGCTTTCTTTGGCATTTATACTAATAAAAACGTATTTTATCTCCTCTTACCACACAAACCTTACTTTCTCTAAATAGCCCATTGCGAACATTATCAGTGAATTTCGCTCAGTGTACAAATATTTTATGTATTACAATGAGTAGCAGAACGCAAAACTTGCAAATATTTATTTTTAGACATATGGGAAAAAAAGCAATTAGAGCTAAAAATGTGAAGAATGAAGAACTCACTTAGAAGCAATTACATTGGACATGCAAACTGTTCTGCCATCAAACTTTTATTCAGCTGCCGTAGAGCATATTAAGAAATATCACTTGCACACACACACAAAAAAAGAAAATATTACTTCACAACTGAAAATATCCAATCACTATAAACAACATCTGGGGGTCATTAATAACTTACTCTGCAGCTGAATTAGCCAAATAATAAGTGGCCTGACTCAGAATCCCTAAATTTCTATTTTTGAAGGAAAAACACAACAGAATACCATGGCTTATATTTGCAAATGCAGATGCTCTCTGGGTAGACAAATGGGTGTCCACGCAGCCATCAATTTGCGTCCCCACGCGAGGCACACATCGTTGATGCCATGTATTCACTATCTCGCCCGATGTGGTGTCCTGTTTTTGTTTTGAGGAAGTTTAAAATTCGTAATATCGAGTTCACTCTTCACTCAGAGCCTTGTGTGTAATTAGCATATTTTTCAGACTGGTAAGAATCTGACCATAAGCAGCATCTGAGAGGTTCCCATTCCAAACTACTACAAAGCCTTTCATACGCAGCCTCATAACACATTTTAAGAGCAAGCATACTGTTCAAATATTCCAGCCCTAAGATAAAAGAACTAACAATTTTACTGCCACACAAGCCACTGTGCTGAGACACCCTAAATATTTATACTAACGGGAGTTGAAAATAGTCTCAGAGAACAAAGCCAAAATATTTCTTCTACTCATTAATAGCAACAGTCTTTGGCAAGACAGATGCCAAAAAACCAGCACTTTTCTGATTCACTGGGTCCCATCACATGGTCTGTTATTATAGGTTTCATGGGGAGTCAACAGCCTGGTTGATTTATGGGCAAGGGAAAATAGTCTTCATGACAATCCATATTTACATTAAAAAAAAAAGTCTCTAAAATATCTCTTTGGAAAGTACCAAATTTCCACTGTAAGGTACACAATCCTTATCACATTTTGATGTCTCCAGGTTCGGCGGTCTCCCCATGGACGGCATCTGACAACGATAACGTTTTTTTATTTCTTAGTGGTAACTATGAAAATGATGTGTGTTACGAACGATGTTGTCTTAGATGTGATGAGATCTAGTACCTAGTCGTTAGGTCTGCATCAGGGCTCAGTAAACGTTTCTGTAAAGGGTCAGAGTGGAAATATTTTCAGTCTCGCGGGGCACACTCAACTTTGCATAATAGCAGTCGTGGACGAGACAGAAGCGCGTGAGCGTGGCCTGGCCGTGTTCCAGTGAAAGACTCTAGAAGACGGCGATGGGCCACATGTGGCCCATGGGCCATACTTTGCCCTATTTAGCGTGCTGTGAGAGTGGACCCAGTGCACACTCAGGGGACACTGGGCTTGACGAGGTACCCCTGACGGGCACCAATCTGTCTCACTCTCGGTCTTTCCCAGTGTCACATCTCGTCTACAGCAGGTGCTCAGTGTGTGTCACGGAAGGCTGAGGTGACTGGCCATGCTTCAACTCACAGGCATCAGGGCGCCTGGGTGGCTCAGTCGGTTAAGCATCTGCCTTCGGCTCAGGTCATGACCCCAGGGTCCCGGGATCGAGCCACACGTCGGGCTCCCTGCTCAGTGAAAAGCCTGCTTCTCCCGCTGTCCTTCACCCCACTTGTGTTCTCTCTCTCTCATTCTCTCTCTCTCTCTCAAATAAAATAAAATCTTAAATAAAAATAAACTCACAGGAGTCATCACATGGAGACTGCAGGCGTGGGGAACACAGACTGTGCAGGTGAATTCGAAGAGCCTACATAGCTACTTCCGTGGGGACTTTTTTTTTTTTTGTCCCTTTTGTCAAAAATTTTGAGCACGGTTTGGATTCCTGTAATCACAATTTAAGTGAATCAGAGGAGTTAACAGTTCACCAAAAAAAGAGCAGCGCAGCAGACCCTATCAGAGCACTGGCTGTAAAGTACAGAGCTGGGTGTGAATCCCAGCTCCCCCCTTGACAACTGCTGGATGGCTTCCTCCTCAAGAGCTCTGAACCTCAATTTTTCCATCTGCAAAACGGGGACACTGCCTACCTCAGAGTACTGTGAGAATTTCAGGAGTAGATGCATGTATTCAGTGCTCGACACGTGTGAATGTTGGCTTCACTAAAGCTTCCACTGAAGTGATTAGTCATATAAAATATGCACGATTCATTACATAGATAGCATTTAGGGACCCAGACGATATTTAGGCACCCAGGACAGTGCCTGGCACACAGTATGCTCTCAATAAAAAGTATGAGTTACCGTTGTTTTATTTTATTTTTTAATTAACCAGAATTCTCAGGAAATGAGCTGTCCTACTTAGCGAATCAGAGAATTGCTACAAATCGTTATTTGTTTCACAGATAGAATATCAAGTATGCGAGAACAGAAAGGGATTTGAAAGATCACCTGGTCTAGGGGTTCATAACCTAAGGTTGCAGAGAGTGGACAAATCCTGAAAAACATAGGAGATTTCCTTTACTCGTTTGATATGTTATTTTTTGCTGACATTGGTCAAAGCCATGATGATAACGATGACAGTGATGATGTTTGCACGTGTATTTTCAGAAGAAGATTCATAGCTTTCTTCACATTCTCAAATGGGGCCAAGATTCCAAAAAGCTCAAAAATCTAGTCCAACATTCCATTTCGCATGTAAGACTGGAAACCTGGAGGTAACTGAGCTGCCGAAGCTCCCTGTTTGGTAAGAGAGTCAGATTCTGAATCCGGTTCTCCAGACTGCCAGTCAAGTGTCCTTTCTAGTACATTGTGCTTTTTCTTAATTTCTGGGTAATTAATAGCACTAGAGTGTATGCCTCCAAAATCACAGCTCTGCACATTTTCTTTCTCAAGTAGGTTCCACACCCAGCGTAGACCTCAAAGTGGGGCTTGAACTCACAACCCTGAGATCAAGACCTGAGCTGAGAACAAGAGTCAGATGCTTAACTGACCAAGCCACCCAGGCGCCCTATGGCTCTGCACTTTTACCTAAGGCAAGGCCTTTAACCTGAGCCTGTGACTGCCCAGGGAACATACCCTACCTTAGGCGGCTACTGGTCACCACCCTCCAGCACATCAGCACAATCGCGGCTCAGCAGCCCCGCATCACACCTGGATGGAAGCAATGAAGGGAGGAGGAGCTGGCTGGTGGTCATCAGTACACTGTCGACTTCCCCTCCCCGTTACCCCTGCCAGCGACTACAACTGCAGGCGTTCCTACAGCACCAAGTCTCAATCTTCAGTGTGCACTGAACACGATTAAAATATTGGTGACAGGACGTTGCCCATTCAAATTCAGGAGGTCGGAGACTAAAAATCGGAATTTTAGTGAGTTTTTCAGGAGACCGAAAACCTTTGCCTGAGCTCACCTTCTTGCCTAAGCCCCCCAGTATTCATTGAAGAATTCTTTTTCCTGTTTGCTGTAGAGCCACACAGAAACTCTGGATCTTCATTCCCAACACTGGGTTCTCAGCATCCTCAACCTTAGCTGTAGACGGTCCAGCAGGAAGGGCTGATTGCGGGTAAGCGCGCAGAGCTGGCTCTGAGTAGCCCACAGCTCTGCTATTGCTTAGAAGGAAAATATTTGGCAATAAGAGATTCTTGGAATTTATCTGAAGGAAACCATCAAAATGCTGCTGTTTTTATATATAAAGATGTTCATTACAAAAAAAAAGATGTTCATTACAGTGTTAATTATACATTATACATTAAAGCAACGAAACTAAAAACCCTGGAAGAAATGAAAACAAACTTCTAATAGAAAGGGATTATGTAAACTCTGATAAAGTCATTTGATGCAGTATTATGCGACTGTTGAAATGGTGCTTGTAAAACTGTTCATAATAATATGGGGAAATGTTTATTTTATAATGACTAAAATTTTACGATGTAACAATTGCACATATTAAATGTTCTCAAGTAAATAAAAATGCTTTGGAAAAAGTCTGGAAGGAATTGATAAACCCTGATGAGATTACCGGCGATATTTAGGCAGGCAATATCAAAGAGTGGATAAGCATACCAGCTTTGAAGCCAGACGGACCTGATCTGGAATCCAGTCTGACCACTTACTAGCTGTGTGACTTGGGCTGATGCGACCTTTCTTAGCTTCTGCTTCCTTCCCTGTGAAGTGACAGTTAATATGGGATTCCTTATGGGGGCGCTCTAAGGAGAAAGTGGGGTCGTGTATGGACAGCACTTAGCATAAGGCCTGACATATGGTACACATGCTCACAGAAGAGTGGCAGTTATTATTATTATTATTATTATTATTATTATTATTATTATTATACTTGTCCTTTCCATAATAGAAATAATTGCATAATGAGAAAAATATTTTGAAAAACATATGAGCTGTTTTTTATTATTTTTTTCCCCTCCTTGAAACATGGTACAAAGGGGATGAGGGACAAGGAGCATCTGATTGGCTGAAGATCCTGGTTGACTAGGGTTTGTTGCCCTTCAGGACTGGGCCCCAGTTGGGGGGACGGCGTCGAGGGCACAGATCCAGAAGCCGATGTCCATGTCCCATCATGGTCTTACCGCTACTACACTCACGTTTAGCTGCAGATTTTCCCAATCAGTTCTTCAACTGCCCAATGGGGTCATGGACACCAGTCCTCGAGGTTGTACAAGGATGTTCAGGGGAAAGACGTTGAAGACAGGGTGACGGCCATTTGAAAAGCAGGAGGAACACTTGTCCATGTGAAGGACATTCCTCTCACGAGTTGTAAATGGCCGCGCTGAGGGCGGGCTGAGCGGTTGCCGGTTGGGAGCAGCGAGGCCACACTCTCTCTGCTCTCTGAGGCTACGTCCTCATCTCAGTCCAGCAGATGACACTGGTACCAGTGGTCAGCAAGACCATTTAATGGGGGTTCCCAACAGCCATTTTGTTCTAGTCCTGACACATTTCAACTTCCTTTCTTTCAACAACTATGGGATAGGATGCGTCCTCAATAGCATGGGACCTGTGATCTGGACTATGATAAAGACAGACCTCAAAAGAACCCACTTTTACCAACATCCTTTCTCTTTTGGAAGGTGTCTGTGCTAGGGGATGGGGCAGTATAGTTTCTGGCACTGTGTGTGATATCTTTGTTAAAATATCTTATCTCCTATTTTAAAGACCTAATATTCATGCCTGGAAAAGTGAGGAAGAAAGTGTGACGTGTGCAACCCTGCATGTTGTCAACCGGCTTCATCCAAAGATGGAGCTCTCCTCCATGGTGCTCCCCTGAGAGACAGAAGGCCTCAACTTCATCTACAAATACCACGGAGCAGGTCAATGATCCACAAAGCATCCTCCGGGTGTAAGTGCCACCCACCGAGTAATGTTCCTAATAATGAACATTAAACTGGCTAAGCCTTTTCTTTCCCAACATTTTCCGATACAAGTCCAGCCTGAACTGTGTTCTATATTAGGTTCCACATCCATATAGCCCACATTTCACTGGAACTTGTCAATGTCTTATATGCTAATGACTCTGCCACTATTCCTTGGTTTTCACGCTGAACTCTGAGATCTGTATGTTAGAGACTGGAGAGATCAGTGTGGTGACTTCTGGATACCACTTGCCTCAACTTATGGATACTGCTTGACTTTCTCAGAGAACACCTTTCTAGGCCGTGCAGACCCCAGGATATATTAAACCTCACAACAAATGAACACTGTTCAACCAAAGACCTTGACCAGTTTATGAAGAATGTTCCCCTGGTTCAAAGAGGTGAGTAAATGTTGAGGAAAAACCATTCCCTTTGAGCTAGATACTTTCCTTTGAGAATTAAATCAACTGGCAGTGAGCTAAACCTTAAAGATTGAGGTCAAGAAATACTTGACTCTAAGAAAGGAGATAAAATGATGATTTGAAGCCTTCTGGAATTTAGCAGGGTTTTTATATCATTTCCACAAACATGTTGATACAGAGGTGAATAAGGCATGATTCTTTCTAGGAGCTTAGAGTCTAAGGAAGAGAAATGCAATAGAATCCATTAATTTTAATATCAAGCAGAAGAAAAAAGCAATTTTGGAAAAGTACTGAGAAACACAGGAGGACACAGAGTGAAGTGTTCTAGATGATTCTTCAGAAGCTACAATTTCAACCTAGAAGCAGCCCCTTAAACACCCAGGACACCACAAGCACCTCACTCTTTTACCCCCTGCTACAAAGTCGATGCGTCCCTCCTTTTCCTTCTTATAGGCACAAGGGGAAATCTCCAATTTAATAAGAGACAAGTTGATTTTTTCCCCAAGAGGCTTCCCCTGGGTTCCAACCACAATGGAGCCTCTGGGAGAAGGACTCAGGAGCACCTGCTCCCTCAGGGGAAGGTGACATCTTCTAGGAAGAAAAAAGTTTTGCTTGCGGAGGCTGTTTTGTTTTATCTTGTTTGTGTGTGTGTGTTAAATGTCTGTGCTGGTAGCTAAAAAAGGCAGAGGAAACCACCTCTTTCTTTGAGCTTCAAAGTCTGGAGTATTTTCCATCTCCTCACCTGAAATAACTTCCTTCTTTTTGAATCCCTCAAGGTCCGGTTGAAGATCCACTTCCTCCCAGAGGCCTCCCCTGACATCCCGGCCCTCTTTCACATCTTTTAACTCCAGGGGCACCTCCAGTTGGACGTCCGCTAGCTGGTCCTTAGCGGGCTGCCTTGCAGTGTCTAGAATGTGGCAAAGCTTTCCCATTTATATTTATAAAGCTTGGCAGATATCGTCTCTTCTGAACATCAAAGTATCAAACTAAGTCCCGAATCTTAGCCCCGTGCTCCTCTCACTTTGGGGTGGAAAAGTATGTCTCCTGGGGTCAGGAGACTGGGGTGGGGGGTGCTAACTCCCACTTTGGCAACATGCTTGACCTATGACCCTGCAGAAACTGTGATCGGGTTGCTCATGACAAGATCCAGAATTGTTAGGAAGATCACAATAATATTTGTAGTGGCCCATTACTCTACGTCTTCTCTCGGCCAACTTGATTTTTAAGTGTCTTGACAGCAGAGACCAATATCCCAACAATGCCTGGAATTCTGCCTTAAGCAGAGTTGGTGCTCAATGAATGAATATAAGCACCCAGAAGCATTAGAACGTACCAGTCTTTTTCTGCCCAAATCCCATCTGTTCTTCAGTCCTCCATGATGGCAACTGGAGAGCCAAAAAGACCGTTCAGAAAAGAGATTCTAAGGGAGAGAATTTCTAGGCAACTTCCAAAGGGAGCATAAAGCCCAGATGATGGAATCAAGGCCCACGCCAGCCAGCAATGAGAAGATTTCCTGAGCAGGCAGCGTGGCCCGCTCCTTTGCCAAGAGCCTGGCTGCTCTGCGTCCTTCGAAAACCCATTACCAAATCATGGCAAGCGAAAGTTAATTTTAAAAAGGGAAATGATTTATGTGCTACAGGAATAAAGAAGTGACAGAAGCAGGAAAGCTTGCATACATTTCATTTTTTGAAATTAGACCTATAATTTTTTCATTAAGGGAGGATGCCAAGTTGGGAAAGCCAGTGCGTTCGAAGCAGAAAATGAGAGAGAGGTGTACAATCAAAGTCCTGTGAGCCCGTGCCTTAGAAAGAGCCCATGAGAACACGGAGCAGTTTACCAGCTGCCCCTTTCAACTTGCGGCTCTTACAGGGCTCCAGTTGGTATCTGCTCCTGTGATGGGGTGGGAAGCATCACTCTGGCCGCGTGTGGAAGAGACCAGAGGGCAGCAAAGGCTCCATCAGGGGGACTGGTCTAATACAGACAAGCGAGGACGGTGGCTGGCATCAAAATCTCCTGATCCCATCCAGTGGTTTTCAGATTTTGAATCTTCCCGATCATTCCTTTCCTAACCACTCCTACACACACTGATCTCTCTAAATCCTACAGAACCCTTTGTAGGTTCATGGTCTAGTGAGCTGGTGGTCAGTTAATCAGTTTCTAGGCAGCTGGATCTCAGGAAGCTGGAAAGCTCTTTCTGAGCCAGGTCCAAGCTGAAAGGCAATCTAATATAACTGTTAAGAGCATGGACGCTGAGCCAGACTGTCTAGGTTCAAACCCTGGTTTTGCCACTTGATAGCGAGGTAACTTTGCTGTGTTGAAGTGTCCTTAACTGCAAAATGGTGGAGGGCAAGGATACTGACACACGGTATGCGTATATCCATTCACGCATTTAGCCAGTATTTATTACACACCTTCTACGTGCCCAGTCTTGTTCTGATCCCTGCGTACGCGGTAGTGAACGTGCTCTGAAAGAGCTTACGTTATAGCACCGGCGGGGATGGGGGAGACGGACTATAAACATATAAAGAAACAACTATGAGAGTTAATTTCAGATAGTGATAAGTTACGGGAAGATAATTCTATGTTGGGTGATGGGGTGGAGCCAGACTTGTGAAAAGGGGAAAGTCAGAGAACACTTCTCTGGGGAGCAGACATTTGAGCTGAGGCTGGAATGATGAGAGGGAGCCAGACCCAAGATATCTGGTGAAACACATTCCACGCAGAAGGACAAACAAACAAGTATTTCTGGAATGAGCGGATGTTGAATGATTTTTAGTAGCAAATGATACCTCAAGTCCCCAGGAGTCTGTACAGGTATGAAATAATTTTGTAAATGTTTTTTGAGGAACCACTATGGACTCGACGTGTGGTTAGGGTTATGTCGGATGGTGCGAGAGATACAAGAAGCTTTAGTTAACGAGGAGTACTTAAGTAGTACTTGCCATGTACCGTCTACAGGCTTGAATCCTCACAGCTCTGTGAGGTACGGTCTGTACCCACGACATACGGTCCACGGCCATCCCATATTTTCCCAACCCTCTCCCCACATACGACATTGTAAGATCATTAGGAGTATAAATTTTTCTGTCTTGTCCATAACTATGTGCACAGGGACAAGAACAAGACTTGGCACACAGTAGGTGTGTAATAGATATTGGGGGAATGCGTAAATGGACAAGAACGTGCTGTGTGTTAGGCACTGTGGGGGACTCTCGGCATCCCCAGACAGCCTCTCCTACAGTCCAGGGAACTCTAATCAATCCAATTCCCTTGACAGGATAGAATGAAGGGGTATAGAGGGTGTCTTTGGCATCAGGAGGATTTTAAAAATCAAGTGAATACAGACTTATTCTGAACTTCATTCTACCATCCTTCGCCCTAACTAGCACTTTTGCCTGTGATTTTTCAATGACCTGGTTCTTTCTTTTGTGTGTGTGTGTGTGTGTGTGTGTGTGTGTGTGTGTGAATTGATAAAAATATCTGTTTCACCCTAGAGAGGAATATGTTAATCTTGCTAATGTAATGGGATATAACTTTCTTGTTTTCCTAAATGAAACGCTAGGCGAAATATTAGCCAATATAGGCACAAATCCTTTCTTCTGGAGTGAACAAGAGTTTATTGTACCCATGAGTCCAAACAGTTTTTAATAAGCCATTGAGTCCCCTCAGCTACAAAAAGAGTCCAGAGTTATTTTAAAATATCCTTCCAGGTTCCAAAAATAGAAAAGAAATTCATGAAGCCTACCCATTCCATATATCCTGACTCTGAAAATTAGTTTACAGTAACAACATAAAAATTCTGTTCATTAATCCTCAAGAGAGATGTACCCTAGCTTCCAACACCTCTGCCCAAGGAGGTCTGCTCCTCAGCCCCTCTTTGTGTCTCAGTGTCCTGCAAGCCAAGGCCATATGTTAATCATTAGAGGTCCTATCGAGCACATCCAATATACCATTACCAGCAGATTTATTTGGGTTCAGTTGACTCCACTGTGTGATTGAACTTAAACACTCCTCTATCCCTCCTTGGGCTGCACGTGCAACAAAGAGAAGGTACCAAGCATGGTCTTGGTTAGACCATTCTCTAGCAATAAACAGAAGCTCTAGAAAATTTCCAAGACAAAGCAGTCCTCCAAGAGAGACCTCTGGAGGTTAAGGACTTCTGCATAACTAGCAATATACAAGAAGCCCGACTCCTTTCCCACTCAGCTTCAATTAAAGAGAAACATCTGCCTCGTTATCATCTGGGAGATCGGTGGGCACGGCAGGCAGGCAGGCAGGCAGGCAGCAAAAGCCTGAATGTGGACAGGGGCCAGGAACAAGGCCATTTGATCATCGAAATCCACTGTGACCATGAAACCTACTTTGGCAAGGAAAAAAAATGTTTACTCACTTACAAATTCCCATGATCCTTAACAAAACAACTGCCTTTAATTTCATTTCCAGCAAAACATGTGATGTTTAGAGGGGAAGAGGCAGAGTCCAGCTCGTCCTCTATGCTTCAAAATAATTTTACACATCCTGAATTTTCTTTCATAAGAAGTCAAGGTTTCACCCTCTCTTCTGTTTCCTTTCCTCCCTTGGCTTTTTCTTCTTTTCTCTATAATGTCATTATTTCACGCAACAGGAAAACAGAAAGGGAAAGTTCAGTGCAGAGACAGAGAGGCTTCTGAAAAACAGAACGTATAAAGTAGAAAACTTTTCCATTAAGGTTCTAGGAAGAGTCCCAGAGCCTTAGAGAAATGATTCCTTTGTTATTTACAGAGCGAGATCAGTTTGGATGACTGTGAGTTGTCCAAGGCCTAAGATTCTAATAGAACAGTAGAGAATCTTCACTGATCAGGAGGGCTGTTTTTTTAATCAAGCACGTACAGACTTAGTCTAAGCCCAGTGATGAGCTATTTCTACCCAGTTTGAAAGACGGGATAAGTGAGGGGCCTTACGTCACTTGCCCAGAGGAACAGCAAAGCAGACAGGTAAGCCTTGATTCGTACCTAGCTGATTGGTAAGCCTAGCACGTTTACCCCTGGACTGTGCTACGTTCCCTGCACTTGAGTAAAGGACATGTTTTGATACTACGGAGCCACTGTCTCCCTGAGGGTCAGAGCTCATGGTTTCCTGCACTTGGACCAAATGCCAAGATGGTAGCCCATCTCATCTCTGCTCTTTTCAGGTGAATTACCACATTCTTC
The DNA here is from genome assembly GCF_024610735.1 of Ursus americanus. Taxonomy (NCBI): domain Eukaryota; kingdom Metazoa; phylum Chordata; class Mammalia; order Carnivora; family Ursidae; genus Ursus; species Ursus americanus. The sequence goes on from NC_142132.1 coordinate 61,404,418, forward strand.
CTTTAATCCCATCCCATTCCTTGGTCAAGGAACACCCCCCGTCCCCAAAACACACAGCCCCTGACTCCAAAGAACTTAAAAGCACGACTTATGTCTCTTCGCAATTCAAAACTCAGACTAAAATAAGCCATATCTTCTATTATTTTTTTAATCAACCACATCTTAATCCACTTAGTTTGACCCACCTTTAAGGACTGATTTCATCTCATTTATATATATTGGGTCTACCTCACATCCCTCCGATAAAAGCTACTACCTTAAAGTTATCCATTCATCTGCTGTACTGTGGACGCCTCTGTTTGGATTTAGCTGTCAACGCTTCGCACGTGTGAAATCAACCCGTGTGATATTGAGGTAAACACTGCGCATTACAAACTGATGGACATTTTCTTGTTCTACCAGCGGAAATAGACAAAATATTTGCACGTGTGTCTGTTTTCTCTACAGCACAGAAAATAATACAATATACATGACGGTATGTGTTTTACAAAAGAGGAATCAAATTATAGAAAGAGGTAAAAGCAAGGTGGGGGTGGTTGAAGAATACCTCATGTTCGGAGACTCTAACAGGACAGTGGGGGCAAGAATAATGCGTAGGGTAAAGATTTTTACGAGAAAAACTGTCATTCTTGATTCACTTTCCCTCATTATTATTATAATCTCATTTCCTAATTGCATGTGCAACACAGCCAGTCTTCACAATGCTTTCATGGGGAGTCCGCTGCTTTAGTTTTAAAAATAGTCGATTCTCTTGTGCTGAGAAAAGAGCACACCGCCTTTAAGACCATTGTAACTGACAAGATGGAAGGATTCAGGCAGGATGTCGAGGCTGAAGCTTTTCAATCACCTGCCATTAATATGATTCAATTTATGCTTATGTCATAGGTTTAGACGTTGCACAGCGCTGTAAAGCCGGGAAGGGACTTGAATAAAATACAGGGAAGAAAGCAGATGGTACGCTATCAAAACCCTTCAAGCCTAAAATAACCTTTCCCAAGTAAGGAGGATAGTTAATTAAACCCAGGATATATTTACTCTATTCTGAATATCTCAATGTAAATAAAAATCAAAATGACACCACTGTAATGTGGGACTAAATGATGAAATTTCATCTATTCTATTTTTCTTTAATAGTTTCTAATCAAACTTTTCATTAAACAGCTTCATAAAATTCCACGGAGAATTTATTTATAGGGATTCACTGTAGATTTAAAAGCCTTACTTTTATTATTCAATTAAACTTGTTATTCAGTGGACAACATTGCAACAATGGGGGGAGGGGGGAGGTGTCTGAGCAGTTGGGAAATGTGGTCACATAGAGAAAATGTGGATCATCCCTGCCCAGGAAAGCCCAGTTCCAGTTCCAGAGCCACCGCCTGGGTTTGTCTCAGCCTTGGTCCACAGACTCACATTCATGTCCCCCTGGTAGAGAGGGCAGCAGACCATTTATTAAAGGTAAACAAGCCTAGGGGAGGCCGATAGTTGACCCACGGTGAGGGCAGCCATTCCCAACATGGAGAGTCAGGACATGAATTATAAGTAATCTAGGTATTCTCAAAATTTTCTATTTGCCTTTCTCCCCTATCCTTTAAAACAAGACCCAGTCCTGCCTTTTTCATGAAGCTTTCCCTGACCCCTCCCATGATCACCCCCCACCACCCCCCCCAACCAGCCCCACTGCTAAATTCCTCCTGCGCTTGCTTTCTGCAACACTCACCAAATACTTAATCATTGACTTTCTTGTAACATTAGTTAACCTTTCAGGTGCATTAATCCTGTCTTCCCCAATTAGATTTTTAAATCCTCCAAACAAGCAAGAACTGTGTTTTATTTATCTTTTGAACCCCCTCTCCTGCCCCCACTCCATAATCCCATTTAATAGAAGAAAGCAAAAAACATATTAGTTAATAAAATAAACATTATTTAATCATAGGAAAGCAGACACTGTCCTTTTGAGAAGGGCCTTGTAGGTACTTTATGGCAATTTATGAATTTCATGTGTCAAAGGTGTAGCTGCTAAATGCTATAAACTCTTTGCCATCAGCTCCACCATTCATCCACCTGGTGATATGGCTAATAAAATTTGATTTTTACAGCCTAGGCATACTGTTACCTAAATTACATTTGACCAATTACTGAAGTCACCAAACGTGTGGTACAGAATATATACTGTGTAGAAAATTCATCTGTGGGCCCCCTGGCACTCGCGGTAATCTGACAGAAGTGTTTCGGTCATCTGGCAGTGTTTAATATTAGGAACATTTGTTTAATGCTAGTCACTAATTAAATTTATGTTCTTCTACCAACTGTTAGTTGGTTGGAGAAACCCAACCCCACGTTTTAACAAACCCTTTAACCCATGTTGATTTCAAATACAACCAGTTGGAGGTTTAAAAGGGTGTTCTCTGGAAATGTAGATGGAGGACCAAGAGTGGAAGGTGGGGGAGGGATGTTGGCGAATCAGGTCAAAAATAAGCTTTCTGCGGGGGGGGCGGTTCACTTACTAAAACGAAATATTACATGAAGTACAAACTATTTGAAGTACGAACTCAACTAAAAGAAAAGCCTAATATTCTAATTATTAAGCTAGCCATCTAGAAACTCTTTTAAGGGTACCTTTACTCCAAAAGAAAGTTTCCACTTTAAGAGGCTGGAGAAGAAAAACAGCATTAAAATTAGGTTTACCAGAAGACAAGTTCAGGAAAACATTCAAAAGTCAGATGCTTGTGTTTGTGAGAACATTTAAAACTAATTTAGGAACTCTTAACAGCCATTGTGATCACTGTTAAGTTGGAACTTCTTTCTATTACCAATTCCAGACGCAACAGCTTTGAAGCTCAATGACTAATAACTCTTAAATTAGCCAAAAAGGTTAAAACATTTTTCATCCTGTTACATCGTGATACTCCAACTCTGACTATTCTTAAATGAGGGAAAGCATTCTTTCAGTTTTATTTTGTGTCAGGAATTTACAGACCTCTTGAGTGGCAAGCGGGACAGAGGGCTTGGGAGTAGGGGATATGGGGGGAAAAATCCCTCACAACAAGTATTAAAAAGGGACTATTTGATCTGAAAAGAGAGGGTATTTTTTGAAAAGATGTATTGGATACATTCATCTACTTGAATACAACGGTTATCTGAGTATTAAAAATATGACACTAAATTCTTCTTGGAAGAAGGGATAAATAACTTGTATAAACACTACTATTCTCTTCTAGACTGATGGTCATTTGGTAAGGCAGAGTTGTGAAAAGCATCCAAAAGAAAGTTTATAAGGAAAAAAATTGGCATGTCCAATGAGCCGAGGTCCCCTTCCTCTTTCCTCCCTTCCTTCTTGGATCATTCCCTCACCCTCACCCCTACTTACAAGCCCCCTGCAGCAGGGGGGTCAGGAATAATCAGAGTAGAGAGGCCAGAGGGGATTTCCCAAACCATGCTGAGGCCTGTAACAGTTAAGCAAAATAATCTGATCTGAATAATCCACAAACTGGGGATCCTTGGGAAAACCTTAGCCGACAGAATCAAGGAATGTTCCTACTCAAAGGGACCCCATCAATTCTCTCTCTGGAACGTGGGTCTCAGCCTCTTCTCTGCCCAGGTCCCCATGAGAGATGAAGCGTGAGTCAGCCATCACACTGGTCACCCCATGATGGCAAATCCCAAAGAAGGGGTAGGGTAAGGGGGGGTGGTCTCATGCCTCTGTAAGTACAGGAATTTTCAAGGAACATGTCTAGCTTGATAAAGCACCCCCAGGGTATTCTGATATCCCTGCCCAGCCTGTTGAGAACCACTGATATGATCCAATCTCTTCAACAAACAGATGAGAAACTGAAGATGTGAGAGATGTGATCCTGGCTTGCCTCCAGCCATTCACTGCATCAGGCAAAGGCTCCTAAACCTATGAGATATCTTCTCCTGTGCTTCTATCTATAGAGACACGTGACTGATCAGCTAGAAGAGATGCAGATAAAATTATGTGTGCATATATCCATCTTTGGGGGGCACAGTGTATAAAGATATATATATAGATAGATGGATATCTGAATCTCTCTCTATATCTATATATAGATATCTGAAAATATTATATATATATAAATCTATACATATTTTTATACACTGTGCCCACCAAAGATGGATATATACATGTATCCATACATGTATAGGAAAAATTATGGGGGTAGGGATGTATGTATCTATCATCAATCGATCTGTTCACCTTATAGTACAGAAGTGGTGACAACTGGTGCATTTTTATAGTTCCTTATCACACTGAAAAGGGAGTGATCAGTTAAAAAAGTCAGTATCTGAACAGCTAAAGCCTTTTAAGACAGAACGAACATGAAAGCTTCCTGTCCCAAAGTCCAATCTCAAGGTCAACCAAGCAACTTCAGACCCTACATTGAACAACAAATTCTAAATAATTACCCTTTACCCTGGCAAACAGAGGTTGCCCAGGAAGCGACGACGCTTTATGCCGCAATACTTTGGGGGAGGGGAGGGGCGGGGTGGCCCATAGAGCTGGTGAAAATAAGCCTTGCTCCCCATCACTGCTCTTCACAAGAACGGAAAACAAGGAAACACACACGCAAAAGTTTCATGTAGGAAACAAACGAAAAGACTCACCAAACTCATCGCATATACTTTCATTTTCAATGAGAGTCGGGTGGTCAAAGGTGTCCCGACAGTACAGGATCTGAGGGTTCTTGCTGACCACGGCGATGCCCCCCAGGGCTAACGCAAACTGGTCCGTTAGAATGGAAGATGGCTTATCCTGGATGCGCTTCAGCATGGACCGGTACCGGCAGTACTGAGGGTAGCTGAGAACGATCACGTTCGTTTCTTCCTCGTCCTCCCCTAGACAAACAAGAAAACACTTCCGTTACCCTCTTCCCTCCCACAAAGAACTGTCATGGCCATGGCATAATTGCAATGATCACTCTGGTTTGGTATGAAAACGTGTCTTCAGGGAGACCCTGATACCAGTTCATCTTTCTCCCAGTGTGGGGAACACCGGCATTCTCCCAGCCCCACCTCGCCAACCCAGTTCCACTAAAAAAGCCTCGGCTTACCGGCAGGGAAAAGAAAAGTGGAGAGAAGAAAGAGTCGGGGTGACCTTATAGACAGATTAAGCAAGGTTTGGGTTATCAGCAAGCAGCAGAACCAAAAAGACTGTTTTTGAAAGAGTCTGATGTATATTTCAAGCATTAAAGTCATCATCACAGGAAAAATCAGAATTTTGTTGAGCTTCATTCTACATGGTTCCAGAGTCTGCTCTTTTTTTAGATTATATAATCTTTCAGTGCTAGAAGGCCCTGGAAAGGTCATCTGGCCCCAGAGAGACGTCCATAAGTTCAAACAGCATCATCATCTAATCTGGTGGTGGGTAGGGCTGTCAACAAATATTTCGGGTTCTCTTTATGGTCTTGTGGAAAGACCCTGCTTCCTGACCCATTAGAGTCAAGTGGCCCTGTGACTTGTTGCGGCCAATAAAATAAGACAGAAGTGAGTAGCGACTTTAAGGGCCAGTGTTTGACTGACAACCCTCTCTCTTTCCCTCTGTCCTGGGCCCCTGTAATGATTCAGATAGCAGCTGTGCTGCCAGTCAAGGTCTTGGAGCGAGAGTCACATGGAGCAGAGCCCCTCGTTGGTCCGAAATGGACATAGAACCCAAGCACAAAGGAAAGCTTTGTTGTTTTAAGTGAGGCTGTGATCTGGGGGTTTTTGTTTTTGCAGCATGATCTATCCCGACTTGATTGATACATCCACCTTCCTTGTCCTCCCCCCTTCCCATGCTCCCTATCTTCTAATGGCCCTCAAACCCATCTGGTAACTTGGCACAACTCAGGGAACCATGCTGAGAGGACTCCCCAAGCGTCCTGTGACAGCTCCATCAGAACCAACTTCGCTCAGAACATTTCAGCGACTTTCACGAAGCTCCCTTTTACAATGATCTTACTGCTTATCTGCACCTCACGATATTAAGTGCTTATTTATAAGAACCAGATTCAGCCTGCAGGACCCCTTCCTTCATCTTAGGCTTGAAAAATGGCAAAAGCTCCCCTTGGGTAGCCCGACACCTGCATCATGTCAAGCCGCATTTCAGCTCCGTGACCTAGTCTGCCACCACTCTCCATAACCACACCATCAGGACGTTTGTAAGCAGTTCCCAGATATGTCACTGGCTTATCCAAAGGGAAAACACTCAATATTCTGAGCCCTTACCATGCTGCAGGGAATTACACAAGACAGTTGTTAAGGATACCAACATTATCGTGGCCATCTGGTAACCAGTGGGAGACAAATGAGTAAGGACAGAACAAATGATGGAATAAAACCAGTACCAGTGGAAGGTGTGCATGTGACCTTCTCAGATAGGAGCCAATACCCAGATGCATTTCTAATTATGTTCACTTAGTTCCTCAGGCTGGAGGCTTCTTCGAGAATGGAGATGTTTAGCTGCTTTCAAGATGACATCTTCCAACAGTTTACATTTCTCAGACTCCTGCCTGGCCTGTGGGTAGCCACTTTGTCAGCTGGCATATTTAATTACAAGGAAATATGTTTACATTGAATGCAAGTCCCCCAATGAAGTTCAGTTTTTAAATGCTGATATACATTCCAAGACATTTCAGTTTGAGATTTTTACCGCAGACCAAGACACGAATTCACACTTTGGGTTCAAATCAGTGCTTTCTAGAGAGTTAAAGCACACAACGTTTGACTGGAAATATTCACCAAACATCATGAGAACTCCAGAATACCTCAGTCCTACTCGAAGAAGCAGCCCCCAAATGTGTCAATGGTATTACTATCTTCTCCTTGTCCAAGACCCCACGGATGATGGAGAGGGGCGTAACCACGAACCCCCAGGGCTCGTGCAGCACGCTCAGCACCGAAGGCCGTCTCCTGCAAGTAGTAAATATCGTGCAAATGGGCACACAGCATCCACAGTCCTGTCTCGGTTGTGCTATTGGCTTTCTGTACTGGGGAGAAGGCTGCGCTAGTTTCTCCAAGTTTTTGAAATGAGATGAAGTTCTGCTTTTCAGGTTGAATGATGGCAGAAGAATGGATGTTTCAAAGTTCATTTTCTAGCAGAAGATGTCACCTGGATGCTTGGGAGCATTTCACTTCCTTCTCGTCCCCTCATTCTCCTCCAGCTTATCTCCGACCATTTTTCATGATAATGCCATCTCTAACCTCTTCTTAATTCTCTATTCTGGATGCAATCAGCTCCCTGGCTACCTTTGGTGCTTAGAAATGACCTGGGCTTTTTTGTTTGCTGGTTTTTGGTTTTGTTTTCTCTTCACCTCATCCTAGCTCGAAACATGTATCCTTCTTTCTTCATGCAGTTCCCAAAACACAAGCCAAGCCATGAATCTGCTTTCTGTTGGAAGAAAAACCAGCAAGTTCCCTCTGGTTCACATCCTGGACATGTGTCCTCTGATGTCTATTCATTCTGGAGACAGTATCCCTCAGAGCACTCCTGGGTCTGCCCTCATGAGAATCACATAGGGTAACTGGAAAAAGGCAGACTCCAGGGGCCCATCAAGAACGACTAACTCAGAATCTCTAAAGTGGGGGCCCAGGAATTTACGTTTTTAACAAGCTTCCAGGAAACTCACGCACATTAAACTTTGAAACTACTACCTCTGAGTCTGACTTTAGCTTTTTGCACAGACTTTAGTAATTTATTTAGTTTGGGTTCTGATCTCTCTCTTCCTCTCTCTGTATGTATGTGTGTGCATATATATGTGTATACACACACACACACACACACACACACACACACACACACACACACAGAGATCTTCCTCCCCTTTCGATGGGCTTATGTCCTGACAACACCTTGTCCGTTGAAAACATCCTAAGTTGAAAATGCATTGAATACATCTAACCTACCAAACACCGTAGCTTAGTCTAGCCTGCGTTAAATGTTCTCAGAACACTTACATTGGGCAAAATCCTCTAACACAAAGTCTATTTCCTAATAAAGTATGGAATATCTCATGTAATTTATTGAATCCTGTCCTGAAAGTGAAAAGCAGGATGATTGCGGGTACAGGATGGTTGTATGGGACATTCACCCTCATGAGCACGTGGCCGCCTGGGAGCCGCGGCTGGGGGCGATGCCCAGCACCACGACAGGATCGAGCCACGTATCACCAGCCTGGGAAAAGATCCAAATTCAACGTACGCTTTCTACTGAGTGCGTGATTGCTTTTACACCATTGTAAAGTCAAGAAATTGTTAAGTCGAAACGTCACAAGTTGGGGTTCCTAAGTATATATCTACTTACCACCTGTTTTCAGGTATATCCTTCTAGCCGAACCCCCACTGTACCCAGAACAGAATCTAGGACCAAATTCCCTTCTCCTCGCCACCCTCCCAGGATTGTTGCAGGTAGCACAGGAGACAGAAAATCAAAAAAGACCTTGTAACCCAAAATAAGAGGGACAGAGGGACTGTTTGTTTAGAAATACTACCATGATTTCTGGTACTGATAGGAAAACACAGAAATTTACACAGGTCTTTCACAAAACACATCTCTTTTGCTCCTCACAACATTCGTATTCGTAGGATTACTGCTGGTGAATACCCTCCAGTTCAGAGGTGAGATAAGAGGCTCAGACACCCCAGGGACTAGTCAGGGCTCTCAAGGAAGCAGAGGGTGACGGACGTGAGACTGTCACCCAGTCTTTTAATTCCAAGTTTGAAGGGCTTTTCATTATGACAAAATGTCACAAATACTAATAATAGCAACATTATTATGATCATTAAGGTCATACTTTGATTTCTCTTCCTATGTGGGTGTGGTTGAAAGAAAATCTTTGTTTATTTGACATCTTATTATTATTAGAGACTTAACTAAGGTACAGTATTGGGGATGAGGATGATGGCCTTTGGTCACGTAAAATATGAAACTTCTGTGTCATCAAGGACTGCACAACTCTGTCAGTTATAGGTCAGAATTCCACCCCAGTTAAGTTAGCTTGTTGTGATTTTGGGACACGGCAATTCACGCCGCCATGATTTAAGAGTAGGGACCCATCTTTTATGCACAGTGGTCCTCCCCTTATCAGAGGTTTCGCTTTCTGCAGTTTGTGGTCAACAGCGTCTGGAAGCAGACGACCCTCCTCCTGACACATCATCAGGAGGTCAGTCACAGCATAATGTGACGTCACAGCGCCTACGTGATTCATTGCACTTCCTCTCATCACTCAGGCATTTTATCATCTCACGTCACAGGAAGAAGGGTGAGTATAGTACAATAAGGAATTGTGAGAGAGAGAGACTGTTTTACTGTCCAATTTTACTATTAGTTATTGTTATTAATCTCTTCCTGTGTCTAACTGAGAAATCAAACTTTTTCATAGGTTGTATGATTAGGAAAAAACAGTACAGATAGGGCTTGATGTTATCTGCAGTTTCAGGCATCCGCTGGGAATCTTGGACTGTATCCCCCATGGATAAGGGGGGTACGAGGTATATCTCCTTTCTACTTTCTACTCACATGATAGGAAATAAAGCCAACTTTAGGTTGTGCAAGCCCAGAACCCCTCCGCCCCCTGAACCTCTCCCATACTAAGAGGCTAGAGGCCATGTTGGGGCCTGGTTTAATGTGGCAACTCTTAATAATACCAAAACAAAAATTATGATAATTTTGTTCCTTGTGAAAAGAACCCTCCATTTGGACCAGAATTTTGGCATTGTTTAGACAGAGGCAAATTTCCAACCTAACAATTAGACATGCCCAGAGGAATCGCCTTTAATATTTACGGAACAACAACAAAAGAAACCCCCAAAAAACCAGACAAAGCCCATGAGACCCTCACGACTGCTAAGGAAATTAACAAAGCATTCTAAGTGAGAGTAAAGAAACCATCCAGAGTAAAGGTGAGACCTGGAAGAACCAACAATTCATCTAGGGTAAAGTTTCTCTGAAGATACCTCAGGGAAAATTTACCCTAGATGAATTTAGGTAGACATGCTTTGTTAACTGGAGAAATATATATATATATATATATATATTTTTTTTTTTTCTCAAGACAAAGCATGGTCACCTTCACATGAAAAGTATGTATAACAGAGAATTAAATGATGAGTTTGGAAGAGCTTTCCAGATCTAAAATTCTATGATCCTATAACTTTCCCCTAAGCCTTTGCATTAAATTACCTTCTTCCTCATATAGCTACAAAACTATTAAATTGTTCAACAGCTGTCATATTTTATTTCGCCCTAGTATACTAAGAAACAAATAGCCAAACAACCCTTTCAAGAATTCTTATCTAAATTCCTCAGCTATTTCTTCCCTCCTTATGCATTTCATGTCCATATAAACAAACCCTCGTACCCATGGAACTGACTCCACCAATAAATGCTGCGTAGGACATTCTCCCCTTTCCGATTCATAATAGGTCTAGCAGATAAATCTAAGAATGAATAAAGAATGGATAAATTGCACGTTTGCTTAGCAAAAGACAAAGTGTTCCTGGAACAAAGATTTTCTTTCAACCCCACCCACATAGGAAAAGAAATCAAAGAATTACCCCAAGGAATCTTACTCTCACACACTCTAGTCAGCGGTAGTTGGCTGGGTTATGTAGGCAGTACTTGATTTCTGTCAACAGAAAATGATCAGCAACAAATTGTTGGTACCAAGACTAAAATTTTAAGCCATATTCTGATATTCTCTTAAAATGTCATCCCATTCCTCAATTCCCCCCTCCACTAAAAAAAAAAAAAAAAAAAAAAAAAAAAAGTGAATATGCCTATTTTTAAATGAAATATTCAAAGGGAATAAGAGACCCCAAATTACTAAACCTCATTTCAACTTCAATGAGAAGAATTTTGCCTATTAAAAGTTAATACCTAAAGTACACTGCTTGTAATGCTCAACCAAAATTACTCTAATCCTGTGCTTATATCATAATTACACGTTTTGTTAACCTCTCTCAATGTCAATTTTTCACTTATTTATATATTTTCAAAGTCCAAAACAGAATTCCACAGAGAAACTGTAATTATAACGCGAGACTCCACCCAAGCTTTTCAAACAGTAACTGTATACCATTGCTTTAATCCTCAGAGTTGGGCTGGGAATGGGGAAGGGGTGGGGGGGAGAGGGTAAGAGCAGGCATTCATTCTGAATAGCACGTTGCTCAAGTTGTCTTTATACAAAGAGAGATGCATGAAATAGCAAACACAATGAATTAATGGAGCATTGACTTTCAAATATCCATAATGCTATTTTTTTAAAAATAGATAATGGTGGCCAAATGCACAGGAGACTGAAAACATAAATTCCGGAGGAGAAATCTGCTTTTATCTTTTACACAACATTTAGAAATGTAACTTTCTTTTTCATTCGGGGGGGGGTGTTGCAGAAGGGAAGGCTTGTTTCGGAAACATCACACTATTATGCTTACTGAAAACCACTATAATCTACTTCTAAAATCGGTAAGCTGAAAAAAAAAATCTTAAAAAAAAAATCTTTGCACCAGGATTTTATAGAGCCTGGTGGAAAAAGTATGCATGTTCCTTCCTGCACCTAATTACCTCAACTGAAAAATCTGCCAAGTATTTTGCCCTTTAGTTCTCTTAATCGTATTAGGGCAAATGCATTTGGATGCCAATAGAAACAAACATTTAAAGATTTTCACTTAAAAGATTCCAAATATGTATGAAGGCCATGCTTGAGACACAAAGTCCCCAGTCCTTCAAAGACGACATAGAGTGTTGTTTTTTTTCCCCAAGCAAATATGAATTTGCTCATGTTATAAAACTTGATGTCTAGTTTTGAGACAATTTAAGTAAAATAATGTCAATACGAGAGGCTCTTACAATGATTTATGCTTCTTTCTGTTACTTTATTACATTAGGCATTCCTTTCTCAAAGCTTTATACTTTTCACCGCGCTCCTAGCAACCAACCAACGGCGAAGCATCAACTTTATGTACCTGGCACTAGTCCAATTCTTACTGCTATTGACAATTATACTGAAGTTTCCATTTAATTGCTGCTCTGTTGTGACACTGAATATTTGTCATAATTAGGCATTTCCTATTTTCTGTCCATTCATTTTTGATTATTACCGAAGAGGAAATTTTTTTTTATTTCAGAAAATCTAAGCATGAAAATCCGACAGATAAGAGCAGCTACAGCTGTTACTATCATTACCAACATTGTAACATGCAGCAAAAAAAAAAAAAAAAAAAAAAAAAGAGAGAGAGAGAGAATATAATTTCTCGGAAGGTAATTTTCCTTTCAGTCTAAGTGCTCTTATTCATCTTACAGTTACTCAATGATTTCCTGTTCTAATTACAGGACATTATACAGAAAGACATTTGTAAAAGCAAAATGCAGCAGCATATGACTACGTAGCTTGGATTGGTTGAAAGTGTTTAAAATTCCAGAGTTGTTCATCAACTTCATCAATGCCTGGACGCAAGTCCGTGTAAGTGTGTAACGCGTGCTGCCATATTTCTACATCTCCCCTAAGGCAGTAAGCTTAGTACCCAAAGTAAGTACCCATCAAAGGGGAAAATACATTTGCAGTTAAACTGATGTTGAAGAGTTGGGGTGGGGGAAGATGGGTTGTTGGTGGTTGTTTTTTTTTCCCCCCTCATCAAAGCTGTTAAATTGGAGGCATGCCAAGACAAGGAGTGGAAAGTATTAATAATAAAAATAAATTAAATGCCTGATTAAAAGGGAGAGAGAACAAGATTCCATCCGGAATAGAAATGAAAATGCCACAAACTATTTCATAAAAACATACTGTGACGTAAATTACACATCAGTATTGCACTGTTGTGGTTATTTTGAGAAATGGTTTGTACTGTAAGTCAGCTGGTACCACCCCGCCCTTGATGATTTTGTAATTCTCTACACAGTAAGCAAGCGGGGCAGCCCTGAGATTGCTAAGACAGAAAACAGACCTAGCCATAGAGAGCTGGCAATAAAAAGATAATGTACTTTTAACATAACAGAACAAGAAGATTGGCTTTATTAACTAAAAAAACGACTTTAAATGGTCCCCAGCTTGCCATTTGTTTTGATAAATGGAAAGACAGATCTTCCCGAGATAGGCCACGAAAACATCACCGGAGAACTTATAAAAAAGAAAATGTGGGAAACTATCTCCGTGCGTGGTTGTAAACAGAACAAAGAATATTTCAAATGTAAAACCCGGGCTTTTAACTCGCTGTTTCCCGAAGCCAGACACCTCAGATACATGGACGCACACACACAAAAATATGTATTAGGACGTTCGTATTGGCTTTTGCCCTGACTGTTGCTTCCTCACTCCTAAAAGAAAACAATACCAGGCTGAACTAAAACCAAACACAGCCATCGCTCTGAGTAACAAACGAACCCCCTGGGAAGCCAGCCAGCTCCACCTCCAAGGTTCTCCCAAGTGGTCACTGAATTCTCAGCCACATTCCGGAGCCACTCTGATTTCGTTCTGAGAGTTCTGCATCTTATTTCCATAGGGCTCACATCAGCTGAATGCGAATGTCACCCATGACGGTGGTTACGCAATAAGTGTCTCTATTCTTTAGACCACGTGGCCAGACTGACAAGTAGGGAAAGTGGTGACCACGTTTGGAGCAGGACTCTAAGAGGCCTGACCTACCTAACTCACCCCCCCTCACACACGTCAGGCTATGGTTAGCCAGTCTCCCTCAGTATAAATGAATTTCAGTATCTGAAGAAGAAAATATAAAGGACCCTTGAGAACACCAGGGAGCCAAGGCTTAGACAAAATTTCCCCTACTCTAAAAATTGTGCCAAAAGTTTTCTCAGAGATTAACTTACACATTTATTTATTTACTAGTGGTCTAGGTAAGGCTGTTATATTGGATTTGAACTTCGTTAAACTCAATCTTTTCTTGGCTTACGAGGAGCTACAACTGAGATCCGGTCAGCCCTGTGGTGACCATGACAAAGTTGTTGCAAGAGAAGAAAACCTGACCTTTAGTCCAAGTGGCTTTAAAAATCATAATAACTTCTGCCATCTTTCCCCCTGTAAGTCTATATGGCTTTTTATTTTCAAGTTGTACTTTACGCTTACCATCCTTGCAAGAACCACAATCCCGCTACGCAGCCGCTGTATAAACCCTTTACATCTGAGAGACCCCCCCTGAGCCCCCACACTCATGAATAAACCTCATTAAGGTGTGATACAGGACAGATCAACAGCAAAATAATTAACTTCCACACATCAGTCTCTCCACATGTAAAATCCGAGTATATGCCTTAGCAGAATGACCGATCACTATTTGCCACGACTTTCATGGACAAGTAGTCAACACCGATCAGGCTAAATCTCATAAATGCAACATGGTTTATATTAGGGGAAAAAAAACCAACCACATGTGTATGGAGAACTAAGCACCAAATAGTGCAGGACTGACTAATATTGATTACTTAATGCCAAGCATTTTGAAGACATTTTATACATATAGATATGCGTGTGTGCAGGTAATGGATAGGACGTCTTTTTTCATGAAAACTGTGTGGCCCTTAAAAATAGCGAAATTCAATAACTTTCAGGGCATGCAAAGATTCCGTTACACTGAGTGAAAAAAAGTAAGGTATGAAACAATATATTCAAACCCATGTCTTTTGTTTAATAGCGTTACTGAGATATAAGTCACACACCAGACAATTCATTCGTTTAAAGTGTACGAGCTTTTAGTATATTCACAGAGTTGTGCATTCCTCACTACAATCAAATTCAGAACATTCTCATTCTCCCCAAAATAAATTCTGAAGCCTCTTGCCCGCACATCTCCCTGCCCCTCACCAGTCCTAGGCAACCGCCTAATCTACTTTCTGTCTCTACCGACGTGCTTATTCTGAACATGCAATAGAAACAGTATCATATGGTATGGGCATCTTTGTCACTGGCTTCTTTCACTTGGCAGGATGTTTTCAAGGTTCATACATACTGTAAAGTGTATCAGTATTTCATTTATTTTTACTGCTGAGTAATATTCCATTTTATCGATACACCACATTTTACTTATCTGTTCCATCAGGTGATGAGACATTATTGTTGTTCATACTTTTTACTATGCATACTATTGCTGTTGACATTTATTTAAAGGTTTTCACGTGGACATATGTTTTTATTTCTCTTATGCGTATACCCAGAGATGGAATTGCTGGGTCATACGGTAATTCTATGCGCACCCTGTTGAGAAACTGCCAGACTGTTTTCCCAAGAGGCTGTGCCATTTTACGTCCTCTCCACCAGCGTATGAGGGTTCTGGCAACTCCACAGCCTTCCCATCATTTGCTATTTGATAGCCATCCTAGAGGATGTGACGAGGTATCCCACGTTGTTTAGTTTAATGCTTCAAAGTCATTCATAGTAGATGAATACCTGTAGGTTATGAGATTATCTGATTATTGTCCCCTTGGTTTGCCTGTATTTTAACCATGTAATTTTTTTTTAAAGATTTTATTTTTATTTATTTATGTGACAGAGAGACAGCCAGCGAGAGAGGGAACACAGCAGGGGAGTGAGAGAGGAAGAAGCAGGCTCCCAGCGGAGGAGCCCGATGTGGGACTCGATCCCGGAACTCTGGGATCACGCCCTGAGCCGAAGGCAGATGCTTTAACGACTGCGCCACCCAGGCTCCCCTAACCATGTAATTTTTTTAAAAGATGGGAACCTCTGGCAAGTGTATATGAAACTTCAAGGGATCTCAAATAGTCAAAACAATATTGAAAAAGAACAAAGCGTTAGGACTCATACATCCCTGTTTAAAAACTTACTACAAAGCTGTAGTAACCAAAACAGTGTGGTACCGGCATAAGGACAAACTGATTGAATAGAATAAAGAATACAGAGGTAAACTTTCAAACGTATGGCCAACGGATTTTTGACGAGGGATCCAAGACCATTCAACGGGGAAGGGACAGTCTTTCCAACAAATGATGTGGGGAAAACCAGATATTCACAGGAAAAGAATGAGCTGGAACTTTACCTCATACCATGTACAAACATTAACTCAAAATGGATCAAAGATTCAAATTTAAGAGCCAAAGCTACAAAATATAGCAGAAAATCTTCATGACTTTGGATCTCACAAAAACACAGGCAACAAGAATTAAAAAAAAAAAAAACGGATAAATGGGATATCATCAAAATTAAAAATTTTTGTCCATCAAAGGACACTGTCAAAAATTAAGTAAAAAGACAACCCACAGAATGGGAGAAAATATTTCCAAATCACATATCTGATAAGGGATTGATATCCAGAATATATAAAAAGCCCCTACAACAATAAAAAGACAAACAATCCAATTTAAAAACGGGCAAAGGACGTGAACAGATATTTCTCCAAGGAAGTTATACAAATGAAAAATGCTCAACATGAAAAAATGCTCGACATTATTAATCATTAGGGAAAGGCAAATCACAACTACAGTGCAATAACCACTTCACACACACCAGGGTGGTTATTATTAAAAAAAAATACAAAAGCAAAAAACTCCAAGTGTTGGTGAGGATGTGGAGAAATTAAAACCCTCATTCGTTGCTAATGAGAATGTAAAATGGAAAGCTGTGGTGGAAAACAGTCTGGAAGTTCCTTAAAAGTTACATAGAGAATTACTATATGACCCAATAATTCCACACTTAGGCATATGCTCAAAAGAATTGGAAACAAGGACTCAAACTGATACTTGCACATCAGTGTTGACAGCAGTATTATTCATAAGAGTCAAAAAGGGGAAACAACCCAACTGTCCATCAGTAGATGAACAGCTTAACAAAAGGTGTAATATACAAACGAAGGACTCTTATTCGGCCATAAAAAGGAACGAAGTTCTGACACATGCCACATAATGAAAACATTATGCGAGGTGAAATAAGCCAGACACCGAAGGACAAATATTGGATGATTCTATTCATATGCGGCTTCTAGAATAGGCAAATTGTTACAGAGACAGTAGACTAGAGGTTGCCAGGGGCTCCTTGTGGGGGGAGGGGACACGGAATGGGGAGTTGTCGCTTAATGGGTACAGAACTTCCGTTTGGGGTGATGAGAAAGTTCGGGAAATAGATAGTGGTGATGGTTACGCAGTATGACGGGAATTCTTAATGCCACTATACATTAAAAAATAATTAAATGGTAAATGTTATATGTATCTTACACAATAAAAAAGGGAAATGTTTGGCAGGAGTTATGTTTTCGGTGTGAAGGCACTCTTAGCTGTTCTTGAGAAGAAGACAGGCGTCTGTCCAACCAGCAACTAGAATATGAACTCCCGGAGGGCACAGCGTGGTGTCCTCATTTCTCATGACCTGCCCAGACCCCCAGAGGGGCGCTCGCAAGTGTAGCTGCCTGCAGACGGTGCTGTAGGGTAGCCCCTGAACCTTCCGTTCAGGAGTGACAGCAGTCGTGTCCTGGGTTCACCCTGGACTCTGGACCAGCAGCTCTTTCTAAAGGCTGAAGGAATCTGGAGAAAGTTGTCTAGCAAACAGTGCAGCCGTCAGGGGCTGCTAGGCCTTTTTAGATGAAGGGTCATGAGTTTAGGCAGATGTCACATTTTGGGGACTTTTTTTTTTTGGAATAATCTCACCACTTGAGGAGTGTGTGGACCACCCTCAAAGTGCTGGCCCACTTCCAGATGACTGCACTGACCTCTGGGAGCTCACAACTTGAGGTGACAAGAGCTGCAGAGATGGCGTTGTTTTCTTTCTTATTCTCATAGGGCTTCTGGAGCGGCTTAACAAGGAAAAGAGGGCAAAGGCCTCTTTGGTATCCGTGGCTCATCTTAAGGTCTTCAAAGTGGTAAACCCCTACCCAACGGGCATGAGAGGACGTTCCTAGGGGAGCCTAGATGGAAATGGGACAGATTCTTGGCGTCTATATCACTCCCTCTCTGTCCACATGCCCAGGAATGAGACTGCATTCAGTGCGGCCAATCTCCTTCTTTAACCATCACCCATTCCTGGTCTTAGGACCACTAAAGAGACCAATCAAATTACTAGTTCTGAAGCAATCCCCTTTATCGCTGTATCTAGACACTCGAAACCATAGGCTTCTGCTCTTTCCCTTCTTCCACATATTTCTGTTAAAGAAGCCTGGCAGTGGAAATGGAGTACTGTGGCCTGTGTTAGGATGCTCTGAATTCAGGAAAGCCAGAGCAATAAAGGTTAATGATGCTGATCCCTTTAAATCTAGGTGAATGCTCTGCAAGTCTACCAGATTTTTTTGAGGTAAATTAGATAAAACCTAAGGATAAACATTTCATATGATTTATTCGGAACTGTTATACTTTAATAAATACAGATTTTAAAACTTAACAATAAAATTTCAAAAAATGAAAAAAAATCTTAAGGTTTTTATCAAATCATGTATGTTCATTTTAATTATAGTCAATTACCATCTATATCATGTTTAACATTTTCCACCTCCTATTTACAAAAAACTCATTCAAACTGGTGATGAGAAAATTCAGATGTCCACTGAAAACCAGTTAAAGGCCCACATAGGGTGTTTGGGAAATCTCAAGCCAAATATGCAAATAAAATCTAAAAAGTAAAAAGAAAGCGTGAAATAACTTTAATAATCTATTTATCTTTTTTGCTTCTAATTTTTTATTATTAAAAGCAAAATCCAATGAATATCTTGTCCCCACCCCTGCCCAGTTTTATTGATATACCACTGACATATACCATTGTATTAATTTAAGGCACACAACACAATGATATGATATATGTATAAACTGAGAAAATATTTTGTCTTATTTAATAGGACAAGTGCAAGTGTTTTTCTACCATATATTCTTTTTTTTAAAAAAATTCTATTTTATCTAACCCAGTATACCCACAATATTATTTCAACACATGGGCAATGTCAAGCATTACTAGGGAGATAGTTTGCATTATTTTTTTCCATATTAAGTTTCTGAAATCTGGTATGTGTTTAACCTGTATGGTATCTCTTTATTTGGACAGGCCACATTTCAGGGGCTTCATAGCCACATGTGGCTG
The DNA here is from genome assembly GCF_024610735.1 of Ursus americanus. NCBI lineage: Eukaryota > Metazoa > Chordata > Mammalia > Carnivora > Ursidae > Ursus > Ursus americanus. The sequence goes on from NC_142132.1 coordinate 61,423,431, forward strand.
GTGGCTGTCATACTGGATGGCACAGCCATAGAGAACCCACCAGAAAAGAACCTGGAAGAGCACTGTGATGGACCGCCTGGGCCTGAAAAGGCAGCCGGGACGGATGGGGCTGTTCTGAGTATTTGCCACAGTTCCCATGATGCCTTTCAGTCCTGGACTCTAAGACCTCACGATCCTAAGAGGTTCAGAAACACAACTGGAGGGAAGGCCTCAGGTGGCTGTTACTTCATTGTTCTGATAACCAAAAGCCCCAAGCAAAGCCAAAAGGTAGCAAGCAAGCCTGCGTCATGATCTCAGCAGAGATCCTTGCTTGTCACCTTTGGTTTTCTGGTGAACGATTAAAAAAAAAAAAAAATTAAAGTAAAATTAAAAAAAAAAAAAAGGTTCAACTATACAACCTGGTAAGAGCCCTCTCTGAGTTATATCTATTTTCCTACTCTAACTACGAGTTCACCTGGTGCCAGTTCCACAAACCATCTGCTCTATTTTTTATCACAATGCCAGGAGAACATCAGTTGTTCAGAATGGGTATTTTTTTTTCTAGTGTGTACAATATGAAAATTAGTTTAACATCTGAAGGAAAGAGATACTTACAAAACGTACTGGAAACTGAAACCACTACTCAACCTCACGGCAATGCAGTCATATAAAACCTCCAGCACCTTCTAATGTGCTGTCACGGTGCACGGTGGAAGATTACCCTGGAAAGCTGACGATACGGATATGCTCTTACTTCTTTTTGTGCAATGTTCGTAGTGAGTAAGCTGATGTAAGACAGGAGGAGGAGGAATCCGGTTTATTCACATTTCCTATAATATCTACCATCCGCTGACAATCACTTCCACTGTAAAATTCCTCCTTTCCCCAATCTCTAATATCCACACCTACTTCCCTTTTCTCATAAAAGACACAATAAACAAATCGTGGGTGACTAATATATTAATTCCAGTTATAATTCTGTGGTTTCGTATCACGAGTTACCAGTGCTTCAGATCCCCATTCTAGGTATTTCTTCTTTTTTTTTTTTTTTTAAATTTTTTTTTTTAAGATTTTATTTATTTATTCGACAGAGATAGAGACAGCAAGTGAGAGAGGGAGCACAAGCAGGGGGAGTGGGAGAGGAAGAAGCAGGCTCATAGCGGAAGAGCCTGATGTGGGGCTCGATCCCGGAACGCCGGGATCACGCCCTGAGCCGAAGGCAGACGCCTAACCGCTGTGCCACCCAGGCGCCCCTAGGTATTTCTTCTTTTAAAAGAGACTTTATTTATTTATTTGAGAGAGAGAGCGCGCAAGAGTGAGCGCGCACAAGCAAGGGGGAGCGAGAGGGACACGCAGACTCCGTGCTGAGCCTGGGAACTGACGGAGGGAGGGCTTGATCTCATGACCCTGAGATCCCGACCTAAGCTGAAATCAAGACTCCGACATTTAATCGACTGAGCCACCCAGGCACCCCTATTCTAGATATTTTTGTGAGATGGTTTATGTTAAGCAAGGGTTGCCAAACTACGGGCCAAAAGTGGCCCGAAGCCTGTTTTTATAAAGTTTTATCACAACACAGCCATGCCCGTTCAGAAACACAACTGTAGTGTGGTTGCTTTCCCAAGACAGCAGCAGAGTTGCATCGTTCTGGAGTCGTGTTGTGACAGAGACTTTATGGACAGTAAATCTGACCTATTTAGTCCCCATCACTGCTGATCGCAGTTCTGGAGAACAGATTATTGCTTCCAGAAATCTGTTATTTGAGATCATTAAAATCAGTTTAACTCCAAGGTGTAGTTATTCCGTGATACCTTGGTGAGCGTGTGTGTTCATGTTAGGTCCCCCTTTCTAGACTGTGGGTTCTCTGAAGGGCAGGAGCAGGGTCTCTAGCACGTCTGAATCCCTAACACTGTCAATACAAAGTCTGAATCCCTAACACTGTCAATACAAGTGAAGCATATCGTAGGCTTTCAACTGATGTTAATTTCAATTAATATTTCACATTAACGTTTTCTGGTTATTCACTATTTCGTGTCCTCTCCTTATTGTCTAGCCTCTCTGCCTGGCTGTGGGACCCCTAAGGGTTGTATCCCTGGGCTTCCTCACACTCTGGCTTTTTCTTAATTCAGCAAATGGGAGACACCAACAGGAGAGCAGATGGTGGAAAGAGAGAAGTTGGGGTACTTCTTCCTTGCTCGTCCCAGCTCTGGCACCACGGGGCTGCTGCGGCTGCACCCCCACGCCACAGCAGCTCCTCGAGGGCTCCAGCCTTCACCAGGTAGCAAGATTTGCGCCCTTGCTTCCTGCTGTTACTGGACCCCGGGTGCCTCAACCACCCTGCTTGGTTCCCTTTATCCTAACCACACCTCTGCAAGTCTTCCCTTTGTTAACATCTCTCCGGTTGAACCCTCGGAGTGGAAATCTGGTTCTGCCTCAGCCTTGACTGATACTCCTCCAGGCTTCTCATTTGGCAAGTGGTAACTCAGTAGGATGGTCCCACACTCTGTGTTTAAATGAAAACCAAGAGAGAACCCATGTTCTGTGGGCCAGTCAGATCAGAACCGCTGAGGGGCTTGTTTAAGTAAAAATCCCTGGACGCCCCTGCCAACACGCGAAATGAAAATACCTGGACTGGGTCTCTGGATTGGTGCTTTGTAACAAGTATCCCAGGTGTTAAAGCACCTATCGAAACAGATGGTGAGACGCAGGTTTGGGGACAGGATGAAAATAAGAACCAGAAACCCAGCTTGAAGCACTGCAGAGTGTTTGAAAAATCCTGAAGTCAGATGCACAGATACGGGGAGGTGGGGGTGGGGGGATTAAGCGGAAAGGGGGTCAGAGCTCTCTACCAGAAGACCACAGGGGGCGCTGCAGCTATAAACTGGAATTACTCTTTTCTCTTGGTGACACAGTTTAGCTCTTCAAAGTAGGCTATACATTCAAAAATCACATATTCCGTAATATTGGTGTCCGTAGTCTGTCCGTCGTCAGTACCAGTATAATGGTAGATCAATTGCTTTGAGAGTTTGGGAAGCAGGAGCCCTATAGTTCAATCATTTGTAGGATTCAACAAGGTAGCATGCATGAGAGAGCAGCAGGGCATGAAGTTTGCCAACTACTAACCATGGGATCCGGGGAGTGACAACTTCAGAGCTTCAGGGTCCTAATTTCTAAAATGGACATAAAAAACAGTGCCTTCCTGGGAGCATACATGAGCTAAAAGATGAAAAGTACTGAGGCTAGTGTGTAGGGCACAGTAAACACGCTATAGATGTTCACCATTAGGACGGCTTTGCAAGTGGTTTCCCAAAGTATTTCACCAACACTAGTTCCCGGGGAGAGAAGGGAGCATACAACCAAGTGTTATGTGGAAAAGGTGCTGTAGTACGGAAAACACGGTAGTTTACAGAGTTACACAGACAGGCTTCTTGGAGCCTTCGACACGCTAAGGGGCATTTCAATCTACAGGAGGGAATACACTGCCTTTCCTGAATTTATTTTACGACCGAATCCTCTCTCACCCCTCTCCCCTCTTTCCTCCCCCAATCTTCTTTCTTTCCTTCTTTCTTTTTCTTTCTTTCTTTCTTTCTTTCTTTCTTTCTTTCTTTCTTTCTTTCTTTCTTTCTTTCTTTCTTTCTTTCTTTCTTTCTTTCTTTCTTTCTCTTTCTTTCTTTCTTTCTTTCTTTCTTTCTTTCTTTCTTTCTTTCGTCATTCATGGCTTATGTCAAAAGGTTAGTGTTTTCTGATTACATTTTGGGGACTACTCCCCCAAATGTTGGTTACATCACTCCCAGCAACTCCCCTTCTTGCATACATACCCTGCTTCACACTGTAAAATTACAAATAGGTTATTATGCATAGTATAATCACTCGTCTGTATAACACTTCAGAATTTGTAAAGCCCCTTCACATACTTAGATTCACTCAATCTTCCCAGAACCCCTTTTGAAGTCTATTATGAATATCCCCATTTTATACAAGAGGATGCAGAAAGCTCAACAAGGTGAATGACTTACTCAGGGTTACCCCACTAATGACAGGGACAGGTCCTCCGGCACGAAATATTGTGCTGTCCCCATTACACCCCAGCTGCCTTCGGTGTGGCCCCAAAGTTCTGAGAGGGGCTCTGGCAGATTGATGAGAACCTGAGAGATTCTCTGAGCCTCCCCAGGGGGCCGGTGGCCTTGAAAATCCTCGTGATTTTATGAACGAAAGAGAAGCAAACTTCTCGTTTCAGGTTGTGCTATTAAAGTATCCCTTCCAGTCTCATGTTCAAAACAATCCCTAAAGTGAAACTCGATTTTGCCTTATTTGGAAGATAATCTCAGAAAGAGACTGCCATTGTATAAAACATCCTTCATCAGCATACCTCTCTACTGTTAACCCCTCAGGAAGCACATTTTAGGCTCAGTGAAGCCAGCAGTGTTATTTCTCTCTATTTCCTCCCTCCTTTGGGTCCCAGGACAAAGACCCACAAACCATCGAATCTTCATCACACACACAGCTCACACAAAACAACTATGCCCTGCATCATGGGAAAGGTAGCATTTGATGTCAAAATTCCTACCTACCCCACCATGTCCTGTGGCGGACCAAGATCAAAGAGCCAGTGCCCCTCCTCTCAGGGCACGCAGCCTGGGAGAGGTGGTGGGCATGGGAACAAACAATCAAGTGTTCACACAAGCGTCACAGCAGAGACAGGTCCTCAGCACCCACAGTGTCGAGAAAATCTTCAGGAAGACGAAGCTGGAGCCGAGTTCTGAAGGATACACAGACACCCCCAAGGCAGATAAGAACACCATCACTCACTCAGCCCCTTCTGTGTGTCGATCGTGAACACATCTCTCTCCTTCTCTATAGGAAATTATTATTATTCCCATTTTCCAGATGAGGAAACGGACACATAAACAAGATGAAATGACTTGCCACAGTCACACTGCTAAGGAGGCTTGTGGAATGGATCTGAGCCCAGAGCCCAGGACTCTCTGCTGCTGGCATCTCAAAAAGAAAGAGGCACATCTTCAGACCCTGAGGCCCTAACAGCTATGGACCGATGGAGACGATGGGATTAAAGGGCCGTGGCTGGAGTGCGGGCTCAGCCCTCTAACAGGTGGCCGAGAACCTCGGGAGCTACGTTACAGGGTGTAGGTTAAATCCCGAAGGCACTGGGAGTACCATTCGAGCATCGTACTCCATTCATTCGAGCAAGAGCGGAAGGTCTGCCGAGGAGAACCAGATCTGAACCCTGGCTCTCATTTTCCTCCTTTCATGGCAGGTGACTGAGTGAAGCCCCCCAGCTGCCCCCGCAGTCTGAGCAAGCTCCACCGCCCCTGGCTCCGGGGAGACCACGTTCCGCGTCCCAATCGAGTCTCTTTAAGGGAGAAAGAGGCCATGGTGGCCAGCGTGCAAAGCCAAGATCCCAGGAAGGGTATCATACATTTGACCAAGCAGAGATTCAAGAAGCATGCCTTGTGCTTTAGTCGTTCACTCAACAAGCCTTTATTTCGTTCCTGCTCAGAGCCAGACACGCTCATCGGTGGGTTTTCACTGGTGACCATGACAGGGCTGGCCCTCCAGGAGCTCCCAGTCCTGCGCTCCAGGGCAGAAGCCAGGAGATGAGACCCCAGATGAAGGAGGGATGGAGGCTCCAAACAGAACTACGGAGCCCAAGGGACGAAGAATTAAAATGCAAAGCGCACCACAGAACATCACTCTCTGAGGTGTTTATGCCCCAGCTGTGGACGTGATGTTTTTCATTTCATCATGTTCAAGCCTGAAATTTCTAAAGTGATGGTTGGTGAAATAATTTGAACAAAAAGGGGCTTAAAAAATGCGATTTGGATTATGACCGGGTTCATGCAGAAGAAAAACAAATACATCACCTACGTCTCCTACAATTTAAACGCTTCCTTTTTCATTTTTATTTCTGGCACCCGGCTTACAAATAACCCACCCCTTCAATGGGCCAAGCACTTCACGTTCCGTGCACGGAAGCGGTTGAGATTTCTTTTAATAACGAGGGATATTATTAATATATTTTGCCTCAACTGAAATTCAAACCCCATTCGATTTTTCCCTCAGGTGGGATGTGGACAGAGAACATCTAGATAATAGGTGTTATCATTTACAAGGCCAAGACAGAACCAATACTTTGTAGCTAAATGTAATTCCAGAAGCGCAATTTAACAGCTCCTTTTAGTGACTCTTTACAATCAAGATGATTTCAAGTCTCTGAACACCAGCCAAGATGCCACCAAAGTATACTTAAATACCAGCAAATATTACATGTTATAAAAATTCCATGTGTGTCTCCTTCTCCGACTTGAGAAAATCACCTCTCTCTGTCATCCTACCTTAAGACAAAGCCATTGCAGGTCCTCAATTCTTAATGGAAGGAGGGAGGGAAGGACTTGCATGAGGAAACAGTCTGCTCTTGCCTAAAATTAGCACTCATCTTCCACCAATGCTCTTTTTATTGGCTGTTAAGCTTTCAGGTCCTTCAAGTCGAGTGGGACATCCCAAATACCCTTTCCTTGCTCCAGTAATAAATCTCGAAGCTTAGAGGACTTCCAACACCAGTTATTCTAAGGATTTAGCCAGAGGCACACATGAACGGCATCTGAAGGAGACTCCATACCTGGTCTTACGCAGCCAAGAAAGATGTCCTAAGATCCATCAGATCCCTCTACCTTCCCCTAGCCTTCAAATCAAGCAGAGGATTTAAAGTCATGTGTGTTCTTTCTGTTCTAGATTCTAGATTAAAAAGCCACATAATTTACCACCTTGGGGGGGTACTTCTTATTATAAATTTGCTTATGTTTTGAGATCTAAAACTAGAATTTCATCCTCACCTGCACAATAAGGAGAACCCAAACAGGGGGCTTCCAATGCCTCCATTTTCTTGATGGCTAAATCTCCTCTCACCTTTCTCTAACAGAGCTGAGCTTCGGAGCTAGGACAAATGTGCTTGTGCCCAGGTTAGTGGAAGAAGTTCTTCTAATACATTTTCCTGCCACGTGATATTTTGGGTTAAAATGCTCTTTATAAGTGTCAATGAGTTGCTCCTTCACAGGTAACCATGAGGAGACCGGATTTCTTCTGCCAGAAGAAATGAGATAATTTTTTTTTTAATCTTTGTTCCTACATTCTTAAAAATACTTTCTTTTAATTTCAGAACTAATATTAAAATATGTTCTTGTTGTAAAAGACAAAGTGCAGACTCCCTTGACCTCACAAACCCTGGAACTTTAATGAAACCTTACGCTTCCACTTCAAGGAAGCTTTCTTGAAACCCAGAGAACTGCTCTTCTCAAGACATGAAGGGGGCCTGGAAGAAAAAGGGACAGGCCTGGTCCAGCAATTCTGTGTGGGTCTGAGGTTTCCCACTCTTTCAAAAATCATAGTGAAATGATGGCTCTCTTAATTCTTCCAGAGTATAATTCGCTTAATACAGACACACAAGAAGTCCTACTCAGAGGATCCAGCGTGATGAGTCAGAGCACATGGCAAGAACGCTAGCCTGAGTGAGCACAACCAGCTCAGCCCAACTGCAGCTGAAATACTGCTTCTTCCAACCCTCCAGAAGTGCGAATGATTACATTTTGTTCAGAGTGTCTCATTACATTGATTTAAATAAGATTTCTAAACCTGCAAAAAGTAAAACAAAAAACAAGAAACAAAAAAAGATCATTTAAAAATGCCACACCGTTTGTGTCAAACAAGACTCTATCAAGACAGTTAGTGAAACCCTTCCGACACTCAGGTGCGGGGGACTGACGTCGTCTCTTCTGCCGTGAGCGTCTGACAGAAGGTAATAGAGTTCAGTTACACCCAAGTCAGGTGCTGCTTTCCTGCGGCATGCGTCCTCCCATGGCCCAGGTAAGGCAACGGACAGGTGTGGAGAGATCTGCGTTGAGGAATGCACATCACCGGCTTCGAAAAGATCTTAAACCGACGAACCAGCTGCATCTCCAGCAAAACTCAAGTACGACTGACTTGGAACCATTTCTGAGAACATCTCACACACCGGGACAGGTAAGATACAGCTCGGTTTGCAAAATGCCAGGCTCGCTGTCTGATGTTTATTCATACCGCCGTCAGCACAGAGCTTGATGCAAGGGAAAGAAAAAGACACGAAGGATCTTCGGGGTACCTGTCAGAATGTTCAGGTATCCCGCACTGTCCCGCTCGAGTCCAGCTGCCTTTTATTGAACACCCACTATAGACGGGCAAGCACTAAGCCCTTAATGTGTATTTAATCACAGCAGCAATCGGGAGGGATAGGTTTACTGCTTCCGTTTTATAGATGAGGAAATTGAGGCTTAGAGAGATGAAGCAGCTTGGTCAAGGTCACTGCAGCACCCAGGTCTGCCTGAGTCCACAGCCCCGGGTCTTGGGGCTTCTGAGAGACACCTATGCCCGGATAAACCTATGACACGAAGGGAGCAGCCACCAGGGCAGCTCCGAGAACAGAGCTGCGAGCCATGCGCCGGGCCAGAGAGATGCCCAGAGGAGCGAACTGTCAGCCGAGGGATGACGTTTGAGACCCAGGCATCATATAATACGGAGGACAGGAGACAGTCCGGGGAGGAAGCCATCATCCTCCCCTTTCCTGTGCAGGGTCGGCACGGAACCTGCCCCTCGGCGGAGGCAGGAGGGGCCCATCCTGGTTTTGCCATCATCATCCCCTCGCTGCCCGCTACGTGGACGCAGGTATGTTCGGAGTGTGTGACACTTCTTATTTTAAGAGACGCCTTCGGAACCAGGAAGCTCGATGCATTTATGAGATCAGCAGCTATTTTTCTAAGAAGGTTATAATACAATCCATTTCATTTGCAGCTGCTTTAACGTGAAACATTGTTTAAGAGAGACAAATAAACAACAACTCCCATTTGCTGGACTTCTCTCCTCCCCCACTCTCCCAGTTGTTCCACAGGAAATTTTTTATTGATTAAATAAATACAATTACATTATGGTTTAGAAAAGCCAGCCCCAGAATAAATCGTTTTAAGAAGAAATCTCCTTGATGTCCTATAAAGAAGGAGCTTCAGAAGGGAGAGAGGTACCAGGCACTGGCTTTGTAATCTTGGGCAAACTGCCGCCCTTCTCTGGGCTTCAGGTGCCTTCTCTGTAAAATGATGGGGCCTCTGCCTTTTTAGGAAAGTGGGACCAGTGAAAGCAGCGCGGCATTAGGACTTCCAAAGGCCCCAGGTAACATTTTCCTCCCCGGCCCCTTCCTCCCTAGGAAAATTAAATTAAACATTACATGGTAGGACTGCACTGGTATAAAGATGAATATATAAATATTATATATTAAAACATGTTCTTCGACTAAAAAGTTGTATTCTCTGGAAACATTTTTGGGGGCCACGAGTAAGGTCCGGTGGGCCCCACGGCGCTGTGCTGCCGGGACTCGGGGACAAGGGGCAAGCCCCTGTTGGCTGAGGACCTGGGGCGGGCAAAGCACGTTTGGAGCAGCCGGGCCTGCGCGGGGTCGCTCAGCAAACAGGGTTGTGAGCAGGAGAAGGACGGAGAGGAGACCTCCTCCTGGGGGCCGGTGGCTGGGGCTGGGCGAGAGCAGAGGTGTCCGGTGGGACACGCCTGGGAGCTGTGTCTGGGGGCGGGCGAACAGCAAGCCCTGGGCCACTCCACCATCTACCCTGCGACATCCTTGCGGAGATCACCGCTCAGCCAGGCGCGCTGGGTTCCAAAAGTAAAAACAAAGCAAGGAGATTGGATTTCATGATGTCTAAAGTCTCTCTGTTCCCATTCTAATATTAGACTTTTCACCACAAGTATTTAAATACGGCTCCACAATGCCAAAAGCTGCTTCCTCTCCCAGAGGAAACTCACTCACGTAGGAGCTAAGCAAGGACTTTGAGGAACCCAGATCACTCGCAGAGCTGCGTCTCCGCGCAACGCTGCAGAGCTTTGGATGAAGCACCCCCTCCCCCCAGCCTCCACCCAGCAGCCCCTGCGTGCTCTGGCCGCCCGGGGTGCTCCCCCAAGGGTTTGTGCGGTCGCGTCGTGGACGGCTGCATTTCGCACCCAATACCTTTGGACGTTTCTGTTCCGTGGATATGGAGGAGTTTTGATAACTCAAAATGGAAATGTGAAGTGCCCCGTTTTCCCCGTGGGGCAGGGAGTTCTTTACTCTGTAGTTCAACGTTCAAAAATCCTACACGTAGAGGACTGTTGGGCACCGATGGCCCCAAATCGCCTTCGCTCACCAGGGCAGCTAGTCAAACACCCTTAGCCGCCTTGACTGGGGTTTCCTCCGGGTCAGCACGACCACCGTTCGCCTGCTCGGGGTTTAGGCCCTGTTGGAGTATTTTGTGCATTTTCCCTACCCATACGCACCAAACTCCCTGTTTCGACAACACACCCACTAAAAAGCAACTCATCCATTTGGTCCAATGGCATTATCCAAATGCGGACGTTTTGAGCTTTGGCATCGTGTTTCATTAAGGAGAATAGACACATGGGTAATTTAGTCTCCATGTGCTTCCAAAATATTTAGGTTTACTTCCCAACCTGGCAATTAGACTAGCAAATCTTTACCCTGGAGCGGGGCTGTCCAATACAATAGCTGCCCGCCACAGGTGGCTAAAGTCGAATGAATTAAAATCAACTAAAATTTAAAGAGCTTCATGTCAGTTTCTCAGTCACACTAATCATATTTCAGGCGGTCACCCAGCCACATGTGACTGGGGGTCCCTTATTGGAAGGCACACATACAGAACAGGTCTGTCACCCCAGGAAGTTCTACCAGAAAGTGCAGCCTGAGCCTCCAACACTTGCAAAGGCAAAGAGAAGCCTCCTTTCCCCTCTGTGTCCCTGATGCCTACCGTGGGCTCTTCCTGACTTGGAGTAAAAGCTCTAACGATTGCTAAGGAACTGAGATTCTTCATCTCTAAACATGGGAACGAAACATGGTCCCCAAGAAATGTTGACTTCGATGATGAAGTAAAAAATACAAGGAAAGGGCTATATTGGGAAAATTGTTTCCATAAACAAAAACTAAAATTCTAGTGTTCACACAAGTCAACTGTTCCTAGACCTCTCTGTCATGGAAGCAAAGAGTGAACGAGACTGTTGCTCAGAACTAAAATCTGCGAGTCATTCCCGGTATTAACAGACAAGCAAAGTTACCAAAGCCAGTGTAATAATAACACAATAATGGCGAAAATGATGATGATGTTGGTGATGACGGTATGAAATACAAGGAATTCTACATTGATAAAATCCTTCCCCAGCTTGTCTCATTTGAATCTTATAATGATTTTGTGAGGTTGAGATTCTTATACCCATTTTATTGGTGGGGAAAACAGAGGAATGGAGCCTCAGTGCCCTGCCTCATGACTCAGTTTGGTAAATCAGGGTAAGAGATACCTGGGCCCAGGCCTTCTGACTCCAGGGCTTTCTGCCTATCACAGCTGCTCTCTTTTGCCCAGAAAGTACCCACTGGGCTATTCCTGCTTTCTATCTATGCCATTAAATGAATAGAGATCCCTTCACAAAAGCAGACCTATGCTTCCAGTGCCCCAGAAGGCCAACTAATCGATTGCCCTCCTTAATAATAATTTTTGGCTTCTGCAGTATCGAAGGACTAATCTTTGGTAACCATAGGCTCCAGAAAACATTATTAATTTATCAGCCAAGAAACCATTTGTTCTGTGGATTATCAATCTCAAACAGTGATTCTGAAGCCCGGGCATGATATACTGTGCTCTGGTCGCACAGCTGCTTTGCATTTTGAATTCTTTATTTATAGAACAAGTCAAATTAATAACTCAAAAATGTTGTTTCAGGCAAAGTAATGGACACACAATAAAACTATTCATTTCCTAAAAGGTCACTCCAGGAGATGCATACATTGTTTAAAAGCCGACCAACAATGCTATTATTCCTTCGAAAACTGAAAATGTATAATAAGCAGTTAGAGCACATATCTGCCCCCAAGACCCCAGGCTAATTTAAAGTACAATCACAAGGCAATCAATCATACTCCAAAATTACTTCATTTTCCAAACTGTTTACACTTTTTAAGTTACAAATCCACTTTCTGCTATTTCAACTCACGATTTACAACTACAGATTTAGACCGCTTGGCAAGCAGCCAAGCGCTAGTCATGAGGGAACTAATGATATGAACAGATCAGTGTTTTATAAAGGAGAAAAGCGCATGTAAATTTCCAGTGTGTCTGCAAGTAATCAAGGCACTGCTGACTATAAATGAGACCGTCTCAAATTTATTTTAGGAGAAATATCTTAAAGCTGCACTTTTTATCCACGCCAAAAAAAGCCTTTAGGAGGAACTCTGAGATTACTCAAATTATTGTAAATAAATGGTTATATGAACAATATGGAAAGAATAGTGCAATAAGTGACTTATTTCAATAAGCGACTTATTTCAACATTCCTGTTCCATATGCCCTTATCATGATTTCTGGAATGCTAGAGTTAAAGGAGAGAGAGGAAAAGATGTGCTTCTCTCCCTTCTCTCTCCCTCTTTCCCTCTCCCAGTCTCTCTCCCTCCCTCCCTGCCTCTCTCCTCTAAAATTGCTGTTGTTAACCATAGCAGCAAATCATGTTTGTTTTAGTAGCCAAAAATGCTCTGAATAAAAAAGAAGACCCTGGGGGATACTGTTTTAAATTAAATATGATCTTTATTGTTTCATTACAACGGCACAGCCAAATAATCACTTTGTGTTATTTGTACAAATAACGTAGGATGCTCATTTTCTTGCGGAAATAATTACTCTAGTCTATCATATTCTGCTCGTCGTCAAAACCTCCCTCTTTGCTGTCACCAAGCATGTGCATTAGACTCGGGAGGCTCAATGTAGCCAAAGTTTCATGTGTTCCTACATGTTAAAGAGTAAAGCCAAGTAAGCATATTCAGATGTGAGGGCGCCTGGGAGAAGCTTAAAATAGCCTCACAGTATATACATTGGAAAAGTCCATGCACTTTGATTGATATTTTAGTTAGAGAATCATTACATGACTAAACTCAATTTTATAATTGGATAAAGCCAGATACAATAAACTGGCACTGCATTGTTAAAGCGCCCTACATCTTAAAACTATCTGTAACCATAAATCAACCTAATTATTTGAAATACTGTCATGAAGTGGAAAAGAAAAGAAATTAAAATAAACTAGCTGCCTGAATATCTCATTTTATTTTCTAAGGACCAAAGCTTTCTATTGGCCTGAAAGCCCAACCCCACAATAGCTGGTAAACCATACTCTTTAGCTAAAACTGTACACACAGAAAATCAATAACAAAGATTAAAAGCTTCCCCCTCCCCTTTTTCACACTGGCATCTGGTGTGTGTGTGTGTGTGTGTGTGTGTGTGTGTGTGTGTGTGAGTTATGTGGGTGTGTGCCTGTGTGTTAATTTAACTGTACTCAAAATAATGATCTTCATGAACCTGGAGCAAAACACACAGCCCTATTTTATTAAAACTTCAATTTATCCTGGTTTTTGTCACACTCAAAAAAGCTACTAAGAGTGGAATGAATGTTTCCAGTTCTGAGTAATTTCATAATCAATTCCCTGGAGCCTCTGATATCACCATTGTGACATCATCAGGATAAACACTCATTGGCTGCAATAGTCTTTCAGCTTAACCCTTTCACAGATGTCCTAGCCTATCACTGGCTAGTTCTCTAACTCGAGTCCCCTGTATTCCCCTGTGACTAGGAGAGCACAGAGAGAATGGGGATGAAGGCTTCCTCCCCATACACACACACAGACCACACACACACACACGCAACATGGAGCTAGAACGTTCTAAAAGGCGGGGGGGTGTGTCTCTTCCACTAGCAAGCTTAGTGCAAATATAAGCTTCAAAGACCTTTGGGGGAAGTTCTTGCAGGTGGAGAAGGGAATGGTTAGGAACACTCTTAGAGCTGGGACATCTTTCCCAATCACAATGCAAGAACTAGAGATAGAATTCTGGGTATAGAAACATGTTCTACACACAAAGTACAAATCTGCCCAAGATTGGTTATATCTGAATTTGCCCAACTTCTCTGAAACTTGATAACATATTTTTCATTTTACATTGGCTTCAGCAATGCCAAGCATTGAGGGATTTTCAGTGTACATGATATCCTAATTCTACTGAAGATGTTCTTTACAATTGAACTAACACCTAGCAAAAGCCTCTTAATTCTGCTTCGAACTTGGACCTCACAAGGTCCACTACTAGGAATATATCTTGAGGAAATAATCAAGGATACGAAGAATGATATAACTTCAAGGCTGTTCACGACAGCACTGTTTATAATAGTCAAAAGCTAGAGAAAAAAAAGCAAAACCCAAAGTCCAACAATAGGAGAACAGACAGAAAAATTATGGTACTTCTGTATAATGGAATACAGTGCAGTCCATTACTAAAAACGATACTGCCGATGAATATCTTTTGGGTATAAAAGACCACATTAAATAAGAAAAGAGATATGAAACTGAAGATACAGTATAAATTTAAAAAAAATTAAAGCTCATGTATAGGCAGAGGAAACAAAGACCAGAATGAGCGACAATAAATATCCCCAGTAGTTATTTCAGCATGGTGGTATTATGGGTGATTAAATTTTTTTCTATTGCTTTATACCATCTTAACATGATAAGCATCCATTACCTTTTTTTTTTTGAAGCACGCGCCGCGCCCAGCGTGGAGCCCAACATGGGGCTTGAACTCACAACCCTGAGATGAAGACCTGAGCAGAGATTAAGAGTCAGATGCTTAACTGACTGAGCTACCCAGGCAGGGAATTCTTTTACTATAAGAAAATAAGCACAATTAAAAGAGATGAAGAAAATAAACGTGGTCACAGAGAAAGAAAATGACCCCATATAAATTCTCCAATGTTGGATGGTCCAAATATTTGATCAAACCTTTTTGAAATAATATACCCAGCTTATGTTTTTGTAACTCTGATAATTTCCCCTCAACATATTTATTAAGGAAATAACAATCCAATAAATACATGTAGTTAATAATAGTGATAAAATAGCAATACCAAACTCGGGGGAAAATTGGATTTTGGTTTGCATACTACTTATATACCCTTTTTTCCTTTTTTGCTGCTAGTATCTTCCTGCAAAATATATTTTTAAAACATCTTTCATTAGTGTGGTACATTTGTTAAAACTGATGAACCAATATATTGATACATTATTATTAATCACAGGCATAGTTTACACTAGGGTTCATTCTGTGTATTTTATGAGAGTTTTGCCAAATGCATAATGTCATGAATCCACCATGACAGTATTATATAGAATATGTTCACTGATTATCTTTTTTTTAACTGAGATTGGAAATTTCCTTCTAACACATACTGACTTCATATTATTAGAATAGACACAAACCTGTCAACAACCCCCAGCACAGTCCAAGCTACAAAGACAGCTACACAGTCTCAGTGAAATTAATCATTTTTGGTGCCAGTTCTAAGGGTGGCTGTGAAAAGAGATAAAACTTTGGGATCAGCTAGTCCTTTTCTCTGAAATGTAAGGAGGAAGAGGGGGAGAAGGGGGAAGGAGAGAAAGGAGGGGAAGGAGGGGGGAAGTGGGGGGAGGAGGGGGAGAGGGGGAGGAGGACCCACTTAAATTTTCTTCTCCTCCAGCTCTAAATTCAGAATTACTATTCAATTACAAGACAGAATGTCAAGATATAATAAACTGAACTGAAAAAGGGAAAAGAAAACATGTTCTTTTTTTCTACAAATGAGGTTCAGAGCTTTTGCCCATTAAAGTAAACCAAATATGTTTCTCTCAAAAATTCCAGCCAAAAGGCAGGGTGCCAAACACACTTAACAGATAAATCACTGTTTCAGGATCTCTCTTTTACTCTTTTCCCCCTTTCTTCTTTTGTTTTGTTTTTCTTCTCTTTCCTTTGCTACACACACACAGACACACACACACACTCTCTAAAAGCAAACTGAACACTCCTCCCCCCTTCTCAATTCAATCTATTTACAGAAAAATAAACCAAAGGAAACAATTACTTTTGTTGAAGAATGCATTGTTTAGGGGAAAGTCACATTAAAGTAAGTTCTACCTTCTTCATCAGAGATTAGCATTTCATATCTTGGGATCAAGCCATTGTCCCGTACGCTATGTATAACTTATTGTAGTTAATTTATCACTTAGGTCATTGTAAACTAGGAGGGAGTTTGTAAACAAAAATGAATCACAGGTTTCATTCTTGTATCCTTTTCAAACTGGAAGACCTAACAGTTTCCTGTTCCAACATACAAAATAGTATTGCTTCTATCAACCTCCTGAGCGCTCTTGCCAGCGGTTTCCATTTAATTAAACTGACAGCAAAACAGGGCCTTTCGCTAATGGGATCCAGACCATTTTCCCTTCAATGTAAATTCTCAGGCATGAAATTACATCTGAAACAGACACAATAATCCTTCTATATCTTCGACATACATTTAATCTATAATAACAATTCCTTTGTCCATATTACAGTGTGTTGTAGATTCCAGTCAACTTGTTTTAACTGGAATTTTCAAGCGTTATCCAATTTGAATTCACCTTTGCATGCCTCCAATGCCCTGGCTATAGCTAGCCATAGATTATGGTTAAAGACCAGATGCCAAAGGCTAATGTCCACGGCAGAAAGGAACAATTATAAAATGAATGAATTATGTTTCTGTTTGTATCCTTGTTTTCAAAGCCAATTTATTTAAGTAAGAGTTTTTTCATCAACTGTTGACTCTAAGTAAATAAAAGCTATCACCATTTATAAGTATGACTGAATTTCATATTATGTCAGGGTTTCAAGTATTTCAATATGGCTAATCAAGGCAGAAGATATTGATTAAGTGCAGCTTGGAGACCTGATTATATATATTAAGATAATTAGTGGGCTGGCTAACTATTTTTCTCTGCTTGGATGTTAGTCACTTTTCTGGTAATGGCATTACAGTATATGCTTTAAACTTGACTTTTTCCAGTTCTTTAAGTGTAATTATGAAAAACTCTCCTTATTAAATGTATCAGGTAATTGAGCATGGAAATCAAGAACTTTAGGGCAAAAGAAAAAATCTAAAAGAATCACCTTATGGGTTATTTCTAAACAAAATTAAAGCACTTAGTAAATTGAAAACGTCAATTTATTCTGATTGTGAGACAACAGAACATGATGATTCTGGAGTGAAAACTGGTTGGGTCAAGTGCCATTAAAGAACTGAGCCTCTCTCACACTCAGGGCAGATCTGGAGATAGGAAAGGATGTATGAGAATATAAATAATTTGAAAATGTTAAGCCCTAAGGTCAGGAAGGCTGATTGATAAGCTCAACTCAGTCCTCTTCATCACTCTGATAAAATGGCAGTCCCTTGATATTCTTTGTCTAGCTATCAAGAAAAGGCCTGCCTATTTCGACAAAGAAAGGGAGTTTTGTTGGGGATACTTATTGCCCTGACCACCACCCCTTACACTTAAAAAAAGAGATAGTGGTTTGCATACATTCAATATCTTAGGTTCAATTCTTGCTCCGTATCCAAAGGGCTACTGTCCCGTTTGACCACCCCACAAAACTGGCAACTCTTGGTAATTAGTGAATCAAAAAAGAGAATCTTAGGAGCAAGGTCATGAAACAACAACAACAACAAACTGGTAGAAAATAAGCATTTTAGGACCCACTAAAAATCGTATCTTCCAATATACGAAATAATGCCATTGTTCTCTTAAAAAAACCAAAGCAAAGCACTTTATTTGAGGCGGGGGTGCTGTGCCGAGTAGGGAAGGAACTGTCTTCAGAATATCCTGACAGTCTCTTTGAAAATGAAACATTTCATTTATACAGCACAAGACAGTTGTGGCAAGATTAGAAATCATTTCAAATCTCCCAGGCAATCAAAATACAGTCTTTTCATGAGGATGGAAGGTCTCTTGTTTTACAGAAAATGCTAAATAAACAATTCTATGGGCAGAAATGTGAAAGCAATTTATTATTGTTCTATTCACTTTGGTTAAAACTTTTGAAACCACATGAAGCCTATAAATAGAAGCTTTTCTTTGTCTTTGGGATGTTGAAAGCAGTTTCTCTTAGGTCCAAGGCGAAGAAGCAGGAAATTATTGCTTTTTCTCCACCAAGGAGTCACACAGCAATTCAGACAATGCCTAAGAGATGGATTCGCTAAACATACTTTATATGGAAGAACAGCGAACTTACCCGCATGTCTTGAAAAATCAAGGGCACTGTGTCATAAAAGCCAATGATGTAGGGTTTTCTTTTTACTTTAGACCTGGGCAGCTTAATTACTGATGACAAGATTGTATATTAGATTATCAATAAGAACAGAGAACTATATCAGTATTGGAGCCTTAGAAGTAGGATACCTTGGAAGGGTTCCTTTCCAGACTTTGGAAAAGAAGCACAAGTTCTGTAGGGATTGTTAGAGGGATGGGAGAACTTAGACAACAGTTGACCAAATTTGAATCTATAAGCAGTTCAGTTTAGAAATAGTGTCTTAACCGAAAGAAGACATTGTGCAAAACAATTACTTCTGGGTCAGTGTTATTTAAACGGAGGCTTGCAGCCTATTAGTAGGATTACAAAATCTAGTAGGTGGGTTGCAACCATCATTTTAAAAAAATGATGGGGCGCCTGGGTGGATCAGTTGTTAAGTGTCTGCCTTCGCTCAGGTCATGATCCCAGAGTCCTGGGATCGAGCCCCACATCGGGCTCCCTGCCCAGCGGGAAGCGTCCTTCTCCCTCTTCCACTCCCCCTGCTTGTGTTCCCTCTCTCACTGTCTTTCTCTCTGTCAAATAAATAAATAAAATTAAAAAAAAAAAGAAAACAAAAATAAAAAAATGAAATAGAATTTAACAGAAAAGAAAATGCTAGAGCATATCAGTCATGGTAGTGTTAAGTAAGGTATGGTGAAACTATAGGTTCAAATACATATATATGTGTATGTATATATACATACGCATACATTTACATAATACAAATATTTGTATGTGTGTACTGGCTTACCACATTAAAATTATGATGATGATAATTAATATTATTGAACATTATTATATTATGTATATTTGAATACCCACAAATGCTAACCTAAGTAATTTTTCTGAAATGATCCATTCCCAATACTGCCATACAATAAAAAAATTAATATTTTCAAGAATATTCCCAGAAAGCTGAAGTCTAACAAAGCCTGAGCACAAAAGACCCTTAAGTGTTTAATGACTAAACCAATGAATAAGTCGGTATAAGAACGTACAAACAGATGGTTATCTGCATGAATACAATAAGCATATCCCAAGCAGAAGCTTACATGAACTGCTTCATGGGCCTGGGCTGCTCCTTTATTAGATCGAGCTATACTTCCAACACTTTGTCAAAATAAAATGCCAGCATCATTCTTCTGTTGTAAATGGCACATATATTAACAGAGATATTAACATTCACAGGCCAGAAAGGTATCTGGGGAAGCTGTGTCTACATTCTAGCAAAACATCTGCTTGGAAAAGGAAAAACGGAGTTAAATGTTTGGGCAGTTTGTCTATACAATAAATCATCTAGCTGAAAGATGAGCCTTTATCCATCAACTAGCTCTGTTTATCATTCTATAAGAAAACATATGGATGAAAAAAAGGACTCTTTCGTGTTAGGATACATGACACTGTGTGAACTATCTCCACCGAGGTCGATTGTGTGGTTTCACACCACTTAATTTCCCCTCTGTTCATGTACAAAGAACTGTGGTGTTGGCTGAAGGTAAGGTGAGGTAGACATATAATCCACTAATGGCCAACAGATCCATCAAAAGTTGACCCTGAACTAGGAGCTCTGGAAGACCCAAATGTTGCCTAGTAAGACAAGCTTCTTCCTGTGAGACATTTGGAGTCAAGTTAGGACGATACACCTTAGAAAAAAATTCAGGGAGGAATGCGGTCACATCTACACAAGAAGAATGGCTTGTGTTTATTTGCTGGTAGCTTATTTTAGTCAACTACTTGAGTAAAGATACAGAAGAATTCTCAGACTTGCAGATGACACAGTGGAAGATATGATCCAAAGATATGAGATCCAAAGATATGATCCAAATATATATTCAGCTCTTAAAGGGCTAAAAATTGGCTGAAATCAAATAATGCTAAATGTAATAAGGGAGAATGTAGTCTTACACTTAGTTTCAAAAAAGAAAAAATATATTGCATAAGAACAGGACGGTGGTGGCCCATCTTAACATTTCATATGAAAAAGACCCAATTTTCTGTGCTAAGCATCATTTCCATAGGAGTCAAAAGAAAATAGTGCTAGGAAGAAATAATAAAACACCGGGCAGAATTCATGGAAATATAGGTCCTGAATAAGGAATGTAATGGTCTTATTTTACACCACATTGGTTAGACAACATATATAGTCTGCAGTCGCTATTTTTAAACAAGCACTGATTAACTGAAGCACATCAACAGGAGGATAAGGAATTATTCTAGGTTGAAAGCTCCAGGGATGTTTAACCTAGAAATCAGAAGATGTCAGAAGAACCAGTAAAACTTCAGGAGCTTTTGAAAGCAAGATGACGATTGCCTTTAAAATACCTAAAGGAATTTCAGGTGGGAAAAAACTATAACCTCTCTCGTGGGGTTTCTTAAGGAAACCAGTCCCAATGGACAAACGTGGTAGGACATACTATTTGGTCCAATATAAAAACAAAGCACTTTCTAAAATTCAGATCACGTAAAAAGGAAAATCCGTGGTTGTATAAGGTAAGTAAAGTCAGCATCACTGCAAGATCAATGGAAGAATTACTGTGAGATTAGATGGACTGTTGAGGTTCCTTACAATTCTAAGCTTTCGGACTAAGGGAGGATTTACTGTGAACTGGGAACCTGGGGGTAATATAGCTTCTTGGGAAAAGGAGGGAAACAGCTGGGCCTTTTAAAATCAATTCTCAAATGCACTCTTTGGTCCCCTTTACAACTTACTAATTTTCTGTAATCAGGTACATATCTAAAAACTGGAATGAAATTGCTTCTTGTTCCCCAAAAGCTGTTGTGAAATCAGTGATGCGTCTTTACAACCAGTGGCATTTTGGGATTAAGAAATATAGCAAATTGGCGTTAAACTGTTACCAGTGGTAGTACCCTCTGGGTCGTGGGACTATGAATGATTTTTATTTTTTCTTTTTGCATATCTTTACTTTTTGCAGTAAAAAACATATTACATTTGTAATGGGAAAAAAAACATTTTAAAAGGATGATTTAGAATTAGATGGGATTTTTATCTAGAAAAGTTCCACTGGTGAAAAATGAAAGTGGTGCTTAAATTATGACATTTCAGTGTTTCTCACAGAAAAGAATATACCCAGTTTTCATTCAGCTGGAGCATTTACTTTCCTAGACCGTGAAGAACAACCCATGGCCTCAAATCTAATTTCAACAGCAATGCCTGAAAAGTTGCTTTTATGTTCCTACTCTCCAAATACCCACATGTTAACATTTTAGTGGAGAATATTCTACCGACATTCTTTTATTTACTAAAGTAGTTAATCTAAGTTGTAAAACTAGAGCCCCCAGGGACTCAAAAACAGCCATTTTTGTTTTAAATAAGGAAAAAAAAAAAAGGCAACCTGTTAACATTTTGATTTCTCTGAACAGACCTACGTACACAAAAGCTCTTCACCTGGGACAGGGCTCTGTCTTGACGACACTGGAGCAATCCTGTGCTAACTGACCTAACCAACAGGGCAATCCTACTGCCCTTACTTATTGTTATAACCCACTCTGTGGGTTCATGACCTGAATTTTTAAAAATAACCGTCTGTTTCTCTTCCTTAATATAATGCTAAAGCCAGTATACATGTAAAATCCTCCTCCCCCTACAACGTACAAATGAAGGAGGAGAATGTGGGCTCTGATCTTTAAGATGTTCAAAGGAGGGTGAAGTTTGAAATATGTAACTCTGAATATACAATGTTCTTTCAATAAAGGCTGGGCAAGGGTCATAAAACTATAAAAAAAAATACCCTGCCCCTTTGGACTATAACCGCTAATCATTAGCCATCCATTCGTAATGTTTACTTTTAGTGTGTTATTTTCACATTTTTCTTCATGGGGACTAACCATTAGTATCCCCCTAAGACTAACAAAAGTACATTCATTGCCTGCTGGCAATGATTTCCGGCCCCAGAGCATTTGCTGGTAGAAAAAGTTAAAGTATATCTAGGCTTATATTTCTATTATTGTTGGGCATTAGCGGCAGCATAAATTTTTCTTCCCGAGACCTTCATTCTAGCTGGCTTCACCTAGGACGCCAGAGCAGGCACCCCAAATTCACACATACTATTTACATGTTTGCGAATCTAATCGAGGAAAATACAAAAATTTTAACACAGTAGATGTCTTGGAATTTTTTTTGCTAAATGGACATATTTTTAAATTCATTCTCTAGGCACCCCCTCTTTCTTTCTCCCCCCTAAAAAAAAAAAAAAAACTACCCCAAAGCACCATCACTCCCCAATTAATATGCTTCTGCATTTTAAAAAGGGAGCCTGTTTGCATTTAAACATGGCTATGTAAACAAGGTGTTTGACTGGGATAGATTTTCTTCTCAGAGTATTCAAGAGCTGGAGTGGAGCTATTTAAAGAATGGAGTCTTCAATTCCTTAGGCCAGATGCTAGTATAAATACGAAACTATGTTCACACTGCAGATGAAACTATTTTTAGTCGGTGCATTTTGAAGAGCACTATTCAGTTAAGCATTGTAGGGTGGTCTTTCAGTAAGCTACAAACAGAATCTAGATGGGCTCTTGCCCCCGTGTTAATGCACTGACACCAGGGCCCGAGCGCGGGCTGCGCGGTCAGCTGGTAGGCACCACGATGGCCTCGCCAGTTTACAAGGCCAGAGGGCTTCCCAGCTGGTTAGTAAAGAGCCAGTGGCCCCAGCCCCCACTTCGATGCTCCTTGCCCCCTCCCCCACATCCCTGGATCCGTCCAGGCACTGTGGGTTAACCCGGGCCACATCGGGGGTGCCCTGATTGTTAACTGGGGCCCGCCATGTGCCCAATAGCTGTTCATGTACTGATTTTCACCCCTGACTCGGACTCTTCAGTAAGCTGGACTCTGGATTTGATTCCAGGCTTCAAAATCAAGAAAAGTGCAACTCTACAAGGGATCGGAGGACCACAGACATGTGCAGAAACTAAAATTACTCTGGGGCAGATCCTGGCACTGTGTTTCACACCAGGCACGAGCTCCGTTAAGCAACGGTCACTAATGACATCAACATAGGTGTGTTGGCCGCACAGGACATTTCTTCCCCAGGGCCTCGCACGTGCGACATACACTTGCAGTGAGTGCACACAGGAATGCCGAGTCAAGGATGCCCGAAATCTCCTGAAATGGGCTACAGAAATGAAGAGTGTAGCTATCATGTGGCAAGCAACTCTCAACACCCCCTAACACCACTTGGCCTGCATTTCCATGGAACTTTCTGTGGGACTAGCAGACTTTACACAAAGAATTGTCTTGCTCCTTGCTCAAATATACGATGCTCCGCTGGGCTGGTCCTGCGGGGCAGTGACACTGGCCTACGGATCAGCTGTTGGGCTGGATCTTTCACTGAGACGCCGTGCTGCTGTCACCAGACTTTGTTTCTGGACGGGGCCTAGCTCCCGCCCTCCCACCAACGGCTGCCTTCCTGCACTGTGAGTGAAGCCAGGAAGCAGGTGTGGGTCAGCACCCCTGTCAGTGTCTCCAGAGTCAGCCGACCAGCAGGGAAAAAGAGAGGGAAACAAAGTCCAGAGCTGGAATGATGAATGCTTTACTTCTTACAATCTGAAACAGGGGATAAACCAGCCAAACTGGGGACGAGGAGCTGAGAGGCCCAGGAACTTTCCATTGTTGTCTTTTTTCATTTATACAAAACTCATTCAAAGGGAAGGGATCTGAAGTGAGGGGCTGAGAAAGGAACGGGAGGGAATAATTTTATTTTTATTATATTTAATATAATATTTACATTATATTTAATATAATATTATATTTAATATAATATTTATTTTTTGTTATATACTGTTTGTTAAAAGATCATGCGTTATACAAACCAAGGGCCCAACCTGCTCTCGACAGTCTATACTCCCACTGCTTCTGATGGAAAAGAGTTGCACATTTTGTGATAAAACCCCACCTCCCAATAAAAAAAACCTGACCGTGGCGCTGAGAACACGGTTCTAAATATTTCTCCAGGTTCTACTAACATTAGAAACCACTCTAGCTTCTCTCGTGGTTTATTATGATATCACCAAATCCCTGCTATGTATTTATAGCTTGTAAGTCCTAATTACCAGTCATTTACTCTAAGACTATAAATGTTTTTTGGCGACTTAGACGGACAACTAATATTTTGGTTGACGAATTAAGGTACTGCTCGTGGATGGTAAAATTTATTCTAGTCCAAACTTCAGGAGTTCATTTGTCGGATATTTTATGCTTCTCTTCCTTTAGAGATTCAGTTACCGTTAGTAATATTTGTATTCAGAACTGTGGTGTTTCTAGCCAACAGCGCAACGCTTGGCTGAATTATCTTTTTTCTTTCACAGCATCACGGGGTAGAGCACGGGCACATCGAGGATGGTCTTCAGGACACGGTTGGAATCAAACTGTCTGGCAAACACATCCAGACCCATTTCTCAAACCACGTGCACTATTCTGACTACCAGCGTCCCTGCATATCTGAACGATTAGGAGAGCGGTATGGACGAGGAGACTGTTTCCAGTGGCACTGCTTCAGCTTCTGCCGATTATGCAACACAACACAGATGTGAGCCTTCACCTTTGTTTTCGTGTGCCCCTCAAGTACACTCCCTTTCAGGGCAGGGTCTCTTTTCTTCTGCTTGGCCTGAACACAACCCTTGGGCAAGGAAGTCGTTCTAATCTAGACAGCCTGGAGGATGTCATCTCAGCAAATCACCTTGGACTAGGCACAGTTCTAAAGAGACACATTTTACCCAGGACTCAGTTGTGCACGGTTACACAATCACTGTCTGGGGCCAATTGAGGGTAATAACAATTACCCTTTTCCTCACCCCTTGGGACCCATGTTCAGAAACTGCCCAGAGTGGAGATTCTTAAGGCTGCAACCCCAGTCCGGGGCTGAGTGTTAAACCACTCACAAGAGTCCGGGCATCTCAAAGGTAAGATTCATGGCTTTATTCCACTGTTCCTACAGCATCTAGCTTCTACGGGTGCTCAATGAACACTGGAACGGACACAGGGCAAGGGCAGGTGCGGGGTGGGTTATTTTCAGACCTCACATCTGTGTGGCAGTTACACTTCTGAGCCTATAGATTAATTCAGTGTAACTGGTTCCAACCCTTCCTAGCCCGCTGTTGACATGAGGCTTGCCACAGCCAGAGCAGGTCTCTTTGCTATCAGTAAGCTTGGCTGGGCTGGTGCCCAAGAGAAAAGCCTCAAAGGAAATGACTTAAGTGTGGTATACACTAGTGGTACCCAAGTCAACCTTAGGTGGTACATGGATAAACAGGGGATTTTTATTTTAAGAATTCTGTATTTATCTCCACTGTTATTTATAGCAAGTGATACAGGTTTTCCATTTATAGCAGCGAAAGAAAATTTTCTATTAAATCCAGTTAGGTTTAAAAAAAAAAGGGCAGTGAATTTAAAGAAAAATATTAAGTAAATTATAAAATAGGGAGTTATTGACATGACAAAACATGTGATGTTGGTTTATGAATAACTACAGTCTAGGACGCGGTAATGTAAGGGCTGAGACTCTAACACTGCTGCCAGTTATCAAGTACTTTATTGTGTCAGACACTGTCTTAATCTGAAATTCGGTGTATTATTAAATCCTGCAATATTCTCGAGAGGTAGGGATTATTATAATTTTTTTTAATTGGGGATCCAGTGTTCAAGTCCAGGTCTGCAAGACTTCTACCATTACATTATGCTGCCTCCAGATATAAGATTTAAAGCCTAGTCATCCATCCATTCATCCAGTGTAGGTTTTGAGCACCTACTGCATGCCAGATGATATCTTAGATTAAAAGTTGGGCTGGGGGAGGGACCCTCTCCCTTCCTTGTAGGTAGTTTAGTCTAGTAAAAGGCAGATAGGGTCTTGATCAGAATAAAAAAGGAAAGGTTTCTCAGTTTGGGCTTCAACTCATATTCCTAGGAAAGAGACCAAATTTAGAGCCATAAGCAAATATGCAGAGCTCCTGAAGTAAAAGACAAAAAGTCATTATTTTATTAATATTAAGAATATTGAGCATGCGATTGATTCGCATAATAAACAAATTGCTGTTAGAAGTGGCCGCTGGGTCGATTTGACAAAAAGGCTTTCAAAAGGATCCTTAGGCCTAATTTTATGAAAATCTGATATCTAAAAATTAAGCCATAGGAAATGTATTTACATTACAAAAGGGCGCTCTACTTCATCAAAAGGAGCCTGCAGAGGGTTTCCCACCATTGCAAGCCTTTTTGCAGCACCCTATAGAGGAAGTAACTAATAAAGATATAATGTCTACACGGCAGATCCAAATTATCCAGACACTAGAAAATAAGAATTGCCTCTGGTCTAACCCTGCTGTCAAAATTTATAATTTGAAAATATAGAAGAAATATATACAAGATGAGAGAGCCGCACGTGCTTGAGAACCAGAAATTCCCACATCTGAAAGTGGAATCCCACCAACGTTGTGTGTGGACGCACATCACCCTCGTTGTTCTTCCTAGCATGATGATTTTGTGCTCTTTAAAGGGACTCAACCAGCAGTCCTGACCCAAGAGCTCAAAAATAATTTCAGCACGGGGTCCATGAATGTCCTTCAATGTCATTCCAACTTGGTGGATGTAAATGTTTTCTGCACAGGGAATCCACAGTGTTCTTTAGATTCTCCAAGTCGTCCATGGCACCCCCGCAAAGGTTAAGCATCATCAGGACAGGGGAACCCAACCACCTTTCCTCGCAGTCATATGTGTATGGACTGGCAGGAAAAGGCAGTACATCAAATTTGGCCGAAGTACCTGAGGGGTGTTTTTTGGGGAAAGGGCTAACTGATAATCAGGCATTAAAAAAGTATTTCATAACCTTTTTATCATCATAGGCTCCTTTCAGAATCACATTAATGCTCGGAATGGTCTCCCAAGGAAATGTGTCTTTACATACAGAATTCTGCATGAAGAATTTGGCGTTGGTTGTGGGGGCGGTTAGGCCCTCACAAAAAAATTATCCATCGGTCCTGAACGAAGAACTCATGACTCATGATTCCTCAGCAGAACATTCAGGCACTTGACTTACAGCGTAAGTTATAGGATTTTGGGGGGTGGGAGAAAGGAAATGACCATCAGTACACTGTCTGCCAAACCTGAACCCGCTATCTGTAGTATGGATCTATACCGTCCGTATCTTCACTCCCAGAACAGATTTGGCGGAAGTTTTATTCAGCCAGAAAGCTCTGCTCAGAGTAAATTCTCTGATTCTGTGAGATCCACCGCTAACATTGCCTTCAGGAGAAATTGTTTTATATGAATTGATTTGATTAACCAGACTAGCCCCATTTGCAACTGTGAAAAATGTAACCAGGCAGAAAGTTGACATTTTCATGGAAAAGTTCTATCATTTGCAGTCTGAAATTGCCAACTTTTTTTCTTAGCTTGTGGGTAATACAAGCAAGGAATATCACACGAAAATACTGCTTTGATGAATCAAGGACACCCAATGAGAGGATAAAGAGTTAACATTTCGAGTTTCCACTGATATCCTTTTATCATCAGAGAATGCATTGGTAGGTATAAAAAGTGTTCCTAGTTATGAAACAAATGGAGCTCTATAAACCCAACTAAATCAAGAAAGAGCCTTCAGCTTAATTATCTTCCCTTCAACATCTCAGAACACTTTCTGAGTAGAAGGGCTAAAGCTTTGACAAAATATTAGGAATTTCAATGAGCGATATATAATACACATATTTCTTCTGCTAACAAGATAGGCTTGATATGAACCCCAATGTTTTCATCAGAGACAATGAAAGGTCAGCATTTAACATCAAACACAGGAGTTCTATCTGGAAAGCCAAATTTGAACAAAATCCGAGTTCCTGGTGAGATGAGTAGGCCATTCACAAAGAAGATCTAAGCCAGAGATGACCACAAGATTCTTTATTTCTAGTAATATCCTGGTAGAACAGAGAAATCACACAGGATGGGGATCTCCTCACTTATTCAACAATCACAATCCCTGCCCTTGAAGTATTTGCAAGTTTGCTCACATGACAAGACACGTACCCATGGAAACTTCTGCGCTTTCACTGCACATCGCTCACACCTCCATCCATGCACTGGCTAACCCCCATGTCACACCTAGCTGTGTCTGTCCGCCCCACTACACTATGAGTTCCTGAGACGGGGTCTCTTCCACCTTCCTCTTCCTTCCACAGCAAAAACAGTGCCCTAGCCTTAAACAAACTGAGGGCTTCAGAGGGGAGGGGGTGGGGGACTGGGATAGGCCGGTGATGTGTATTAAGGAGGGCACATACTGCATGGAGCGCTGGGTGTTATACGCAAACAATGAATCATGGACCACTACATCAAAAACTAAGGATGTCCTGTATGGTATCTAACATAACATAATAAAAAATAATCATTAAAATATAAATAAATAAGTAAAATGCAGAAGAAAAAAAATAAAGCCCTCAGTGCATACAACAGCGATCTTACTTCAAAATAAAAAGTCTGGCTAACCATCACAGCTACTCAAATCTCTATAGGTCAGCACTCTCCAATATAAATAGGATGTGAGCCACATACTTCAAAATTTTCTAGTAGCCATAAAAAAATGTAAAGGATATGTTGTTAACCCAACATATCAAAAACATTATTTCAACATGTAACCAATATAAAAATTATTAATGAGATACATATTCTTTTTTATGGTAAGTTTTTGAAACCTGGTGTGTATTTTATACTTACAGTACATGTAATTTGCACGCTAAACATTCAACAAAGTGATATGTAGCCCGACCAAAGCAATAAAGCTATGTTTCACACACACAAAAATATTTTAATTGCCTCAGTTTTTAATTTTAAACTGTAATTAATTAAAATTAAAAACTCAGTTTCTCTTTCACAGTAGCCATATTTCAAGTGCTCCGTAGCTGTCCGTGGTTAGTGGTTACCATACTGGACAACACAGTGCGAGCTACTTAAGCAGCCGATAAAACCAAGTTGCAAAATAGGGCACACAGTAAGATCTTATTTTTAAAGCAAAACAATTTACACACACACACACACACATACAACTGGAGGAATGACCACCTATAAATGTGTAAATTCTAAGAGAAGGAGTGGAATTGGAAAGAGGCGAAGGAGGACTTCTACCTGAATGGTTTGAATTTTTATATGCATTGTAAAAAAGTACAATTAAGCGGCAAATGGTTTAAATTTTTACATGTATTGTATAAAAAAATTAAGGGGTTGCAGTCCCATCTTTTCTTTAAATAGAGACAAATATAGTTCCACCCTGAGAGTGGCAGGGACAGCTGAGATTCCTTTAGATGAGGACTACCAGCAAGGGGAAGGAATTAGAAGCCATGCTACACGGAATGTGGGATTGAGGCTGTTGGTGTTTGAGCTGGAGAATGAAAAAGTGGGGGTGGGGACAGCTCTTTCCAAATATTTGAAACACTATCAAGGAAAAGGAAAATTTGATTTGCTCTCTGTTGTTACAAGAATAGAATTAGTAACATTAGTATACCAAGAATACAGTAGTTTGTACTATAAACCGTACATTTCAAACTTAAGTCATCGGAAGTAAGCGTTTCTAACACAGACTTGGATCAAAGATGGACCAAAACTGCCTTGTACGGTAATGAGTTCCCAATCATTGAAAATAGTAAAAGGTCAACTAATCAAGATTTCAGCAGAAGACATTTAAGAAGTAGTGAGTAAGGAAAGATGTCATAACTAGAATCTTGTAACTAAATTATCAACCCTGAGATTTTATTATTCTATGAAATTGATCAATATCCCAAGGGTATGTGTGAGCTATTACAAATATGTACCCAACATCCAATTTTCCTTTCCTTCCGAGAATGCTGTAGGATTATATATCCTAACCTCCTTGAAGTAAGCCATGACCATGGAATTAATCTGAATGAGGAGTGAAATTGAGTAGAAGTGATGTGTGTTCCTTCGTGTTACTATCGAGTATAAACATTTAAACTCTGCTACTCAGCTCTCCACCTCTGTTCCCCTTCCTATGAGCACGAAGTGCCAGTGTGAAGCCAGCAGAGAGGGAAAATTTGTTTTGTAGAGTCCTGTACACCAGGATGAGCTGTGCACAGACAAAAAAAGAAAAAAGCCTTTGTTGTGTTAAACCACTGAGATTTTGGAGACGTTTGTTACTGTAGCATAATGCAGGCTGTCCTGATGTACATTGAAAACTCTTGCTCACGACCTCCAAGAGAAAACACACAAACCCATGGCCTTCACAGCGTGATCTGGTTTCTTTCGGAATAATTAGGCACCTCAGGGACAGATTTCCAGGTGGGACCATTCCACAAACACACAAACATCGTACACCTCCCTATATACACCTAATACACCACAAGAACAGCCTGTCCACAGCCACGGAAGCCTCAGATGAGGCCAGTAATTCACCTGTTTCACCTGTGATATCCCAACGTGCATTTGAATTCCTGGCATCAAATCTTCTAACCAACTAGGAATCAGCTGTTAATTATGATTTAAGGAAGTAAAAGCAGATGGTTTGCAGGACAACACACAGGTAAAGAATTAAATTTTAAGACATCACATTAAAGGCACTTTAAAATAACTCTCGAGGTTTTCTGGACCCCTAGAAAACTTGGACCATGACTTATTTAATCTTGAATCTACTTCTCTGCCTTATACTAGATACTCAATTGTTTGTGAATGAACCTCAATGAAGTCAGGCACTGCTATATCTATATCTTGGTGTTCTTTTCTGTTGCAATTGTCTACTTTACTTCCTAGGGGAGAAAACAGCATTTTGTAGGGTTTACTTTTCTAAGGAAGGAGGAAAGGAAAAAACCTGTTTTTGACTAAGTGCTCCCACTGTGTGCTTGGTGATTCTTCATACGTGATCGGATCTAATCTTCCCCAGTCCCGTGAGACGGGTATTGTTAACTCTGTTTCACAGATAAGCAGTCAAAGCAGAATTAGGATTTTTAAGGTCATACAGCTGATGGAGCAAACATTTGAATCCAGGCCTGTCTTATTTTCAAGTCCACGCTACAAAGGTTTAGTACAATGGTCAAAAAGAAGACACCCTAAAATGGTACCTTCTGTTTCCTCACTCTAAATCTTTGATTGAAAACATGAATACGAAACAACGTCAACTAAATAAGTGTTCTCAACTTAAAAAAAAAGAAAAAAGGAACCTGTACAGAGGCTGCAAATGTGAGAAGCCTATATTTACACACGAGCATCACGTGATGGGTAATTAGCCAGGTAACTATAGGTTTTTCTCTGCTAGAAAAGTATACGTTTCATCATGCTTTGAAATCTGCCTTATTATCAGCACTGCTATGAAAACAATGTTTTATTTCTTATTGAGTGAATAGGCCAGGCATGAAGCATTGTTTTTGTAGGGCCCTAATAGAATACTTTCTTTATGAACCAGAGAAGCAGAATGGGTAGTC
This sequence comes from Ursus americanus, assembly GCF_024610735.1. NCBI lineage: Eukaryota > Metazoa > Chordata > Mammalia > Carnivora > Ursidae > Ursus > Ursus americanus. Next base: position 61,455,092 of record NC_142132.1, read on the forward strand.
AGAAGGTGGAGAATATCCTTCACCATGATTAGCAAGTAACTATTTTAAGGGAGGCGAGGATTAAAAAGTGCGATTGCCTAGAATACGAAATATTAGATGTCATGCTAAAACCATCTCCTTAATAACATGTCACCTAAAAAAAAAGACAGATTACGAACAAGCCGATAATAAAAAAGATAAGGCAGAGCAAGTCCAGTCTGGATTTGTTTATTTCCCTGCACGTTTCTGGGGCTGCTATAATCCTGAAACATGTAAAAGATTCCCTTGAGGAAGAGATGAATTAATAAGTGCCAGTATTAATATGCAAAACGTCTACACACAACCAACTCCTACGACAACACCAACAATCGTCAGGCTAGCAGGCTAGCTTTGAGCACGTTCAAAATCTCTCCTAACGAGTTTCCCAGAATAAGTCTAGAGATGGCTGGCTACGGATTAAGCCAAAAGAGTTAAAAACGACATACTCCACACCCCCCCCAAGCATGTTGCTTCTCCTACCAGGTACCAATGAGACAGCCCCTCCACTAGGGGGTGTCATCCTAGGAAGTGCTGGAAAAGAAGTCAAGTCAACCACTGAAGGCATGAAGGGATCCTGGTTGGACTCAGAGCGGAGAACTCCTGAGATTTCAGAGGTTGATCATAAAAGCGGCATGTTTACTCAGCCTAGTAGGTATGGCTTTGAAGTTAGAGTGCCTACATCATAGACTGAAGACCGTTACGGGGAAGATAAGACAAACACATAAGAAAAAGATACTGCCTTATATTGCTAGTTACAGAGTAAGGTGCTTGGTAGGTGGTAGAGACACCAAGTGTGATAAGAGCTCCAGAAGCAGGGAAAGAGCCTACAAGCGGAATGGGTAACAAGAGCTTCAGGGACTTAACCTGCGTCTTAAAGAAACGAGAGCATGTCTACAGGTAGAGAGTCCAGCAAGGGGCATCTCAAGAATGAGTGAAGGCATGAGCCACTCAGAATGCTCCGCAGAGATCGAGGGGCAAGAGGGTAGGTCTGCGTCGTTCAAGAGAAAGGAGACCAAGCCGTCAGACTAGTTAGACTAAAGCAGAAGGTTTACAGAAAGGGATAAGAGATAAGGTAGAGAGATAGGCGGTCTTAACATTCCGTGTGCACTTGGAGCTGGCAATTCCGCCTCACAGATACATAAGGAAATAGTCGTGGATTTAGGAAAACTGAAGCGACCGAAACGTCCAACAATAGAAACAGCTCTATAATGCAACAGGACGCGGGCAGAAAGAGACAGCATAGAGAGCGTCTGAGGACACTGTCACGAGACATCTGTACAGATGCACACCGGGGCGGCAAACATTACATTGCATTTTTATGGGGAAAAAGTGCACGCATATGAATTCGGGTCTCTGCACATATTATAGACACCGGCACGTAGGTCTATCAAAGTGCTAACAGGAGTTACTTCTGGATGGGAGGAAAAGAAGCAACTTACATTTTTCAGCGTTTTGTTTGCAAGGCCTGCATTTTGTAATACGAACATGGATAGCATTGGTAATAAAAACAACCACAATGAAAGTTATTTCATAAAAAGGAAAAGAAATGGAAGCTGGGGTAACCACTGGATGCTGACCTACAACATTTGTACTTTATCCAGTAGGCATGAGGTTACGGAGGGCGCGGGAAGGGGAGGGAGCTACAGGCTGAAAGCCAATATGTTAAAAGAGTCGGAAGTATAAAAATGTTGGAAATTATTAAAAATTTAGAAAGCAAGTGGAGAGGTCCAAAGCGAGAAGGGTGGAGGCAAGGCATGGCTCTGGGATTTCGGGAGAGAACCAAGCGATGCCCCTTCACCCCAGCACGCTCACCACTAGCGGAACACACACACGGGTGGGGCAGTCAGGAAACCCCGCAACGGCACGACGATTTTTTCAGCCCCTACTGTGCGCGAAGCACTTCGGAAAGGCTTTGGAAACCCACCATTATTGCCGTCTGTCCTAAATAAATATATTTATTAAAATGGGGTAAAAGTCTAAACCTCGGCTTTTCCCTGCAGTGACCTGTGCAAACTACAGACGTAAACACGTAATGCCGGAGGAGAGAAGGGGAGTGAGTCTTTGACATTTAGGAAAATTAATGTTTTGCAATAAAACCTCACATTTGAAGTACTCTAAAAGATAAACGAGCTGTTTGGAAGAATCAGCGTCAACACTAAAGAGAATTAAGCCTAAATGCCCAAATCAAATATCTGCTCACAAAACCCTCTGGAAAAGTCACATCAATTCACATGCAGGATGTATGCGCTTTGTGTTCCAAGGTGATGCCATCGTGATAACAGCTATAATAATGGCCTACAGTCAGTAACCACGCAGTGGCTCAAGAGATGAGAGGTGGCGAACAAACAAAAACATTTTAGAGTTACAGTAATAGGAGAAAAGCATTATGCATCTCCAACTGGGAGGGGGGCTGTTGAATCAAACCACATTTTTCAAGCACATCTGAGGCACGGAGTCAATGTGGCATTCCTACCACCAAATGCAAAGAGAATTATTGCTCCAAGTTCGTCAGTCTACCTATGATACCAGATTCATGAGCTTGCAAGAAGCTAGGGCTGCCAAAAGACTTTTTCCAATGGACCCCAGGTATGTCACCAGGAATTAAAGGTGACATAGATACATATATATGTATATGGCAAAGGACTCAGATCACAGCTGAATTTCTTCCATCTCCGGTTATCATCCCATCCGCTGGTGACCACCACAGGTAGTTCATTGTGAAATTAACACTTCTCGTTAATGAAGCTAAAAGAAGATTATGCATTGATTGCTTTCTCCATCATGGTCTTTTTATCATAGAAATGACCTGACTAAAGACAAAATACCAGAAAAACAGAAAAAGAAAACAAAAAGTCAGAACAGCTAGAGTCCAGGAGGAGGAGAATGCATTCAACTAAAACATATGATAACTTAGGGAATACTTGTTGGTCTTTATCTTATTTATCGGAGCAGGTTAAACAAGCTGGACACCACGCTGGTATTCAACTGTGGACCTTTAATGAGGCAAAAACCAGCTGGGGCAAGTACTCCCTTAAATGCTATAATATACAACTACAGGAACTACAGAAGCTAGAAAAGCACAATATTGAGCCATAGAGACTCCCGCCATATTAGCTGATAATGATTCTCATTAGATAATAGTCTACATTTAATGCTACCGTTTAAAAACAAAAAACCCAGGTAACGGAAATTCGGGTAGTGGCTGTAAAACATATTTCCCCCCTTTTTGCTCTGAGAATGAGAAGTCCAGGCCATATACAGTTGTAGAGAAGAAGAGAGTCATACTTTAGTCAGTGGCATGATCTACCTGGAGGCTGCCAAGCTGGATGGATGGGTATCATAGTCCGTCTTCCACTGGAAGCCGTTCCTCATTTGGGTCTCGGTTTCTCAGCATAGATGAGCTCATAAAATATAAATGGGTAAGCAGGTGTAAAAGAACACCCAAAATGGATCCTAAGATGAGTAACCAGGATGGTGAGGGATTTTTAAAACCACATCCTGGGGAAGAATCAAAAAAAGTGGGATTGTTGAGGCAAATAAAAAGAGGATTGAGGACTATTTCAAGGAAAGGGAATTAGAAACATCAACCGTACCAATGTCCAGCCTGACAGCTCTCTGAACATCTTGAAAAAAGGATGAGTTTCTTACCTTGTTCATGCATCGTAGCCAAGAGGTGAATACCGGTAATCTGAATACTAAGAATAATGCCGAAACTTCCAATTTCATGTTTTCCCCCCTACTTCTGCCCTGACATCTCCAATTCTAAAAGAATAAACTCTTAAATTCTACAAGCTTCTCTTCTGTCGACTATCCATCTTCAGTCCATTATTAAAAGAAAATAAGATAGGGAATTCTAAAAAGCATTCATTACTCTAGAAAATACTAGAAGATCCACGAGTCAACAGAAATTCCAAACGAGAGGGTCTTAACTTGGAATGAGCCATCGTGAGTGATGGCAAGACGAGTAGCCAGACAGCAATATCCATGACCAGCTGCCGACTGGCTCACACATGCGTGGATTTTGTGGACTTGCTTTCCAGCAGAACAGCCGAGATGGCTGAGTGCAGACAAAATACACGATTGTCATTTTTTTCAAGACACTTCTTACACACGCATTCTACCATTATTTCAGGACTATGTTCAACTGTTTGATTACATGGGCAAGCTGAATTTTAACTTTAAAAATGAAAATAAATAACCTCCCTGTTCTGTTCCCAGATCCTTAGAAAAGTTGTTCTAAAGCTTTGAATGTCTTGGATACAGACTCTTGGAAATGTGAACATACTCCCGTCAAAGGTCCTTTGGACTATCAATTTACAATGGCGTGAAGCAACCTCGTGAAGAAACAGCCGTGTTGGCCCTTGGACAGCACACTTCTCCAGTGCTAACCGTGCCACGAACAGCTTCCTTAAAGAACGCGTGGTTCACACAACAACACTGTCAGAGGGCCTTGTGAGAAAATCCTTTGGAAAGCACCTTTACAAATTTTTGATAAGCTCCATAGGTAATTGATTTCTATTTTGAACTCAAGGATTCTATAAAGGCCAGATCCGTTTCCGTAAAGAGGCCCTTCTGTAGGGATTCCTCCTGATATTCATGAATAGAATAATTCCACAACATATCATCTAAGAAACTTCACCGATTTCTACCTTAAAGAAAATAGTACAGCCAACCTGGCAATGGAAGTTAAAATATAAATACCAGATAAGTCCAAAAGACTGTTTAACATACATACAAAGTTTACATCTAGGAAGGGAGGAAAGGACTGTCCTAATAAGCATGTCTTCAATCCTAGTAAGTTTGTTAGATGCATCAGATGAAAAATCCTCATTATGATAAACTGTCAGCACCTTCGCACGCTTCCTATTGAAGGCATTTTAACTGTTTTCTTCAACGCAGAGTGAGAATCCTGCCCACAGCCACACCCCAGGAAGCAGCTTGACATATCAAACTCAAAAGTGATCTGAAATAACCACTTGAAATACAAGGCCTCCAGAATTTCCAAGCAAAGACTATAGTCAATTTCTAACTAAAAGTACTTAAGAAGTCACCGACACGACTGGCCACTCATGGGCCCAGTTTATTTTGACAAAATTTTCAAGAGGAAAAAAGTTATACAACATAAAAATATACATATCTATATGCAAGGAAGTATATCAAACATATGTATGGTATATTTTATACTTAATATGTAATATACATATAAAATATCATTTTATAGTGTATGTGTGTGTATATACACACACACACATATACATATCAATGTATGCAAAGTGCAGAAGGATTTTAATAATAGTCTCCTATTGAGGCAGATAATAATGAGAGTAAACCCTGCCCTCAACACTAGACCGAGAGATTAGGGAAGTTCAAAAGGGATAAATGAACTAAAATACCGCATAGCTCCCTGTCATATAAAACCTCCTTCAGATAATAACACCTCTGATCATACTAGAACTTCAGTATCACAAATGCTTCCATTGACACTAACTAATTATTCCTCAGTTGATCTTCTCAAACACCGAGCGAGATAAAGCAGGGTACACACTATTACACCTACTTTACACCCAAGGAAACTGAAGATGCGAACACACAGTGACTGTTCCAGGAAGTGACAGATCTCCAGGACAGGTAGAGCCAAGATTCTCCTGACCTCCCACCCACTGCTCTTTCAACACCATCAAGCTGCCTTATTCCCCAAAGTACAATGAAATCCGAGCAGCAGAAGGGACAGGGGAAGCCACACTTTCTCAATTTGATGGGCCTTTAGAAACAGAAATTGAACCAAGGGAACCCCCATCATTAAATTCAGCTGTACCCACACCCACATCCTTTGGTCTCTTTTCTCAATTTCAGCTCAGACGCTTCTATCTTTTCTTTCTTTTTCTAGAGACACATTTGGAGATGAAACCATTCATAACTGCCCATCCACAGACAGTTTGTGGCAGCATAATTGACAATGAGTCTGCTGCAAAAAAATGAAAATGCTGTTTTAATAACCTTGGCCTAAAATACATTCTGTTGTATGCCTCAAAGGGTTTCAATAAAAAGTCAACCTGTAGAGACATATTTTCTTGGCTTAAACAACAATCCAAAGCACATAAATGTAGTCCAACTATAATGACATATTTATAGGCCAATAAAGCTTACACTGCAGCTTTCATACTAAACTTAAAGGGACTCTGTAAGAAGCAGTCTTCTATAAAATAATTTGATTTTTTTTCAAACTATAGCCCAAGGAATAAAAAATGCAAGTTTGCTATGTTTAACTGATAGTGTTTATGTTCCTTAGTTGCTAAAAATTTTGTAAAATGAAATAATTCTTCATTTGACGACTTCCAACTGCCATACCAAATATGGGTATCGAGTCCACTTTATTACAAAAGCTAAGTACTGTAATTCTAAAGACAAAAATAAATAACTAGAAGCTTGTGTAGTGAATGATTTAATCAACCCGATTCTTCTGGAAAAACAGGTTCTTGTGTTCGTTATGCTTATGAATAATACATTCTTTAACCCTCCTATTTTAACATAGCTCTTTTCTCTTTTTTTTTTTCTTTTCCTATAAACTTCAGTATGAAACTGTCTGAGAGAAGGTAAAACATCTCACCGAGTAAAGTCACAATTTGAATTGGTTTCACACTGAACTTTCTTTGAAAAGGACAAAGAGGAGAGAAGGGGACGAAGTCACTCTAACACATCTCAGGACTGTTTTTGAAGACTATTGGTTTTCCCACTATCTAGATGTGTCATTTTAGTCACCAGTCATTTTGAATCTTAAACGAAAACTGCAGAGATTTGTAAAAAGCAAACACGATATCCACAAATATTGTCCTTAAAGGGGAAGGGGATAAAAAAAAAATAAGAGCTGTGTTTCGAATCAGAGCAGTTATTGGAAGCTGCCATTTGGGGCAGAGTTTCTCTTTGCGGAGTATTAATTTGTTGGCAGACACACATTTGTGAGAACATTCTTGTTTTTTTACTCTTCAGAGAGAGACAGGAAGTGACACAAACTGGGATTAAAGGGAACTTATTCTACCTAAACATTGAGCAAGAAGAGTTCTTTAATTAGCTTTTAGATGGCAAAATCCCTTCTTTAAGAGTCAACCCAATTATTTTGTCGTTATTGATGTTTTAACGTGATGAAATACTCTGGTTAAAAACATAACATATTGGAGTTTTATTTTAGCCACAAGAAAGGTGAGATCTTTCCATTCTTTGCTTACTTCCACCAGAAAAAAAAGAGGGGGGTCTTAAATAATCTCAGAGTTCATCTTCTTTCTTTGGTAAGAACAATGAGGAGTTGGAAATGTTCTACAGAAGGAAAAACCTAATAAGTGTGTGAACTTCCATTAACAATGTGGTATTGGAAGTGGTTTCAGTGTGGCCAAGAGAAAGAGAGATAAGAAAACCACTGTGTAGAAAGAAAAGTACAGACAACAAATATTTTGATGTTGCAGACAGAGAAAGGAAGAGGTTGAAGAGAAAGTTGCTGGGACAGGAATGCACACAGCAAATGACACCCCCTCTCTCCCCAATATAAATCCTAACAACGTAGACTTGTAAACCTTAGATCAGGCAGATAATGGAAACTCATTACATTAAGGAAAGTTTTTGTTTCTCTTTCCACATTATTACAACACAGTGTGCATTCCAATTACAAAAGCTATTTGTCTCAAATTCCCCACAGTTCATACCAACTGAGTAGAATTTCAAGGCCCCAAATACTATCCTTAAAGGGGTATTTTACATTAAAAAAAAAAAAAAGAAAGAAAGAAAGAAAGGAAAAGCCCATGGTATTTCTTGTTCACCAGAGGAGAGCCTCCCCGTCAAATCTCCTGTTGATTATTTTCCCTTCCTCAGCACTAATTGTAGTGCTGTTTCCCAAATGAGACAAAAAAAAAAAAAAAAAAAAAATCAGAATCACCTGGAAAGTCTTTTATCAGTCCACATTCCTTTCTCTTGTCTCATTCCCACGAAAGAAGAATCTGGGGAACCTGGACTTAGCAATCAGTATTATTTTTAAAATTCCTCTTGTAAGTCTAATAAACAACTAGATTTAAAAACCACTAAGTACTTAGAGTATTCACTATAAATCAATTTCTTCTGAAATCAATTATTAAAAAGTAGATCGTGGACATTTTTTAGAACTCAGTAAAATCAAACCCTCTAAATCTTTTGATGGAATTAAGAGATTGAGTTTCTCTTCAGATTCATTAACAAACTATCAATTTTAAACAGAAAACAACTTTGCTATAAATACTCTTGTTTATATGTGTGACATCAAGCTTAACCATCTACACATCCTTTTGTCCCCCATGGGTTTCCTGTTTAGTTTTTTATTAGTAACAGTATATTCCATAGCTAAAAAAAAAAAAAAAAAAAATCAAACAAACAAAAGAAACGTTTTCATGTTAGGGAAAACATAAGACAATAGCAATACAACTTAGAGCATACATTAGGAAAGTCATACAACAGATGTATTATTCAGCATTGTCACAAGTCAGAAGACTGTGTGTTCCTGAAATTAGAGAGTGTAACAGCATATAAAGGAAATTTAGTAAGAAAACAATTTTGGAGCTTTAAAATAAAACCACCAGATTAATAATTTTCCCTAAGTGTACACAGAACAGTCAGGCTGCCATGTCCAAAATATTACCACCTGACATCTACCAAAAGATGACAGGAAACTGTTAGTCGTTGACTCAAAGAGCAAGAAAATATTAATATGATTCCCAAAGCACAGTACAGCTCATCACAAATCAGAATCACACGGAGGACGGTTCCTGCTGTTAGGCAGTCTCTTTATGCCAATTAAGTAAATAGTCTAGGTTTGTTGAAATAGTTAAATCCTAGGCTAAAAAAAAACAGGAAGTTGTCACATTAAGGCATAAAAAAGGGCTATGAACATCAGCATTGTGCTAGAATGAAAGAAAAAGATGCCTTAATATGTTAAAAGTGAAGTTCCTCTTTGCCTAAAGAGGAAATAGCTAGTCTAACTCAGAGGTCAACAACTCTGGTCTTGAGCAATGCTAGGAGAATTAAGTCAGTGAACGCCACAGGGAGATACAAACAGAAGGGGGAGAAAAAAAGAGAAGGCCACAGAAAGTCTCTGGAGAAGAAAGTGTTAAGTTAAAGCAACAGAATTAATGAGGGCACCCCCTCATATACACCAATCGTCCCCGTGCTAAACCCTTTCTATCTTAAATCTCAGTGACGTGGTCAAGTGCCCCCCTTTTTCAGCTGGGGAAACTGAGACTAGGAAGTTAAACAATTTGACATCGCTCTGCTGAGCCACATTAGGTAACTCCTCTCTCTTCCTCGCTCTGTTTTCCACCCAACGTAAACAAACACGAAAATTCTGACCTGGTGTTAATAGATGTCACACTATCTCCTTAGAACAAATATTTAAACTCTTCATCAATTCAATCCCAGGCGCCCTAATGAAGTCTTAAGCCTTCACACCAACTGGAAGGTGCCTTAGGCCATGTGTTGTTTCACCCGGTTCCTGGCAAGGGGCTCCCCACGGAGAAGGCCCTGCGATCCGGCAGCGAGCATCCGCCCCTTACACACCCGGACAATCTGTCCATACATGTTCCCAGAACCCTTTGAGGTCAAAAAAATTTCATGTATACGTAAAATTATCTATATGACAGGGTTTCCAGAAAGGCCTATGACAAAAAAAAAAAAAAGTAGGTTACTGTATACGCCCACACATGGCGATTTGGAAGTGCAAATTATATTTACCAAGGTCAGCCTTTTCCTTGAGAACGTCTTTGAAGTTGAGTCCGCTGTTGAGGGTTGACTGCCTGTACTTCAGCAAAGCTTCCTTCTGTCCATTCCTCCCCAAGGCTGCGGTTTTCACGGAGCCAGCGTGGAGCCCACATCTCCACTTGGAGAAATCAGAGTGCACCCACTTGACCAGGTCTTCAAGCTTCACAATCACCTTTTCGGAAACAGCGATGACTTCATCCTACAAGAGGTGGTCAGGGAAGAACAAAACATGATTGGTGGCTGGGAAGCAAATGATCAGTTGTCAACAAAGCCCCTCTGAAATACCGTTTGAGTGGATTAACTTTATGCAAGCAGCCAATGTGCTTCCTGGTGACAGAGAATCTTCAATAACTCACTTCAAGGGTTTTTCACGGCTAGCTGTCTAGGTGAAAAATAATGTAGAAGATCTATCTGTTATATGATAAGAAAGTGTCCAAAAATTGGGCAGAAATTCTGAGAGCCATTTTTAATGCTAGTTGCCAAAGCCCACTCTGCCCCTCTGACCACTCACTCGGTGAAAGCTAATTTTTAGGTGCAGTTAATTGCAAAAGTAAAAAGTGAGAACTAGGTGACTAATGGTTAGCCTGTCTCTACATAAATGGTCTAAGTAAATCTGGGATTCTTGGAACTCTGACTCACCCCCAAATTCCTATGTTTATGGTACATTTTCCCTTGGCTTATACACAAATATTGAATTTAACTTTTGTCCTAAAAATTAAATAAAACTGTGATGTAATCCCAAAAGAAATACTTCATAAATGTTATGTGCTTCCCACTGAAAGAAACTTACACATTCTCATGTTTCTTAAAAACTTTGTAAGTTGAGAAATGAACTGATTTTTTCTTTTAATACATATGGGGTAAGGGGAGAGAGGGTACGCGAGGAGAAAGCCTTTGAATCTAAGAAAAGTAGTTGAAACTTAAGTTTCTCGTATGGATCATAAATTTGAATTTTAAGCATCTCTAATTGCTTCCAGGAAACAACCAACTTTTCTGACTCAGAATTAATCCAGCAAGATATTTAATAGATATCCATCCTTGGAGCAAAGGAGGGCCTCTCTTACTCGAAGATTCTTTGGAAAAAGCTTAAGAAGATCATCTCACTGGGTTTTAAGTTAAATTATTTGAAGCATTTGACATTTCAACTTGAACCGACTTCTTTCATTTCTTTTACTTCACATTTCTGAAGAAAGCTTAGCTGTGAAAACCCCCAAGCTTACAAAATCTTAGAAATATTTTTGACAAACAACAACAGGAAGATGTCTCTAAGCTATTAAACAAAAGGAATTCACAAGTGATTTTGGCTAATTTTGCTGTTAAACATGACTCTTTCCTCCTCCTCCCCCACCTACACACACACACACACACACACACACACACACACACAGAGAGTACTGCACACGCTACTCCAAAGCAAACAAGAAACGGTTTATTAAGATAAGCTTCACACAATAAGAAACCCTGGATTTAGTTTTTAAAAATGTTTTAAGGTAGGATCTAAAATTTCACTTTTCCTCATCCAGTTCCAAGCTGCTTCTGAGAACAAAGTTTGTCAGGCGGCAGCAAAATAAATACTCTATCAAAAATGAAAAGTAAAACTTTCGTAATGGAGTCCTTTCTCTTATCATGATTAAATATGAACTTCCACTGAATGGGACCCAAAGTGGAAACTGTTTTTATCCTCTGCTCAAGAAAAAAAAAAAAAATTCAGTACTTTATAAACAATGGAGCATATTACAAAGTACCATTTCAACGGATGATTTCACTCAGATTCACTACACCATCCTCTTGAAATAAAAGATCTGTCGTTGTCACGCATTTTATAGCTATTACATGGTGATTATTAAATGTCAGAATGAAAATTCAGGCTGGGTATTGTTTCAAAGCATATGGGAACAGCTTCTGGACAGGGCACACCAGAAATCAAGTTTAGAATATACTGGAAAATAATTAAGTATCATGGTATATAAGTCTCAACGTTAGCAAAGAGGGAATTTGGCAACAATGTTACCAAATATGGTTCCTTAGACGAGACCAGTTTGGAGATGAGTGTTATTTTCAAATAGCTCTAACTATGATCAAATGATTATCATTTCAATTACCAGTTGCTTCAGATCTTTTCCAAGAAATGGCATGACTAGCTCTGGCTGGCTTACAGCGCCCGCCAAACAAATAGTTTATTAACCAAGAGAAAATACAATCCTTATGATGTCATTGATGAATAAACTCATCTTTCAAGATTCAGTCTATAGATTTTGTCCTCCTTCCTTTTCTCTCTCTCTCAGAAGCAGACTTCATGAATAGACACACAAACACAAAAACAAACGCAAGAATTCACGTAAACACACATAAGCCATAAACCCAAGTTTGGATGAATTGTACAACCACCAGTATGTTTTACTGCGGATTCACAGAGAAACTGGCCTTGCAACATTGTCAAATGCCAGGATTTAGAAGGAAATCTGATAAGCGGAGGAGGGGGGAGCAACAAACCAACCCAAAAAAACAAAACAGCTAACATATACATAGAAAATGTCTCAGGAAACATTGCTTTGTACACACAATGGCATAAATCACATGTTCGAATTTACTATTCTGAGCAAGCATTGACTAAAGTTCCTAATACTCGCCGCTCTCGGGCAAGCCTCTATGTCTAAGAAAAGAATTTCAATAAGCTCATCTCATGATTACATTAGCTCTCTGCAAACCGAGAATTAGCCCTGGATAAATATTGCTGATTTACTCTAATACAACACAAAAGGAACACAAAGAAATACACTTTGTTATTCTCATAATGTACCTTGGCTTTTCAATTAACCCAGCTCCCAATCAATACTTATGGAGGCTGTGTTGAGACACTATCGAAGTCCAGATCCCCTTTTGCCACTGTTTTAAATGGCTTGTTTCTGTAACTTGGGTTTTGTGTCTGCCACTGTATAAAAACAGCTCATGCAATCCTGGGATCCTCTCTGTTGGAGGAAAGTATCTAGACATAAAGTCACAAATTAGCCTGTGTATTGCTGGCCTCCCCACGTGTTCTAAAAATTGGGAAACTTCACACAAGGTCTCCAGACTTCCATCTTTTCATAAAATAAAATCAAAATAGTAAAATAACATAAAATTAAAGAGATATCTGCCAAAAAAAAAAACAAAACAAAAACAGTTGAAAGTGGTTGCTTTCTTGAGATAAGATGCGAGATCTCTAGTGTACGGGTGACCCATCACTCCCTACTGCCTTACAGTCAGTTGGCTTTTCCCTCACTGCCTGGCCCCCTGGGCAGCCGGCCAGCAGGTAAACTTGCACACCCTGATTTAACTCACCTCCTTCATGTTATTGACGAAGACAGTGAGGTTCAATGACATAGCCTCGTACCAACCTCCAACAGAACTTGCACAAGCCTCCACGTTTCCTATCTGCTCACGTAGCATTCATCCTGGCCTCTAGAGCCTTTGCCTGGGTTCGAATCCCACACCTGCAATTTGCTCGCTGTGGAACACCGGGAAACTTCTTTAACCTCCCTGGGCTTCCTTTTTTTTTTTTTAACGTTTTTTTTTTTTTAAAAGGACAGTAAGACGATCTACCTCTTATGTTAATTGCGAGGATGAAATGGGCTAACATAAATGAAATGGAATGTCAGAGTTAGCCACACGTTCATTGTCAGGAGTCCTTTGCTCTGATGTTTTCCAACGTGTACCATGCAGACATGAGTTTAGATGGTTCCCGGGTAAACTTTTTTTTTTTTTTATAAGTTACTCATTGCTTATTTATTTTTGTGGTTACTTTCCATTTATGGGAAAGTGGTACTGGTTTTCCATTTATAGGAGATTTAGAAAGTTTCCTCTTTAAATAAATTTAAGTTAAAAAAAGTAGGTCAATTTGAACAAAACCATTAAGTAAACACGGGACATGTGGGTATGGCCAAAAAAAAAAAAGAAGAAGAAGAAGACAATAAAAGACAATGAAAAGACTATGAAAATGACTGAAATTTGGGACAGTGCATTATGTCAGCGGTTCTCAAAGCGTAGTCCAGGAACCCTGGGGAATCCCCAAGACTAGTTCAGGTGGCCCACAGAAGCAAAACAAAGATCATAAAAATACTAAGACATTATTTGCTTTTTTCAGTCTTATTTTCTTTCAAGTGTACAGTGGGGTTTTCCAGACGCTATACGACATATGGTAAGGCAGGAGAGTAAATGCAAAAGCAGATATGAGAATCCAGCTGTCTCTATTAAGCTAGACAGTAAAGATCTTATAAAAATGGAAAACAATGCCACTGTTTTTACTGATTTTTTTTTGTTTTTCAAAATATGGTTAATTTTCATAAAAACGTGCCACTCACCTAATGGGTTTATGTTGCTATTTTTATTTTTAAAATTAACTTACAGTAAAATTTCCTGTTTTCATGTACAATTCTATGAGTTTTAACACATGGCAACCGCTGATCTGTTCTTGCTATCGAGTTCTCCTTTCCAAATGTCATATAAATTGAATCATACTGTCTGAAATCTTTTGAGACTGTTTCTTGCCCTCAGCATAACGCCTCTGAGCCTCGTGCGTGTTGCTGCAGGGATCAGCAGCTTCTTCCTTTTCACTGCTGAGTAGTATCTCCCGTGACATGGATGAGTCATGAGACTGTTTCTCCGTTCACCCGCTGAGGGACACTGGCTTGTGTTCAACTTCGGGGACTACAAATAGAGCTGCCGTAGACGTTCACATCAAGGTTTGCCCGTCAACATACATTTTCAGTTCTCTAGAACGAATACTCAGGAGAGGGACTGCTGGGTGTCTACTAATTTTGAGGAGTACTTTTTCCAGAGGGGCTGCACCATTTTGCACTCCCAGCAGCAGTGGAGGACAGTTCCAGTCGTTTCTCATCCTTGCCAGTACTTGGTATGGTCTTTGCTAATCGACTTCTTGTTGCCACTCTAACATGTATGGAGTGGCTTCTCACCATGTTTTAAATTTTCATTTCCCTGACGACTAATGATGTTGAACATCTTTTCAGGTGTTACTTTTTCATCCGTATATCCTTTTCGGTGAAGCACATGTTGCAGCCTATGGTTCATTTCTCAAATTGGGCTGTTTATTTTCTTACCATTGAGTTTTGAGAGTTCTTGTGTCTACTGAATACAGGTCTTTTGTCAGATATGGGATTTGGAAATAGTTTCTCCCGTTCTGTGGCTGTCTTTTCCTTCTTTTAACAGTGTGTTCAATAAAACAGAAGTTTTAAATTTTGATCAAGTCCAATTTGATCAGTTTTTTTCCTTTGAATCGTGGCTTTGCTCTTGCACCTGAGTTCTTTGTCTAATCCCAGGCCACAGGCAGTTTCTCCTGTGTTTCCTTCCCAAACTGGTATAGCTTTCCGTTTAGAAGTATGATCCACTTTGATTTAATCTTGTATAAGGTTTCCGATTCAGCTTGACATTAATTTTTTTCTACATATGGATGTCATAGTTTTTATTTTTAAATGAGTTACCAAGTACTTCAGGTCATTTTTCAGTTTTAATTTATAATGCAGTAAATATCAATAGATATAACCCACATAAACAAAATCTCTTCGGAATCCTCAATGATTTGAGTGAAAAGAGCCTTGAGTCCAAAAACTTCAAGAACCATTGTATTATATCACGAAACCAAGACCTTTTCTTATTCTTTATTTTCTTTGACCTCTTAGTGGCATTTGAGAATGAACAACCCTACCTTTGACTAAACTGTCGCTCTTGTTAAGAACTGTGAAACGTCTGAGATTTATTCTACTTCCAAACTTACAACTTGGCCTGCCACAGCTGTACGGATGCTGGCAGAGGACACAAGACTCCTGGTCAAAGACAAAGAATGGTTTACTGCTCACAGCAACAGCTGCAGTGAAAGTATCATGTTTGTGTTGTTTCTTCAATACCTAATTCCCAAAATGAGATTCAAAGAGGGCGAGATGACATGTGTACGTGAAATGGGGTGCATTACAGGAGTAGGACCCTGAGTGTAGGGAATCCTAGTCTTGAATACTGATCAGTAATCATTCCTGCCATTTGTTCTGGAGAAAGACACTCGCTCTGTCTTCCAAAGCTGTTCACTATATAAGCATCCTTGAAAAGACCATCCAGAGCAGGCAGTCAGTGGTTCTACTCACGAGATGTGTAAATCCTCAATGGATCCATGAAGAACACCCACCCAACACCTACCACCTCTATATTTCTTTGCTTTGTTCAATTTCTCTTCTTCATTATTCCATCTCCCTACTGGGAAAAACGTAGGAAACATAGATCCTTAGATGTCGTCTGGGCCCAGATCTTTTTTCTCTGCATGTTACTCTTTGAAGAAATCATTCTCCATGGGAATTCCAATATTCGCCCTCTAAACCTATGACTACATTCTACAGTTTGGATCCAAAAAATTCATCTAGACTTCAGTCCTGTGTTGTCAATTTGAAGTCTCAGAATCAACTCAAGCCCACGGGAAATGCACAGCCCACTTAGCTTCTCGTAAGAAAAGTTTTTAGCCGACACAAGGGAAATTTAACATCCCCCAACTGTGGCTGGCTTTTCCCCATTACCCGTTCTTCCTTACTTCTTCAGTAATAAACTGCTAATTTGCTGCACAAAGAATAAAGACACCGTTTCCCCTGCTTGCCTTACAGCCAGGTGCAGCCACGTGACCAAGTTCTTACCAAAAAAGTATGAGTATTAGTGATGTGTGCCACTACCAGGTCATGACCTTAAAGGGAATGGATACGCCTTTGGACCATACACATGAGGACAAATCTCTCAGGAGAAAAAAACAGAAGTAGCTGGGTCTCTAGGCAACCTCATGGAGCAGAGCCACCTTACTAGCCCTGAACCATCTACCTGTATGCTGTGACACAAGAGAGATTTTGAACTCCCGGCTTATCTAAGCAATTTTAATTCTGGGTCTCTCTGACACACAGATAAAACCTCTATCTTTATAAATATATCATTCCTCAGGAGAGAGAACACGAACACAACCTTCCTTATAACACCATGTGGTAACCAATAACTGATCATTGCTTAGGATAACTATATTCAGGAAGCCTGGGTGGCTCAGTCAGTTAAGCATCTGACTCTTGATTTTGGCTCAGGTCACGATGTCAGGGTTGTGGGATCGAGCCCCACATTGGGCTCCGTGCTCAGTATGGAGTCTGCTTGTCCCTCTCCCTCTGCTCCTCCCCCTGCCTGCTCTCTCTCTCAAATAAATAAATAAAATCTAAAAAAAAGAATAACTATATTCAGCTATGTTAATAAAGTCCAAAGGATTATGAACACATAAATTTAATATCAAAGGGGTTAGCAGGGAGAGGATGGAATGAGAACAGGAAAACATGGCATATTCACCTCAATCTTCCCCAAACATCTTAGATTTTTAAAATATTCTTTGTAGCAATTGAAATGTGATAAATGTTGGGAACACAAACATACCAACAGGTGACGTTAACTAAATAAATAGTGAAACCAAAATAATAGTCCTATTGGTTCCACAGGGTGGGATATTTTCATCTAGATAGAAACTAAAAATGAAAAACAAACAAACAAACTCTTAAATGCTAACATTTAGAAAGACCAGTGCAAGCACATCTGCTTGTGCCCTCACCACTGTGGTCGGCAGGTGCGCTCATGGTGTGCCAGGGGAAGACGGTGACGCCATTGAGCCTGGCTGTGTTGGCCACTCTCACACTTTCAAGCCCTGCTCAGATAACTGCAGTTCTAGGCACCCACTCATGTGGCCGATCCCTCTCGGGGATCGGAGCACACTTGGTGTGCTCCACGAACAGGACACCTACAGAGCGAGTAAAAAGCTTCACTCTACAGGCACGTGGTTGCCAGTCAGAGGTCCAACAAAATCAGGGCAGAATGGTCATGTGGGTCGACAAGATGAAGTTTTCACCGGCCAGACGTGAAATGAGAAAAATGAAGACAATTCAGCCAGCGTCTCATGAAGCTCCACTCGCTAGATTTCAAGGACGATCTCTGTGCCAGTTTAGGGTCCCAGCAGGAAATAGATAGAACACTTGTGTAATGATATTCCAAGGAGGATTTTACGAAGGCGCTAATGACAAAGGTGTTGGTGGGGTGTAAAGGAACCACAAGAGATACTATAGGAACTTGGGCTAAGGGCAGGTCAGTTATCATGACTTGTAGGCCCAAGGGTCAAAACAGGGAGCAAGTGGTTACCAGGATAGAGTAGATCCTTCTACCAGTGGTGGTGACTCCGCCTTAGAGGGCCACCGACAGCCTGGAGGAACCTCACAGGAGAGAACAGGGAACAATTACCTGCCTTCACCCTCCTTCCTATCCCCATTCTGGCAGGGCACCTCGACGGCTGAACCCCACTAGAAACCACAGGGCCAGCAGCTCTGTGAACGGAACCAAACCAGTGAGACAGACAGGGCATAGAGCAGAGCGAAGGGGGCAGGGCTGACCTAGCAGGGCCCCTGCGCACTCTCCCCATTTAAGACTTTACCCCTCCTCCTTTCATCGGGTGTACTAATATCCATTTGTCCTCAGAAATAAGGACGGCAATAGACGCTAGTAGTTGCTTTTTAATGTCCTGAGTAGACAAAATAAAATGGTATCAACACTAAGCTGGTCCCTGGACTGGGAATGATGTTCTTATTACCTGTGACATATGGTAAATCTTTATTAGGCTCCACTATTTCACGCTGAATTGCATAATTCTATGTTCTACGGTAAACACCTGCATTGTAGAAACTTTGCAGCGGCAGGTATCCTTGCTTAATCGCTACTTCTCTTGTACTTTCTGAGGAGCCAAGGACTAGGCCGTGCCTAAAGCATACAAAAACTACTTATTTTAATGGTACAATATCTCTGCATGTTCCACGTTCAGAGAAACGAAGGGACACTTAGAAAGCACTGGCTTTGGAGTCCAGCTGCCCCAGGTTCAAATGTAGCTCTACTAGGTTTAATGTCCACATTCATCTTGGGACATGACATCATCTTGCCAAGGTCTCATCTAAACAATGGGCTGGGGGGTAGGGTGCCTGGCTGGCGCAGTCCGTGGAGCATGTGACTTTTGATCTCAGGGTTGGGAGTTCGAGCCCCATGTTGGGTGTAGAGATTACTTAAAAACAAACAAACAAAACTAAAAAATGGGGGAAAATAAGATTTAAAAAATCTTGCCTCCTGGGGCAGTAAGGATGTGGAAGCTATCAGAGTACAATGGTCAACACAGAGCAGGCCCCCAGGAAATAATGGCTATTACTATTACTACATCACATGGCTTTAACTGAAAATGAGGGAGTAAGGGCGAGGCGTATCCATATGCCACTTGTGAGTAGCTGTGCGTATTCCTAACTCCTCTTAATTCTTTGTCAGGGAACAGTGATACCCCTGCAGCTACTGCTGGGTACCTCTAAGGGGAAGCTGGGCCAGAAAGCAATTACTAATGTCTGGGCTTCTAAGTCATTCTCCTCAGTCCTTGAGGATGGGGCAGCGGAAAACTCTGAGATGTTTGAGTTTACCCAGACACTAATTCATGAATTTAACAGACCTTCTCTTATCTGATCTCTACAAGGACTCTGTGAGGTAGATGTTCTCAGGCCCATTTTAGAGATGAGAAAACTGAGGTGGAACCAGAAACCAGATTTGGCAGCATCCTTGTCTCTCTGGCAGATCGGTCTCTCCTGTCCTTTCAGTAGTAACGCTCCATGCTACTCCCACCCTGGGACAAGGGAACTCTTCCCTCACGGTGTCCTGGGGGTTGGGATTTAAGGTCATTTTGCAACAAAAGGGATTTTAATTTTTGATTTGTATTGTGTTTTTGTCCCCAAAGTAAGATCACAGGAATTGCCATTCATCCGCTATTTAAAAATGTGAAGAATTTTCTGTTGTTTTGAGTGATGAAGATATCCTCTCAAGTCCGTGCTAAGGTTGAATTTGACTCCCTGAACATGATGAAATGGATTTGCCATGGAGGCTCATTAGTGTATTGGGTTCCAATTTCCCAAGCCAGCCCCTTCTCTTCCAACCTCCTCCCTCCCTCCCCACAGACATTTGGGTGAAGCTTGTGGCTCAATGAACTTTGGAAATCCATCCTGGCACAATTAGAGGGAGTAAGCAAACAGAAGACCGCTCTGAGGTGTGATTTGTCAGATGTAATGCGACCATCCTTCACGGTATAGCCGAAGGCATTTGCGTATCAAACAAGTAATTCAAAAATCCTAAATATTTTATGTTCCTAAATACATTTTTAATACAAGCTCATTTAAAACCTGTTAGGCTGCAGCCTGCTCGCCTGACCAGAAGCCCATCTCTAAAGAAAGCCCCAGAAACATCCTCTCATTAATTCCCAGTTTTATACCTTTCCTTTTGGATTGACCATGTATGAGCCTTTTTTCCTCCCTGAGATTAAAAACGATATACACAGAAAGCAAGAAGACACATCCCAGTATCGTAGATATGTCCTCTCTAAACAAGCAAGTATCTGATATATACCGAAAGATGCCTTAATGGTTGAGTGTGCCCACCCTTCCTTTGGCCAAATTCATAGGGTCTTAACTCCACCATCCATTTTTTTTTTAAAACTACTTTCAGGTTGCTATAATAAAAACTAACTTGGCACCCATATTCTTAGCTCTGGCAATTAAAACATAAGCAAAAGAAGAAAAATGAGCCCAATTCTGGTGTTAAAGTTCAGTTGAGAATATTCTATAAAAGCACAAACAATAACAATAAAGCCCAAACTCAACCAGCACCCAACACAGATGATCTAATACGCTGATCGACTCCAAACCATCTCCTGATCTTTTTTCACCTCGTGTTACAGGCACATTACATCCGGCCCAGGTACACAGTTCAGTGGGGCCTATATTCCATGAAGACCCTAAAAGTAAGAAGAAAACTCGTTGCCCCCGTTGGTTTATGAAAACCACGGTGGACGCTGTCTGACTTGTTCAGGGCTATTGGTGATCGCGCGTGGAGTCTTGTCGTACTGCTGTCATTCATGAGAAGAGCAGTCTTCACAGAGAATCCTAAAGCCTCAAGCCGATTTAGAACGCTTTAGTGTAGAAACCAAGTAAATCTTCCTGTTTTATGTAGCCTCTCCTTAAACATAAACATATGATTTAGACATGCTCCCTCTTGTTAAACATTTTTTTTTTGCTCTGTTCACTTAACACAGTCCACATTATTATCCTTACATGTACAATGGCGGCAGCATAATTTGAGACCCACAGCTTTATTTAATAATGTAATTATCCTATATTGGATTACTTAAAGGGGCTTTGTGTTTTTAAGTTCTGGTTTTCCCTATACTGGTGATAGGCTCTGCCGTGGTAAATGATTCAGGCTTCAATCAAAAGCTCTAAACTCAGTTTGGAAAAATATTGAGTGTTTTGAATAAGCCAGGATTAATGCAAGAGCCAATTTGCAACCACAGTTGGTGACCTTTCTACTCCTGCTCAAAGACTGTGGTGCGCAGGCCGGCACAGAGGACAGACCCGTGCAATTCCAACGGCCTGGTTCCGACTCTGCTGGCCCCTCAGGGAGGCTGCACAAACCAGAGAATAAGGCCCGAGCTCTCTTCAAGGTAAACTTCCCGAAGTCAGGGCCGACACTTGCATAGCCTTCCGTGCCTTCCAAAATCTGGTACACTCCCAAGTGGAGCTTAAAGAATGAGTGAATGAATGAATGGACGAATGGATGGATGGAACGATGGACAGATGGATGGATGAACACATGCATGCTTCTGGGCATTCTGACAAAACAGCTGCAGAAGGGAATGCAGAAGAAACCACCACTGTTATCGTCAGGAGAGAATACGTTTGAGTTTTTCCCCAGCTCAACTCAATCCAATCCAGTTAATCTGTGTGGACTGTGCTCTGGGCCAAGCACTGGGCTGAGTACCAGCCGTGGAGACATAAGGATGAATAAGACACTGGTGTTGCCCCCTCCCGAAATGCATGGTGCGCATGGCCTCCTGTTCTCACCTAGGAAATGAAGGCTACTGTCTTTTCAGTCCTTGGCCAGAGAATCCATTCACTCTTCCCTTCTCAATGTTCTGAGAATCTACTCTGAGCTGTGCTAGGTCCTAGAACAGCTGGGGAAGAAGCCCCTGACTCATGGACGCCGGTCTAGGGAGGGTGGGTAGATGGTAAACGGTAGCCCTCAGCTAAATATGACTTAGATAATTAGAAATTGTCATAAGTGATTTCATTCATTCAACAAATATTTAATGAGAACCAACTATATGTTAGTCAGAAATAAAACAGACAAAAGTCCCTACCCTCTTAGAGCCTACCGTCATTAAGTGTGGTGTGTAGTGTATGGTGTGCCGTGTATGTATTCGGGGAGAGGGGGTGGGGCAGAAGAGCCAGATAATAAACAAAACTGGAAGCAAAAGAACTAGAAGAGGCAATAATGGGAGGCTAGGAGTGGAACTGGGAATGCTTTCAAATCGAGTGGTTGGGGAGGTCTCTCTGCTAAGACCCTAAGGAACAGAAGGAACTGGCAAGGTCAGGAGGGGAAGGGAGCAGGAGGGAGAACACAGGCCATTGCAAGCAGAGAAAACAGAGGGTACACAGGCACTGGGAGGAACATGGTGCAATGTTGAACTCAAGGTTAAACACATACACAGACACACACAGACACATACACACACACAAAAACACACAGACACACACATACAGCTGATGCATGCTTCTAAATTTGAATCCAGACTCCTTTTCTCTGAGTTTCCAGTACGTTTAGCACGGAAGCTACCCTACAAATCAATTTCCATTGTTAAAAATTAACTAAAATTTGCTTACTATCATCTTGTTCTCAAACCTTTAATGCCTGCATACGTATGTTTTGAACACTTGGTTGAAAACCAAGTTGCATCTTCCCAGAAAGAGAAATAGATACGTTTTCCCATGAAATAGATGATTTCCACAGAATTTAAAAGGTGAAAGGCCAGCTGCTCTCTGACGTACGCACAGGTTGGTGGGTAGCTAGGGCACGCTCATCTGCTGTAGACACACTTGTTAGAAACACAAACTGGGACAACATCCCTTTCATTTGGATGCTTACATCCTTACATGGACACATACCAACCAACCTGACTAAACGCCCCTCCTCAACCACTGTGCGTGAGACCTACCTATTTTCTTATACATTAAGAAGCCTGTTTAATTATATCAGCTACAGGGGCCTAGTTCCCCTTCTCTCTACAGACTTATCTCACCAGACACAATGCCCTTTCCAGCAAAACTCTCCAAATTCACTGATCAAGATGTTAGGTTTAAGAAAGACCCAATATGGCTTGTTGACGTGCTCTAAGACTAACAAATCTTTAAAAGATTAAAGCAATCTGCTGTCTACCATGTATGTCTTCTATAATTAAATGCCCAGAAGAGCGAGGAGGTGTTTGGAAGGAACCACCCAGGGAGAACACATAACAACAAAATGGGGGGGGGGAAGAGCTGGATAGGGTAAGAAGAATATCACTCAACCCTCACCAGACTAGCTTTAGGCTATGGTGACTGGTTTCTTTGCTGACTGCTAATTTGGCTCCCAACAATGCCCACCTCCCCCTATTCATGCCCTTGGGTAATGCTCTCCCTTTGAGTGTGGGCTGCACGGTAGCCAACAAACAGAATTAGGCAAATGGATGTCATTGCTGAGATTAGGTTACAAAAGGACTGCGGCTTCTTCTGTCTCCCTCTCACACTGTGAAGGAAGTCGGCCACCATGTTGGGAACTGGCCCCTGGGGAAGCCCACGGGGCATGGCAAGGGACTGACAGATGCCCCGATCACCCACTGGCAAGGAATGAGACCCTCAGTCCAACAGCCCTCGAAGACCCGTGTCCTGCCAAGAGGCAAGTGAGCCGCTTAGAAATAGATTCTACCCCAGTGAGCTTTGAGGTGACCATAGCTCAGGCAGGCCCCGTGATTGCAACTTTGAGAAATCCGAGCCAGAAGTGCCCCACTAAGCCTTTACTCGGACTCTTGACCCAGAGAAACACTGCATAAAGAATGTTGTCCAAAGACACAAAAGTTTGGGGTAACTTGTTATACACCAATAGATAACTAATACACTTTATTTATTTTTTTTTTAAAGATTTATTTATTTATTAGACAGAGAGAGACAGCCAGCGAGAGAGGGAACACAAGCAGGGGGAGTGGGAGAGGAAGAAGCAGGCTCATAGCGGAGGAGCCTGATGTGGGGCTCGATCCCATAATGCCGGGATCACGCCCTGAGCCGAAGGCAGACGCTTAACCGTTGTGCCACCCAGGCGCCCCACTAATACACTTTAATATGGGGTACATATACACATTTTTATGTGATAATGAAATAAAGTCTATGAAAGAAGGTGTTAAATACCATTTTTGACTCTGCTTGTAAATTAGACTAATTTCTGCTGAGAAGTGGAAAAATGTTTCCTGCCACTGCCTAAATCCTGAAACAACTACCTATACAAGAGGCCTTTTCTTTTTGGGGGGACCCACAGAAATTTCTAAGAACACTGTTTAACAATATGAGCATATCTGGACAGAGTAAAAGATAGTCTTGCCAAGTAAGGCTAACTTCATGTTTTCTCTCCTCCAAGCAACCAAAGGGAAAGGGGCTGATATTACTCATCTCTTTGCCACCTTCACTCTACCCTGGATATACTAATAACATTGGTTGAATTGAATTCAATAAAAATTTGCAGCCAAAAGGCCTATGCTTAAAAATAGAAATGTTTTTCAAGAGCAGTATTGTATTACATCCTTAGCTACCAGAAAAGAAGCCCAAGCCTTGTCTCTCTTTTCCTCCTCCCACCTTTTCCAGATTCATCTTTGGAAGGCCCTTGGCACAGCTGACCAATCAGAATTGTGTTGCCTATAAGCACAGTCTGCAGGCCCTGTACACATACAATCCTCCAATCCTCACGGCCAAGATCAAGATGTGGCTTCTCTTTGCTTAAAAAGAGAAACACATAAACAAACAAAAAGGGCAGAAAATAGCCTTTAAAACTTAAGGCAAAAAAAAAAAATTAAGGCAACTAAGATATCTCAATATTCTGACACGCTGGGAATGTTTTCACTCCGCTGCTTCGAGGGGTCATTTAAGGAATTCGGGGGTCGGGAGTGATTTGAACACCTGCTTGGCTGTCTATTGAATTACTGATCCTATGACATCAGAAATGCGGAGTGAGAAACAGGACCTGTAAGTGGAAAGAAAAAAAAAAACACCACAGAGCCTGTTGATGATTTTAAAAGACACTACCATTTATGTGATTCATACAATTTGCATTAGGAAACACATCTTCAGCCTTTTTTACTAGATCCTTCTTTTTGCCTGCCCGGAGAGTTGGGCATGCATATTTTACAACCCAATGCATTGTTGCTGAACACACATTCAGCTCCCAGGAGCACAAAACACAATTAGACTATTATGGAGAATATTCACAAGAAACAGAATGGAACAGATTATTTCACTTAAGACACACAGAATTCAATTATTTTCTGTATTTATAACCCATGGACACTCGATTTTGGAATAATTTGGTGAGGAGACAGAGTACTACAACAGTGTTTTCATCTGAATTCAGTAATCTGATATACACTGTGGGATTAACCCAAAGCAAAAGGATTTAATGGCCCAGCAGGCAGTCTCTATTTTGAAGATCCTTCGTCTGAGATCCCCCAGCCATTTTGGCCGGGACCCCTTCCTTCCCTTTGCATCCCTTTGCTGGTGCTTTTTGGCTTTGTGAAAGGGCCTGCCCTTGTACATCTTAAAGATGGGTGTGAAATACACTCCCTACCACCAGCACCACCACCACCACCGCAACAGGAGGAGGGAGAGGGGCGTCTGGGGGGGGGGCATGTTTTTAAATTGGGGGGGGGTAAGAATAGGAAATAGGAGAGGCTTTTTCTAAAGGAGGGAAAGTGAGAGTATTTGAAAGAAATTCAATGTTGTGCACATTTGGCAGATCAACCCCAGTTTCCTAGAGGCTGCATCAGGAAGGCGGCGGAACCTGAGAAGCAGCAGGTTTGGACTTTCTTTGGCGTACCAAGATGGAACATCTGGAACGCAGATTTTGTCTCCTGACACCCTCATTCCCCCCATCTCATCCCATTTTGTTGTGGCTGATGGGAGAGACACCCCCTTCAAGGTCTTTAAGACCTAAATGGTACAGAACAGACCAGAGACCTGACCAGAAACCCCAAACATGGATCAAAAACTCTGCACCCAAACAGAAAATTCTCAGGACAGATGGGAAGCCAGGAAGTTTCACTCTATTCAAATTGATAGTTTTGTTAGTTACCATTTTTCAAACAATGGTTGGTAGTCCAACAGCTGAATCAATACATTACTTATTAATGAGCTATTAACAGTCTAGCACCATGACAGACTTCATTGAGACAATAACGTTACGATCTGGCCCCTGCCCAGGAAGGGCAGGATCGATAACGAGCATCTGCTAAAGGCCTAGAAGCCAGGCCATGGTTTGGTGCTCTGTGCCCATATAAATTTCATTTGATATTCACAGCCCTGCAAGATGAACCCATTTTACAGGTAAAGAAACTGAGATCCCAAAAAGATTAAGGAATTAGACCAAGATGACATCCAGCTACTAACTGGCAGAGTAAGTACACACATTTGGTTTTCTCAAGCTTCTAGACTAAGAGTTTCTATTCCAACAGAAAGTCAAAACGCAAGTGTGAAATTATTAATCAGCACTGCTATCAGAGTCAAGTCAAGCCTGACCTGCTGGACCCCCTAAAGTCTGGCCTCAGTCTACCTTATTTTCCACTAAATCCTTGCCCTCTTGCCCAGTGCAGACCATATCCAATATGGCTATGTCCTTCCTTCCTATCTTTGTCCTTCCTATGGCTTCTTCTGTCAAGGATTTTCTCCTCTGTTTCCCCCTCATTCCTCAAAAAGCTCCATCCAAGAGAGCCCTAGTTATTTTCAAGGGCCTGCTCGCAAGCTTCCCTTCTCCAGGAGACCTTCAGCATGACCACACGCCGTGTTCCCTCTCGCACATGCTTCTTTCCACAGCTCAAGTCCTGTACCTGCAGGCCTGACTGCCCAGGACAGTGCCCCGCTGTCCTGGCACCGCAACTCCTTCCGTCCCTTTAGACCTCTGGAACTCTGGCTAGAGAGAAGGGTGAGGGCTTTGTCTACCTGGCTTTCCCCTTCTCATTTCTTTGCTGTCCCTTTAGGACCAATAGGTTCCTTTTGCTTTATTCACAGAAAATGGGCCAAATACAAGAATGGTTTAAAAATTGAATCGTCCAAAGCTTTTCTCTAGAGAGTGCAAGGTGGCAGCCAGGGGTGGGGGGGGGGGAGAGGCTGTGGGTGGGGTTGGGGGGCACATCCAGACGGAAGATATGTTTTGTTTGGCCCACAGTGTTTTTTGAAAGTTGGACCAAAGTGCCAACTAAACTCACACAAAAATCTGGATTTCTGACACGTCTCTTGAAAAATGGAAAGACCTGGCAATATGAAATGATATTCCTGCCCAGCAATGATCAGCAGGCTGTGAGTAGCAACATTCGAGTGAGTCACACGTCCCCAGTTCCCTCAAGCATCATATCTTCTTCCAGACCTGGCTCACTCCACCCGGTCTCACCTGCTGGGCCCGGTGGGCACTTACACGTGTGCATCTGCTCTGGGTCCCTTTCTCCCCTACGCAGTGGAAGACATCACGGAGGAGGTGGCATTCGAGCAGGGCCTTGAAAGAGGGCTCCAGTTGTTGCGAGGTTTTACTTCACAGAGGAATACCTCGGTGGATTCGAGACCCCTTTGCTCATACTGCCTGTGTTTCCTCCACTTGTCAGCAGGATGGCTCGATGTTTTTGCCATCTGTGTTTTGGAATCAAGACAGCTCAAGTTCCCATTCGGTCTTTGTCATTTACCTGGTGAAGGAATTTAGAAACCTCGACAAGTCGCCTAACTTCTCAGATGGCCCTCCTGCAACACACGGACGATGCTAGAACCTGCCTCATAGTATTACTGTTGTAAGAAATAAATAAAGGGTCACGAATGAAGGCATAAGCATCTAGTTTCACCACTACCTCTATTAATATCATTTAGTCCAGGGCCAGATAGTAAATATGTTTGGCTCTGTGCATCACACAGTCTCTGTCACACTACTCAACTCTGCCACTATGGCGTGAAACCTTCCAGAGACCGTTTGTCAACAACTGGGTGTGGCTGTGTGTCAATAAAACTTTACGTACAGAACAGGCAGCTGGCCAGAGTTGACCAGTGGGCCTTAGTTTACCGACCCCCCTGTTCTCAACATTCCCACAGCCGGTCAATGTAAATCAGCTCTGAAGAGGCTATCTAGGTGTCTCGATGACATCTAGAACAATAGGTGCCCCCACTGGGCAGCAGTGGGCATCCCTAACCTGTTTATTGGATTCACCAAGATTAGGCTCAGCCCAGAAATCATCCTATAGGGACACTGCTCCCACCTCCACATCTTGGCAAGAAACCTCTTCCCAATCTTCACCAGAATCTCTCTGGACCTAAGTTTAAATGTTGTTTCTTCCAAAATGCCTTCACAGAGCTTCCCAACAGGATCAGACACCCCTGTCGGAGGTCCCTGTATTTTTACTCCATCACATTGACCGTGCCACACAACGACCCATTACTTGTGACGGTTTGATTAATTATGCACTCCCCACCTGACAGGAAGCTCCCTGAAGGCAGGATCCACCTGGCTCCCCACCTCTGTCTCTCCAGGGCCCCATGCTGGCCCGCACACAGGAGGCGCCCAAGGGGGGCTGGGGCTGAGTCTCCTCTCCTGTGAAATGTGTGGGAGGCACCACATGCCTACCTTGGGGAGGTGTGGAATTTAAGGAGCCCTTTTAAACGTTTTATTCCTCAAGTGCACAGTATTATTACTGACTCATCTGCATCAGTCAACTGCCAATTGGACTGCACATTCCTAGACAGCAGGATAGAAGCTTTCAAGAGCCATAGGCTGAACAAAGAAATGAAAGACTAAAGAAACAATATTCATAAAGACTCAATTAGAGAATAGGTCAGTATATAATCAAAGTCCCATTGTTAGTCCTGACAGAATCGAGGAAAACCTGGATTTCAATCCTGACCCTGAGTCTTAACTATACGTGACCTTGGGCAAGTTACTTAACCTCCTTCAGCCTCAGCTGCCTCATGTGTGAAGTATGGAAATGTCACAATACAACCAACCTAAGAGAATTAAATGAGCATTTAATTTATATATTAATATATATACAATGTCTGACACATAATAGCTACTCAATAAGCAGAAAATGTTGTAACTTCGTTGAAAACACTGTGGGTAAAACTTTGGCAGATGGTTTGGGAAAAGAGAAAGTTGGGGCATTTTCTCTGGGTTGTGCATACAGAGAAGAGAAAATTTTAGAAGAAGGAAGTGTGAATGTGGTTCTAAGACCAAAATGTATGGGGATGGTTTTCTGCCATTTTGGATAAATCAATTAAGTTGCCTTTTCCTTTTTACTATGAGAGGATGAGTAAGCTGCATGGGAACAGAAATCTTTGTGCATTAGTCCTTGTGTTGACGCTTAATGTCCCCACTGGAGAGAAATGACACATAGTAGGCATGCAATAAACATTTCAGAATGAAAGAAACCATCCATTAATATCAGAGACTGACAAAAATGCCAATTCCGTTTGCTACCAAGAGTGCCATCTCACAGCTTTTCTGAAGCCAGTATAAATAATACCATCAGTGGGCCCTCCTAGCTTCAGGAAAGAATATGGAAATGAAGGTAAGGTCCAGAGGGGGCCAAGCCTGGTTTCTTTGTAATCACGGACCCTCGGGTAAGTATCTTGGCGCTAAAGTCCATACTCTCATCAGTGATTTTATACGAGTCATGACCCACAGAGGCACCATCTACTGGTCTAAGACAGGGTGCTGGGATGACCTACCCTGAACACACCCATGGGAAACACTAGCCTACTTTCCTCAGAGTGGAACCTTAAGAGAGCAGCCCTTTTTCCTCAAAGTAGCAGACCGTTGTGCCTGAGGGTGCTGGCTGCTGGGCCCAAGATTTTTCTGGGCCTTTCTGAGTCCATTAAATAAAGGGGGCTGGACTCACTCTCTTGAATGTCCTATAAGTCTATTCAAATGTCCCTGGCAAATTAGACCTGAGCCTTTTTCTTAGAGAACCATGGCAAGTCTTCCTGATCCCCTTTATCAACAAAGCCAAGGGATGTCCAGCCAGTCATGCCTGAAGCCAAACATGTCTGTGCAGACGACAGAGCCTGAGGGACCAGCTGCCCCGATGGCGTCACCAATATGACAGCCAGGAGAAGGTCTCTGAGAATCTGAGAATGTTCTCGGCGACCTTCTCTGCATCTGAACCCTTCGCCCCATGTCAAGAGGCCCTCATGCCACAACGCGGATTTCCAACCAGAATGTCGCCAAAGTCCTGTAGTCACAGAAGGAAAACAACTAAACCTGAGCCTGTCGTGGAGGAAAGTCAGAGAACAAGGCAATGAGTAAGAACATTTTTACTCTCTGGTATAATATCTGGATAGTTTGGTTTTTTTCCAATGGTACCCTGAGCTGAGCTCAAAGCAGAGGATGGCAAGCAAAGCTTGGACTAAAGCGAAAACAGTATTCGCTCACAATGATTTCCATCTCCATGGATTATGGGGAGCTGGGGGCAGGCCCACTGACAGGTAACTGGTGATAACTTGGCCTGCTGTCTTTGTAGCCTGCAAGCCTTCCCATGTAGGGGTCAGAAGAAGACAAAAACCCACCCCTGCACATCCATATATCCACACGCACACTTTAACATGTATGTATTTATACATGTTTTTAAAACATATTCCTCCCTTCAGAAAAATACAGAATTAGCAAGTTTAAATTATTTGCACTTAGTTCTTTGTCTCCAGTTATACTGTGTTCTTTTGTGCTTGTAAAACAACATGTGCCTTAATTAGCAAATATCTGTAAATAATTTACTTGCTTTTCAAATACAACAGAACAATGGGGTCAATTTTCACATACATTTACCCAGCATGCATCCCGGGTCTCAAGCCAGACTCACCCATTGTTCAATAACTATATCAAGCTGTCCAGCTCTTGCTGCCTCCTCGGGGGAGGGTCGGGGTAGGGGGCCAGAACCCCGAGTTCCGGTAGCAACATCCCATCTTGCAAGACCCCAGAAGGCAAGCACACAGCGTTGGCCAGCCCCAGTTAAAACAAAGTCTTACGATCTCTAACCCTGGAGCCTTCTGCGAGGAACATGGACGTGTGCTAAGGGCAAAAGGCATTTAATGCTCTGCTGCCCCACGGCCCCCGACCCCCGACAGCATAAGCGCCAAAACATAAGGCGCGATGGCTGAGGCTTATGAATCACGGAGCCCCGTCTAGGCTCTGCAGGGTTAAGGCTGGGCCCTGCACACAACGGTGCAGAGAAAGATGTTAAATCAAATGAGAATGACTGCTCTAGGACTGGAGGCACTATTATTTTGAATAAGATTGAAAAGGCCAGAAAAAGCAATTCAAAAACATTTCAATTATGTATTTCCCAGAACTACATCTTTGAGCAACTAATGCAAATGTTACCACCACAATAAAACTTCTTCCCACATAAAAGCATATAAAACAGGTTGAACAGCATATACTTTATATATCATATGCATATTTTTGACTATTAATAAAAAATTCAAAATCTATGTATGCTTTACTCTCCTAAGCAATACAGTAATTATGATTAAGGGACAGGCAGCACAAAAAGAG
Source organism: Ursus americanus (assembly GCF_024610735.1). Classification (NCBI taxonomy): domain Eukaryota; kingdom Metazoa; phylum Chordata; class Mammalia; order Carnivora; family Ursidae; genus Ursus; species Ursus americanus. The sequence goes on from NC_142132.1 coordinate 61,486,592, forward strand.
CCAATTTATCTTACTCGTGCTCAGGAATACTATTGTGTAACTAAGCAACTAAAGACAAAATATGGTCTAATTAATTCACTCCTATGCTTATTTAAAAGACACAATTAGAACATTTTTATTTTCCAGCCTGCACAGTAGCTCAACATGCTTGAGGGTGTAGAAAGCAAAGCCTATTATCCTCAAAGACAAGAGTTTAATGTTTAGTGCCACTGATCAGGCTTGGAACTCAGCTCTGGGGAGGAGGGGGTGTGTTTCGCGGCCTGGGTGTGCTCGGAGTCACGAGGAAGGAAAGGTAGGGTAAGGGGGGAAGAGGTTTCTGGGGCCACTGGATTGACGAGGAACACATGGCCTCTCCCCGCTGTTCTCCTCGCTGTGGCACAGGGATGGAGACAGGGCTGTGAACTTGATGGTCACGCGTGCAAGGACACGCGCCACTGTGCGTCTATTTATACGGCCACAGAGATTGTACAGAAAATTCATGTAATTAAACCACACGTCCTCGTCTGTGTGATAAATGTCAAATATCCATCTTTGACGCTGCTAACAGTGCATCTGATTTTAAAAGCGGAATTAATTTACGCAAGTGTGTGCTGGAGATTGATGCCATTAGCATGATTCTAAAGCACCCTTTCTGTAATAATCATCATCTGCATGTTTGAAATGTGTTGTCGATCCGGACGTTCAGAGTCCAGGATGTGAGCCGTGTTTTCTGAAGGCTGAGGCCCGGGTTCTAATCTCCAGCAAGCCGGCAAAGACCACAGCGCGGCTGGAAAAAGCCATCCGTGCCTGTGCGAGGCCACGGGAGCGGCGTTTTCAAGAAATGCAGGAAATCCGCGACCACATTTCTGAGAGGCGAATGAATCTTTAAGCCAACAACCGATAAATTTGTTTTAAATTTCTTTAAAAGCCAAACCAACGGGTAATCACTAGCTACAATATTATTCTGAGTGGAAGATGGCAAATATCCAACTACCCTGGCTGTAAAAAATGACAAGCAAATGCATTTGATTCGAGCAATTATATTCTGGATGTTGGTTAAAACTAGACTTTGATAAATGAGCTCGAGTCCTGTATCACTAGATGCCACCACGAACAGTGGTACGCTTTATTAATAAGTAATAGCAAAGTATTTACATGTATGGACCCGTGTACTTCATAAAAATAACATTTCCTTAGTATGTGCCTGACACTCTAAATGTCAAGGGGGGTTTTAATTTTAATTGCTTACAATTTTGACTCACTATCAAACATGGGGCCAGTTAAGACCATCAGTCTGGAAAGCACGCTGGCTCACAGGAGCTGCCGACCACACTCAGGTGAGGAGTGACCGGTCCCCTGCCGTCCAGTCTTTGGTCAGACTGCCACCCCACAGCCCCGACTTTTTATGGGCTGAAGGCCGAAGATGGGAAGAGTACTCAAACACGGAGACGCTGGCTTCATCATCGGTCCCAAACAGGCACCGATCTCTTCGGCGAGTACCTCGAAAGACAATCCTGTACACTTTTTCACATCTTTGGTGCAAAACGACGACGGATTTTAGATGAGAAAGAACACGTGCGAGACGGGGGTGTGCTGCAGCTGGCCCACAGGGGAGTGACCCATCGTAGGTCCTCTGCCAGAAGAAACCAGACTGACCTTAAAGAAAGCAGGCTGTGGGAAAGAACATTTTAGATGGCTGATGTCATCCAGTCATTCAATAAATACTTCGTGACTGGCACTGAATACTGTGGGGGGACCCAGAGGTGAATAGGCACACCCTGTGTTTCTGAGAACAGCGGTAGGGTGGGGAAGGGGGTTGGGGGAAAGGCTGAGTGACAGGCAAAGGAAGGACACAGATAACCATCACAGAAGGCACATGTACAAAGTACAGGGGAGGGCAAAACCAACCACAGCCCAGTAAGAGCCCTGAAGGTAAGGATTCTTGTCTACCTTGTTCACAGCTGTATCCCCAGGGCCTAGAACAGGCTCTGGCACCAAGCAGGTGCTCTATAAATACGCACTGAGCGATCGAGACATCGAAGATAAAGACAATACTTTCTAGTTTCCAGAAAGATCAGGAAAGGCTATAAATAGTGATTTAGTTAATCTCCACTTTAACTAAGAAGCACAGAGAAAGTCTGACAGCTTTTCTGTGACCAATGTCTGTCCATGGGAGTAAATGATGAGCTCTTCGGGGGCTGAGGTCATTTTCCCTCATCTCTGTATCCTGTTGGCCAGCAACATAGTAGGCCTTCAATCAACATCTGTGGAGCTGAAAAAATTCTTTCTCCAAAATCATGCAGATCGCGAGCCTTCCTTTGAACACACATGGCATTTATTGTCAGCACAAGTCACCAACGTGTTATATAACGTCTTATGTTGTTTTTACATTTTTTAAAAACGTGTTGATCTCATCTCTCAGTGAAGATTGATAAGCGTCTTGAGAAACGGGGTCACACCATGAACTGTTTTGCATCCATCTCTGTACCTAGCCGAGCTCCGAGTACATGGTGAGCACACAACAAGCAGTTTTCGATGAACTCAAGATAGATGACACCAACATTTGCTGGAGTCAGGATCCGACCCTACAAAACCTAGCTCAGTACACACTCCACTGACTCTCAAATTTCAACATCAGTAGAATCAATGCTGAAACAGAGAACTTTTTATGCCAATATTTTTGACATATGACTGTTAAATTACTTCTTACTATTACCGGGTCTTGCTCCAACCCAAGTAAGAAAGAGAAAAAAAGGACATAATCCCATTCCCTATTTCAGATCAGCTCCACAGGCCAGGGGTCAGCAAACATTTTTGTAAAGGACCATACAGTAAATAATTTCCCAATTTCCACTGTGCGGGTCTTACAGTCGCTGTCACAACTACTGAACTTGGCTACTGTAACCTGAGAGCAGTTATAAACAATACGTAAACAAACCAGTCTGACTATGTTCTAATAAAACTTTATAAAAACAGACCGTGGTCCAGATCCGGCCCTCAGGCCCTAGTTGGCTGCTGCTTATGACAGTCCTCTAAATCCTCTTCAGAGAGTTCATTAGTTCTCGCCCTAGTTCTGACGAGCCAGCCAGTTAGAGCAAAGTTACTCCTTCTCCTAGTTGAAGGTCATTACTAAAACTACTAACAAAGGCTGGGACTGCATCCCTCATTTGCTAAGCTCTCCTACAGTAAGTGCTTATGCTAGTTGGCAAGCCCTTTCTAGTATTGTTTCTAAGTCTCTTGACAAAGTAGAGATCATTAGATCCATTTTACAGATGGAGAAACTGAGCTCATTTGCTGAGCTCTCCTACAGTAAGTGCTTATGCTAGTTGGCAAGCCCTTTCTAGTATTGTTTCTAAGTCTCTTGACAAAGTAGAGATCATTAGATCCATTTTACAGATGGAGAAACTGAGGCTCAGAAAAGCTAAAGAAATTGTCCAAGGCCAGCGAGGTCACTTGAAGAGGTCTCGGAAATTTTTAAAAAGTCAGCTCATGGACACTGACCAGAGATTGAGCTGCCATCCGCAGCTAGAACGGGCCAGTCCATCACCTCCTAGATTTTTCAGCACATGTCTGACTACCCTGAGATGTGATGCAAGCAGGCAATCTTTTAAATAAATCCTGCCGATCCAGATGACAGCATAGTTCCACACTGAAATGTACATCTTTCAGGAGCTTTTTATTTTGGTGACAAAGCTAAACCCATCATCTGGATGACAGCCAACCTGATTTGGGGAGACCTGTATTGGGTATTTGTCCTGGCAAATTAACCTAGATGCTGTCCTCTCACAGAGAAAACCTTTCTTTACGGAAGGTAATGGTGGGGGCGCCTGGGTGGCTCAGTCACTTAAGTGTCTGCCTTTGGCTCAGGTCATGATCCTGGGGTACTGCGATCGAGCCCCGCATCAGGCTCTCTGCTCAGCGGAGAGTCTGCTTCTCCCTCTCCTTCTGCCCCCCTCCTCCTGGCTGTGCTCTCTCTCTCTCCAATAAATAGGTAAAATCTTAAAAAAAAAAAAAAAAGGGAAAGTAGTGGTAGTGATCTCGAACTTCGATGAGAACAGCAATACGAATATTAATGATAATAA